>NC_140991.1:315202254-315802254 GCF_052327205.1 Somniosus microcephalus
GGAGGGAGAGAGAGGAAAGGAAGGGGAGGGAGAGAGAGGAAAGGAAGGGGAGGGAGAGAGGAAAGGAAGGGGAGGGAGAGAGAGAGGAAAGGAACGGGAGGGAGAGAGAGGAAAGGAAGGGGAGGGAGAGAGAGAGGAAAGGAAGGGGGGAGAGAGAGGAAAGGAAGGAGAGAGAGAGAGAGGAAAGGAAGGGGAGAGAGAGGAAAGGAAGGGGAGGGAGAGAGAGAGAGGGGAAAGGAAGGGGAGGGGAGAGGGGGCAATGAGGGGGATTAGTCAGCTTTTCGTGGACAGACTCCCAAGTGGAAGCTTTAACCTGAGGCAGTCGAGAGACTGAGTGGTGGTGGGATTGTGGAAGGAGTGGGACAAATACATTGGAAGGAAACCAACAACACCATTGTACTTGCATAGCGCCTTTCGCGGCCCAAGGCGCCTCACAGGAGCGTTATCAAACAAAATGTGACACCAAGCCACAAAAGGAGATGTTAAGAGTAGATGACCAAAAGCTTGGTCAGAGGTTTTAAGGAGTGTCTTAAAGGTAAAACAGAGATTATGGGAGGGAATTTCGAAGTTTAGCGCCTCAGCAGCTGAAGGCCTGGCCACCAATGGTGGAGCGATTAAAATCGGCAAGCTCAAGAGGCCAGAGTTGGAGGAGAGCAGAGAGATCTCAACGTTATGCTTTTGGAGGCGAGATAGATACAGTCCACTTTGGGTCATGGGGCTTAAGGTGATTATTGGAGGGGGGGGGACGCGATCGGAGGAGGAAAGGCGTCAGTATGGGGAAAGACCAAGAAAAAGGGGATACAATTGAGGGTCAGTCTAGAGGATGTTGGGGAATTAATTATATTGTCTTTTAGTAAGTAAAATTGTTAGAATTCTCATTTTATAAATGATTTAATTTTATGTGACGGTAATCATTAACGTTCACTCCATTTCTATTTCATATCTTGGGTATATATAAAAATATTACTTTACATAGTCTTGGATATAGACTGGTGTACTGTGAGCTATATTTCACTTAGTATTTGTAGTTTATTTTCCTTTGTGCGTGGTAGTAATGCTCGACGGCTGCAGTGTGCTTGTTTTGTATCAGATATCCCTGTTTGTGATGTTCAGTATGACGGTCATGTATGATATGAATGCTACCTGATGTGTCTTGTTCTGTGTGATCACAAGACAGGTTTGGATGGAGAAGGTCCTTTTAGGCTTTTTGATTTCATTTCCTCTGGACCGACTGGTTTGCATTCTAGCATCTAGCTGTTTCTTACACAAGTTCAGTGCCTTGGCTTTAACTGGTGTCCCATCAATCTGTTCCAGCTCTAGTTCAAAGAAACCGTTGACCCTGGGTTATGTCTGTCTGTGTGATGTCCATATTGCATTTTTTTTTAAAACAGTTTCTACATTTTTCTTCTGCAGCAGCTAAATATTACCCACCCTAGATTTCTTCTGTTGCTATTTGTAGTGACATCCTGTGTTGACAGGACAGATTGTGCATGTTGTTGGCAGATGGAAGCATGTGCTGTGAAAAATTGCCTCTTCCCAGTTGATATTGTAACAAAATTAGTGCTGTACAATATTAATTTCTCAACTATTGCTATTACTTTTGAGTGCCAGAAGTTTGTGGGCTCAAGTCCCACTCCAGAGACTTGAGCACAAAACTCTAGGCTGACGGTCACTCCAGTGCAGTGCTGAGGGAGCTGCGCTGTCGTAGGCGCCGTCTTTCGGATGCGACATTAAACCGAGGCCCCGTCTGCTCTCTCAGTTGGACATAAAAGATCCCATGGCACGATTTCAAAGAAGAGCAGGGGAGTTCTCCCCGGTGTCCCGGCCAATATTTATCCCTCCGTCAACATCACTAAAAACACATTATCTGGTCATTATCACATTGCTGTTTGTGGGAGCTTGCTGTGCGCAAATTGGCTTCTGCGTTTCCTACATTACAACAGTGACCACACTTCAAAAAGTGCTGCATTGGCTGTAAAGCGCTTTGAGATGTCCAGTGGTCATGAAAGTTGCTGTGTAAATGCAAGTCTTTTCTTTTTGATTAGCTTATCATGCGACTCAGGAAATTCATAATCAGTTAAATGCATCTACTGTAAATAACCTTTTTGTAATCCCATTTAACGATGTTTCATGCCTCCCTTTCTGCTCCATAGTGTAACCGCAGCGGAAAGAACCACCAGTCTTCTACCCTTGCTGCATACGTTTATTATAAATAGCATTTAGTATTAACAACTTTGAAGGTGTCGGCTGTGAGTCAGAAAGTTGTGGGGTCAAGTCCCACAACAGAAACTCGACTGCATAATCTAGTTGACATGGCAGCGATGCACTGTCTGGGGTGCTATGTTTCAGATGGCAGCGATGCACTGTCTGGGGTGCTATGTTTCAGATGGCAGCGATGCACTGTCTGAGGTGCTATGTTTCAGATGGCAGCGATGCACTGTCTGGGGTGCTATGTTTCAGATGGCAGCGATGCACTGTCTGGGGTGCTATGTTTCAGATGGCAGCGATGCACTGTCTGGGGTGCTATGTTTCAGATGGCAGCGATGCACTGTCTGGGGTGCTATGTTTCAGATGGCAGCGATGCACTGTCTGGGGTGCTATGTTTCAGATGGCAGCGATGCACTGTCTGGGGTGCTATGTTTCAGATGGCAGCATTGCACTGTCTGGGGTGCTATGTTTCAGATGGCAGCAATGCACTGTCTGGGGTGCTATGTTTCAGATGACTTGTTAAACTGAGATCCCATCTGCCCTTTTGGGTGGATGTAAAAAATTCCATGGTCTTACTCAAGATGTCCTGGATAACATTTATCTCTCGACCAACACTGCAAAAAAAGCACTGTCATTTATCCCATTGCTGTTTGTGGGACCTTGTTCACAAATCGGCTAGTGCATTTGTCTACATTTACTAAAGTGACTGCACTTCAAGATATGTAATACCCTGGGAAGCACTTTGGGGTAGTCGTAGGTCGTGAAAAATGCACATTAGTGTAAGATTAGAGTGAAATTTAATCAGGGTAGTGATTGGTAACCATACGAGTCCTTTGCTTGAACTCTCGACTTCAAACAATTGAATGTACAGAAAGCTCACCCAGTATATGGCGCTAAGACGAAGCATGCATTTGCACAACAAAATGGTGTCGCTACAAAACCATTTTGCTTCGCACCAAGACTGCAACTGTAGTATGAATGCTGAACCTGACACTGGAATGGAACAGAGGGGAGTGTTCGGGCCTTCACGCCTAATTTCCCGTGCTAAGTTTTGTATTGGTGCCAAGCGGTTTCCACTTCGCACTGACTCTAAACTTGAGGAGTGTGAATACATCATCATTCTTATACCGTAAAAATAAGTTTCAAATTGGGTGGTTTACAGCAAACATTGATTTCTGTGGAGATATCACGAGCAGCTTTTTAACTAGATCACCATGTTGTTGTTGCAGTTATCTAGCAATCAAATTCATTGTGTTTTTAAAAGGAGTGTTATGGGGATAGAGAGAGAAAAAATAACTGCATTGTGGAAAGCATCTCTCCAAAAAATCTGTCCCCTTCCAAAAACAATTAGATATCTGTTCCAAATGGAGATATTTCTATTCGTGCAAGTCCGTAACATCCTCCTGCAGATCTGCCCTCCAGGGGCTCTTTCATTAGGGAAAAAAACCTACTTGGCTAATGAGCGGGTCTCTGAGCAGCGCCACTGACCCAACTGAGGATTAGATTTCTACTCCTGGATGCCTATCCTAGTGCTCAAACAGAAGTCAAAGGCTAAACCAATGACAGACACTAGTTCCTTGAGCAGTTACTGTCATTAAGAATAATGAAAGATTGCTAGCATATTCAAAACGTTGGCCCAGAAATTCGGGTTGGGGGCTTCCCTCGGGTGCAAGCCCCCGACCTGCACTTACCTAGCGCGCCGGCCGTTGTGCTGTGGGCTCGCGTGGGATTCCGATCCTGGGCCTGCTCCAACTGCCGGCGCGCAGTGCTTGCGTATCCCAGGGGCGCAGTTAGTTCGAAGCGTCCCCTGGGATCACGTGGGCCATGGAGAGCCAATGGTAGCAGGGAATGCTTCATTCATAAGTTTGACAGGAAGATCTGTCAAACCTATACAGGAAACTCGATTTACCGGCACTTAAATAACCGGAAAGCTCTGTTAACCGGCAAAATTCAGGAGTAGGTTCGGGTAAGTTTTACTTCATATTAGTGGCCGTTCCTGGATCTGTGGCTGTGTAACCGGGGTTCCTGCACCTGTTGCCATGCAACAGGGACACCTGGATCTTGTGGCCGGGGTTCCTGCACCTGTTGCCATGCAACAGGGACGCCTGGATCTTGTGGCCAGGGTTCCTGCATCTGTTGCCATGCAACAGGGAAGCCTGGATTTGTTGCTGTGTACGGGGCTCTTGTACCTTTTACTATACCTCTCTGCAATCCGGACTTTTTGATAAACCAGCACCATGCTGGTCCCATCAGTGCCGGATAAAAAAGAGTTTTCTGCAAATACTATAAGCCCCAAAACATCACTAAAACTTCAAATATTTTTTTTTTAAATCACATTTTTAAAATAACTATATTACATGAAATAACTATTTTAAACAATTTAAATTTTTGAAAAAATTAATTACATTTTCTAACAGGGCTAAAAATAAACTTACATTTCTTTAAAATATTAAAAAATAATAAACCTGTGGAAAAAATGTTTTAATTAATTCACCACTTACCTTGTTAATAGCAGGCCTTGTGCCTGCTTTTTAAAAGTGTAGCTGCTGGAGACTTACCCTCCCGGAGAAACCTGCAAAAAAAAACGTAAGTTCGATGCGCACGCGTTCAACCTCTGAACCCCTTCTTTCAGGGGAACGGAAGTTCCGGTTTCCCGCGCATGTGCAGTGCATGCAGGAAACCGGCACTTTCGTTGGGCTTACGCGTGAGTACCCAGTGCGTACCCACCCGTGGGGACCCGAATTTCTGGGCCATTAATGAATGGAAAATATTCACTTACTAAATTAAGAATGTTAGATGCTTGATACTGAAGTATTCTGCATATTTAAATATAAGTTTGGAGTGTGGGCATTTCATTCGATGCTTTTTCCTCCAATACATGCTTTTTTTTTAAAAAGGTCCCATGAAACCTATTTGTAGAAGTTACATATTATTCCCATCTAAATACACCCAATGCTCTAATGCTTTTAGAAATAGAATGTACCTTTTTTCTAATCAGCTTTTGATGGCCATAAAGAAAGGAGCACTGAATCAAATCTCTAGAATTTGCAGACAGCTCAAGATAAATGTTACTTTTCCCACTCAGACTTGAGCACAAAAATCTAGGCTGACACTCCCAGTGCAGTACTGAGGGAGCGCTGCACTGTCGGAGGCGCCGTCTTTCGGATGAGACGTTAAACCGAGGCCCCGTCTGCTCTCACGGGTGGACGTAAAAGATCCCACGGGCACTATTTCGACAGAAGAGCAAGGGAGTTCGCCCCGGTATCCTGGGGCCAATATTTATCCCTCAATCAACATCACTACAACAGATTCTCTGGTCATTATCACATTGCTGTTTGTGACCGCTTGCTGTGCGCAAATTGGCTGCCACGTTTCCTACAGTACAACAGTGACTACACTTCAAAAAGTACTTCATTGGCTGTAATGCACTTTTGAACGTTGTAAAAGGCGCTATATAAATGCAAATCTTTTAGTGAAAGGCTGTGTGCTATTTACACTGACTGCAGTGTTCTATAGCTGCATCTAGTATCTCTAATCATTTAATCAAATCACGTCTCCGTATTTTGGTTATTGCAGTGTTGATTTCTTCCTACTATAGCTTCTTCCTTTGAAATTTCTCCTTTTCAGACCTTCCTCTGAAGGCAATGCTGCATGCTTGCATATTATTCAGTACAGTGGCAACATCCCTGTGGCATGTTGTCTGTGGTTAATTAATGTGCGTCCGCGTCCTGATCTTGCGCAATTGGTGAGGGGGAAGCATCACGGCTGAGTCAAACCGTGTCCTCATTTGTCTTCACAAGCACACTTCCAACCAACAGCTGCCAAGTTGTGAACCGGAGCAAGTACCCTGGTTGTTGCCTGTGTTTTAACCCCTTCCCATTTCTAGAATGTCGTCTTAGGCAGTACCTCGGAGCCGAGGATGACTTGCTTCCACACTAAAAATGAGTTCTCGGGTGACTGATGAGTCCAATGCGGGACCTACAGTCTCTGTCACAGGTGGGGCAGACGGTGGTCGCAGTACGGCGTTGCGGTCTATCGCTGTTGGGGTTGTCCATGAGGCTCCTGACGTTGCAGGTCCCGAATATCGGGTGGAAGATGCCTGTGCGTGAATTCTTTTAACGCTGGGTGGCCGTTGCACACCAGCTACCACACGGGCTTGACAGAGCACGGTCTTGGTCCAACGGCAAGGGGGTCCAAGACGATTGGAGACCAGGCTCTGCTACAACAGCCTAGCACACACACACACATTTCTCGAAGTTACATCACAAGACCCCCTGCCTCCAACAGTTCTAGAATGTAGACCCAGCTACGTAACACTGCAGTCAGTTTGTAGACTAGAAAAAATAAGTCCTGATCATTACATTCCAAGAAAACTATGTGCGGATTTTTGCGAGTGAAAGGGCAGCCTTTTTCAACAGTCTTGGGGCAAATTATGCAGGTCTGCTGACTGAGCGTGGACCAGGGATTGAACATGGTGCCACCAAAAATCTAGGCTGACACTCCAGTGCAGTGCTGAGGGAGTGCTGCACTGTTGGAGGTGCTGTCTTTCGGGTGAGACGTTAAACCGAGGCCCCCTCAGGTGGACGTAGCAGATGCCATGGCACAATTCCGAAGAAGAGCAGGGGAGTTATCCCCGGTATCCTAGCCAATATTTATGATGCTATGTATTTCGTCATTGAGTCATCCGGGGGGCAAGCTGGAAGGCTCCATTTTGGCACATTCCACTGTCTTCCATTGTTGCAGACTTCTGCTGAACTTCCAATCGCACCTGCACAATCCAAAGATGCTATGGCCAGCACAAATTTTCACTTTTATCCTGAATTAGATATGGCAAATAAACAATAGCTCCGATATTCTGCAGCTGTAGTAACAGATATGCGTATGCTTCTAGAAAAATGAGCAAGACATATTATAGCATCATCATAGCATGAGGTGCTTTGTGTCTGAGCAAAAACATTTCTATTTAGCAATGTCCTGGTTTTAAAATAACTCAAGACACAGCATCCTTTGATTCATGACAGCGGACTTGATGGTAAAGTGCCATTCGCGTTGATGAACCAATAATATGTATAGCAATACTTAACACGAGAAACTCTAGGTTACGTGGGGTACAGTTGTCTAGTGGTTAAGGTATTGGATTAGCAACCCAGAAGTTGAATTCAATTTCACAGTGGAATTTAAACTCAATAAATCTGATATTATGTGAGCCAACACCAGGAACAGTGGCCAGCAATGTTCCCTGTAATTTGTGTGTGTGTGGGGGGGGGGGGGGGGTCCCTTTAACAGGCTGCTCATGCCAATTATCGCACATGCACGGTTTCTTGCATTGAAAAGCCAGTGATCAGCCTGCGCGGGACCTCCAGACCCACGCAGCTTAACGGGAACGTTGGTGGCTATGATAGCTTGGATTGTAATATAAAAACCCAACTGGCTCACTAATGGAAGGAAGGGACCTGCTCTGTGGTGGGCACGTAATGCCCTCAAAGCAACTAGGAATGGGCAATAATTACTACCATGCCAGTGTCGCCCACATCCCAAGAACTAGGATTAAATAGATAGATCGATGGGTTCCATCTTCATTCCAGAGTTTGGGACCATCCTGCAGTTCTTTACTTTGGAGCAAGTACATATCCTGATCATCAGGCTCAAGAAAGTGGTGTGCCGATCATTGCATGTGAAAGAACGCGATTATTCACTGGTCTTGGGTTTGTTTGTTTTGGAATGGGCATGCGATCCTTTTAGTTCCTGTATGTTTGTCTGCACAGCAAATGCTAATCTCTCATCAATTTCATGATTGTTGATTTCCGACTGCAGAACAAATTGTTGTCTCTAATTTTACCTGCAGAATGTCATTAAGTGGACATTAAAATACAACCCCAGTTTATAAAGTCCAGAGACCTTTACTGAAAAGAGTGCTTTTTTAAGAAATTATCAACTGGGGTTGTATTTTAACAGATCCGAGTGTTAATGGAAAATTCACAACGATTTATTAGTTTTATCACAGATTGGTTTTTCCATTATTGCCCATTCCTAGTTGCTTTGAGACACCACAGAGCAGGTCCCTTCCTTCCATTAGTGAGCCAATTGGGTTTTTATATTACAATCCAAGCTATCGTAGCCACCAACGTTCCCATTAAGCTGCGTGGGTCTGGAGGTCCCACGCAGGCTGATCACTGTGAACCATCTTTGGTAATTCCTGCGCACAATGATGCCCTCCTTCCACATGTCTGGCCATAAACGTGCAACTATTGACAAAAGTGATATTGCTGGTCCTGAACTATCTTGCATCACGTTTGAAATACCACCTTTTGGTTGCATGAGTGTAAAGCTGTGAGTTCTGAAAGTGTAGCTTTCATTTTATTTAGATAGATGGATAGAGACAGACTCCATAGCATATGGAAATGTTTTTTCTGTCCTTTCATAAGAAAGAAAGAGACTCTCATTTCTACAGCGTATTTCGCAACCACCGGACGTCCCAAAGCGCTTTATAACCAATGAAGTACTTTTTGAAGTGGCGTCACTGTTGTAATGTAGGAAAGCAGCAGCCAATTTATGCACTGCAAGCTCCCACAAACAGCAATGTGATAACGACCAGATAATCTGTTTTTGTGATGTTGATTGAGGGATACAATATTGGCCCCAGGACACCGGGGAGAACGCCCCTGCTCTTCTGTCGAAATAGTGGCCATGGGATCTTTTGCGTTCACCTGAGCGAGCAGATGGGGCCTCGGTTTAACTTCTCATCCGAAAGGCGGCACCTCCGACAGTGCAGCGCTCCCTCAGTACTGCACTGGAGTGGCAGCCTAGATGAAAGCCATTACATTCAGCAATCTCAGATGAGCTCACCATGGTAGAACTTTCATACTTAAAGGTAAATGAAGTCTCTTTCAAAACACAAAACTTTAAGACTTTTACAATATCAAAATAATTGAAGCTCACAGTATGAGGGGGAATAGCTTTTGCCTTGGTTACATTGGATCCCTTTGGCGAATTGTAGTGCTTCACTTTGGGAGGCATGGTATGATCCCATTTTACAGTACAAAATCTCTTTGCTGCCTGTCCCTCTGGTACTGTTGTGTGTAAATTTTACTTGCATAGGCAGGCAGTGCTGCTTTGGCAACACGAAGCTTGCTGGGAAACTAATGGAAGGTAATCTGCAGTCGCTTCCAACTGCAGTGCCTCAGAATTTGACAGATGTCGCACCCAATTCTTGAATGATTGGGCTTACATAATAGAATTTAGCCCATCTTTATACAATGGGTAGTAGCATGCTATTCCTGATGCTAAAAGGAGAATGTGAATCAGACAAACTGTATAACTGCCTGTTTGTTGTTGTTTCGTATGACGGGAAAAGCTTATGCCTAGTTTGACACTCCATTTGACACTCACCTATCCACCATGCCATTGACTTCCTCAAAGTCAACCAGATTGGTCAGACATGTCTGACCATTCACAAATCCATGCTTGACTCTGCTTGATCAACTCCTACTTATCCAAGTGCTCAGTCACTCTGTCTCTGACGCTGGATTGCAGTAACCTCCCCACAACTGGTGTTAAACTGACAAGTGTATAGTTAGGTAATTTCTGCCTCCCTCCCTCCTTTAATAATGGGGTGTAATTTGCAATTTCCCAATTCATAGGCACATTCCTGAATCTAGAGTGTGTTGGAAAATTATGACCAAGGCATCAGCAGTTTCTTCCCTTATTTCTTCTACCCTGATGAGAAGCGGGGGGGTGAGCAATGAGAGGATTAGATGAGTCTAATGTCAAAGTACCTAAACGTTTTAGTGAGGAAGTGTTAGAGGCAGAACAGGACATTGTCATCCATGCCTTTGTTACCTGTAGATTTGACTACTCCAACGCACTCCTGGCCGATCTCCCATGTTCTACCCTCCGTAAACTTGAGGTCATCCAAAACTCTGCCCCTGTCCTAACTCGCACCCAGTCCCGTTCACCCATCACCCCCTGTGCTCGCTGACCTACACTGGCTCCCGGTTAAGCAACGCCTCGATTTTTAAAATTCTCATCCTTGTTTTCAAATCCCTCCATGGCCTCGCCCCCTCCCTATCTCTGTAATCTCCTCCAGCCCCACAACCCCCCGAGATATCTGCGCTCCTCTAATTCTGACCTCTTGCGCATCCCTGATTTTAATCGCTCCACCATTGGTGGCCGTGCCTTCAGCTGCCTGGGCCCTAAGCTCTGGGATTCCCTCCCTAAACCTCTCTGCCTCTCTACCTATCTTTCCTCCTTTAAGACACTCCTTAAAATCTACTTTTTTGACCAAGCTTTTGGTCATCTGCCCTAATTTCTCCTTATGTGGCTCGGTGTCACATTTAGTTTGATAATCGCTCCTGTGAAGCGCCTTGGGACGTTTTACTATGTTAATAAAGACTCTATATAAATACAAGTTGTTGTCGTCATCGGTCCATGTTGCACAGAAGTAGGGCTGGGTTTCATCACTAGCCTGATATTAACGGGCTGCAGGGAAGGCTGTAATCGGCTATAGAACCCGGAATGAACAGGGACATGGAGGCCCCGTCAATTAGAATATTGGTGGGCCGCCTTCCGTCTGGCAGCCGGGGGGGGGGGGGGTGGAAGAAGAGGAGGAGGAGAGGGAGTTAGGCTCATGATCAAGTGGGGGTGGCTGGAGATTGGGGCCAAGCTGGAAAGGGGAGGAGAGACGAAGCTCTAGGCAGAGATCATGGCTGGGGGAGGCCAAAGGCATCCTTGTGCGGCCTGGGGGAGCATGTCTGCTCCTCCTGACTGACGAGGAGTGCTAAAAGAGCAGATCTTCAGCACTTGCCTTCAGGAGTTGGCAAGCTCCCGCCTCGGATCAGCCTCTGGGCTGCCGACAGCTTGAGCCTCCCACTCACTCCCAGTTAAAATGAAGTTGCAGCGCCAATTATGTCATCGGGTCACAACTTTGAAATGTTAATTAGGCCCCCGCCTGCCTTTTGCGGAAGCCGCCTCAATGGGCTGATTTCTGTATGTTAATATTTAAAGGGGCGGGTTTGGGGTCTGCTTGCTTGATATTAATTTAACCCCCTCTCTCGTCCGTGGGACGTGAGGTTTAAAATCGGGGCCTATGGGTCTGCATCATACTGCCAAGGTGTATTGTGTAAATGATGGCGGGGGTTAAGGATGGACTATTGTGGTACACGGAAGTGGCTGCATGGGAAGTGGAGCAGGAAGAGAAGCCATTGGAGGTGGTGTAATGTCTGTGTCACAGAATCACAGAAACCCCACAGTGCAGATAGAGGCCATTTTGGCCCATCGAGCCTGCACCGACACATATCCCACCCGATCCCCGCAACCCCTACACCAACACATATCCCACCCTATCCCAGTAACCCCACGTATTTAATCCCCCCTAACACTAAGGGTCAATTTATCATAGCCAATCAACCTAACCTGCACATCTTTGGACTGTGGGAGGAAACCGGAGCACCCGGAGGAAACCCACGCAAACACGGGGAGAATGTGCAAACTCCACACAGACAGTCACCCGAGGCCGGATTCGAACCCGGGTCCCTGGCGCTGTGAGGCAACAGTGCTAACCACTATGCCACCGTGCTGCCACTCGGGACAGCTTTTAGTGGAACCAGGAGAGAGCAGTGTCTAGGTGGACCGCAGCGGGTACTTGGACTTGAAGGATGGAGTGGTTAAATATCGAAGGAGGGTGAGGAGTATGAGAGACGTGAATTTATGACCATGGTTGCACAGTGCAGGCTCATTGTCAAATCTGGCTTCTGCCCCACCCATAACAATCTCAAACAAAATGTGGTAGGAATGTTGCAAAGGAACAACACATTACAGGCCTTAGAAAAGGAATGTTTAGAAATAGGGCGGTTGTTGGAGAGCATGCCTTCTCCTAAGGCAGTCCCTCAGCACCGAGGGTGACTTGCTTCCACATTAAAAATGAGTGCGCAGGTGACTTATGAGTCCAATGCAGGACCTACAGTCTCTGTCACAGGTGGGGCAGATGGTGGTTGAAGGGGTGGGTGGGTGGGGTGCTTGGGTTGATGTGCGCTCCTTGCGCTGCCTGCGCTTGGCTTCCGCTTGCTCCCGGCGAAGTGACTCGAGGTGTTCGGCGCCTTCCCGGATGCTTCTCCTCCACTTTGTGCAGTCTTGGGCCAGGGATTCCCAGGTGTCAGTGGGGATGTTGCACTTTTTCAAAGAGGCTTTGAGGGTGTCCTTGAAGCGTTTCCTCTGCCCACCTGGGGCTCTCTTGCAGTGCCGGAGCTCCGAGTAGAGCGCTTGTTTTGGGAGTCTCGTATCGGGCATGCGGACAATGTGACCCGTCCATCGGAGCTGATCGAGTGTGGTCAGAGCGTTGATGCTGGGGATTTTGGCCTGAGCAAGAACACTGATGTTGGTGCGCCTATCCTGCCAATGGATTTGCAGGATCTTGCGGAGGCAGCGTTGGTACCTCTCCAGTGCTTTGAGGTGCCTGCTGTACATGGTCCATGTCTCTGAGGCATACAGCAGGGTGGGTATCACTGCTGCTCTGTAGTAAGCAATTAGAAAGGCATAATGGTATGTTAGCCTTTATTGCAAGGGGGTTGGAGTAAAAGAGTAAGGAAGTGTTACTGCAATTTTATACGGCTTGGTGAGACCACACCCAAAGTACTGTGTAATGTTTTGGTCTCCTTACTTAAGGAAGGATATACTTGCCTTGGAGGTGGTGCAACAAAGGTTCACTAGATTGATTCCTGGGATGAGAGTGTTGTCCTATGAGGAGAGATTGAGTAGATTGGGCCTGTACTCTCGAGTTTAGAAGAATGAGAGGTGATCTCATTGAAACATGTAAGATTCTAAGGAGGCTTGACCGGGTAGATGCTGAGAGTATGCTTCTCCTGGCTGGAGAGTCTAGAACCAGGGGTCACAGTCTCAGGATAAGGGGTCGGCCATTTAGGACTGAGCTCGGGAGAAATTCCTACACTCGGAGGGTTGTGAATCTTTGGAATTCTCTACCCCAGAGGGCTGTAGCTGCTCAGTCGTTGAGTATATTCAAGGCTGAGATCGATAGATTTTTGAACTCTAAGGGAATCAAGGGATACAGGGACCGGGTGGGAAAGTGGAGTTGAGGTAGAAGATCAGCCATGATATTGAATGGCGGAGCAGGCTCGAGGGGCTGTAGGGCCGACTCCTGCTCCTAATCCTTATATGTAGCATGGAGGAGTTGAGGGGAGATATCTTGAAGGGTATGTGATTAAAATCGTCTTGTAAAAGATGGGAAGGCACCAGAGATTAGAGCTAATAGTTTGATATTGGTGAGCATGGGCTGAGGAAATGTAGCTGGGTGTTCAGGAGCTGGGGTGAGAAGGGATTGAGAGAGACTGGCAGTCTGCATGGACGAGCTGAGTTAATTGAGTGGGCAGTAGGCCACTATGGCAGCCACACAGAGATGTTTTAGTGAAGTGTATGCTATTGCAATCTTTCTGTTGCTGGAAATGTCAGCTTTCCACCTTTTGTGGCAATGTGTATGAGTAAACTGTGGCTTTGGAATCCAGATTCTTACTTTTGTTTGCCAGCATGAGCTTGTATCGTTGAATTATAAAACTGACATCTGAATGTAGCTGGGGTGTTGTTTGAGTGCTTTGGTAGAAAAGTGGATTATATCTGGATTTCTTGATTACTGTAGTCCTAGCTGTGTATCTCTGAATATCCACATCAAAACAATCATTCAATAAAAGTCCATTATGATATTATTCAGGACTTGCTGATAAGACTTATAGCTGGTCAGAAATATTAAACAAACCGAAAATCTTAGAATGATGGATTTAGTGTGAATCATTGAGGTGCCAGCTGTGGCTCAGTGGGTAGCACGCTCTCCTCTGAGTCAGAAGGCTGTGAGTTCAAGGACCACACTGAGGGAGTACTGCACTGTCAGATGTGCTGTGTTTCGGATGAGACGTTTAACCGAGGCCCCGTCTGCGCTCTCGGGCATAAAAGATCCTATGGCACTACAGGAAACTTCACGATATCCGGCACCGACGTGATGCTGATCTATGAAAACTTCCGGACAGACCAGCGCTAATGTTGAAGGATACGGAGGTTTTCATCTCCGTATCTGACAACAAACACTGTTGCTTAGCAACAGCTTGTAAACAGTCGGCCCGTACCTTGGAAGCGTCTCTGTAGCTTAGCAACAGCTTCAGAGAGGCTTTCCAGGGACTGACTGTTTTATAAAAAAAAATGCTAGGAAAAGAAAAGAAAAAAAAAAACCTAACAAAACGGCTGCTGATTTCTGCCGTTAGATCGAGGTTTCCGGACATACAGCCTCCGGATAAACCAAAGTTTCCTGTATTTCAAAGAAGAGCAGGGGAGTTCTCCCCGGTGTCCTGGCCAATATTTATCCCTCAACCAATGTCACTAAAAGTGTATCACATTGCTGTTTGTGGGAGCTTGCTGTGCGCAAATTGGCTGCCGTGTTTCCAACATTACAACAGTGTCTACACTTCAAAAAGTACTTGGCTGTAAAGTGCTTTGGGACGTCCGGTGGTTGTGCAAAGCGCTATATAAATGCCAGTCTTTGATTTTTAACTTTAATTCAGAATGTCACAAATACAGACCATCGCCTATATGTCTATAAATATATTCAAAATCTTGCAACTGTGTGCACTTCCTGTCAACATTGGTATCATTATAAATTTTTATGCCCACTTCTACGATGGAAGCTGTCTGTAAAATGTGTCACGTCACAATTTCCCTTTAATGGAGGTGCTGCAGTACCATTGGTGGCCTGAAAGGTGCAAGTGCAACATCGGAACAGGAGGAGGCCATTCAGCCCCTCAAGCCTGTTCTGCCATTCAGTGAGATCATGGCTGATCTGTATCTTCACTCCATCCACCTGACTTGGCTCCATATCCCTCAATACCCATGGCTAACAAAAACCTATCAATCTCCGATTTAAAATTATTAATTAATTGAGCTAGCATCTACTGCTTTTGCGGGAGAGTGTTCCACTCTTTGCGTGAAGTGGTGTTTCCTTCCTTCTCTTCTAAATGGCCTGGCTCTGATTTATGGTTATGTCCCCTTGTACTAGACTCCCCCCACGAGCAGAAAATGTTTCTATCCTATCAATTCCTTTTTTAAAAAAATAAATAAATCCTAAAACCTCAATCAAATCATCCCTTAACCTTCTATACTCCAGAGAATCCGAGCCTAGTTTCTGTAATCTCTCCTCATAATCGAACCCTTGGAGCCCTGGTAACATTCTGGTGAATCGGCGCTGCACTCCTTCCAAGGCCAATATATCCTTTCTACGGTGCATTGTCCAGAACTGTACACAGTACACCAGATGTGGTCTAAGCAGAGCTTTGTATAGCTGTAGCAAAACTCCCTTCCCTTTTTTATATTCTAGCACTCTAGCTATAAAGGCTAACATCCCATCAGCCTTTTTGATATTTTTTTTGTACCTGACCCCCTACATTTTAGTGATCTGTGTACGTGGACCCCGAAATCGCTTTGGACCTCCACTGTTCCTAGCTTTTCACCATTTAAAAGAAATACTCGGATCTTGCCATTTTTGGTCCCAAATGAACATTACCTGTGTTGAAATCCATCTGCCATAGTTTTGCCCACTTAATCTGTCACTTGGTCTTCACTTTCTATAATGAGCGCCATGGAAGATTGACTAGTATTTTACAAATTATGCTCGTGGCCACTCATTTAGGGATAAATATCGCTATGGTATAATTGAGAAGTTGAGCCCTCTCATTAAATTAGGAAGATTGCAATTCTCAGTGTAATGCCAAAAATGGAATGAAGTCTTGGCTTCCTAATGCAGATAATCCATTCTCTTTTTTATTTGTTCATGGGGTCTGGGGGTCGCTGGCGAGGCCAGCATTTATTGCCCATCTTGATGAGCGTACAAAGTCAACAATTTCAAAAACATGAAACTAGCCACCAAGTGAGTAGAGCTTGGCGCATCCTGCAATGTGCAAGTTGCAGCCTGCAGTATAACTTGCTTGCTCTGCCTGGTCACAGGCCAGTAGTGTCGTGTAGTATAACAGCAGCCTTGGAGCACATTACATGGCCACAGATTCACTTGGCGAATTTGATAAACCGAAATAGTGCGAGCGTGGATGTAAAGTTTGACTCCCATGTCTTTCTCTTGATAGATCGAGCTGGCAGCGTAAGCACCCTAGATTCGTTGGATTTCGCGCGGTATTCTGATGATGGAAACCGGGAGACGGATGAACGGGTGGCAGGTAAGCACCATCTCGCAAGTCTTGGTATAAACGTATACACCATATCTCTGATACTGTACCTCTTCAGATTCTTGCTAAATGTGGCAAACTTGTGTGATTAAGTCTCGTTTAGGCTGGACAAATCTTATTTTTGCACATTTTGTCGTGGTGTTTGGTAAAGGAATTTCTATTTTATTGAACGTAAATTGTGTTGAAAGTATCTTCCCTCCCCTTAAATTGTGCTATCCCCTATCTATGCTATAAAAGTATGGCTATTCACAAAGTTCATTATGAAAGTTTCTCTTTCCAGACTTTAATGTATAAATTTATGAGGGGCCTAGATAGTGGATAGGAAGGACCTATTTCCCTTAGCAGAGAGGTCAATAACCAGGGGGCACAGATTTAAAGTAATTGGTAGAAGGATTAGAGGGGAGTTGAGGAGAACTTTTTTCACCCAGAGGGTGGCGGGGGTCTGGAACTCACTGCCTGAAAGGGTGGTAGAGGCAGAAACCCTCATCGCATTTAAAAAGTACTTGGATATGCACTTGAAGTGCCGAAACCCACAGGGCTACGGACCAAGAGCTGGAAAGTGGGATTTGACTGGAGAGCTCTTTTTCGACCGGCACACAGACGATGGGCCGAATGGCCTCCTTCTGTGCCGTAAACTTCTATGATTTTAACTGCAGTGCTAATGTAAAAAGCAACAGTAGGCACAGAGTTTCAAACTAAAAGTGAGTCGCATGAGGTGATCGCTTGGCCAGGAAAGTTTTGAATTTCAGTTTCGCCTAAAGTTTGCCATTGCTCGTTCCTTAAAAGGCAAAGTTAGATGTGAGGGAGGAGTACTAGTGGACGGGTCCTTTTGGTATTCACCTTCGTTTCTTTTGTTTGAACCAAGAATAACGTTTGGGTTTGTGGGTAGAACAAGGTAGGAACATTTCAAAGATAAAGATTTAGTGCCATTTCTCCTGTGCTCCTGCAATAGCATACACCTCACTTAAGCATATTTGTTTGGCAGCCATGTTTTAGCATTTTAGCAAGCACCTACTCTAAATGTACTGTAAATGTTATATCTATAGTGGCTGCCAATTAAACACATTGCCACATTGGGGAGACCAAACGCAGATTGGGTGACCGCTTTGCGGAACACCTCCGTTCAGTCCGTAAGGGTGACCCCGAGCTTCCGGTCGCCTGTCATTTTAATTCACCGCTCCATTCCCACTCGGACCTCACCGTCCTTGGCCTCTTGTATTGTTCCACGGAAGCTCAACATAAACTCGAGGAACAGCACCTCATCTTCCGATTAGGCACTCTGCAGCCTTCCGGACTCGATATCGAGTTCAACAATTTCAGATCATAACCTCGGCCCCTATTTCATTTTTTCTTGTAATTTTTCCACTCCTTTCCCCCCCCCCCCCCCCCCTTTCCTTTTGTTTCTCACACCTGGTAGCTATCTCTTGCCCTGCCAGTACACTTTACACCTAATCTCCGCTTATTACCCTCTCGTCTAGCTTCTAATACCTTTTATTGTCTCTTTTACTTCTTTTGTTTCTTTTATTCTTTTGTCCGATCGCAGCCCTGCCTCCGATCTATCTTTTCTTTCCAGTTTTGAAGAAGGGTTCGACCCGAAACGTCAACTCAAATTTCTCTTCACGGATGTTGCCTGACCTGCTGAGTTTTTCCAGCATTTTCTGTTGTTATTTCGGATTTCCAACATCCGCAGTATTTTGCTATCGCCACAATTTATTCTCTTTGCAACTGTAACACTTTGTAGGAAGGAATACTTGGCGAAGCTTAATGTTGAAATTATATCCGGTACTGAAAAAATGAATTACATTTTGCACTTGTCTAAAATGCAGTATGTTCAACTAACAAATTGTGACATTGGAATTCAATATTTAAATGAAGCCCATTTGCATTTTTTCCATGTGCAGAAATAATTGGAAAAGCTGCTAACATGTTGAGTAAGAAATAATAGCCCGGAGTTTGCGGTCAGCGGCGAAGCGAAGGCATTTGCCGCTGGCCCTGAAGTATGCTCCGCACAAGGATCCCGAGATCCCTGTGTCGAGAACTGTGTTTTCCAACCTTCAATTCAATTCACTGTAGTGGGGATCCCCTTGCGCGAGCTGCTGTGACGTCAACAAGCTGTCTAAGCAGCCAATCAAAACGCAGAATTCTCACAGAGCGAACAAGGAAGTGAGTAAGCTCTTAATTCCAACTTTTTAAAATAGTTAGAGCAAAATAAAGATTGGGGCTCTCGCATGGGGGAAAGGCAAACCTGAAATAAAGATTGGGGAAAAATATATATATATATTTTTATTAAAATGGACAAATTTCACACTGCACAAAATTTAAATTAGTTTCCCAGGACCTTAAACATTTGGTTAGCAGTAATAATGCTGTCTAAACCCCAGTTACACCTAATTCAGTTGGGTCTAACTTTTAATGGGGAATTTAACAGTGTAATTACCACAGAAGAGACAAAGTTTTTGTCAGTTTCAATGATTTGGGTGATCACACTGATTCACAGCTGTGGGGAGTGGATGCCTGTTTCTGGGCTGTGAGTGACAGATTGCAGCTTCAGGATTTCTGCATTCGCCAAATCCTGAAGTTGCGGTCAGTTTCAAAGGCAGAATGATGGCGAACACGGCCATCCCGACTACAGATTCCGCGCTACATGTCGTGCCTTGAATTTATTGAACTGTCGAGTTATTTTTGTGCTTTAGCGGGGTCACTAAATTGTGCAGTTTACACGTTTAGGTAGCTGTAGCCAGACTGAGTTAAATGCTGCTTTGTTCGTCTGAGATGTCAAGTGCTGTAGCATTTAACAGCAACACGACTGGACATCAGCTAGCGTGATACTGATTTTTGAGAACATCATGAGTGATCTAATGTTTTATTTGCAGAGTATCTTAAATGAGGATTTGTCCAGCCAAGCATTGTGTGTTTTATCAAGTGATGCCTTCTATTTTGACTGGAAGAGGAGGAGAAGTGGAGGTTTTATTTCTCTCAATTTGCCTTTCTGTATAACAGGCACAGAAATAGCTTGCCAACTGACACTGGAATTGCTGCTGGTATTCACTTAAAATTAAAAATGCAAATATTTTCTCCTGTTTTGTTGCTGTTAATTTACCCACCACACGCACTTGTGCCTCCTCAATCAGCTTCGAGCCTGGAATTATAGAATCATAGAAATTTACGGCACAAAAGGAGGCCATTCGGCCCATCGTGTCTGTGCTGGCCGAAAAAGAGCTCTCCAGCCTAATCCCACTTTCCAGCTCTTGGTCCGTAGCCTTGTAGGTTGCAGCACTCCAAGTACTTTTTTAAATGTGATGAGGGTTTCGATTTCTGCCTCTACCACCCTTTCAGACAGTGAGTTCCAGACCCCCACTACCCTCTTGAGTGGGGAAAAAAAAGTTCTCCTCGACCAATGTTTCCTATAAGCTGCGCAACGCTCTGGACCTCCCGCGCAGCCGGCATGCACAGTTTTTTTTTTTTAATGGGCTGCGCTGCCCCTTAAAGAGGCCGCGCACCCCCCAAAAAATTAACGGGGACATTGTCCTCAGCTCCCCTTTAATCCTTCTACCAGTTACTTTAAATCTGTAGCCCCTGGTTATTGACCTTTCTGTCTAACAGGCATAGAAATGGATTACCAAATGACAGTCAATACCAGTGACTCATGCATTTCAACAATTTCAGCCCTTCTTGAGAAGTTGCTAAGTGAAGTGCATCATTGGTGAATGTGGACTGCTGATGGCTGCAATACTCCGTTTTCTGATTTCCTTTATCAAAGTTGAGGTGAACATTTTGCGTAAAGTTACAGGCAGCTCAATAACCTATATGTAACCTGAAAGATGTCATTGTGCATTTTAGGCTGAAGGATACGGTAGTTTGTAATAGGAATGTCAATAAATGATTTGATTTCATTATTTAAATCAGCACTCGACTGTAACCTGTGTGAGGCTAAGTGAAACTGAAGATTTTTTCAGAGCTCCAATTATGTCCTGCAAAGTCACTGCAACTTGGCTATAATTGGATAGAATTTCCACAACTTTGACTGAAAATATTATTTCTCCAATGAGAAGTTAGGGATTGACCTTGCTCTCCAGGGTAAATTGAAGTAGATATACTTGGCCTTTTATACTGTACGAGACCTACACTAGCACCCCGAGTTTCTGACGCATGGGTCTCCTGCAGCTGGCTGCAACTCTAAGGTAAACTTGCAGGGATTCCCCAAGTCCGTCAACCAAAAGACTTTCTTTAACATAAGAACTAGGAGCGGGAGTAGGCCATACGGCCCTCCGAACCTGCTCCGCCATTCAATAAGATCATGGCTGATCTTCGACCTCAACTCCACTTTCCTGCCCGATCCCCATATCCCTTGATTCCCCTAGAATCCAAAAATCTATCAATCTCAGTCTTTAATATACTCTCAGCGTCCACAGCCCTCTGGGGTTGATAATTCCAAAAGATTCACAACCCTCTGAGTGAAGAAATTCCTCCTCATCTCAGTCTTAAATGGCCGACCCCTTATCCTGAAACTATGCCCCCTAGTTCTAGACTCTCCAGCCGTGGAAAGAACCTCTCCGCATCTACCCCATCAAGCCACCTTTAATCCAATTTTGGGGACTGCTTGGCCTTCAGTGAATCCAGGCAGCTTTACTTTTGGATTCCAGCCGACCGCATGAGATCCAGTGCCTCTGCAACAGGCGGTGCTAGTGTGGGTCTTGTGTAGTACAAAATCAGTTTGTATCGCTTGCAGTGGTTCCAGGAGAGCCTCAGTGCTGGGATGAGGGCAGGAAAGCAGATCAACAGAAGGTGGATTTGGAGACCGAGTAAGGCAAGTCACAGTCAGTGGAGAAGTAAGGAAGTGTTGCTGACCAGTGCGCGAGTTGGCTTCAAAACAGTCTTGTAGGCTGGACTGTCTCATGTGAGCTGTGGAGGACAGAATAGGAGGGGCGAGAAGATGCAAGGACAAATGTTGTGGTATGTTGCATGTGATGTGCACTTTAATTAACCAGGAATCCTGTACTAATGAAAGTTTTGCTGATATACTTTCCATAAAAGGTTTCTTGCCTTGGCCCTGTTTAATGCTTATAGCAGATTTTCCAGGAAGAAAACTGCAAATGTATATTGGTGTAACGGAAGGGCGTGGATTTTTAAATGGTCTGTAATTAAAGATACGTATCTTGGGATCACAAAAGTGCCACAACCATGCTTGAAAAATTCTTGCATTTAAAGGCATTTTTATGTTCATATTTAATTAACTATCAGCACAAATGAGGACAGCTCTGTGGGAATGCTTTTTTTATCTAAATATTCTTCCAAAAGGTGGGAACTACTAGCTAGCAAGTCTATTTAACCTCCGATAGATTTTCTATTGAGCGTTGAACAGATCTAGTTTTTATTGCAAATGTAAATTTGCAAGTAATAATAATAATCAACTTTATTGTCATTGTTAGTGCACAAGTGCAGTACAACGAAATGTAGGCTTGCAGCTCCCGAGAGTTTACATTTAGATTAAGACATTTAAACATTCAACATTCATTTGGCTTGTAATACATAAACATAATAAAGTGCATTGGCAGATGTGCAGGCTTTAGAGTTTATTTGTGGAGTTCAGTAGGATGACAGCCCTGGGAAAGAAGCTGTTCCTAAATCTGGTCGTTCGGGTGCGAATGCATCTGTAGCGTCTCCCAGATGGCAGGAGGGCGAACAGACTGTGGCTGGGGTGGGTAGGGTCTTTGATGATGGTCAGTGACCTCCGTAAACAGTGTTTCTGGTAGATGTTCTCTATGGTCGGTAGCCGGGTGCCGGTAATGCGTTGGGCAGTTTTGACTACCCGCTGCAGGGCTTTCTGGTCATAGGAGCTACAGCTGCCATACCATACTGTGATACAGTTTGTCAGGATGCTCTCTATTGTGCAGCGGTAAAAGTTAGAGAGGATCAGGGGTGACAGGTTACATCCCTTCAGCCTTCTTAGGAAATATAGGCGCTGCTGGGCCTTCTTCGCCAGAGAGGAGGTATTGAGGGACCAGGAGAGGTCTTTCGTGATGTGGACTCTGAGGAACTTAAAGCTGTCCACCCTTTCCACCACAGCCCCATGGATGTGGATGGGGGTGTGACTTCCGCCTTTAGACTTCCTGAAGTCCACAATGATTTCCTTGGTTTTCTTGATGTTAAGGGCCAGGTTATAGTATGCTATGCTATCGTATACTTACACTGAATAGCCATTAAAATGAGTAGAGAAAGTGAAAAGTTGTAGAAATTTTACTGTAGACCTTAGATTTGAAGCAGACTTGGTTTTTTCTAAGATTAGAATTCATTTTAGGCATGTTACACCAAAGCAGGCGAGCTATCATTGCAGATTTAAATTAATCGACAAAAAAAGGTGCAGTCTATATTTCAGAAATGGTAATTGTGGTGGAGTTTGCATTTCTCCACCGGCAGTGATAAAGACCAGTAAAATATAACAACCTAGATCTGGGGGTCCTCTTTGAAATGTTTGCCTGTAAGCATTGCATTTGGTAATAGTGGAGTAACTTAAAAAGAAGTGCAGCAGAGGAAGATATATATTACAGCTGAATAGCTGAAAGCAAGCTGGTGGTTCAGTATTTAAACCCAACAAAATGTGCGTGAAGATGCTACACCTGTCTGCTTACGCCTGCCTCCATACTCGTCCGTGCTGGGTTGTTGCTGTAACTTGATCTCATAATCCCTTTGCTTCACAGCATTATGTTCCTATGTGCTTGTAGTCTTACTGATACTGAACCTTGCTGTTTTTGACATGCTCCTACATCTGTGAAATTCTGTCGTTTTTTTTTGTTTCCATCCATTAGGATTGGTTGTTCTGCACTGTTGATCTACAGTATTGGAAAAAGTACTCATCCATTATGAAACTTTTAGTCTCTCGTTTAGTATTGTCAGCCGTGGCTCAGTGGGCCGCACCCTTGCCTCTTGAGTCAGAAGGTTGTGGGTTCAAGTCCCACTCCAGAGATTTGAGCGCAAAAATCTAGGCTGACACTCCAGTGCAGTGCTGAGGGAGTGCTGCACTGTCGGAGGTGCCGTCTTTTGGATGAGGCGTTAAACCGAGGACCCGTCTACCCCCTCGGGTGGACATAAAAATCCCACGGGCACTATTTCAAAGAGCAGGCCCTGGTATCCTGGCCAATATTTAACCCTCAATCACCATCACTAAAAACATTATCTGGCCATTATCACATTGCTGTTTGTGGGAGCTTGCTGTGCGCAAATTGGCTGCAATTTCCTACATTACAACAGCGACTACACTTCAAAAGTGTACACTTCATTGACTGTAAAGCACTTTGGGACGTCCCGTGGTTGTGAAAGGCGCCATATAAATGCAAGTCTTTCATTGTAGTTTTAGAAGATGATGCACTCCTAGAATTGGAGATATGGGGGCGGGGCATGGGCCACCCCAGGCTTAAAAGTTCTTGAGCTCCTCACTGGAAGCAAAGTGACAGTACTTGACAAACGGCAATCCCTTGCTCTGGCCCAAAACACATTCCCAAGAAGGAGCACCTGACCCTCCTGGTTGCTTATACACAATAGTGCAGCTGAGATGAGGCTTTGCTGATGGAAAAGAGGGATAGCACAGCACACAGGTGCCCCAATATACTGCGTTGCCAAAATTAAATTGTATTTTTTTTTAATCTCTGCATTTTGGTCTGATTTTCAATCGCAGCCTAAACTAGTAGAAGACCAGGTGCGAATCTGCTAATGGTACGATTTTCCTGAAAGTAGTTGTTACTCTGTGGTCGTAGCATAAAGTTGTTGTTCAGCTGATGCATATGTAAATTTGAGATCTGTTCAGTAATTAAAAATAAAAGCTGAAGTTACAAGAAAAATCGACCAGGATCTTGGCTCCTGATTGCTGTCGGTGATCCTTAATGGAAAGTCCATGTTGGAGGCAGTTGGAATTAGAGTATAAATTTCCCCATTTTTTCTTCCCCCCCCCCCAATCAAATCTTCCTGTACATTCATCTTGCATACTTTTTTTTAAAAACACTACCTTATGAAATATTTTGACAATTGAAAATCTGCTTTAATACTAACTAGTGGCAAAACATTTACAGAAATATTCCAAAATTCTCAACCAATATACATTCTCTTGAGAAATAGAAACTCCACAGGATAAGTGATCCATCCGTGGCTAACTAAAGAAGTTAAGGATGGTATTGGATTAAAAGAGGCGGCTTACAAAGTTGCGAAGAATAGTATTAAGCTTGAGGATTGGGAGAGCTTTAGAACCAGCAAAGGATGACCAAAAAAGTGATGAGGGAGAAAATAAAATGAGTAAACTAGCAAGAAATAGAAACCGATTGCAAGAGCTTCGACAACTTTGTAAAAAGGAAGAGTAGCAAAAGTAAACGTTGGTCCCTTAGTGGCTGAGACTGGAGAAATTATAATGGGGAACAAGGAAATGGCAGAGACTTTAAACAAATATTTTGTATCTGTCTTCACTGTAGAAAACACGAAAAGCATATCAAAAATAGTGGGGAACCCAGGGGCTAATGAGAGTGAGGAACTTAAAGTAATTAAGACCAGTAAAAAGCTGACAAAGCCCTGGACCCAATGGCCTACATCCTAGGGTTCTAAAGAGGTGGCTGCAGAGATAGTGGATGCATTGGTTGTGATCTTCCAAAATTCCCCAGATTCTAGAATGGTCCCAGCGAATTGGAAGGTAGCAAATGTAACACCGCTATTCATGAAGGACGTGACTGCTGCCATTGAACCAGAAGCTGCGAAGAAGCGTTCTGTGCATGCGCGCTTCCGGTTCATTACGGGAGTGAGCTCATTTATTTATTTTTTTTAATTTTAAAGCCGGGAAGGGAGCGGGCTCTTTTTATTAAAAAAAAAAGAAACGTGCTTCCGGTCGTTGGCTGAAGTCACCGATTCATGAAAGGAGGGCGAGCGAAAACGGGGAACCACAGGCCAGTTAGCCTGACGCATATCGTCAGGAAAATTCTGGAATCTATTATTAAGGAAGTGTTAACCGGGCACTTAGAAAATCATAATATGATTAGACATAGTCAACATGGTTTTATGAAAGGGAAATCATATTTGACAAATTAGAGCATCACAGAAACCTCACAGTGCAGATAGAGGCCATTTCGGCCCATCGAGCCTGCACCGACACATATCCCACCCGATCCCTGTAACCCCTACACCACCCTATCCCCGTAACCCCACGTATTTAAGCCCCCTAACACTAAGGGTCAATTTATCATAGCCAATCAACCTAACCCGCACATCTTTGGACTGTGGGAGGAAACCGGAGCACCCGGAGGAAACCCACGCAAACACGGGGAGAATGTCTGTGTGGAGTTTGCACAGTCGCCCGAGGCCGGATTCGAACCCGGGTCCCTGGCGCTGTGAGGCAACAGTGCTAACCACTATGCCACCGAGCTTTTTGAGGCTGTAACTGGCAGGTTGAGGAAATGAGAGGTTATTCACTTTGGTAGGAAGAATAGAAAAACAGAATATTTTTTAAATGGTGAGAAACTATTGGTGTTCAGAGATTTAGGTGTCCTCGTGCAGGAAACACACGGCATGCAGGTACAGCAAGTAATTAGGAAGGCAAATGGCATGCACGTTGGCCTTTATTTCAAGGGGGTTGGAGTTCAAGAGTAAGGAAATCTTGCTACACAAGCAAAATACTACAGTTACTGGAAATTTGAAATAAAAACAGAAAATGCTGGCAACACTCAGCGGGTCAGGCAGCATCTGTGGAGAGAGAAACAGAGTTAACGTTGCAGCTCGATGACCCTTCGTCAGAACTTTCATTTTGACCTGCTGAGTATTTCCAGCATTTTCTGTTTTTATTTCAGAAGTCTTACTATAATTGTGCAGGGCTTTAGTGAGACCACACCTCTGGAGTACTGTGCACAGTTTTGGTCTCCTTATCTGAGGAAGGATATGCTTGCCTTGGAGACGGTGCAATGAAGATTCACTAGATTGATTACTGGGATGAGAGGGTTGTCCTGAAGGCCAGATGAATAGATTGGGCCTGTACTCTCTAGAGTTTAGAAGAATGAGAGGTGAAGATTCTGAGGGGGGATTGACAGGGTCGATGCTGAGAGGCTGTTTCCCCTGGCTGGAGAGTCTAGAACTAGGGGTCGGCCATTTAAGACGGAGATGAGGAGGAATTTCTTCACTGAGGGTGGTGAATCTTTGGAATTCTCTGCCCCAGAGGGCTGTGGATGCTGAATCGTTGAATATATTCAAGGCTGAGATCGATAGATTTTTGGACTCTAGGGGAATCAATGGAGATGGGGATCGGGCGGGAAAGTGGAGTTGAGGTCGAAGACCAGCCATGATCTGATTGAATGGCGGAGCCGGCTCGAGGGGCCGTATGGCCGACTCCTGCTCCTAATTCTTATGTTCTCGTGTGACGTAAATGTAACGAATGTAATCTTTAATGTCAACTAAATTTTGGAACCGTTGGGATTAATACATTTTCTTCAATCTTGCATTCCTCTTCCCCCTCCGTTTCCAACCCGTCTTTCACCTCTTCCCCCTCACCCCTCCCCACAAACTAGCATAAAAAGAAACCTTAAATTGCTTGTAATAATGGGAGCTGTTTGTTTACATATGTCTATAACTCTGTAATAAAGCAAGGAATTCCGTTTCCTGGAAATGATGTTCGTATTCTGAACTTCTGCCCTGTCTTGTAGTGAATGCTGGTATATAAAAATAGATTGGTTGTAAAATACCCGTGAATGATCCTTTTATTAACTGTGACTGATACAAGACTCTTGGCACACAACTACAAGCAATTTAAGTTTGTGTACATCCACAGCATTTTTTAAACAACGAACCTTACAAGAAATTATAAAACCTTGAAATATTCTAGGTATGGAAAATCACCTTTTTTTAATGACTTTGGAGTTGTTGCAATTAGAATTTTACATAAGCAGTAAGACTAGCAAATTCTCGGTCGGGGTGTCAATCTCACTTAATGTGGTGAGCCTGATCCGACATCCTGGCACTTGGCGTGGGCCACAATCAGCAAAGTTATTGGTAGAAACTGGTAGAGATGAAAATCCGGAATGCGCGAGAGGCCAGATTATCGGCCACGCAGTGACGTTGAAAATGACCCACATCGTCTTAGGCTTTATATTATGTAAATATTATCGTTTGTTTACAACCACATCATTTCTAATCCTCCTATGCGTCTAATGCAGTTTGTAGAACTGAAATAAGGCTGTTGGTTTTTAAATTTCTGAAGAAGGTCACTATACAGGCAAAATGGTCACAGTTTCCTTTTTCCAAAGTGGGTGGAGTGGCCAGTTCTGGGTAGGTGATACCGTCAATACAGAATGCTTTCTCGTCCTTCTGTTGCTTTGGTGGACTGGCGAGAATAGGAGAGAGAGATGGTTAAGTACAAAACGGTGTCCAGGATTGACCATCTTTCAGAAAACCAGGTTTGGCCTTCCAAATTTTTCATCCCCATTTTTACTCCATATGTTACAGCATCTGCAGATCAACAGTGCATTATAATAGTGTACAGTCCATGCTTTATATCTATCAGTTCTTTGATCTGTGCATGCATAATGTTATCAGAAGCACGGTAGCTCATTCAAGACATAATTGGACAATTTTGTTTTTGGTCCAAACTGAAACTTTGCCATGATTTGTTGACTGTTTTATATCATGTGAATTTTTTCCATACTGTTTCCTTTAGGCAGTGCTTTTAATTTTGGCTTTAAATAAGATGCCAGTGAAACATGACAGCGTTGTACTTGACAAGAATTTAATAATAAATAGAAACATTAACAATACTGCTTGATTTTCTTTTCCCCAGGAGAAATAGGGGAAGCATCTTAGTATACTGCTGCAGCGGGGGATTAACAGGTGATAGAAACATAGAAGATAGGAGCAGGAGTAGGCCATTTGGCCCCTCGAGCCTGCTCCGCCATTTAATGAGATCATGGCTAATCATCCAAATTCAGTACCCTGTCCCTGCCTTCTCCCCATATCCCTTGATCCCTTCAGCCTTAAGAAATATATCCAACTCCTTGACTATATTTAATGAATTGGCCTCAACTGCCTTGTGTGGTAGAGAATGCCACAGGTTCACCACTCTCTGGGTGAAGAAATTCCTCCTCATCTCTGTCCTAAATGGCTTACCCCTTATCCTTAGACTGTGACCCCTGGTTCTGGACTCCCCCGCCATCAGGAACATCCTTCCTGCATCTAGTCTGTCCAGTCCTGTTAGAATTTTATAAGTTTCAATGAGATCCCCCCTCATTCTTCTAAACTCCAGCGAGTATAAGCCCAATCGACCCAATCTCTCCTCATACGTCATTCCTGCCATCCCAGGTATCAGTCTGGTGAGAGAGAAGGCCCTCTCAGAATAGTCATAATCGTACTTGGGATCTGAATGGAGCGTTTTCTTGCTCTTTATGTTCTTATCACAGTTGAATTGTCTTTGGGCAACTGTTGGTGCCAGAGAAACTATCTAAATTGATTTTTTTTTTAATTCATTTGTGGGATGTGAGCATCGCTGGCAAGACCAGCATTTATTGCCCATCCCTAGTTGCCCTCGAGGGTGGTGGTGAGTTGCCTTCTTGAACCGCTGCAGTCCGTGTGGTGAAGGTGCTCCCACAGTGCTGTTAGGGAAGGGGTTCCAGGATTTTGACCCAGCGACGATGAAGGATTGTCCGATATATTTCCAAGTCAGGATGGCGTGTGACTTGGAGATGGTGGCGTTCCCATGCACCTGCTTCCCTTGCCCTTCTAAGTGGTAGAGTTTGTGGGTTTGGGAGGTGCTGTTGAAGATGTTCACTAGCTTTTGCACTATGTTTTACTGAAACAAAATCTTTGCAGTGAGAGAGATTTATGATGGGAGGTCCCGTTGTGTATTATGCATATGGACGTATTGGGGCTGGTAATCTGATAGGTATTTTGGCCTAGAGTCGCCGCTCCTTTGTGCTGTTTTTTTTTCAACGCAATTCGCCCGATATCTGCATAACCGGCGCAAAAGTTCAAAGAATTTTAAGTGCAAATTGCATTTACCACAAATTGCATTTCTGCGATCTTTTGTGCTAGTTTTAAAAACCTCATGCTGGATGCAGGTCCCGCCACAAAACTGGCCACACTCCCAGGACCATGGTGAGTTTCCGCTAATTGCGCTCGTTTGTGAGCCTTTGAGGACACTCCCAAAATTAAGCTGGAACTTTTGGACGCAAAGACACTAATGGAAAGGTTTTGAATGAATTGTTTTTCATTTACTAAGGAACTGGCCATTGTACCCCAACCTAACTTTGGAGCAAAGATTTCTCCATAACCATCAACATTGCTATTTACCACCCACCCCACTCCCAGCGATGGAGTTAAATGCTTCATTTCGCTATATGTTTGATTGGCAGCAAGTGATTTGGAGTAATCAGTAGTCTTGGGTTTCAATCGGGTACAATGGCGCCTACCCATCGAATGTCGTCAATTTATTTGAACCCACAGAAGATTTATCATCTCACCAGATGACTTGTTTAAAGTTTTGTATCCAACAGAGATTTCTATTTCTTGTGTTTTTAAACCAGTTAAAGTTTTAAGTATACAGCTGAAAATCTATAAAAAGAACTGGAAATAACCTTCAGGCCAGCTCTCCCATTCATAGCTTCATCAGCAGTAAATTGCAAGATGAATCTTGCCCATTGTGGCTGGAGATAAAAGTGCACGTCACCATGGCAGCATAGTGCCTCATTAGTTAGTATATGGTCCCACACAAGAGATTAGCGTGCAAAATTAAGGCACATGGGATTGGGGACAAGGTATTGACTTGGATAGAGAACTGGTTGGCGGACAGAAAGCAAAGAGTTGGAATAAACGGGTTGTTTTCTGAGTGGCAGGCAGTGACTAGTGGGGAACCGCAAGGATCGGTCCTAGGACCCCAGCTGTTCACAATATATATTAATGATCTGGACGAGGGAATTGGATGTAATATCTCCAAATTTGCAGACGACACAAAGCTGGGCGGGAGGGTAAGCTGCGAGGAGGATGTCGGGAAACTCCAGTACGATTTGGACAGGTTGGGTGATTGGGCAGAAACATGGCAAATGCACTATAATGTGGATAAATGTGAGGTTATCCACTTTGGTGCCCAAAACAGGAAGGCAGATTATTATTTGAATAGCAATAGATTGGGAGAAGGGGAAGTGCAAAGAGACCTGGGGGTCCTTGTGCAACAGTCGCTGAAGGTAAGCATGCAGGTGCAGCAGGCGGTTAAGAAGGCAAATGGTATGTTGGCCTTCGTAGCAAGAGGGTTCGAGTACAGGAACAAGGATGTCTTGCTACAGTTGTACAGGGCCTTGGTGAGACCGCACCTTGAGTACTGTGTGCAGTTTTGGTCGCCTTACCTGAGGAAGGACGTTCTTGCCATGGAGGGAGTGCAGCGAAGATTCACCAGGCTGATACCTGGCATGGCAGGAATGACGTATGAGGAGAGATTGTGTCGATTGGGCTTATACTCACTGGAGTTTAGAAGATTGAGAAGGGATCTCATCGAAACCTATAAAATTCTGTCAGGTCTGGACAGACTAGATGCAGGAAGGATGTTTCTGATGGCCGGGGAGTCCAGAACCAGGGGACATAGTCTAAGGATAAGGGGTAAGCCATTTAGGACTGAAATGAGGAGGAATTTCTTCACCCAGAGAGTGGTGAACCTGTGGAATTCTCTGCCACAGAGGGTGGTGGAGGCCAGTTCATTAAATATATTCAAAAAAGAGTTGGATATCACAGAATCACAGAAACCTCACAGTACAGATAGAGGCCATTTCGGCCCGTCGAGCCTGCACCGACACATATCCCTCCCAATCCCCGTAACCCCTACACCAACACATATCCCACCCTATCCCTGTAACCCCACGTATTTAATCCCCCTAACACTAAGGGTCAATTTTTAATTTTTTTTTTATCATAGCCAATCAACCTAACCTGCACATCTTTGGACTGTGGGAGGAAACCGGAGCACCCGGAGAAAACCCACGCAAACACGGGGAGAATGTGCAAACTCCACACAGACAGTCACCCGAGGCCGGATTCGAACCCGGGTCCCTGGCGCTGTGAGGCAACAGTGCTAACCACTATGCCACCGTGCTGGTGGCATAGTGGTTAGCACTGTTGCCTCACAGCGCATATATTTCTTGAGGCTAAAGGGATCAAGGGATATGGGGAAAGGCAGGGACAGGGTACTGAATTTGGATGATCAGCCATGATCACATTGAATGGCGGAGCAGGCTCGAAGGGCCGAATGGCCTACTCCTCCTATCTTCTATGTTTCTATGATTGAGCCGTATTTAGTGACAAAACCAAACTTGAGCTTTCATCACAGTTTGGGCATGCTATCTTGATGCTCCTGGATGCTAATGAAATATTAAGAGCTGGAGTATGATTATAGGTTGCTCAGCTTGCACTACTCTGTTCCCACCTCACTCATTAGGGAACGGTGCTGAGCAAACCGTTGCCAGAACATGCCTTTCAGAAGATAATGTGATCTCTGCACTGAGCGAATGGAAGGTAACGGCTACCAAAAGTTTACATTGGTCAGGACAGTACAAGGATGCGAGCAATATAGATCTATACGGACCAGTATACAACTAACTACAATCAGTTAGTCCCAGAACCAACAGTAGAGGTGGCAAGAAGCCAACGGGACTAAGGTTGAAAACACTCGGCTGCTGCTTTTTGGTTCCGAAAAAGTGAAGCGAGCCCAAGTAACTCAATGAAAACCAGACAAGTCCTTTCTTATTGAGTGTGGCAGATATGAACCAGGAATCCAAAAATATACACGTAGAGTAGTTGTTCGAGTATGCCCAAATGATTTGTTGGTCTCGCCAATCTGTCTTGAACTGCCATGCTAACAAGTATGTTGCATCTAGCAGTCCAGATGAAAAGTGATGTTGGTGAAATGACACCTCCAATCCAAAAGGTTTGAAGGTTTTCGATGTTGGATTCTATGACTGGGACTGGGGACTGTTGGTTAGAATGTGGAACTCACTACCACAAGGAGCGGTTGAGGCGAAGAGCCTAGATGCATTCAAGGGGAAGCGAGATAAACAGATGAGGGAGAATAGAAGAGAAGGATATGTTGATGGGGTGAGATGAAGAGGGGTGGGAGGAAGCTCCTGTGGCGCATAAACGCCAGCATGGACCTGTTGGGCCGAATGGCCTGTTTCCATGCTGGAAAGTTCTGTGTGAAATGTTTCCAAAACACTGCACCGAATTGTATCACGCACATTGCATTGGACCCAATATCCGTACTACAGATATAGAGAGCCTGTTCAGTACCAGAGAGAGTAGAGCCATGGTCATCGCACTGACCCGCTAAATTTCAGTGCATGCATTTGATGGTGGCAATTCTAAATGGGGTCCTGTGTTCTGCAAATGAAGAGCTTTATTGTGAACTGCTATTATGTTGTGTTGCGTGCTTTCGCTTTTTATTTAGGGTTGATGTATAGTTTGCTTTGAAAGAGGAAGGAACCCTTTGTTTAGCCCAGTGTCCTTTTTTTAATTGTACAATTGCTGCTGATGATTTTGATACTTGCTGCGATTATCTCTGTAGTGCCTTTTAACTAATTCCTCAAATGAGATTTTTGCTCAACATTCGGAGCAACTTCATTTTTAAATCTGGTTTAAATTTGCTAAAGATTAAATGCCGTAAGCAATGGCTGCTATAAGGATTAAGTATAGCTACTCCGCTATTTAATGCTTTCAGTATATTTTTGCGCAGCCTGAACTGAGATTCTAGCATTAAATGTGAAAGTATGGAAAAAATCTCACCAAACTATTCTTGTGCAAACTCTGCTGCATGTATTCACAGATTCCATAGATTGCATGCGTTCTGTTTTCAAAACTGTGTTTTCTTTTATTTTCACACCCATCCTTGTTTTTATTTTTCTTTCTCCTTGGTTGGATTCCTCTGTGTGTTTAATACAACCCCTGTCCAGTCCTGGAATTTGAACTACGGAAAGCCAAGGAGACCATTCAGTCCCTTCGTGCCAACCTGACACAAGCTGCAGGTGGTGTACATTATACTTTCTCTTTTTTTCTACTTTGATAATGCATAAGCAAACCTGGGATGTTTAACAGAGGTGTAAATCTATTTTTTTGCTTTTTCAGCTTTCGCAGAAAGCGATGTTCCTTTACAGGAACGGAAAAATTATAAATCCAGCCCTGAAATTCAGGTAAGGTTTCACAAAGTCATGGCGAATGAGGATTTTATTGGAAAAGTTCAGGCTAACTGAGGAAACCAAATACTTTCCTGGAGTAATTTCTTTGGTGCTTGAGTATCTGGTCTTTACATTTTGGGGAAAATTATGCTCTAGTTATTGTGGGGGGGAGGGAGAGAGAAAATCTGTCTGCGCTCCCAAATTAATAATTTGTCTGAAAACGTATCTTGGATATGTGCTTTGCCTATCCTTTGATTAACATTTAACTTTCTGGTATCCGGCACGGACAGGACCGAGCTGGTGCCGGAGAATCGAGCGCTATAGTTAAAAGATACGGAGCTCAGCGCTCCGTCTAAAGCAACAAACTCTTGCTTCAGCACAGCTTGCAAGCGTCTCTGTAGCTTAGCAACAGCTTCAGTTAGACGCTTGCACAGCCAGAAATGAGTTAAAAAAAAGTAACTAAAAGTAAAAAAAAGTTATCTGAACCGACTCCTGAATTTTGCCGGTTAACCGACATTTCTGGTTATTTAGTGGCCGGTTAATCGAAAGTTTCCTGTATTACTGTGGAAAAGCCCAAAGTTTTTGTCCGTTCCACTGGTTGAAATGGGGGATGGGCGCACAGCGCAGCCAGTGTCGGAGCAGTGAATGATGGACCGCAACTTCAGGATTTCCGCGTTGGGATACGCGTGCACTACATCCTGAAGTTGCGGTCCGTTTCAGAGGGGTAATAACAGTGAACCCTGTTAGTTCGCTGTCATTACCTGCAGCAAATTCCGGCCCAATGTTTTCTCTCGGGAATTCCGAGAGAGAGAGCTTGCTTTGTTCCCTTGCTTCTCCTGTGTTTGCTGCTTGAAAGCTGGATTGTTATCTGGAACTTTGGGATTTTGCACTGTTTCCTGAAAAGGAATACTCCAATCCTCAAATTCCTCTGAAAGAAGCAGTCTATCCATAAAAATGTTAGACTTCTGTGATATAATTGGAATATATAACTTGGAATTGGGGTATGTGTAGAAAAACATGCTGCTGCTGATTTGGTTGTCACAGTTCACTTGTGTCTGATGGAGTGCCTCTTCATGTGCATTATCTGAACACAATGTATGAGTTGTTTTTAAAATAAAATGATGCAATGTATTAGATTGCTGGTGAAGCAACAGGATGATCAGTGGTATAAACTCATCACTTCCTAATCGCCAGTGTACTCTGTTAATTTTAAACTCTCGATTAAAATTATAATTGCATTTTCTATGTGGCTGATCTCATAATTGTTTTAAATTTCCTTTTATTATTTTTTATTTAAAGACACACTACATTTTGATGTAGTGGTTTTAGATTCATGCTCGAAAGGCATTCATGCTGTGCATGAAAAATATCAAGGCCTTGGAGAGGGTGCAGAGGAGATTTAAGAGCTGTTCAAAATTGAGGGGCTTTGATGGTAAATAAGGAGAAACTGTTTTCACTGGCAGGAGGGTCAGTAACCAAAGGACACAGATTTGAGCTAATTGGCAAAAGAACCAGAGCGGCAGTGAGGAGAAATTGTTTTGCTGCAGTGAGTTGTGATTGCAATGCACTGCCTGAAAGGGAATTGGATATATACTTGAAAAGGAAGTTATTTGCAGGGCTGTTGGGAAAGAGATGGGGGGGGGGTGTGGGACTAATTGATTAGCTCTACCAAAGAGTCAGGACAGGCCAAATGGCCCCCTTTCTGTGCTGTAGGATTCGATGATTGAGTCTATGAGCTCCAAGGCGTGTATATTGAAGGTCTTAGCACAGCAGCGACATTCTGTACCCTGCATCACCCCACACCAAATTGAGCCCTGGCTTGGTAAAATACTTGGTTTTTGATCATTTGCCACTCACTGCTGCCTAAGTAAGATTTAATAGAATTTGTTAGGTATAAATGTGATCGATTTTCACCAAAACGTTTGACATTGTAATTAAAGAAGCAAAAGAAATTGAGTCTTGCATTAAGGTGCGTTTGACGGTGATAATGTTCAGTTGTGACTGTGAAATAAAATTGTCCTTTGATAGTTGGTATCGTTGATATTTTGTTGGTTCCGTTTCCTTTATTTTGAAATGTACTTCCTCTTTAATATGTTGAGGCCTGCTGAATTTTGTACGTTTCTCAAATATAAGGTTAATTAGTCAAGGATTTCTTTTAATGGTTAAAGGGAGGGTAAATCTTTTCCGTTGTCACCTAGCCTCTGAATGCGTGATGTATTAAATTGCTTCACTGGTAGGATCCCCTCTCTCGTTGGAAAGACACTCGGTATTTTCCGTTCAGAATATTTGTGGCTGCTTTGCTGTGTTGTGAACTCAAATTATCATTTCTGTTTTTTTTATATAGGAAGCTGTTAAACCTCTTGAAAAAAGAGCATTAAATTTCCTAGTGAATGAATATTTATTGAAGATTAATTACAAACTCACCTCAATAACCTTTTCAGATGAAAATGATGACCAGGTAATAATGTTTAGAATGTGTGTGTATATATATATATATATATTCATGAGCAATCCAGTGTGAAGTTGATAAATTTTAACTTTTGGTGATGTATGAGGCACCTGTGTGCGCACTTGCAATGCCCGTAGCCTTTAGATGGCATTTATTAATGGCGTGGTTATTGGGGAAATCAACAATACGTTTAGAACTGGTCAATTTAAAAATTACATTTGCTGATCTCGCGAGGCTTTGCCCGTAGGGATTCAAGACCAAGAGTAGTCTTCAGGTGAAGAGGAGTTAGAGAGCAGGGAATAATTGGACCAGTTTGCACATGGTTCAGCCTCTATTTTAAAGTCATATAAAAATGACAAAGTATAAAGCTTTGATATTTACAGTTAAAGAGCAAAATTTAGTAATTTTGGAAGCAGAGGTGTATATGTTTCGTATGACGGGGAAAGCTTATGATGGGATGTCTAGTTCGGCTCTACAGTCGATGGCCTCCTGAGATGCCGAGTGGAGAAATGAGGTGCCTCCCGCAACAAATCTGTGGGTAGGTCGATGTGATGTCTTCCACGGTCTGGGACTCATGGCCACAGTCGCACTTCGGGTCGTCCCTCATCTTCCACTTGTGGAGCGGGTGGCTGCATCGTCCGTGCCCTGTGTGGATTGGGTTGAGCACTGTCCACTGTCTTCGAGGGAGGTCGAAGCCAGGGACCTCCGCTGCTGGGTCAGTGGTGAGGTGTTGGTCACGATTTTTTTCCATCTCACTGAGCACGGTGGCGTCGCGGTGAATGGCAGGCGGGGTAATGTGGGACAGCACCAGGAGCCACTCAGTTGGAGTGGACTTGAGCGTCCCTGACACCGTCCTCCGAGAAGTAAGAGTTGGTCGGAGCAAGGGAGTTTCACTGAACCATAAGCCGAGGAGCTGAGATGCAAAACTAAGGTGCTACAGCGCCACCACTGTTGGGAGGATGTATTTGCAGCATGACGCAGGCACTTTGTTAGGAGCAGAATTTTTTTTCACGGGATTGTTAAGATCTGGAACGCATTACCTGAAAGACTCGTGGAGCAGATTCCATGGGAACTTTCAAAAGGCAATTGGACATGTACTTGAAGAGGGCTAATTTGCAGGGTTATGGGCTAAAGCTGTGGAGTTGGACTAAATTGGAGAGCTCTTTCAAAGAGCCGGCACAGGCATAACTGGCCGAATGGCGGCCTCCTGTGCTGTAAGATTCTAAAAGTGACTGGCCTACTAAGCCACTCTGTCATAGCAAACCTCTACAAGGAATAAGAATGAATAAAACGGGGTCGACCATTTGGCTGCGACCTAGGCAAAAAATTAGGAATTGGCTAAGGCGAGTGGATCCTGCAGTGCCCTCCTCATTTGTATCTGAAGACTGGTGCCAAAGCCATACTCTCAGACTCCTCCATCACCATCCCTGGGTGTTGTGTATGTACCTTTAAGAGAATAACTGGTCTCAGACTGCAGTACCGGCAGTGACCACCCCTGTATAAAAGGCCCTAGCAGGCTTCTGTAGTTTCAGTTTCCAGGTTGTCTCCATTCAGTAAAGACTTGTTATAATCAACTCCTGCAGCCCGTGTCTCAATTATACACGGACATAATACTGGCGACGAGGATGGGAACGAACTTACCTGCAACTCGGCAGCACCTCAGACGACGTTATTGAAGGTCGAAGCCAGAAGAAAGAAAAAAAAAAAAATAATCCAAAGAAACTCGAGAAACGGGCGTCGACCGTGGGCAACCGCCCTCCAAATCATCGAATTGAAAAGTGCAGGAGAGACTGTCGAGAGCCAGGCTTGGTTCTCCAGTCTGTGGTTTCCCAGCTAATCGGGCTGGTGGCAGGTAGTGCACTGATCCTTCCTGGGCTGCGGCGGGCTAGAGCTCGATCGGGTGGCTCTGCAACGGGGCCGGGCAGCGAGTCGGGAAGCAAAGAGAGAGGGTGGAGCACGCAGGGCGCAGCCGGTGCTTCGAAGCCGGGCAGTGTTCGGACCTAAGAGGGAGGGAAGTGTCCCAGAGGGCCCGCTCCACGACGGGAACGGTTCTTCAATTAACGGAGCAAATATTGAAGCGCGATAGAAAAATAAAAATACCGTGGCGAGCGGCGTTGGCAGCAGCGATCGAGGAGGCGCGAAGACCATAGGGCGTCGCCATTACAGGATAGTAAAATAAATATAATCGCCAGCAGCAGTGGGAAAGCGCGGGAGGCGCCATCTTAACTCGGCGGGGAAGAAGGAAAAGCGCGGGAGGCATCATTTTGATCCGTTGGGGACGAAGGCAAAGCGCGGGAGGCGCCATCTTAGATTTTCAAGATGCCAAAGACTGGCGATATCACTGCCTTCGATAATGCAATAGAAGACTGGACCACGTGGGAAGAGTCGAGGTATATTGCGAGGCAAACGAAATAGCCGATGAGAAAAAGGCATCGGTATTGCTAAATTTAATGGGCACAAGAACGTACGGCCTATTGCGGGACCTGATTACTCCAGCCAAACCGAAGGCGAAGAGTTTTAACGAAATTGTTGCTATCCTACAGGAACACCTAAATCCTACACCGCTGCTGATAGCAGAAAGATTTAAATTCCACAGGAGAAATCAGCATAAAAATGAGAGCAATGCTGATTACCTTACGGAACTACGCAAGCTATCAAAGCACTGCCAGTTCGGAGCAGGACTGGCAGATACCTTACGGGACAAATTTGTCTGTGAACTCCTGAGTGAAGGAACCCAGAAGAGGTTACTCTCAGAGAAAGAGCTGACGCTAGATAAGGCTTTCAGCGTGGCAGTATCGTACGAAGCAGCAGCAAGGGGAGCTGCGGAAATACAACAAAAGCCACAGGAATACGGCACCCACGAAATGACACAGGGATTTGCAAAATGTTATCGCTGCGGCAGAACAAACCATGACCAGAAGGACTGCTGGTCCAAGGACAAAATATGCAGGCAATGCGGAAAGATGGGACACATTGCACGAGTTTGCAGGTCTGGAAAGAAGACCAACGACAACAAAAAGGCTACTAAGGAACCGTACAGGAAAGTACAAAAGATGACGGACAGCAGTTCCGAAGACCAGATGAGCGATAGTGAATCCGGGAACAAGAGACTAAGCTGTCTCAAACTTCACAACGTAATCGCAAAAGAGGATCACCGAACCATTTGGGTCACCCTCACGATAGCAGGGTCCCAAGTCAAAATGGAATTGGATACAGGATCAGCTCTAACCGTCATGAATCGACGAGACTACGAGCGGCTATTCTCACACATACCCTTGAGAGAGACATCCATTGTCTTGAGGACGTATACGGGGCAGAAAGTATACCCCAGAGGAAAAATAAGGGTGCCTGTCGAATACAATGGCAAGAAAATACGGAAATTGTATCTCTACATTCTGCAAAATGGTGGACCACCGTTATTGGGACGTGAATGGATCAGAAAGATAAGTTTAGACTGGCACTCCATTCAGGCACTGACGGTGGCTGGTAAAAAGGATGACGACATCACTCCTGGACGATTGTCAACCATCTTAGCTGACGCCAGAGGTATTTCAACAAGAGCTGGGCACTCTTAAAGGCGTAACCGCCTCGATAAAAATAGAAGAGAATGCAATTCCCAAGTTTTTTCAAAGCAAGACCGGTACCATATGCAATTCGCCCAGCCGTCGAGGCAGAGCTGGAGAATGCAGGCGTGTTATCTAAGGTAGACTGGAGCGAGTGGGCGACACCCATCGTTCCTGTCATGAAGAAAACGTTAAGCAATAAGTCTGAGGAGCCAAGGAAGGTTCGCATCTGTGGGGACTTCAAGGTGACGGTGAACCCAGTCCTTCACACAGTACAATATCCTCTTCCAAGGATAGAAGATATCTTCGCCTCACTATCTGGAGGGAAGCGTTTTACAAAAATTGACCTAGCACAAGCATATTTGCAGATGGAGGTTGAAGAATCCTCTAGGAAGTATCTCACGATAAACACTCACAAAGGCCTTTACCAGTATAATCGACTGGTATTCGGAGTAGCATCAGCTCCGGCGATATGGCAAAGAGCGATGGAACAAGTCCTGCAAGGGATTCCGGGGACTCAGTGTTACTTGGACGACATCCTAGTGACAGGTGAAGATGACCGTGAACACCTTAACAACCTAGAACAGGTGCTCACTAGACTACGTGAACATGGGCTACGAGCCAATTGCCCCAAGTGTGAGTTTTTAAAGAAACCGATATCGTATTGTGGCCACGCGATTGATGAAGAGGGGTTGCATAAGTCCCCTGACAAAATTGAAGCAGTAGTTAAGGCTCCAGCGCCTGAAAATGTGTCGCAACTGAGGTCATTCCTCAGATTGGTGAATTACTACCATAAGTTTTTGCCGAATTTGTCCACAATTCTGCATCCACTGAACGCCCTACTACGAACGGGAGTAGCATGGAAATGGAGCGATGAATGTAAGCGGGCCTTTCAGAAGAGTAAGGACCTAATCACTTCAAGAGAAGTATTGGCTCACTACAACCCATCACTATCGATAAGACTGGCGTGTGATGCGTCTCCCTACGGCATTGGGGCGGCACTGTCACATAAATTCCTTGATGGTTCAGAGAGGCCGATAGCTTTTGCGTCACGCTCGTTAACTTCAGCCGAGCGTAACTACGCCCAGATTGACAGAGAGGCCCTCAGCCTGGTGTGGGGGGTGAAGAAGTTCAATCACTACCTGCACGGTCAGAAATTTACTCTACTAACTGATCATCAACCTCTCATCTCCATTTTCAACCCTCAGAAGGGCGTACCGATAATGACGGCACAGCGGCTACAGAGGTGGTCCGTTTTCCTAGGGGAACACCAATATGACATCGAGTACAAAGGAACTAAACAGCATGGGAATGCTGATGGATTGTCGCGCCTACCGTTGCTGACGGTGGAAGAAGAACTGGCAGTGGAGTTATTCCACTCGACTATAGTCGAATGTCTCCCTGTGACGAATGCAAACATAGAAAAGGAAACACGAAATGACCCGACACACTCCTGGGTCTATGATTTAACGGTGAAGGGATGGCCAGCACATGGTGAACCACTGCTGCCAGCATGCTCGCCGAGAAGAGAACAGCTGTCAGTGTGCAGAGGAACCTTGATGTGTGGATCCAGAGTAGTAATTCCACCCAAATTGAAGGATAGAGTGCTCAATGAGCTTCATGAGGGTCATCTGGGAGGGGTAAAAATGAAGAACTTAGCCAGAGCGTTTGTGTGGTGGCCGGGAATCGATAGAGAAATCGAAGAGATGACCAAGAGCTGTACAGGATGCCAGAAGGTCCAAAACGCCCCACCACAAGCCCCTCTACATCCATGGGAGTGGCCCTCATCTCCATGGCAAAGGGTGCATATTGATTTTGCTGGTCCCTTCATGGACTTGATGTTTTTAATTGCGGTGGATGCACATTCAAAGTGGCCAGAGGTAATAAAAAATGTCCTCAACCACCACAGAAAAAACTATCTCAGTCTTACGAACCATATTCGCCAGGAATGGGCTGCCTGAACAGATTTGCTCTGACAATGGACCACAGTTTGTGTCTGAAGAGTTCCGGAGGTTCTTGAAGAACAATGGTGTTAAGCATTACACATCCGCCCCATATCATCCAGCCACTAATGGATTGGCCGAGAAGTTTGTTCAAACATTCAAGAAGGCTATCAAGGCAATGTGTAATGAAGATATACCCCTACAACACAAGGTGGATAACTTCTTGTTTGCCTACCGGAATGCGACACATGCGGTTACCAACCAAACTCCAGCCATGATGATCTTCAATCGAAGACTACGATGCCGCTTGGATTTGGTTCAGCCAAACGTCAGAAGAGATGTGGAGAACAGGCAGTTTCAGAATATGAATGAAAGGCCGACCAGGAGTTTTAAGATAGATCAACCAGTTTTGGCCCGGGACTACCGCACAGAGAAATGGCAGCCAGGAACGATCTGTACACGGCAAGGACCTCTCATGTATACCGTGGACGTTGGAGAGAGCATTGTAAGATGCCATGCTGACCAGATTCTAGAGTCACTGGAAAACGTCAACTCCACACCGCGATCTGATACACCTGGCGATGAAACCGAAGTACCAATTGCATCTACCGCAGAATCGGTGATATTGGAAGCAGACGAACCAAACAACGACATTGATCCCGACTCAACCTTGCCAGAAGAACCTGATATCCCAAAGAGGCGTTATCCAGACAGAATCAGGAAGCCTCCTCAAAGACTGAACTTATAATTGCTTAACTTCAACCAATGTATCTAGCAACCGTAATTGTAATTAGTTATTTAGTTAAATGAATGTTATGTACTGTTTATCTAAAAGGGGAGGAATTGTTGTGTATGTACCTTTTTAAGGGAGTAACTGGTCTCAGACTGCAGTACCGGCAGTGACCACCCCTGTATAAAAGGCCCTAGCAGGCTTCTGTAGTTTCAGTGTCCAGGTTGTCTCCATTCAGTAAAGACTTGTTATAATCAACTCCTGCAGTCTGTGTCTCAATTATACACGGACATATGTCCTGTCCTGTCCCGTCCCACCGGCAGGATAGACCCATCAGAGGTGGGGGCACAATGGTATACAGTTGAGTGGGAGTGATCCTGGGAATCCACGACGTTGATCCCAGCTCGTGGTTTTACGGTCAAACATGGGCAAGTTAACCTCCTGTTGAATACCACCTACCGCCCTCTTTCAGGTGACGAGCCACTACTACTCAGTGTTGAACGACACTCTGGGTGGGGGACTTTAATGTCCATGACCAGGGGTGGCTCGGTAATACCACCACTGACCGAGGTGACATAACTGCCACACTGGGCTTACGGCAGGTGGTGAGAGAACCAACGCAAGGGAATAACTACTTTACCCCGTCCTCATGAATCTGCCTATCGCAGATGCATCTGTCCATGATGGTATTGGTCTCCCCAAGGTCATTCCTACCAAGTCCTATCTTCACACTGAGGACACCATCCATCGTGTCGTGTGGCACTACCAACATGCTAATATATAGATTAATCTAGCAGCTCAATCAGCAACAGCAAAATTGTATTCCACCACAATCTGTAACCTCATGCCCCACATATTTCTCATTCCTCCATCACCATCAAGCCAAGTGACCAACCCTAGTACAATGAGGAGTGTAGAAGAGCATGCCAGGGGCAGCACCAGGCATGCCTGAAAAGGAGTTGCCAACCTGGTGAAGCTACTACACAGGACTACATGCATGTAAAACAGCATACTAAGTGATTCCATAACTAACAGATCAGGTCAAAGCTATGTGGTCTTGCCACACCCAGTCGTGAATGGTGGACAATTAAGCAACTAATGGGAAGAGGAGATTCCCATTAACATCCCAACCTCAACGTTGGCGGAGCCCGGCACGTAAGTGCAAAATACGAGGCTGAATGTTCCAATCAACTGCGTGGATGATCCTTCTCGGGCTTCTCCTGTAGTCCCTACCGTCACAGATGCCAGTCTTCAGCCAATTCAATTCACTCCACATGATAAGAAACGGGACACAGCAATAGGGAGACACACCACCACCTTCTCGAGGGCAACTGGCGATGGGCAATTAATGCTGGCTGTAACAGCGACGCCTACATCCCGAGAATGAATTTTTAAAAAACACTAATGCTTTAGGTTTACAATTGCACATGTATTTTTTTTTAAAAAGCTACAGAAATTTCTCTCTTTCTCTGACTCTTGCATGGTCATTACTGAGCTGGGATATATATTGCTGATGACTGTGTGTGAGATGGTAGACATCATCCAGCATTTGGCACTCAAGTTATTGCATCACAACATAAAGCATGGATTTTAATGAAACCATAGTTCTTTTTAAGATGACCTGGAGTGTGTAGATTTGATCATACACTAATTTCATAATATGGTTTCTTAAGATAGCATAGTTGCTAGGTTACTGAGCAGATGAATTCTCAACCACTGTACTTCGAAATGAGCATCTTAAATTCTAAGTGTCTGTGACATCTGATTGACTCTGCAAATTTAACACCTACTGATATAAGCTGCTTTGCTGTGAATTAGGCTTTTTCTACCACTTCGACCTTGTCTTCACAGCAGAAAGGCAGTTTCTGTAAACAGAGATGAGCCTTCAATAAATTGAGACCCATGCCCCTGTCCGGGTAGCGTACCCAGGCTTAACAATTACTGTTCAATTGTAATTAAAGCTACTCAAGATCGCATGAGATGACTACCACATTCATCTAACTCTCTTGGAAAATGCAATGCCATCAAACCATTGTGTAAAAACTAAAACTAATACCATTTATATACAGGATAAGACCATAAGAATTAGGAGCAGGAGTCGGCCGTACAACCCTTCGAGCCTGCTCCGCCATTCAATAAGATCATGGTGTATCTTCGACCTCATCTCCACTTTCCCGCCCGATCTCCATATCCCTTGATTCCCCTAGAGTCTGAAAATCTATCAATCTCAGCCTTGAAGATACTCAACGATTCAACATCCACAGCCCTCTGGGGTAGAGAATTCCAAAGATTCACCACCCTCTGAGTGAAGAAATTCCTCCTTATCTCCATCTTAAATGGCCGACCCCTTATCCTGAGACTGTGCCCCCTAGTTCTACTCTCTCCAGCCAGGGGGAAACAACCTCTCGGCATCTACCCTGTCAATCCCCCGCAATCTTGTGTTTCATGAATTATGCATAGAAACATTGAGATGCTGAGAATACAGTACCTGCATACAAAGATAGGATCAGTCCTCATGAGGTTAAAGTACTTTTTTAGGACACATTTGTTGCACTGTTTGATAGCAGAAATTCTGAATTAAATTATTCTCTATATATAGACCTTCACATTGAAGTGGTTCACTCCAGTCCACCCATGGAGTTTGGATCTCCAGTCAGAACTAAAGACATCAGAGAATTCCCAATGGTGTAATCCCAAGGCCTCTGAAATCCGTGTTGGTTTAGCCATCTCTGATCAAAGGCACAATGGTGCAAACTATTGCCTAGGATGCTGATGAGCAGGTGTTCCCATGTTGTGTCTCTCGCATACCTGCTAATGCTGTGTCCATGTGTAATTTAATTAGCACCTAGAACAAAGCCCCTGCAATCAACCTGGTCTGGTCCAGCAGATAATTCGACTCCAGGCCTCCATTTTGAAATTGGGTAAGGCAAGACAGTTTCCATTTTACTCTAGCTATTACAGAATCATGAGATTAGATAGCGAAATTTCCCTTTTTTTGTCGCAAGGTACTCGTGTAATCAGTATTGTACTTGATATTTCATTTTGACTTACGGAAAACTTAACTTCACAGTATCATTTAGAATTATTCTTTGTTCTTTCTTCAACCTTTAGGATTTTGAACTGTGGGATGATGTAGGATTGAACATTCCAAAGCCTCCAGACTTGTTGCAACTGTATCGGGAGTGTGGAAGCCATGCAACTTCATCGAAAGAAATGACGGATGTGGCTGTCGGAGTGGAACCAAATGAATTGGAAGCACTACCTAACATCAAAGAGTTAGCTACTCTGGTGGAGCAACCGCAGTTACAAGAGGTAAGAGGGGTGAAGGAAGGAGAAAGTTCAACCGGGTAGTACAGTGTCTGCATTATAAAACCAGTTCCGCTGTTGAGACTGACTGGGTTGTATGTACCAGGACAGTTCCAGTTCAAATACTTGTAGGTACGTACCACTTTGTTGGCCTTGCATACTGGGGCTTAGAAATTAATTTATAGATTTTTAATAAGTTGTGGCGGAGCCACCAAGGGTCTCGGAACAATTGGTAATAATCCCTTTAACTACAGTGTAGTGCAGCCGCGGACTGCACCTTTAAACTGCCTGTTAACTACTGTATTGTGTTTTCCTGCACTCCACGTGATGACGTCATGACGCCGATCACGTGACCAGTGGCGCGAAGAACGCGATGACGTCAGCTTCCAGTAGTTGAGTGCCCAGCAAGCTGAATAGACCTGTGTACCGTTTCTCCTGTAGTTTCCCTGTTAACTTCGTTGTTCATTAAAACCTGTTGATTTGATTCATCAAGTCGAATACCTTATTCGGATAGGAACCTCCGTTCCTACATTGGTGACCCCGATCTCGTCGGACAACTTTCGTCGAGGATGAACACGAACGCCGTCGCCCTTAAACTGCCGCAGTTCTGGGAACAGCAGCCAGCAGCATGGTTTTTCCAGGCAGAAGCACAGTTCGCTCTCCGGGAGGTCACAGCAGATGCGACCCGTTATTATTACGTGGTTGCCGTGCTCGACAGTGCCACGGCCTCGCGGGTCGTCAGCATCCTTGGAAGCCCACCTGAGGAGGGCAAGTACGAAGCGCTTAAAACCCGTTTGCTACAGGTATTTGATCTTAATAAGTCGGAGCGGGCTCGCAAGCTTATTTCCATGCCCGGCCTCGGGGACTCAAAACCGTCAGAGCTGATGAGTCAAATGCTCACGCTGTTGGGCGCGGAACCCCAATGCTTTTTATTCCGTGAGCTTTTCCTCTGCCAACTACCCGAACCGGTTCAGGCGGCATTGGCCAACACTGCCATCACAGACGGTGCTGAACTCGCTGCAGAGGCAGACAAGATATTTGCTGTTACTCGGCAATGTTGTGCAGCCACGAGGCACCTTTCCCCCACGCGAGCGAAGCCCAGCCCTCCCCCAGCAGGATGGTGTGCGTACCACGCCCGTTTTGGCGCCAAAGCTCAATGCTGCCGGCCTCCTTGCAGTTTCCCTCCAGGAAAAAAAAACTCCAACAAGCCCGCGTCCTACCGGACAGACGACAAGGTCTAAAAAGCACAGCAAGTTAGCTATGGCGGCGGGCTCAGCGGGCAAACTCATTTACGTTACGGATTCCGTTACGGGCCGACGATTCCTGTGCGACACTGGTTCCCAGTGCAGCATCCTCCCAGCTTCAAAGCTGGACCTACTATCCGGCGGCCAGGGGCCTTCCCTCGTGGCAGTAAATGGCGCTGCCATGCGTACGTTCGGGAAACGGACGGTCAACTTAACCTTCGGTCAGCGTTTTGTCTGCGACTTCATTACAGCTAAGGTCTCACAGGCCATCCTGGGTGCTGATTTTTTCTGTGCAAACGGTCTGCTGGTCGACATCCAACACTGCCGACTCATATAATGCGTCCACTTTCCACGCAGTGCCCTGCCACCGCAGCACTGCCGTGGCCTGTGCGGTTCCATCACAAGACGGGCGATATACCTATCAATTCATTCCATGAAAAGCGACGAGTTAAGATAGTAACTATAGGTTTTTATTGGCTAAATAACAGAGCCCACCCTCGTGGGTGATCGGTTCCAACAAGGAAGGATACTAGCCAAGCGGTCACCTTTATACCTGGGCAAGCAGGCGGAGCCATGGGCGGAGTCAGCTGAGGTATGCCTAGGTATAACAGCGTGCGTGGCAAGAGGTAACCTTGTGTAGTGATAACAGTGTAAACAGTGATAACAACAGTGTAACAATAGTGAACGGTAACAGTGGTTTACCACATTCACCCCTTGTTTAAAATTGAGTCCGGCGGGGTGAAGTGTACTACCAGTTCGTGTATGTCAGTCTCTCAGGAGGCCTCGTAAGCCTTTCTGATCGGCGCGGCGGCGGTGGTGCAGTATCCGATGTTAATGCTGGTGTCTGCGTGGTCGACGAAGGCTCCTGGGGTTCCGGCATGCCGTCTACAGGAGCTGGATTTGGGGGAGTGGTGGGGGGTAACGGTGGTATCTCGGGTGCCCGAGGGTGCGAGGTCTCGCAAGGAGACAGTGTCCTCCCGCCCGTCTGGGTATGCCACATAGGCGTACTGGGGGTTGGCGTGTAGGAGGTCCACCCTCTCGACCAGGGGGTCCGTTTTATGGGTCCTCACGTGCTTCCGCAGCAGGACGGGCCCCGGAGAAGTCAGCCATGTTGGTAGCGAGGTTCCCGTAGTCGACTTCCTGGGGAAAACAAACATTCGTTCATGGGGGGTGGCGTTAATGGCAGTGCAAAGCAGTGACCGGATGGAGTGGAGCGCTGCCGGGAGGACTTCCTGCCAGCGAGAGGTTGGGAGGCCCTTAGACTTTAGGGCTAAGAGGACGGCCTTCCAAACTGTCGCGTTTTCTCTTTCCACCTGGCCGTTCCCCTGGGGGTTGTAGCTGGTGGTCCTGCTCGCAGCAATACCTCTCGCGAGCAGGAACTGGCGAAGTTCCTCGCTCATGAAGGATGAGCCCCGGTCGCTATGTATATAGTTCGGGAACCCAAACAAGGCGAAGAGGTCGTTCAGGCATTTGATGACCGTGGTACTGGTCATGTCTGGGCAGAGGATGGCAAAGGGGAAACGGGAGTACTCGTCAATAATGTTGAGGAAGTACACATTACGGTCAGAGGACGGGAGGGGCCCCTTAAAATCGATGCTCAAGCGCTCGAAGGGGCGGGTGGCCTTGATCAGGCTTGCTCTGTCCGGCCTATAGAAATGCGGTTTGCATTCGGCACAGGTTTGGCAGTTCCTGGTCATGGTCCTGACCTCCTCCGATGGAGTAGGGCAGGTTGCGGGCCTTAATGAAGTGGGGGGAGGGATCCACCGTAAGCCAAAGTGACACTTTGAAGGTGGCTTTGGAAATCCAGCCCTAGTAGGACGGCAGCGCAGAGCTGGGGCAGGACGAGAAGTTTAAAGTTTTTATATTCCGTGCCCCTAACCGACAGGGTCACCACACAGTAGCCGCTGATGTCTGTTGAATGGGACTTCGCCGCCATCGAGATCCGATGGCGCGTTGGCCGGACAGTGAGGGAGTAGCAGCTCACCGTGTCTGGGTGAATAAAACTCTCCGTGCTTCCGCTGTCGAACAGGCAGGTTGTGGCGTGGCCGTTTACTTCGATGTCCATCATGGACTTGGACAGATGATGCGGGAGAGCTTGGTCAAGCGTGACGGAGGCCAGTGTATGGCTGAGTGAGCTGCTGTAGTCTGCAGGTGAGGCGGTGGTCGGGTCTGGAGACAAAACGGCGGCTGAGTGCAGCGAACAAAATGGCGGCGCCCATGACGCGGATCCCCACGAAGTTGGACAAAATGGCGGAGAAGATGGCCGCCCCACAACTCTCATGAGGCACTGCTGGCGTCTGTGGCCTTGATCAAGGATGGCCGCCCCCACGACTCACATGATGCAATGCTGGTATCTGTGGCCTTGATCAAAGATGGCCGCCCCCACAACTCACATGAGGCACTGCTGGCGTCTGTGGCTTTCCCCCTGCAGGCGTTTACGAAGTGGCCTTTCTTTTTGCAGCCGGAGCAGGTCGCGTTCCTTGCAGGGCAGCGTGCCTTTTGATGTCTCGCCTGGCCACAGAAGAAGCAGCTGGCGGCCCGATCGTGGAGGTCCGCTGCCGCAACAGGTCCCAGGGGTGGCGGCCCCGATCGATTCTGGGACACCAACGCCGTAGTAGGTCCCAGGGGCGGCGGTGCGAGGGGTATTGCGTCGGAGTCGGGCCCGAGTCCCAGGGTCGCGCAGCACTGTACCTGGAGTACGCCTCGAGGTCCCGATGGGCCACTTCCAGGGAGCGAGCGAGGGCTGCAGCTGTTTTCAATTCGAGGTCCTTTGATTCGAGCAGTCTTTGCCGTGAGTAGTCGGACCGAAGGCCTTTCACGAAGGCATCGCGGATATTTCCTTCAGTATTTTCTGCAGCCGTTACAGCTTTAAAGTCGCAGTCCCTGCCGAGTGTTTGTAGCACCCGTAAAAAATCATCTACAGACTCTCCTGGCTGTTGCGAGCGGGATCTTAGGAGATGTCTGGCATACATTGAATTTACTGGGCTCCGGTACTGCTCTTTTAGCAGGTTGAGGGCGTCCTCGTATGTAGCAAGGTCCCGGATGAGTGCAAATACTTTAGGGCTCACCTGGGCGGTCAGGACTCTTAGTTTGGATTCCGGAGGCACGCCGGAGGCTCCCAGGTAGGATTCGAAACAGCTCAGCCAGTGTTCGAAGTCGAGGGCTGAATTCGCTGCCTGTGGGTTTAGATCCAGGTACGGCGGTCAGAGGGCTCGCAGCCAGGTCGGCTGCTGGGGCTGTTGTAGCTGGTCGTTTTGCTGCTCCAATCCACTCATTTCAAAATTTAGCCAATAAAATTGATATACCTATCAATTCATTCCATGAAAAGTGACGAGTTAAGATAGTAACTATAGGTTTTTATTGGCTAAATAACAGAGCCCACCCTCGTGGGTGATCGGTTCCAACAAGGAAGAATACCAGCCAAGCGGTCACCTTTATACCTGGGCAAGCAGGCGGAGCCATGGGCGGAGTCAGCTGAGGTATGCCTAGGTATAACAGCGTGCGTGGCAAGAGGTAACATTGTGTAGTGATAACAACAGTGTAAACAGTGATAACAGCGTAACAATAGTGAACAGTTGTGAACGTTAACAGTGGTTTACGCGCCTGCTCGGCGAATTCCCGGAGCTCACCAGGCCTACTTTTTCGGCTGCAGTCACACGGCACGGGGTGGAGCACCATATCTCCACGACCGGAACACCCGTTTACGCTCGGGCGCGGCGATTAGAAGCCGGCAAGCTGGCAGCCGCAAAGGCTGAGTTCCAGACCATGGAGCGCCTCGGGATCATCCGGCGTTCGGACAGCCCTTGGTCCTCCCCACTGCATATAGTACCCAAACCAGGCGCCGGATGGCGACCTTGCGGGGGTTATAGGCGCTTAAACGACGCCACAACACCGGACAGGTACCCTATTCCCCACATCCAAGCTTTTTCGGCACATCTGGCTGGCAACGCTATATTTTCGAAAGTGGATCTCGTTCGTGGATATCACCAAGTTCCGGTGCACCCTCCAGACGTCCCCAAAACGGCAGTCATCACTCCGTTCGGCCTTTTTGAGTTCCTCCGCATGCCATTCGGTCTGGAAAACCCAGCGCAAGCATTCCAGCGGTTGATGGACTCTGTCTTACGGGACCTGCCCTTCATTTTTGTATATTTGGACGACATCCTAATAGCCAGCAAGGATACGACAGCTGACATGGCCCATTTACGGACACTTTTCGCCCGACTCGGCCAACACGGCCTTATTGTCAATCCGGCTAAATGCACATTTGGAGTATCCAGCATTGATTTCCTGGGACACAGGATTACCCCAGAAGGCGCCGTCCCGCTAGCCACCAAGGTAGAGGCAGTTACCGCATTCCCGCGGCCTCACACGGTCAAACCCCTACAAGAGTTCTTGGGGATGGTAAATTTTTATCATCGTTTTGTCCCCAAGGCGGCCCGGTTAATGCAACCTCTGTACGAAGCACTAAAAGGGAAGTTGGGCAAGGATGTCCTCACTTGGACACCGCACATGGACCAGGCATTACGCGATACCAAGGCGGCGTTGGCGGATGCAACTATGCTAGCACACCCTCTCCCGGGCACGACTGTTGCCCTCACTACGGATGCCTCCGACTACGCCATCGGAGCGGTTCAAGAGCAGTGGGTCGACGGGGGATGGCAGCCGTTAGCCTTTTTCAGCCGCCAACTGCGCAAGAACGAGAGAAAGTATAGCACTTTTGACAGAGAGTTGCTAGCCCTGTTCTTGGCCATCCGGCATTTCCGTTTCCTGCTAGAAGGCCGTCCATTCACTGCATTCGTGGACCACAAGCCGCTCACCTTTGCCATGGCCAAAACGGCTGAACCTTGGTCAGCTCGGCAGCAGCGCCACCTCACGTTTATATCCGAATTCACAACGGATTTGCGGCACGTGTCAGGCAAGGATAATCTCGTGGCAGATTGCCTTTCCCGGGTTCCAGTCCAGGCAGTCCACCTGGGCATCGATTTCGTTGGACTGGCAGAGGATCAACTGGCAGACCCAGAGGTACAAGCGTTTAGGACCACGCCTTCCAGTTGGCAGGTTGCAGACGTGCCGTTTCAAGCGGCAGGAACCATGCTCTTGTGCGACACATCCATGGGAGTGCCCTGGCCCATTGTGCCGGCCGAATGGCGCAAGAAAGTATTCCAGGCAATCCACGGGTTATCTCACCCGGGGATGCGGGCTTCTCGATGACTACTGTCCCGCAAATTTGTTTGGAAAGGCATGCATTTGGATGTCCGGGACTGGACAAACAATTGCGTCGATTGTCAAAAATCCAAAGTCCACCGTCACGTCAAGGCTCCGGTGGCCAACTTCCCGGTGCCTGAGCGCTGTTTCGACCACGTTCACGTGGATTTAGTAGGTCCCCTTCCCGGGTCGCGTGGATTCACACACCTCCTGACGGTGGTAGACCGGACCACCAGGTGGCCAGAGGCAATTCCCTTGGCCGCTACCACCGCAGCAGACGTCGCCAGGGCATTTCTTTCGTCGTGGGTGGCTCGGTTCGGGGTGCCATCGGACATGTCTGCAATTCACATCAGAGCTGTGGAACGCAGTGGCACAAGGCCTGGGTACCAAGCTGCACCGTACCACCACGTACCATCCGCAGGCGAATGGCCTGTGCGAAAGGTTCCATCGGTCTCTCAAAGCGTCCCTCCGTGCCAGCTTGAGGGGACCCAACTGGGTGGACAGGCTCCCATGGGTGATGCTAGGCCTCCGGACAGCACCAAAGGAGGATCTTCAGTCTTCATCAGCTGAGCTGGTTTATGGCCAGACACTCAGAGTACCAGGTGACTTTCTCCCTCCACACACTGAACCATGGTCTGCAGCTCAACAGCTCCTACTTCATCAGGAGGCGGCTAGGAATTTCCTGCCCATCCCAACCTCGCACCATGACCTGCAGAGGCCTCACGTCCCGACAGAGCTCATGAGTTCAGACTGTGTCTTTATTCGACGAGACGGTCACAGAGACCCACTCAAGCCACCGTATACCGGACCTTTTCGTATCATCTCATCAGGGGAAAAGTTTTTCACAGTCGAAGTCGGTGGAAAGTCTGATACCGTCTCTATCGACCGGCTCAAACCAGCCCACCTGGATCGGAGTGAGCCTGTCGTGGCTGCCCAACCGCCTCGCCGCGGCCGACTGCTGTTAGCCGCCAGACCAGCTGTGCACCAGCCCACCGTCGAACAGCCCGATTCGGCCTCTGACGCGCCTGCACCTCTGACTGTCGTTTCTGCCTTGCCCGAGACGCCGCTTCTACCGCAATCCGGCACTGGTTCTTCTACTAATGCCCCGTTTCCGCTGCCTGAATTTCGTCGCCATTAAGCCTCCTACTCGGTTGACAATGTCCGTTAAAGTGGATTCTGGGGGGGCGCCTGTGGCGGAGCCACCAAGGGTCTCAGAACAATTGGTAATAATCCCTTTAACTACAGTGTAGTGCAACCGCGGACTGCACCTTTAAACTGCCTGTTAACTACTGTATTGTGTTTTCCTGCACTCAACGTGATGACGTCATGACGCTGATCACGTGACCACCAGTGGCGCGAAGAACGCGATGACGTCATGACGTCAGCTTCCAGAATCTTCCAGCAGTCGTCGAGTGCCCAGCAAGCTGAATAGACCTGTGTACCGTTTCTCCTGTAGTTTCCCTGTTAACTTCGTTGTTCATTAAAACCTGTTGATTTGATTCATCGAGTCGAATACCTTATTCGGATAGGAACCTCCGTTCCTACAAAGTGATAAATGAAATGGAAACAATCCTCTTTTATTCAAAGTGTAAAAATGCATTATTTAATGTTTTCCTCTTGCTGATGGTGTAATTATTTTGCTTCTATGTAACAAACACCATCTTGCGTTGGGAAAATGCTCAACGCCCATGCCTGTTGCAGTGTGGCACTCCCTCCACTGGTGTACCGTGGCTGCAGTGTGTACCATCTACAAGATGCACTGCAGCAACTTGCCAAGGCTTCTTCAACAGCACCTCCCAAACCTGCGACCTCCATCACCTACAAGGACAAGGGCAGCAGGTGCCTGGAAACGCCACCAGCTGCAAGTTCCTCTCCAAGTCGCACACCATCCTGACTTGGAAATATATCAGCCGTTCCTTAATGGTCGTTGGGTCAAAATCCTGGAACTCCCTCCCTAACAGCACTGTGGGAGCACCTTCACCACACGGACTGCAGCGGCTCAAGAAATAATTGGGGATGGGCAATAAATGCTGGCCTTGCCAGTAACGTCCACATCCCGTGAACGAATAATAAAACATACAGACCAGGAAGGTCATAGGTTCAATCAATGGTCTATACTGAGTTGACTGGTTTCAGCTGAGGTAGCTGTTGGGATACTAAAATTGGCTCTTTATATTTTACAAATATTTGCTGTCAATGTACTATATACACAGCCCAAAACAAAACCACCTATACATTGTAGTGGGGAGACTCGCCCTATCCCAGTATGAGGTGAAGCTTTTCAGCTGAAGTGTCCTTGAAGGTGCTTTTTTCCCCTGTGGGACATTGGCAATGTCCTAGTTGAATGTTTAGATTGAACTTGATTCAAAGAATGAGTGAGGCTATACTTAAATCAGATACTGTAACATTACAGGCTCTATTAATTCTGCGTGTTAATGTATTGTATAATTGTTTTTTTTCCAGCAAGCAAAAATAGTGCAAGAGCTCCAAGATCAACTCAGTATGATAAACAATGAGAAGATATCCCTTGCATCGCAAATAAGACAGCTGAAGAGGTATGTGATATTGTAAAGGAATGTGAAACCAGCATTTTGTCCAGTTTAGTTCAAATTTACCTCTGCTGTCTCCCGTGAGATGATTAAAATCTAGTTCTTGTATTGGAATTTTTTTAACACGGGGAGAAATTTTACTTCATTATGTTGATGTAGCCTTTTCAGTATCTTCAGCCTGAAAGTTATAATTGAGAGCATTTAATTCTAAGCGGTTTCTTCAATTCTAATTGACTTTGTTCTGCACTATTCATTTTTAATTAGTGCAGCACAATTTGAGTCTCCCCTCTGCAGCTGCTGTCTATCTTTTGTGACTCTAAGCTAAATTTTTCTCCACCCCTCGTAGTTGGCAAAATGAATCGAGCTGTCCAGCGTTAACCCAATGGCTCTCGTCTGTTAAAAGCCAGTTGAATTCAAATATCTGTTTGTGCTCGGATTCAAGCGTACGTTTAGCCCAGCACAGTTATGGCTAGTGTTACTGAATTGTCAATTTTGCAGAACATGCCAGTTATTTTTAATTGTATGTCATATGGTTGCAATTAGTTTTGTGTCAGCCGTGGCTCAGTGGGCGGCACTCTCGTCTCTGACTCAGAAGGTTGTGGGTTCAAATCCCACTCCAGAGACTTGAGCACCAAAATCTTGGCTGACACTCCAGTGCAGTGCTGAGGGAGTGCCGCACTGCCGGAGGTGCCCTCTTTTGGGTGAGATGTTAAACCGAGGCCCCGTCTGCTCTCTCAGGTGGACGTAAAAGATCCCATGGCCACTATTTCGAAGGAGAGCAGGGGAGTTATCCCCAGTGTCCTGGCCAGTATTCATCTCTCAATCAACATCACTAAAACAGATCTGGTCATTATCACATTGCTTTTTGTGGGAGCTTGCTGTGTGCAAATTGGCTGCTGCATTTACTACGCTACAACAGTGACTACACTTCAAAAAGTACTTCATTGGCTGTACAGCTTTTTGGGACGTCTGGGTTTTGAAAGGTGCTATATAAATGCAAGTCTTTTTAGTTTTTACAAGGATAGCCAAGATTAGACGCAACATTAAATAGAAAGCAAAAAGTGTTGCATTATGGATTTAATTGAACTTTTTCTTTATTCTGACAGTGAAATAGAAGCCCTCAAGCAACAGAACTTTGCTGCTGTAGCTACTACCCCTGACAGCATAATGCTTCCACCAACCATGACAGAACAATTGCCTCAGATTCGACCAATGGATAGTGGGGAGTACCTGGATATTCGAAGCTTTGAAAGCAACAGCTGGAACGTAGAGAAGGAAGAGACCTCCACTTTTTGCCCAATAGACACTAACGCAGATTCTAATCGTCTTGCTGCTGCTCCCATTACAGTGACCACACTAACTCCACACCACAAGAAAGAAACTGAAATGCCAGCAGTTTGTTCTCAGTCAGCCCGTGAGCCAGTACAGTTCAATAAGCCAAACAGGTTAGTCACTGTTAGACGTGCTTACAGAAAATGATTGACCTACTGTGCATCGCTTTTATTCGGTGTATGTCAAAGATTATTTTCTTGAGTACAGGAAACTTTGTGCTATCCAGAGGTGAGCTATCCGGCAATCTGGAGCCACCGGCAAAAATCAGCAGCCGTTTTTTATTCTTTGTTTTTTTTTTTTGCTTTGTTTGAACAGTCAAGCTGTGCAAGGTCTGTAGCTATAGCAACAGCTTCAGCTACAGAGCTTTAGGGCCACACCCGAGTGTTTAGAAGTAACCTGTTTGTTGTCAAATACGGAGATAAGAATCTCCGTATCTCTCAACATTAACTCTGGAGAGTACGGCACTTTTTAGGCAACGGCAGCAGCTCGGTCCCGTGGGTGCCGGATAGCACAGAGCTTCCTGTACTAAACTTTTGTTAACGCCATTAATTTCAAAAGAAATCAATTTTGGATGACCTGTTGACCTGTTCTCTGTGATTAATCACCAGACATCTTTTGGATTACTGTTCACTGTCACCAGAGAAGGGTTCTTGTAAAGTAATCAATCAAACATGAATTGAAATTTGACTTTGAGCCACTTCTCCATTATCATCCGTGCTGCACTTTCTATATAATCACTTATATTTATCTAGCGCCTTTTACGTGTGTTCATCAAGGTTAGGGCAAGTAGTTGTAGTAAGAATTGCTACCCAAATACCATAATTTTTCATAAAACTTCCCAGAATATGTGCAAATACTGGTTTCTAAATAGATCTGAGCAATAAGAGATCACTTTCCCTATGATCATCATTGAACCCTTATGTGGATCAGCCATAGGGCGACCAGATCTCGGTTGGTTCACTGCATAATGTGGTGCTGAAGTATTTTTTGGACAGGAGGAGGAGGGGGGTGGGACGGCCAGTGTCGGAGCAATGAATGACAGACCGCAACTTCAGGATTTCCACGTTGGGCTGCGCCTGCGCTAACTCTTGAAGTTGCGGTCAGTTTCAAAGGCAAAATGACGGCGTCAGGACAGCAAATTCCGGGCCAATATTTTTCCAAAATGGAGGAATGGCATTTCGAGCAAAACCCGAGACAGAATTATACTCGTCCTCTTCCTGCATTGTGTGCTATTTAAATTGTGAGCTTTCAAAAATTCTCCTGGAGGAGGTTTTGCAATCTACTCAAAACAGTAAAACTAACTACGCAATTTGTTAAAGCTGTTTAATGTGAAGAGTTGCAAGATTGCAGTAGCTGTGCTCACACCTAATAATAATAATTCAACTTTTATTGTCATTGCACAAGTACATGAACAACGAAATGTGATCTTGCAAGGTCCCATGAGTCCAGTACAAATAACATTAACAGTAAATAGCACCGTCCTGGGAGAAGCAAAGCCGCTGCGTCTGTGCGCGCCGCCATTCCATTTCCACCATTCTTCCTGTCCAACAATCTTCAGCCCAACGCCCGGGCCTGCTCACCAGCCGCCCCTCCCGGGGCTCCTTCCGTGACCTTCTCACCAACCGCCCCTCCTCGGGGCTCCTTCCGTGACCTTCTGCACCTGGTCTTCCCTGATGGTCACCCCTCCAGGTACTAACCAGGCCTGGCTCTGCTTAGCTTCCAAGCCTTGCCAGTGACCCTGTCCCTAGTCCCAGGAACTGAAGTCAAATCATTTTCTCCTTTATTTTAAGAGGTTTTAATTCTCAGTTTAAAATAGCGCACAAAATCATTTCATAGCATGTTAAGTCTTATGCTAGCGCAGCATGATTTCGAGGTTTAAATCTCTTGTTTATTCAAGATCTATTTTATGTCAATCGCTCCAAGCATTGGTAGTGACTTGCTCAATGGACCTTCAGTGGTCCATATACCGCTGTTCCTTCATCGTCGCTGGGTCAAAATCCTGGAACTCCCTCCCTAACAGCACTGGGAGTACCTTCACCACACGGACTGCAGCGGTTCAAGAAGGCGGCTCACCACCACCTTCTCGTGGGCAATTAGGGATAAGTGATAAATGCCGGCCTTGCCAGTGACTCCCGCATCTCATGAATGAATAAACTTTTTTTTTAAATCAGTGGATTGCGCCTTTTTTGTGAAGTTGTAGGTCTACAGCTGGTTTCTCACTCTGGTACAATGTTTTATTCTTGGGTTCAAATATAGTGTACAGTAGTCTTTTTATTAAAAGTAATTCTCTTTCCCTCTCCTCTCTTCCTCCCCCCTCCCAACCCCATCTCCAAGATAATGATTACTATGTAATGGTGATACTAATTACAAGTTTTGACACTGTAGAATAACAAATCCAAGGTGTAGGGTGTTAGAGAATGACCAACCTTTAGTCTATATGAGAGACGTAAATAAGTTCAATGAAGAGTGCTGTAGTAGTATTGGAACTTTTCCAATGTATTAACTGTTTGCTTTCTGCACCTGTTCTTTTTACAGGACGTTATCACCTGCATTTCATCAAGCATTGCTATCTTATTGTCGTATGGCAACGGACAGTCGCTTGGGAGCAGAGGTAACCTCTTAATTTAGATTTTGCACCATTTATGTAAACCATTAATGTTAAGCTAACGCTTTATCCCCAACAAACTTGAGAATCTGACTCCTGTTTAATATGCTAAATATTGACGTGAAGTAAACATGTGAATCCTGCCTTCTACAATGTAATGTGTGAGACTGTTCTACACTTTTATCATTCCTGCCTCTTACCTACCCAAAGTTAAAGCTGTACAAAATGGCTGCTGAATGCCTCTTGTGATTTTTTTTTTTAATCGGTAGTTAATAAATCAGCATAAATCTTAGTTTGAGACTGAAGGTATTCAGCCTGCAGGGAAGAGACCCGCATTAGATGCGGCCACAAAAAGGATGCGTTGCCTCGTTTGAGAATAACAATTTCAAGCCAATATATACAGTGCATACTGGCATGCAAGCTGGGCTTACCCCTTCCTCTTCCTGTACTTTCCAGCCAGGTCGTTGGTGTTTGGATTTTTTTTAAACAGCTTTCATTGGCAGAAGCAGAATAGAGTTCAGATCTCTGTCACTCTGGGAATCTGTCTTATTAGACATTATGTTGCCCTCATACAGGAAATTCGATTTAATGGACCACAGATTTGGTTGTTTTATAAAAAAATAAAAAAAATTTGCATAGAAAATACACTCCAAGGCAGCCTTGCTTTTTCCTTTCCATTTCTAAATCTGCTGCAGCACAGCGAACAAAGAAGCCAACACACAGAATCTCAGTTACAGCACACGTACAGTCAGCAAGTGCATTGCTAAAGAGGTCATTGCTGATCTCCCTCCTTGCATATTTTCTCTTTTTTTTAAAGTGAGCAAAACTGCACAAGAAGGCTAGGTACACCCCCCCCCCCCCCCCAGATAGCCTTTAAAGTACTCACCCAAGTGGAATCTGTGGGTTTGTACTTCTGTATGACTCCGCCCTTTAATGCTCAAAAATAAGCCAACATTTCCTGATTTGTGTGTATGCACTCTCAATTCATGTGGAAAAACCAAATTGGGGGAAGGTGGTCAGCTTTGCAGGGGGAGGGGGGGTGGGGAAATGACTAAAGGTGGACCTCTGTCCTAGAACCAGTGCAGTTATTTTGGCTTTGTGCGCTTTCACTTGGGATACTGAGTTTTCAACCCTCGTGCTCTGTGAGATGGAAAAAAACCAGGAGCAACATCAACTTTCCCAGTCACAAAGACTTGGAAAAACCCACCATGAAAGCGCTTAAAATGGCACCAGCCATGCTGGGAAACAGCAGCCAATATTCACGCAGCCGGTGTCGACCCACTGTCCCAGATGGATGGAATCGTGGGAGGCGTGCAACATAAAGAACCAACACCTCATCACTGACCCAACGGCAGCGGTCACTGGCTCCGACCTCCCTCGAAGACGGTGGACAACGCTCAGCCCAATCCGCACAGGGCACGGACGATGTGGCCACCTGCTCCACCAGTGGAAGATGAGGGACGGCCCAAAGTGAGACTGTGGCCATGAGTCCCAGACCATGGAAGACATCACTTCAACCTGCCCACTAAGATCTGTTGCGGGAGGTATCTCATTTCTCCACTCGGCATCTCAGGCGAACCAAACTAGACATCCCATCATAAGCTTTTCCTGTCACACGAAACAACAACAACCCACATGTAAGTCATTTCTGTAAAGAAACAACTGTTGGTCACCTTTGGGCGACTGCACATTTGGATGACCTGGTGAGTTAGCACACTGTCCTTTTCAACTCTGTAACCTGGTTGTGAATCCCAAGCCAGAATGATGGAAGTCACTTTTGGGAGTTGCTGGATGATTCAGCCAATATGCTTAATTAATATAATCTGTAATCTGAGGCGACTCCATCACATAACCACCAACATCTAATGCACTGAGTTATTCCGTTTCTGAATTAAACTAGCCTGAAGAGGGTGTAATTTCTGAGAACATAACACAAGAATTAGGAGCAGGAGTCGGCTATACGGCCCCTCGAGCCTGCTCCACCATTCAATAAGATCATGGCTGATCTTCGACCTCAACTCCACTTTTCCGCCTGAGCCCCGAATCCCAAAATCTATATCTCAGCCTTGCATATACTCAACGATTCAGCATTCTCAGCCCTCTGGGGTAGAGAATTCCAAAGATTCACCACCCTCTGAGTGAAGAAATTCCTCCTCATCTCAATCTTAAATGGCCGACCCCTTATCCTGAGATTATGCCCCCCGGTTCTAGACTCTCCAGCCAGGGGAAACAACCTCGCATCTACCCTGTCAATCCCTCTCAGAATCTTGTATGTTTCAATGAGATCACCCCTCATTCTTCTAAACTCCAGAGAGTATCGGCCCAATCTACTCGAGATCTCCTCGTAGGACACCTCATCCCAGGGATCAATTTATTAATTATTTGTTCATGGGATGTGGGCATCGCTGGCAAGGCCAGCATTTAATGCCCATCCCTAATTGCTCTTTCTAGTGAACCTGCACATAACCAGAATTGATTTCAGTATTTCCTCCAGTTGAAAAGGAGGAAATGTTTCGGCTGTGGATTGGCCAAGAGTTTTGCTTTCTCAGTCAGAATATTTTCCTCCTTGTGGGATACTGAAAGAGTTGCACTTCGGGTCGTCCCACTTGTGGAGCAGGTGGCCGCATATCTCCAAATTTGCAGACGACACAAAGCTGGGTGGGCGTGTGTGCTGTGAGGAGGATGCCGAGAAACTCCAGGATGATTTGGACAGGTTGGGTGATTGGGCAGAAGCATGGCAGATGCAATATAACGTGGATAAATGTGAGGTTATCCACTTTGGTGGCAAAAACAGGAAGGCAGATTATTATCTGAATGGCAATAGATTGGGAGAAGGGGAAGTGCAACAAGACCTGGGTGTCCTTGTGCACCAGTCGCTGAAGGTAATCATGCAGGTGCAGCAGGCGGTTAAGAAGGCAAATGGCATGTTGGCCTTCGTAGCGAGAGGGTTTGAGTACAGGAACAAGGATGCCTTGCTGCAGTTATACAGGGTCTTGGTGAGACCACACCTTGTATTGTGTGCAGTTTTGGTCGCCTTATCTGAGGAAGGATGTTCTTGCCATGGAAGGAGTTCAGCGAAGATTCACCAGGCTGATACCTGGGATGGCAGGAATGACGTATGAGGAGAGATTGGGTCGATTGGACTTGTACTCGCTGGAGTTTAGAAGAATGAGGGGGATCTCATTGAAACTTATAAAATTCTGACAGGACTGGACAGACTAGATGCAGGAAGGATGTTCCCGATGGTCGGGGAGTCCAGAACCAGGGGTCACAGCCTAAGGATAAGGGGTAAGCCATTTAGGACAGAGATGAGAAGGAATTTCTTCACCCAGAGAGTGGTGAACCTGTGGAATTCTCTACCACAGAAGGCAGTAGAGGCCAGTTCATTAAATATATTCAAGAAGGAGTTGGATATATTTCTTAAGGCTAAAGGGATCAAGGGGTATGGGGAGAAGGCAGGGACAGGGTACTGAATTTGGATGATCAGCCATGATCACACTGAATGGCGGAGCAGGCTCGAGGGGCCGAATGGCCTACTCCTGCTCCTATCTTCTATGTTTCTATGAAGTAGTTGAAGTCTTGACTGAGAGCCCATTGACTGTGAGTTGTGTTCTACCATTGGATCGCAAGTTAGCTTGCAAATCAAAAAGCAGGTTAAAAAATGATTTAATATGCTAATAATTGTGGAAAATTCTATTTGTGGAACTGAAGGGACATGCGGCATGTTAAACTAGCTGCTCCCTAAGGAGTAGATCTTTCACTTGCATTTAAGTAATAGGTAATAGGTACATGCTCCTAAAGGCCTTCATTGGCAGCTTAATGCCACAGAGCTTGGATTTGTGGGGATGGGGGGAAGTTAGTTGATGAAATCCTGATGATGCCATCATTTATTATTTTTGGTAGTGACCATGTGTTATTTTAAACTGCATTTTACCAACTTATAACACAAGTTCAATTTTAATCAATAGGACTGTAGAAATAGTTACACACATGAACTTTACTTTCTGTCTCTCTTTTTAGGTTTCTCGAATCGCCGATAGTGAGCAGTGTGTAATGCTGATGTTGGGGCGATGTCTACCACACATAGTACCAAACGTGCTACTAGCAAAACGAGAAGTAAGAGAAATGGAATCTTTGTCTTCGATGCAGTTCTTGAAATTTTAGTGTTCTGTCTCATTTTTGTCTTCATTTTTACAATTTCAACCTTTTTGAGTTCACGTTCTCTTTTTTTGTTTTCTGCTGAAAGTCTGTATTAGTTACTTTCAACCATGTTCTTACTCTTGTACTTGCGTCTCTGATCCTAGAGAATGGTTGTACATCTCTGTCAGGTGAGTTGCGAAGACCTCAAGGTATCCAAAAGGCTTTCTTCATTGTTGCTACAACTTCCCTTTTCCTGCTGAAGTTTCTATAAATTAAAAACTTAGGCTAACCACTTTAATTCTGTTAATATTCTAATGTTTGCAGTTGCTAGCATTAATTCATATCACTAAGTCTTTTGCCTTTTAGTGAGTAGATGACTTTTTTTTAACTATTAAATCTCTAACTTCTCATGTGAGGCTTCCTACCCCGTTTACCATTTTAACTTATACTGTGTGGAGAAACTAATTCAGATTGTGTAAAACTTGCCTAAAAAGTACAAATTTATAACGTGGATTTTGAATAAATAATTAGAAAAAATTTCACGTTAACAGTATTGGGAACAAATCGCAATGGTTATAGGGTAATGTTTTCTTAAGCGCTAGTGTGTTGATGCTGTTAACGGTAAAAATGTAATTTACTTTGATTTTATTTAAATATAGCCTTCACTCCTCCTTCCCCCACCGTGCCACGGTCTCTATCCTTGCCACCATCTCCATCCCCCTGTCTGGCCAATCTCTGAACAAGATTGTGCATAACCTTCGTGCCCTCTTCAACCCCAGACTGAGTTTCTGACCCCCATATCCTCACCATCATTGCCTACTTCCACCTCCCAAAAGCATCTCCCACCTACGCTGCTGTAACCTGCTTTCCACGAGCTCCTCGCGATTTTTCGGGATGAGGATAGAGGAGACGGGAGAGGGCTTTAAGGAGTTGGTTGGTGAAGAAAAGGAGCCTGGAACTATTTTTTATTTTCCCTCCTGCATAACAAGAATTGGGAGCAGGAGTAGGCTGTACGGCTCCTCGAGCCTGCTCCGCCATTCAATAAGATCAGGGCTGACCTTTGACCTCCACTCCGCTTTCCCGCCCGATCCCCATATCCCTTGATTCCCCTAGAGCCCAAAAATCTATTTAGCTCAGCCTTGAATATATTCAATAATTCAGCATCCACAGCCCTCTGGGGCAGAGAATTCCAAAGATTCACAACCCTCTGAGTGAAGAAATTCCTCCTCACCTCAGTCTTAAATGGCCGACCCCTTATCCTGAGACTATGCTCCCTAGTTCTAGACTCTCCAGCCAGGGGAAACAACCTCTCAGCATCTACCCTGTCAATCCCCCTCAGAATCTTATATGTTTCAATGAGATCACCTCTCATTCTTCTAAACTCCGGAGAGTATAGGCTCAATCTCGCCTCATAGGACAACCCTCTCATCCCAGGAATCAATCCTGGAGGATTGTAATAGGATTGCACTTACCTTGATAGAGGCTGAGCAAACCACATGCTCGGTGCACACCTGAAAATGTCAGCACATTGCAGGTAGGCAGTGCTGTGTGTCGTTTCCTACCCCCGCATTATATGCAGGCCTGGGACTTGTGTTTCTAAACCAGTTTGTTTTTCTCCAATTAAAGGCTCTTTGTTTTTCATGTTGAGCCTCTTGTAACAACATCGAAGGGTAGGCTAGTATCTAAATAGGCAGTCTGTGGGTTTTTGTTTTTCAGTTTTCCCAGGAGTTTTGGGGTGTTGGCACTGAGAAACTTTCAAAGTATTACACGTTTTTTTTTAATTAGTTCACGGGATGTGGGAGGCCGCTGGCCCAGCCAGCATTTATTGCCCATCCCTAATTGCCCTTGAGAAGGTGATGGTGAACCGCCGCCTTAAACCGCTGCAGTCTGTGTGGTGAAGGTACAGAGGGCAGTTAAGTGTCAACCATTGCTGTGGGTCTGGAATCACATAGGCCAGACCGGGTAAGGACGGCAGATTTCCTTCCCTAAATGACATTAGTGAACCAGATGGAGTTTTACGACAATCTGATAGTTTCACAATCACTGATGCTAGCTTTTTTTAAATTCCAGATTTATTTAATTAACTGAATTTAAGTTCCCCAGTTGCCAAGTTTCCAGATCATTCGTCCAGGCCTCTGGGTCACGAGTCCAGTAACCTAACCACTATGCTACAGTTCCCCTTTCTTAGGATAAGCATTCAAGACACAGTAAAATTGGCACCACACCTCACATGCCACAGGCTCCGCAACAAAATAAAAGGCAGAATATTTGTGGTGTGGTAACGGCAGCAACCACTCCCATGGTCCCGAGATAGCCGGAGGAAAATCAAATAGACAAAAATGATTGAATGGCAGAGATGCCAAATGAGTACTTGCCTCAGTTGAAAGAGAGCAATTTGATAGTGGGAATGAAAGGATTAAAGAGGAGGAGGTGGAGCAATTAGGTAGGATTAGCATAGATAAGGAAGTAGTAATCATAGAAATTTACAACGCAGAAGGAGGGCATTCGGCCCATCACGTCTGTGCCGGCCTTTATATAAAAAAAACACTATCCAGTCTAATCCCACTTTCCAGCTCTTGGTCCGTAGCCCTGTACGTTACGGCACTTCAAGTGCATATCCAAGTACTATTTAAATGTGATGAGGGTTTCTGCTTCTACTACCCTTTCAGGCAGTGAGTTCCAGACCCCCACCACCCTCTGGGTGAAAAAAGTTCTCAACTCCCCTCTAATCCTTCTACCAGTTACTCTAAATCTATGCCCCCTGGTTAGTGACCTCTCTAAGGGAAATAAGTCCTTCCTATCCACTCTTATCTTGGCCCCTCGTAATTTTATACACCTCAATCAAGTCTCCCCTCAGCCTCCTCTGTTCCAGAGGAAACAACCCCAGCCTGTCCAATTTTACCTCATAGCTAAAATTCTCCAGTCCTGGCAACACCCTCTGTACCCTCTCTAGAGCAATCACCTCTTTTCCTGTAATGTGATGAGAACTGTACGCAGCACTCCAGCTGTGGCTGACTAGTGGAGATATCCTATATATCCAGACACTGGAAGCTAATAGCATTTACTCATTTAAATTCATATTAGATAAATGAGGGTGGAGTTCACAGTGGGAAAAGGCATTGGGTGGAGATGGCATGCATTGTAGATTGTTGAGGGTAGTCAGAGAAGAGATTGCAGATTATCTGGCCACAATCTTTCAAATATCCTTATTTAAAAGTTGCACCCCAGGGCAGGATGATGTTGTTTAATCCCTTTGCGTTCTACACACTAACAACTACTTGTATTTATAAAGTGCCTTTAATGTAGTAAAACGTCCCAAGGCGCTTCACAGGAGTATTATAAGACAAAAAATTGACACCGAGCCACATAAGGAGAAATTAGGGCAGATGAACAAAGCTTGGTCAAAGAGGTAGGTTTTAAGGAGCGTCTTAAAGGAGGAGAGAGAGGCGGAGAGGTTTAGGGAGGGAATTCCAGAGCTTGGGGCCCAGGCAGCTGAAGGCACGGTAAGGAACAGCAGACCAATTGGCTTAACTTCAGTAGTGGCTATTGTTTTAGAGACCGAACTGGATAATAAGTCAGTTGAAAGGCAGAAAACAAATTGGTGGTTAATGGATTTCTCTTTGGGACCAGAGAGATGTTAATCGTAATGTCCTGGAGGAGTCCAAGTCCATTGCTATTTTAATATATGTAAATGATCTGGACAGGCATGAGCCACAAATGGAATTTGCAGACGACAGAAAAGTAGGGATTGGGGTTAACGGAAGAGGACTGTAAACAGAGGACACGGGTTGGTCGACTGTGCCTGATAGATTCGGATCAAGTTTAACGTGGGGAAATGAGAGGTGATGCGCTAGGGGTGGGGGGGTGAGAATATCAAGATGAATTTTGCACCAAATGGTAAAACTTTGAGCATATAAGGGAATAATGGACGAATTGAAACAGTCTGCACAAGTGCATTTGCCCCAACTGGACTGTGGTTACGCAGTACGGTTACTGGCACTGACTCATCCCATAAATTGCCTGCATCAAACAAATTAAGTTCCTCTGCCATTGGGTCAGCAAGTCTACGTCTGCCAAAGATTTTAAATACTGTGCGGATTGCAGCAGTCTATTCGCAATCGCTGATGCTTGCGTTTATTACCTGAAATGCTTGTGTGCTACCACGACTTGCTGCATCTTCTGGATTCACACGAGGAATGACCACATCTTTGTTACCCACACCATTGAAAACGAGCACACTAAACACCAGCATCCACTCTGCCACCAGTGAACATTCACTGATTCCTGAAGGAATTCCTGAAGGAATTGCATGGTGTGGAGGGCTCAACAGCATTCGGGGATTCATTGCGGTAAATGCCTTGATTTCGTTCCCGCAGTTCATCCACCAATAGAGGTTATAATACAAAATATAAAAATGTGGGGCTTTTTAGTTTGTGCAATGTACTGCTCCTTCTGATCTTGGAATCTGTTTGACAGTAGTTTGAAACCCAATTCTATTCAAGTTCATGTGGCTCGTTCAGTCTTTCACAACCCCTTTGTGTTTCGACTGCTTGGTGTCACATTATATGTAAATTATTTTGAAATTGTACCGAATCAAACCTTCACTGGTTCCCATTTGGGACCTTAACATGGGCCTTCACAAGTTAACACATGCACTAACGAATGGCACAAATCCAGGAGCAGCACTCGCAGTTCACAGCATTATGACATGTTCATGTGCGTGTGTGTGAATGTGGTTCCCCAGAACCATGCAGTCTAGGGTTTACTGCCAAGGTGAAAGGAAACAACGGTTATTTATCTCCAATATAAACAGAAAATGTTGGAAACACTCAGCAGGTCAAGCAGCATCTGTGGAGCGAGAAGCCGAGTTAACGTTTCAAGTCGATGACCTTTCATCAGAACTGGAAAAAGTTAGATGTACAGGAAACTTTGTGATATCCGGCACCGACGGGACCGAGCTGTTGCCGTCCCATCAAAACTGCCGGACAAACCAGCGCTAATGTTAAAACATACGGAAGCTTTTGAGCTCCATATCTAGCAACAAACCCACAGCTTCTAAACAGTCGGCCGTAGCTGCTAAGCAACAGCTTTAGCTAGACCTTGCAGAGCCTGACTAGTGGGGGGGAAAAAAAAGCAACGAAAAGAAAAAAAACTTACTGAGCCGACTCCTGAATTTTGCCAGTGGCTCGAGCATTCCGGACAGTTAACCTCCGGATAAACCAAAGTTTCCTGTAACAGGTTTCAAGCAAGTGCAGAGGCGTGGGGGGGAGAAGAACGAACAAAGGGGAAAGTCTGTGATAGGGTGGAAGCCAGGAGAGATTAAATGACAAAAAGGATGATGGTGCATGGTAAAAGGGGGTGGTAATAGGACAAGTAAAGAAACAAAAGATGAGTCTGGAAGAGGTGTTAATGACAATAGCAGAATCATTGCCAACGGCTGCTGTCTGGGGAAAAAATGGGAACAGTGGCTTTGATCTGAAATAGTTGAATCAATGAGTCCAGAATCGAAAGTTGAGGTGCTGTTCCTTAAGTTTACGTTGAGCTTCATTGGAACAGTGCAGGAGGCTGAGGACTGAGAGGTGGGAGTGGGGTGGATAATTAAAATGGAAGGTGACCGGAAGCTCAGGGTCACGCCTGCGGACTGAATGGAGATGTTCTGTAAAGCGCCCACCAAATTTGCGTTTGGCCTCCCCAATGTCGAAGAGACTGCATCGTCAGCAGCGAGTACGGTATATTAAATTGAAATTAGTACAAGTAAATCGCTGTTTCACCTGGAAGGATTGTTTGGGGGGCCCTGGACGGTGGGAAAGGAGGAGGTAAAAGGGCAGGTGTTACATCTCCTGCGCTTGCAGGGAAAGGTGCCGTGGGAACGAGGGGGTGTTGGGGGTGATTTGAGGAGTGGACCAGGGTGTCGCGGAGGGAACAGTCCCTTCGGAATGCTGGCAGATGTGTTTGGTGGTGGCATCACGCTAAAGTTGGCGGAAATGGCGGAGGGTGATGGTGGTGGGGTGGAAATTGAGAATAATGGGATCCCCATCGTGGCGACTTATCTCTGTACTTGTAATTGCTGCTCTGATGTTTACCATTAGATGGCATCAGTACTAAGTTATGGCCAAATTTTGCATGTGCTTCCTGCACGGACACTAAATCCAATTAACATACAATTAGATATACATACTGTACATCTAAAACTTGATCGCCAGCCAATACTTTAATACATCAAAGTAGATTTCACCGGTATGGATTATGCAGAACTGATCGGTTAGACGATTGGTTTGTGATTTTTATGGAAAATGTATGAATAATGGAATCCAAATATCAATCAAACCCTGGAATTGCATGCAGTGAAACCAGATTTTGACTTGTACAATCACCATAAACCAATGGCCCTGCTCATGATCACGAAAGTTGGATACATTATCCCCACCACCACCATCAAATGGGGTGTTGCACAGTTCCAGCTCCATTATAGTTTCTTAAATATATATTACTGGTGGTAATCTGATGGTACAGGTTGCCATTCATCTGTTGGCAGCTGTAAGTGGGGTGGGGGGGGGGGGATGTTGGCTTGATATTTTATCCTGTGTTGGTCAGGAGGGGGTGATGGGGGCAGGGTCCTTGATTCCTGCTCAATTGGTGGGGGGGGGAAGAGAAACGGAATCCACAACTGATGCTCACCTTTGTATAGGGGCTGGGCTTGCTAGATAGCTACTTTGCCACTGGTCTTTTGAAATATTATGTGTTGCTTCTGCACCTAAGACACTTGAGGCTAATCGGAATCGCACTCTTTTTTTACACAGCTGCAGTTACATTTTAATTAGATTTTTACTTGTGTTTCCCATGCACTGACTTCAGTATGCCCACACTACGCATAAACATGCCTGCCCTTCAAAGGCTGTTGCACTTAATTTGCACAAAATGAGTTTACATGGAGATCTTCCATATTTGTTCGCCAAGCATGTGTCCCTAATTCACCTTATTCTGAACACATTCCATTCCAGTTAATGGTTATGGGAAACCAAATGGATACATAAAGATTATTTAGTGTTCCGTTTGAGTCTGTCACTTAATGTCAGGTCCTGCCCCCTTTTCAATTTGTTTCAACGTTACATTCACAGCACTGCCTACTGGTGCAGTGCCTTTCAAACTGTAAAAACACCCCAAACCTCCTCTCTTCCTGTGATTGAGCAGTGGTGTAAGAGGGAGGGTTTTAAATTTTTGAGGCATTGGAACCAGTTTTGTGGTAGGTGTGACCTATACAAAAGGGACGGTCTACACCTGTGCAGAGATGGAACTGATGTTCTCGGGGTAATTTTTGATAAAGCAGTTCGGGAGCATTTAAACTAGTATGGCAGGGGGCTAGAAACCTATGTAGTGAAATAGAGGAAAGTGAAAGGCAGACAGAAATAAATGGTAAAAGGGTGAGGAACAAAAAACAAAGGGCCAAACTAATTCATAAAAAATGTGAGCATAAAAAAAGCCTGAGGGTTTTATACCTTAATGCGAGAAGCATCAGGAACAAGGTAGATGAATTAGCTGTGGAAATAGAGGTTAATAATTATGATCTAATTGGGATTACGGAAACATGGTTGCAGGGTGAGCAGGGCTGGGAGCTTAACATACAGGGGTATTCAGTATTTAGGAAGGATCGACAAAAAAGAAAGGGAGGAGGGGTAGCATTGCTAGTAAAAGAGGGGATAAATGCAATTGAAAAGAAGGATATTAACTCAGTTAATACAGAATCTATATGGGTGGAGCTAAGAAATAGCGAGGGGCGAAAAACATTAATAGGAGTGGTATATAGGCCTCCAAATAGTAAAATAGAGGTTAGGGAGGGCATCACGAGGGAAATTAGAGAAGCGTGCAATAAGAGCACAGCTGTCATCATAGGTGACTTTAACTTACATATAGATTGGACTAGCCTAATCAGTAAAAATAATGAGGAGGAGGAATTCCTTGAGTGTTTAAGGGATGGTTATCTGGATCAATATGTCGAGGAACCAACTCGGGAACAGGCTATATTGGACTGGGTACTGTGCAATGAGAAGGGACTAATCAGTAATCTTGTTGTACGGGGACCCTTGGGTCAGAGCGATCATAACATGATCGATTTCTCACTCGAAATGGAGAGCGAAGAAATTGACTCAGAGACTAAGGTCCTGAATTTAAACAAGGGGAATTATGATGCCATGAGACGGGAACTGAGTAGGTCTGATTGGACAACGTTCCTGGGAGGACTGGAGGTAGATAAACAATGGCAAACATTTAAAGATAGAATGACAAAATTGCAAAAATTGTTTATACCAATCTGGCATAAAAGGAAATCTAAAAAGGTGACTCAACCGTGGATAACAGGGGAAATTAGAGACAGCATAAAATCCAAAGATAGGGCGTATAAAATAGCCAAAAAAAGCGCCAGAGCGGAAGATTGGGAACAGTTTAAGATAGAGCAAAGGAGGGCAAAGGGCATGATAAAGAGGGGCAAAATAGCTTACGAAAACAAGCTGGCGGAAAATATAAAAACTAACTCCAAAAGCTTTTATAAATATATCAAAAGGAAAAGACTGGTGAAAACCAAAGTTGGTCCATTGCAGTCAGATACGGGGGAATATATAATGGGAAATAAGGAAATGGCAGATCAACTAAATGCATACTTTGGGTCAGTCTTTACGAAGGAAGACACAAAAAACCTCCCTGGGATATCGGGAAAAATAGGGACATTGGCAAAGGAGGAACTGACGCAAATCAATATCTCTAAGGATATGGTGTTAAGGAAGCTAAAGGGATTGAAGGTGGACAAATCCCCAGGGCCTGATAACATGCATCCTAGGGTACTGAAGGAGGTGGCCCTAGAGATAGCGGATGCACTAAGGATGATTTTTCAGAATTCATTAGACTCGGGAACAGTGCCGATGGATTGGAGGGTAGCTAACGTTACCCCACTATTCAAAAAGGGGGGTAGGGAAAAAGCAGGTAATTACAGACCTGTAAGCCTTACATCAGTTGTGGGCAAAATGCTGGAGTCCATCATTAAGGATGAAATAGCGGAGCACTTAGCAAATGGGGACAGGATAGGACAGAGTCAACATGGATTTACAAAGGGTAAATCGTGCTTGACTAATCTATTGGAATTTTTTGAGGGAGTAACTGGTAGAATAGATGGGGGAGAGCCAGTAGATGTGGTGTACCTGGACTTCCAAAAGGCCTTCGATAAGGTCCCACATAAAAGATTAGCATGGAAAATTGAGGCTCATGGGATAAAGGGGAAAGTTTTGGCGTGGATAGGGAACTGGCTGTCAGATAGAAAACAGAGAGTTGGAATAAACGGCTCATTTTCTGAATGGCAGGCAGTAACAAGTGGGGTACCACAGGGATCTGTCCTGGGCCCCCAGCTGTTCACAATTTACATTAATGACCTGGATCAGGGAGTCGGATGCAGCATTTCCAAATTTGCAGACGACACTAAACTAGGAGGGGGGGTGGGCTCAGAGGAAGAGACCAGGAAGCTCCAGAGCGATTTGGACAGACTGGGCGATTGGGCGGATAAATGGCAGATGCACTATAATGTGGACAAGTGCGAAGTTATCCACCTTGGGTGCAGGAACGGGAGGGCAAATTATTATTTAAATGGCAATAGATTGGGAGAGGGGGAAGTACAGAGAGACCTGGGTGTTCTTGTACACCAGTCACTGAAGGCGAGCATGCAGGTGCAACAGGCGGTCAAGAAGGCAAACGGTATGCTGGCCTTCATAGCAAAAGGGTTAGAATACAGGAACAGGGATACCTTGCTGCAGCTGTACAGGGCACTGGTGAGACCACACCTCGAGTACTGTGTACAGTTTTGGTCGCCTCATCTGAGGAAGGATGTTCTTGCCATGGAGGGGGTGCAGCGGCGATTCACCAGGCTGATACCAGGAATGGCGGGAATGACCTATGAGGAGAGACTATGTAGTTTAGGGATGTACACACTGGAGTTTAGAAGATTGAGAGGGGACCTCATAGAAGTGTATAAAATTCTGACAGGTCTAGACAGACTGGATGCAGAAGGAATGTTTCCCTTGGCGGGTGAGAACAGAACTAGAGGACATAATTTAAGGATAAGGGCTAAACCATTTAGGACAGAGATGAGGGGGAATTTCTTCACTCAGAGAGTGGTGAACCTGTGGAACTCATTGCCACAGAGGGCAGTGTACGCCAGCTCATTAAATATATTTAAGAGGGAATTAGATATATTTCTACGGGCAAAAGGGGTTAAGGGTTACGGAGAGAAGGCGGGGACGGGATACTGAATTAAAGGATCAGCCATGATCTCATCGAATGGCGGAGCAGGCACGAAGGGCCGAATGGCCTACTCCTGCTCCTATCTTCTATGTATCTATGTATCTATGACATGCCCAATTTATGTAAGTGCTCCTCATAATCCCACCTTTCCATTCCCCCTCTCTTCTTTTCCCCCCCCCACCCCCCAATCATTCAAGTTGGTCTCTTCTGTATCCTCTGAACAGCTGCGATATCCTTTTGGTATTGCAGCGACTAAAACTGTACACAGTATTCTAAGTGCAGTTGTACCAACGACTTATGAAGTTTCAGAATTACCTCACTATTTTTGCTCCATATTGAAATTTTTAATACATCCCAACTTCTGATTTGCTTTATTCGCTGTCACTGAGCATTTTTGCATTAGAACATAAGAAATAGGAGCAGGAGTAGGCCATTCGGCCCTTCGAGCCTGCTCCGCCATTCAATGAGATCATGGCTGATCTTCTGCCTCAACTCCATTCACCGGCCCTATCGCCATATCCCTTGATGCCCTTACTAGTCAGAAATCTATCGACTTCTGTTTTGAATATACCCAATGGCTGAGCCTCCACAGCCCTCTGGGGTAGAGAATCTAAAGATTCACCACCCTGTGTGTGAAGAAATTTCTTCTCATCTCAGTCCTGAATGGCCTACCCTTTATTCTGAGGCTGGGGCCCCTGGTTCTAGGCTCCCCAGCCAAGGGAAACATTCTCCCAGCATCCATCCTATCAAGCCCTGTAATAATTTTGTATGCTTCAATGAGATCCCCTCTCATTCTTCTGAATTCAAGAGAATACAGGCCTAGTTTACTCAATCTCTTCTCATACGACAGTCCCGCCATCCCAGGAATCAATCTCGTGAACCTTCATTGCACTCCCTCTATGGCAAGAATGTCCTTCCTTAGGTAAGGAGACCAAAATTGTACACAGTACTCCAGGTCTCACCAAGGCCCTGTATAATTGGAATAAGACTTCTTTACTCCTGTACTCAAATCATTGAATATATTTAAGACTGAGATAGATTGTCAATCTATCAATTTATTGTCGATCAGGACCCCTAGATAGATCTTTTATTTTCCATGCACCTTATTTTCTTTCCATTTAAGAACATAAGAATTAGGAGCAGGAGTAGGCCATATGGCCCCCTCAAGCCTGCTCCACCATTCAGTAAGATCATAGCTGACCTTCGACCTCACTTTCCCATCCGATCCCCATATCCCTTGATTCCCCTAAGTCCAAAAATCTATCTATTTTAGCCTTAAATATATTCAACGATTCAGCATTGACAGCCCTTTGGGGTAGAGAATTCCAAAGATTCACCACCCTCTGAGTGAAGAAATTCCTCCACATCTCAGTCTTAAATGGCTGATCCCTTATCCTGAGACTGTGACCCCTGGTTCTAGACTCCCCAGCCAGGGGGAAACAACCTCTCAGCATCTACCCTGTCAATCCCCCTCAGAATCTTATGTTTCAATGTGATCACCTCTTGTTCTTCCTAACTCGAGCATAGAGTCCCATTCTGCTCAATCTCTCCAAGTAATGGTCCCTTCCTGTATTTTTCTGTCCCCATGTGCAGCACTTTGCATTGCTCTGAGTTGAATTTTATCTGTCACCAGCCTATCCAATTCCCAAGTATATTCAAATCCCTCCAGTAGCTTATGCTTCCTGGTTTTGATAAAATTGGTTGAAAAAGATATACAATAGAAAGGTTGACCTGTTGCTCCAATTAAGACAAGTCAAGCTTTAAACTGACTGGTTGGAAATATGCTGATAAAATTGAGATTTTAATCATTCAGTTTTTGCAAGATGTGGGTCCTACAGCAGAATGGGCAAAAATAGACAATTTAGATCATTAATAGAAAATCAAAGCTAGGAAATGCAGAGAAGACAATTAATTTTGTGATTATTGAGCATCGCTGTGTTGGCAGATTTTTTTTAAATTGGCTGACCCTGGGAGTATAACATATCCTGGGGATGCTGCAAAGCTATCTATCAGTTATCTATTCTGAGTTTGAAACCACTTGAGTTTCACAGAGGTAGTTTGTTTTCAGCTCCTTCATTAGTTTGCTGTCTTGTAATTTCATTACACTGTGTTTCTCAATAATGGTCCTGGAGACTTCAGTCTGAAACTAGAATTAGTAGGAATGAGCTTGAGCTGCGTCCTGGGGATTTGGCTTCAGTGACCTTCAAAAGCACAGAATCGGAGTTGAGACCTGAGAGAAGGATAGGTTAATGTTTTATACAGGAGAAGAAATGGAACACCCTGTACTGGCCTGTTTGGACAGCGAAGGCATGGAGTTGCTGGTTGCTGCTGGGAAGGAGGGATTGAGAGCGAAAACCAGCTGGTTGGAAACCTCGAGTCAAATGCTGCAGCTGAATGGCGAAGCTGGGGTAGAGAGAGAGAGACTGGTGGTTGCAGGCGTGCACTTGAGGCAGGAGCGGAGCTGGGAAGTGAGACTTGAGAGCAACTGCTCCAAAAGACAAGAAATGTGGCAGACCTGCCTAGCACATTTTGGGGTGAATCATAGAATGGTGCAACACAGGAGGCCATCAAGTCTGTGTCTGCTCTTTCGAAGAGCAATCCAGTTAGTCCCATTCCCCTGTTCTTTCCCGATATCCCTGCAATTTTTTTCTTCAAGTATTTATCCAATTCCCTTTTGAAGTCTACTATTGAATCTACATCTACCACCCTATCAGGCGGTGTATTCCAAATCCTAACCACTCGTTGCTTAAAGTGTTTCCTCACGTTGCCTCTGGTTGCCTATCTCCTTAAATCTGTGCCCTCTGGTTGTCGAGTTTTCAGCCATTGGAAACCGTTTCTCTTTCTTTACTGTCTAAATCCTTTATGATTTTAAGCACCTCTATCAAATCTCCTCTTAGCCTTCTCTGCTCCAAGGGGAACGACCCCAGCTTCTCCAGTCTCTCCACGTAACTGCAATCCCTCACCCCTGGAACCATTCTAGTAAATCGAGTAGGTCTTTCATGATTTTTGGGGGTGGGGAGGGTTGTCACAAAATGTTCACAAATCACTGGGAGAGTACTAGAGTTGTCATGGCCCAATGAGATGGTGATGATGGCTAATAGGCCAATTAGATGATCAAAAGGGGACCTGAGCAGAACATTTTTTTAATCATACGTATAGATTAACTTTTTAAAAATGTAAAAATTTGTAACAACCTGCTGCTTTGCATGGTTCTTATTCTTCCACTTGTCCAAGGAACCACCCGGCTCTTGGATGGTATGATGGTGGCTTCTCCATGACCGTGCAGCTTCCTGATCGTCGGTGCTGGTGTGGAGCATAAACACTGGCGTGGACCTGTTGGGCTGAGTGGCCTGATCCTGTGCTGTCAATACTGTGCAATCAATCATCATCCATCTCTCATTGCCACTGTCTCTTCTGAGTGCAGTTTATTTGGGGGTCAAGACCGATGTTCCCTTTTAAGCTGCGCGGCCACGCAGTGCTCGCGAGGTCTCGCGCAGCCGGTGAGCCGGCTTTTAAAATGGAAAAATACACGCATGCGCGGACTTTTAAACGGGCCGCGCAGCCCGTTAAAGGTCAGTTACAATCCTGAAAGATCCTCAACTTTGTGCCTTAACGTGAATGGCAGTCGCTTTGTGGAAAGGTAGTAGAGTAATCAGTGCGAATTTCTCGATGGAAGTTGAGATAATCTACTGTAAATAGTTTTGTGTTTGAGAAGCTGCAGTTTATGATGAGTATTAAAGAGTCATTGAAGGAAGTAAAAGAAATAAAGTGCAACATTTGTTCTTGTGCTGTCAAACTTGCAGGTGGTAATACCTGAGGCGACGAGTTTGCCAACTCTCCCCTCCCAACAACAAATTCCTGATTGTGATAAAAATTATTAACTAAAAAGCCCTGCTCTGTGTGTCAGTCAATGTTCCCTTTAATTTTTTTTGGGTGCACGGCCCCTCCAAAATACCACGCGTGCGCGGTTTTTTCCCATTTTAAAAACCGGTGAGCTGGCTGCGCGGGAGCTCCAGAGCACAACGCAGCTTAGAGAACATTGGTGTCCGTTCAGGGAAACTCCGTTAAAGTGAGAGAACATGTAGTAGAAGAGGTGAAGATTGATGTCTTTTATATTAGGTTTGCACAAAGCAGATGTGCTTAAACGAGCTTTTTTTTGTGTGCATACAGACACCTGTAGCCTTGTGACAGAGTGATGGATTGGTGCTTTTCTCTCTAATGGAAGAGCTATCAAATTTGATGAACTGGTTGATTAATTGCCAAATAGTCTATTGGGCTGACTGAAGCTACAGTACACTTTAGAAAGCAGTTGAGTCGAGGGTGAATTGAAATTCCTTTTATACAAATTAGTAAGCTTTTCATCAGTCAAACTGGCTCTCATGTACAGATCTCATTTGTTTTTTATTAAGTAGGCGTGGAAGATTATTTCTAATTCATTTTAATTGCCATATACCAATGGATATTGCTGTCTCCCTTAATGATGGCGGAGCCCAGTATGTGAGTGCAAAAGTCAAGGTTGAAGCGTTTGCAACCATCTTCAGTCAGAAGTGCAGAGGGGATGATCCATTTCAGCTTCCTCCTGAGGTCCCCCACCATCACAGAAGCCAGTCTTCGGCCAGTTTGATTCACTGCACGTGATATCAAGAAATGGCTGAGCGCACTAGTTACAGCAAAGGCTATGGGCCCCGACCACATCCCGGCTGTCGTGCTGAAGACTTCTGCTCCAAAACTAGCCGCGCCTCGAGCCAAGCTGTTCCAGTGCAGCTACAACACTGGCATCTACCTGACAATGTGGAACATTGCCCAGGTATTTCCTGTCCACAAAAAGCAGGACACATCCAATCTGGTCAATTACTGCCCCATCAGCCTACTCAATCATCAGCAGAGTGATGGAAGGTGTCGTCGACACTGCTATTAAGCAGCACTTGCTCATCAATAACCTCACCAGTGCTCAGTTTGGGTTCTGCCAGGACCACTCTGCTCCAGACCTCACTACAGCCTTGGTCCAAACATGGACAAAAGTGCTGAATTCCAGAGATGAGGTGAGAGTGACTGCCCTTGACATCAAGGCAGCATTTGACCGAGTGTGACATCAAGCAACCCTAGTAAAATTGAAGTCAATGGGAATCGGGGAAAACTTTCCACTGGCTGGAGTCATACCTAGTAAGGAAGATAGTTGTGGTTATTGGAGGCCAATCATCTCAGCCCCAGGACATTGCTGCAGCAGTTCCTCAGGGCATTGTCCTAGGCCCAACTATCCCAGGAATGATTTTTTTTTTATATTTTAGGCTGATTGACGAGCTATGAATGTCTTGAGCTCAGTAAACAGATGTTGACAGGTACAAGAAAATTGAAAAGGCCATTATCTCAAGGGTGCGGGAATACAAAGGGGTGGAAATTATGTTAATTGTATAAAACTCTGGCTAGACCACATTTACAGTACTGCGTTCAGTTCTGGGCACCCGACCTCAGGAAGGATATACTGGCCTTGGAGGGGGTGTAGCACCAATTCACCAGAATGATATACCGGGGCTAAAAGGGTTAAATTGTGATCACAGGTTCCATAGACTAGGCTTGTATTCCCTTGAGTATAGAAGATTAATGGGTGATCTAATTGAGGTGTTTAAGATGATGAAGATGTAATGTAGCCAAGTTTTCGGATGATACAAAGCTAGATGGGAAGGTAAGCTGTGAGGAGGACAGAAAGAGCCTGCAATGGGCTATAGATAGGTTGCGTGAGTGGGCAATAAGGTGGCAGATGGAGTATAATGTGGGGAAATGTGAGGTTATTCACTTTGGTAGGAAGAATAGAAAAACAGAATATTTTTTAAATGGTGAGAAACTATGAAATGTTGGTGTTGAGAGAGACTTGGGTGTCCTGGTACAGGAAACTGATTTAGCATGCAGGTACAACAAGCAATTGCAATAGCAAAATACTGCGGATGCTGGAAATATGAAATAACAGAAAATGCTGCCTGGCCGGCTGAGTGTTTCCAGCATTTTCTGTTATTACAGCAAGCAATTAGGTGGGCAAATGGCATGTTGGCCTTTATTGCAAGGGGGTTGGAGTATAAGAGTGAGGAAGTCTTGCTCCAATTGTACAGGGCCTTGGTGAGACCACACCTGGAGTACTGGGCACAGTTTTGGTCTCCTTATCTAAGGAAGGATATACTTGCCTTGGAGGCAGTGCAACGAAGGTTCACTAGATTGATTCCTGGGATGAGAGGGTTGTCCTATGAGGAGAGATTGAGTAGATTGGGCCGATACTCTCTGGAGTTTAGAAGAATGAGAGGAGATCTCATTGAAACATGTAAGATTCTGAGAGGGATTGACCTACAACAGTGCAGTACTGCACTGAAGTGTTAACCTAGATTATCTACTCGAGTCTCTGAAGTGGAGTTTGAATCCGTGGCCTTCTGACTCCGACGAGTGTTATTGTTAAGCAAGGCTGACAGAGCATTAAAGCTTAGTTTGAGAGATAAGAATGATCACTTTTCTTGCGGGTAAGATGAATGTAAACCACTTTGAGAGGAAGCATAGACGGAATGAGAGTCAGAGACCATGAAGAGACTTCATAGGACACATGAGCATTCAGAGGTACTTATCTTGACGATGAGAGGGATACCATCATGAACAACTGTCTTACTGAAGCCCTGAAAGCAGAGGATTCAATAGACCTGACCAGGATCAAACCAGGTGCAACATTTATAATGCTTGAACAGAATTCGTTGGCAGAAAGAAAGGCTTGCATTTATACAGCGCCTTTCATGACCTCGGTGTCCCAAAGCACTTTATAGCCAATAAAGTACTTTTGAAGTATAATCACTGTATTGTAGGAAAAAGTGAACTGAAGGGAGAAGCTAGCAACTGCAGCATCAGAGTATTTGCAGAAATATTGGCAAGCGAGCAGAAAGATTAGCCACCCAGTGACTCCCTGATAATTATTTAATTGGCACAGTTAAAAAGATCAGAAGAGTAAAATCAGCAGTTGGACCAGGGAAAGGCAGCTTGAAGGAGAGAGCTGCAGGAATTCTGCTGCAGATTATGAAACTCAAAACAGTGGACCTGGAATAGCCCGTTGAATGAACAGAGATTTTTGTTTTAATAAAATTTATACCAAGCTGTGCGCAAATGCTATGTTGCCTACTATTTATTTGATTTTTTTTTTTTTCTTTGCTGATTTAGGAGTTAATTCCCCTAATCCTGTGTACTGCTTGTCTCCATCCGGAACCCAAAGAGAGGGATCAGCTTCTCCACATTCTTTTCAACCTCATTAAACGTCCAGATGACGAACAAAGGTACGAACTGTTGCGGTATATTTCTTAAGCCCACTCCTTTGCTTCAAGCACAGAAAAAACTTTTGTTGACATGCATGTGCTCTTAATCCCTGTTATGTAGTAACTATTGAGCAATATTGCTGACCAGACCAATAGAGGGACTTTCCAGGAATAATTTTTATTGTTGCCTTTGCTGAAAAATGCAGTAGTCTTTCATTAAGTATTAAATACTTTGCCTCTAATGCATTTACAGTACTTATCCTTCCACCGCCAGCTTTTCAAAGATCCTAAAAGGCTTCTTAAGCGACTAGAACATAAGGAGCAGGAGTAGGCTGTTCAGCCCTTCCAGCCTGCTCCGCCATTCACTAAGATCATGGCTGATCTTCTACCTCAACTCCACCTTCCAGCACTATCCCCGTATCCCTTGATTCCCCTAGAGTCCGAACATCTAGCGATCTCTGCCTTGAATATACTCAACGACTTGAGCCTCCACAGCCCTCTGGGGTAGAGAATTCCCAAGATTCACCACCCTCTGAGTGAAGAAATTTCTCCTCAACTCAGTCCTAAATTGCTGACCCCTCATTTGGAGACTGACCCCTGGTTCTAGACTCCCCACCCAGGGGAAACATCCTCCAGCATCTACCCTGCCAATCACCTTAAGAATTTTATATGTTTCAATGAGATCACCTCTCATTCTTCTAAACTCTAGGGAATGTAGGCCTAGTCTCCTCATGGGACAATCCCCTCATCCCAGGACTATGTCTATTATTGAGCCTTTCGTAATTGAAAGAAATGACAAAAAAGCTTAGGCCAACACAATCCCACAGTTGGTTATTGGCTAAATAAGTATTCCAAACCATGTGGAAAATAATTCACAACTAGAGTTCAATAATTGGAATAATCCAACTACACATCACCAACATGAAGAATAGTTTGTCGTGGAAACGTCCAGAAAATAGCTCCATCCAGTATGACGTTTACCTGGATGATGCACACTAGCACTGGAAACGAAGGACAATGGCATACCTCCGTTTCTGATATCCCAATTTATTTTTTGTCTTCAGCTTGTCAGACGAACTGCTATTTTGTTTTTTTTTTAATAACACATTTAAAGTATATTTTGCCTTTGACCCAGCACTGTTGGAAACTTTTGTAGAAAGGAGTATGTAAGCAGTGGGCTGGTAACAAAATGGAAACACTAGTTAGGCCACAGCTGGAGGACTATGTACCATTCTGGTCTCCACATTACAGGGAATATGTGATTGCATTAGAGAGAGTACAGAGGAGATTTACGAGGATGTTGCCAGGACTGGAGAGTTTTAGTTATGAGGAAAGATTGGATAGGCTGGGGATGTTTTCTTTGGAACAGAGGAGGCTGAGGGGAGATTTAATTGAGGTGTATAAAATTATGAGGGGCTGAGATAGAGTGGATAGGAAGGACCTATTTCCCTTAGCAGAGGGGTCAACAACCAGGGGGCATAGATTTAAAGTAATTGGTAGAAGGATTAGAGGGGAGTTGAGGAGAACTTTTTTCACCCAGAGGGTGGTGGGGGTCTGGGACTCACTGCCTGAAAGGGTGGTAGAGGCAGAAACCCTCATCACATTTAAAAAGTACTTGGATATGCTCTTGAAGTGCCGGAACCTACAGGGCTACGGACCAACAGCTGGAAAGTGGGATTAGGCTGGAGAGCTCTTTGTCGGCCGGCACAGACACGATGGGCCGAATGGTCGTCTTCTGTGCTGTAAATTTCTATGCTTCTATGAAAGGAACTGGAAGTCACTTAAATCAAATGGGAGGGAAAATCTCCCAGCGAAAACTCAGTCAATAATCTGGTTCGGCATTCATTCTTCCTTTTTATTTTAGACAGATGATTCTAACGGGCTGTGTAGCATTTGCTCGGCATGTTGGGCCAACCCGTGTCGAGGCTGAACTTTTACCACAGTGCTGGGAACAGGTAAATGCAAAATCTAATTTGAGATTTTAAGAAAGTAACTTTAGAATTAGTTACCAGGCGCAGTAATTATCTTTTTGTTTACTACATTTTCAACTCTTGCTTTAATCTAATAGAGACTTAACGAAGCCTGTAATTTTATTTTAAAATCTTAATTGCGGAAATGATTTAGATCCTAAAATCTGGAGCATTAAGATGTTTGGCGATTGCTGCACAACATGTTGCAGAACTACCTGAGCTGCTATATTGAATCTAGCATTTGAACGTTGACAATGTGAACGCCAGAGAAACATCTAGGTGTTGTGGTTAATGATGCATAAGGATTTTATGGAGAATCGTCCTGCCAAATATTTTATTGTCGGGCTCAACGTACAAAAACTTTTTGACGCCCTCTGTGGAAAATCACCGAGCAACACTGTCCTCCTAAGAGACTCACACCGTATTCAGTCAGTTGACCTTAACCCCGTCTGATGTGAGATTTCATTCTAGGTCCCGTCATTAAATCATTTTCTGCCCTTGGCCTTTTGTTTTCTGCATTCAAAGTTCAAATTGGTTCTCTTGTGCAATCTGTAACTTTCCTTCACCACTGTTGAACGAATGATTGATTATCTCCAGCAAGTGAATCTAACCACCGCTCCTTGACATTCAGCAGCATTACCATCGCCGAATCCCCCACCATCAACATCCTGGGGGTCACCATTGACCAGAAACTTAACTGGACCTGCCACATAAATACTGTGGCTACAAGAGCAGGTCAGAGACTGGGTATTCTGCGGCGAGTGTCTCGCCTCCTGACTCCCCAAAGCCTTTCCACCATCTACAAGGCACAAGTCAGGAGTGTGATGGAATACTCGCCACTTGCCTGGATGAGTGCAGCTCCAACAACACTCAAGAAGCTCGACACCATCCAGGACAAAGCAGCCCGTTTGATTGGCACCCCATCCACCACCTTAAACATTCACTCCCTCCACCACCGGCGCACCGTGGCTGCAGTGTGTACCATCTACAAGATGCACTGCAGCAACTCGCCAAGGCTTCTTCGGCAGCACCTCCCAAACCCGCGACCTCTACCACCTAGAAGGACAAGGGCAGCAGGCGCCTGGGAATACCACCACCTCCAAGTTCCCCTCTGAAGTCGCACACCATCCTGACTTGGAAATATATTGCCGTTCCTCAGTCGTCACTGGGTCAAAATCCTGGAACTCCCTAACAGCACTGGGAATACCTTCACCTCACAGACCGCAGCGATTCAGGGAGGCAGCTCACTACCACCTTCTCGAGGGCAATTTGGGATGGGCGATAAATGCTGGCTTGCCGGCGACACCCACATCCCATGAACGAAAAAGTTCTGATTGTATTTATTGCTAATTTTTTATTTTTTAATCCGGTTTTCTGAAGTTTGTATCCTGTGGAATTGGCCACGGTGTCTTGGGTTACTGAGGACCCGCACTAGTATTGGTCCAGTTTGCTGGGCTCTATCTTGCCCTTCCGCTCACAGTTTTAAAATCTCTATTAAATGTCATGGATTATTCTGTCACCAGTGCACAGGAGAAACCTTCTGATGGGTGAAGCCTACTTCAGACTCCGTGCAAAGTCTCTCTGTAGTTCCCTTATTCATTGTAAAGCTATCCTGTTGATGGAGATCTCGCAGCTGGATTCCTCCTGAATGAAACATCAATGAACCAGTTAACAACTTTTGTTAGGTATCAGTTTATAATTGGATAGTTTTAACTATACATTACAAAACTACTAGGATGGAACAAGAATTGTTCCTGTATAAGCATTCAGTTGCTAAACAGGCAAGCAGAGTGGAACCTGTGTGTTATTGCTGTTTGTTATATAAATGGGTTGAGTATGAGACCAGAGAGAAGTGTGTCCCAGCCAACCTGCAGATTCACCCATTGGCCTTGTGAAACTGGAGATTTCAAAGGCAGATTTTGGATTCCACAGTAGAAGGTTGTTTGGCAAGCTGGTGTGTGGACCCCTGGGAGTTTCAAAAATGACGAACTCACATGGAAAGATATGCAGAAATGATCACCGTACAGACTGACTAAGCAGGCACGCTGACCAGCCAGAGCTGGGAGTCCGCCCCACCCTCCCATGTATCTGTGGTTGAGTTTGGTTTTTTCGTCTGACACCGTTTCAGCTGCCACCTTGCGTTCCTTTGTACAATTTCTTTGTAGCTAGGACAAAAAATCTTTATTTCTAGCTGTAGCTGGTTTCCAAGACTCCACTGAAGCACGTTACTGGACAGAGGTTAGCAAGTTGTATACTGGAGTGAGCCTCACCACGTCAGGGCAGGACTCCCCAGAGAAACCAGATCAATATCCTGGAATCCTCCGACAGCCCTACAACCGTCTGAAAACTCTGCACTCCCCTGACTCTGGCCTCCTGTGTACCCTCACTCCCTTAGCCCATCATTGGCAACCATGCATTCAGCTGTTCAAGCTCTACGCTCTGCAGTTTCCTCCCTAAATCTCTGCACCTCCCTCTCCTGCTTAAGATCCCCTTCAGACCCACCTCTGACCAAGCTTTCAAAATCACTCCTAATATCTCCTTTGGCTGAGCATCCATTTTTGTCTAATTATGCTTTTGTGGTGTGCCTTGGGATGTTTTTCTACGTTAAAAGTGCTTTAGAAATGCAAATTATTGTAACACCATTGTGGAAGCGCATACACCACAAAGACTGCAGCAGCAACAACAACTTGTATTTATATAGTGCCTTTAGTGCTTCACAGAAGCGTTATCAAACAAAATTTGACACCGAACCACACAAGGAGAAATTAGGGCAGAGGTAGGTTTTAAGGAGTGTCTTAAAGTAGGAAAGAGAGATTTAGGGAGGGCATTCCAGAGCTTGGGGCCTCGGCAGCTGAAGGCATGGCCGCCAATGGTGGAGCGATTAAAATCAGGGATGCTCAAGAGGCCAGAATTAGAGGAGCGCAGATATCTCGGGGGGGCTGGAGGAAATTACAGAAATAGGGCAGGGCGAGGCCATAGAGGCATTTGAAGACAATGATGAGAATTTTAAAATCGAGCTGTAGCCAGACTGGGAGCCAATGTAGGTCAGCGAGCACAGGGGTGATTGGTGAGCGGGACTCGGTGCGAGTTTGGACACAGGCAGCAGAGTTTTGGATGACATCAAGTTTACGGAGGGTAGAACGTAGCAGATCAAGAAGGCGGCCCACCACCTCAAGGCAACTAGGGATGGGCAATAACTGTGGTGTTGTCCGCATCACCCATATCCCAGCAACAAATCGTTTAAGAAAAAAAAATATTGATTGTTAGGCATATTTGCATATGGAGGCTCATTTGCATGTGTAGTTGAAAGAATGCTCGGCTACAATGATCTTCCTTGTTCTTGTGAGGAATGGAATCAACCTGCACGTGGGGAGCTCCTTCGTAGCCTCCCTTGTTTCTATTTCCTGACCATAAGGGCTTCAAGTTGTTTTATTGTGCAATATTGCAGTGCGATGGGAAGATAGCATTTTCCTACTTGAATGTGGATGTCATAAAGATGACTACATCTACTATGGTGTCACAGCAAGGAACGATAGATTATCCAGAGTTCCTTCTTTCTCCTCATTTTCATGTACCTTTCTCCCCCTACAAGGCTGATTCCTTCACACACCTTTTAAATTACTAAAGGTTGAATTATTAAGCAAATAAGACTTGGCTTTACTTGAAGTAGTTGCTTTCTATATACATAAGGAACACGTGCACAAGAACAGATGCTTGCGCAAGTGTTTCAGATTGAGACTTTGAGAAACCAAGGTGGAAGGCTAAGGTGATGGGTGACTGAAGAGTGTAAAGGCCAGGATGCTTCAGCCAGTGTGGTGATGTGGGCAGGCTGGATTGACCAGCTGGTCTTTCCCTGCTCATCAATTTTGTATGTTCGTAAGAGCAGATGTGAACCAGGAAGTAGTGATTAGATATCAAGGGGTAGCATATGGGGTCACCTGGAAGAACATGGATCTGATCATAACATAAGAATTAGGAGCAGGAGTCGGCCATACAGCCCCTCGAGCCTGCTTCGCCATTCAATAAGATCATGGCTGATCACCGACCTCAACTCTGCTTTCCTGCCTGATTTCCCCATATCCCTTGATTCCCCTCGAGTCCAAAAATCTATCGATCTCAGCCTTGAATATACTCAATGACTCAGCCTCCACAGCCCTCTGGGGTAGAGAATTCCAAAGATTCACAACCCTCTGAGTGAAGAAATTCCTCCTCATCTCAGTCTTAAATGGCCGACCCCTTATCCTGAGACTATGCCCCCTAGTTCTAGACTCTCCAGCCAGGGGGAAACGACCCCTCCACATCAGGGAGCCGATACTGGTTCAGAAGATGCAGGTTGTGTCTGAACAGTTCATTGGATTTCCTCAAAGGAGTTACAGATATGGCGGATAAGGATGAGGCAGTGGCTTGCTGTCTACCTGGATTTCACAACGACATTTGACTTATCCCACATGATTCACAAAGTGCATGCTTATGGAATAGACGATAAAGTATTAAAGTTTTTTTTTTACACTGTGTAGATGCTGGAAATCGGAAACAAAAACAAAATGTTGCAAACGTTTAGCTGGCTTGCTTGTTGAGTATTTGTTTTGTGGAAGTGTTGTGGGGAGGCTGAACGGGTGACAACAAAGGGTGGTGTGGCAAGGAGAGGTATCGAGTGGAAAACTTGCTGGTGGAGTGTCTCGGAGCTCCGTGTTGTTGCTGTTTATAATTTTTATATAAATGACTCACTACGGAATATCACACTGCATATTCATAATTGTTAGTCAACTAGAGGAATGCTTAAGCGCTTGTACTTTGGGGAGGGCATGGGAATTCCACCTCATTTGAACCAAGTAAAGGAAGCCCTTTATATCTAGCCGTTCATCTTGGTAAGTGACTAAGTTTACATCAGTGTAAGCTTGAGAAAAATTATTTCCGAAATGAGCTTAACCCACGGTTGAGTTCACTAATAGTTTCAGTACTGCTGCAGAAAAACATAATCCAAACTGTAGACACAGTAGGGTGACCTACACTTCAAAAAGGCTTGATGGGGGTGAGGCTTAATTTTTATTTTACTTAAATTTTAACGTGTTATTCTCAATAAACGGTTACTTTTTTCACAAAACCATACTGCTTTTTAAGGTAATGGCCCGGAATGAGCGTTCAGCGGCTAAGCGATGGCCTTCGCCGCTGGCCCCGGAGCACGCTTCTCAAAAGGATCTCGCGATCCCTGTGTCGAAGTTCAGGTTTCCCGACATTCAATTCAGAGAGATATAGTTAAAAGGTACGAGAGCTCAGTACACAGCAACAAATCCAGGCTTCCCTGTTGCTTAGCAACAGGTGCAAGAAGCCCGGCCACAGACCAAGCGTCCCTGTTGCTTAGCAACAAATGCAGGAACCCCCGATTACACAGCCAAGAATCAAGAAACGGCCACTAATATGAAGAAAAACTTAACTGAACCTACTCCTGAATGTTGCCGGTTAACCGAGATTTCTGGTTGTTTGGGTGCCGGTAAATCGAGAGTTTCCTGTAATTGACGAAGCTCGCAGTGTTGCAGTATAGGATGTGGTACCAGAGAGTGCAGCGTACTGCTTCACAATCAGTATCCTGAAAAGAATTTAACCTGACTGGGAGAGGTGCGAAGCAGAGGAGTAGGTACTAATCCCCCTCACCCAAAAAAAAATTCGAAGTTGAAAAATCATGGGCCGCTTCAACCTACTAATTTTGGCAAAAGTTTAGACATGGCCATGGCCCTGGCCTCTGCCCAGAAACAGCGTATGACTCTGAGGCCCCTGCTTGCTTCTAAAATAATTAAATTGTATTGCAGTTTTCTTCCTTTGAGCAATTGGTAAAAGCTGAAGTCTGTGAAGTTAATCTAGAAGTAAAAGCACCAAACCTTTATTGTTTCATTTTTGTTAAAGGGGTCAAGTGAGGAAATAGAACAAAAACTTCAGACATTCTTTACATTAGTTAATACTGTGTTGCGAACTTCTCAGTAACGTAATGTGCTCGAGAGGGTCAACAAGGATGTGTTGCGTGTCTGTATGTAAAGAGCCCTTAAGATTGCCCGCAGCTCCAGTGAATTCCGGACTCCCTGAGCCAGCCTTGTTTACTTGTTGAGTTTTCAGTTTGCACGCTGATGCTGAAAACTCCGTGTGATATGGCTGTTTGCCTTTTATGGACACCGTATTGCTGGTGATAAAGAAAAAAAGTAAGACTGACTTGCATTTATATAGCGCCTTTCACGACCACCGGATGTCCCAAAGCGCTTTACAGTCAATGAAGTACTTTTTGAAGTGTAGTCACTAGTCAATGTAAGAAACGTGGCAACCAATTTGCAAGCTCCCATAAACAGCAATGTGATAAAGACAAGATAATCTGTTTTGGATGTTGGTTGAGTGATAAATATTGGCTATTGACACCAGGGATAACTCCCTTGCTCTTCTTTGAAATAGTGCCATGGGATCTTTTATGTCCACCTGAGAGAGCAGACAGGGCCTCGGTTTAACATCTCATCCGAAAGACAGCACCTGCGACAGTGCAGCACTCCCTCAGCACTGCACTGGAGTGTCAGTCTAGATTTTTGTGCTCAAGTCTCTGGAGTGGGACTTGAACCCACAACCTTCTGACTCTGATGCGCGAGTGCTACAGCTGAGCCCCAGCTGACAGTGATGGGATTCCTTCATTTGTTGTCACGCTCCCTGTCCCAACAACCTGACATGAATCAGCCATTCATGAAAGAAAGACTTATGAAATAATACTGAGCGGCCTACGGGTGGCGCTCTCCAGGGAGAGTATAAATACTCGGGCACGGGACCAGCTTGCACAGGACATTCTTAACAGGAACTAGTGAAGGACACAACTAGACCTCCATGTTGTAAAACAGTTGATTAAAGCTTTGTTTAACGCTTCGACCAAGTGCCTAGTAGTTTTCTTACATCAATACCCAACCAAGATTGACAGCTCTTTATCTGGACAAAGCTTGGGTCCAGATCTCAGCAGAATGGACAGTGTGTTCCCGTCTTCATTAGTGTGTTCTGGGACTGTGGCAACAGGTTACTGGAAAGCCACAGATAATTTCTATATTTGGTAACTCGTACGTCCTCTGCATGGAAATGACTCGCAAACACAAGCTTACAACTGTAATGGAAATGCTTTTAGATGGAATTGTCTTCATTTTTCCTACTTTTGATTTGAAGTAAATTGCGTCACCACAGGGAAAAGGAAAAAGTGCAGAGCATTTTACAAATTTTACGGTGTTATTTCCCCCTTCTCCAGATCAATCACAAGTATCCAGAACGAAGATTGCTGGTGGCTGAAGCCTGTGGAGCGCTAGCGCCCTACTTGCCTGTAAGAAACATTTGTGCCTTTCTGTTTAAAATGCGCCAATAAACCCAGTGGTTATTGAGCTAAATTGCTGGTTCTCACTTCCAGAAAGAGATTCGCAGTTCACTAGTGCTTTCAATGCTGCAGCAGATGTTGACAGAAGATAAGGCAGACCTTGTGCGAGAGGCAGTCATTAAAAGTCTTGGTATTATAATGGCATACATTGATGATCCTGATAAATATTTGCAGGTATGGTATTGTGCCTATTTGTGGGTATATTTTTTTTTTACTCCATTCAGCTCAAATATCTTTGGAAATTCCCACTTTTTTGTTCGTATGTATAAATGGCCTTTTTCTCACCACAGGGTTTTGAACTGCAAATGTCTGCCTTAAATGACCCCTCGGAGCGGGTAATTAATGCTACGCATCAAGTTTTCCTGCCAGCTTTTGCAGCGTGGACTACAGAACTGGGTAAACTCCAGTCTCATCTCATTCCGACTCTGCTAAGCAACATTGAAAAAATACTCAGGGTAGGTTAAAAGAATGCATTCGTATAATTTTTTTTTTTAAACCTTGCACAAGTCCCGTTCAGCCATGATCCCTGTGCTCGCTGACCTACATTGGCTCCTGGTTCAGCAACGGCTCAGTTTTAAAATTCTCATCCTCGTCTTCAAATCCCTCCGTAGCCTCGCCTCTCCCTCTCTCTGTAACCTCCTCCAGCCCCTCGATCTCTGCGCTCCTCCAGTTCTAGTGCATCCCCGATTTTAATCGCTCCACCATCGGTGGCAGTGCCTTCACGCTCTGGAATTCCCTTCCGTCTCTCTCTTTCCTGGTTTTAAGACACTCATTATAACCTACCTCTTTGACCAAGCTTTTGGTCATCTTTTATGTGGCCCTGTTTCAAATTTTGTTTGATAATGCTCCTCTGAAGCGCATCGAGACATTCTAGGTGCTATATAAATGCAAGATGTTGTTGGTCTCACTAATTAGTATATGCTACGGATGTCCCTGGAGACTGATGGAAATAAAAATGAGGAGATTGGAGGGAAAGGCATGATAACACCGTGCCTCCAACCCCAAAAAGCTTTACTTGGAGTGTGGCTATGATTTGTTTTAAAATGCTTCTTTAGTTGGAAACTGCTTGTGAATTGTGCTGTTCAGCTGCACTTCGTGTTTTGTCTGGTTATTCTAAATGTAATCAAACTGATCGTTTCAGGTAGATTTGGATTGTACATCACCTCATTGACTCAGTGTGCATTACAGTGTAATTATTTTGCAGAGCAGCTTGTTCTTTTGAGTCCCTGCATGCCTTTGCTAATAATCGGACCTTGTAGAATGAGATGCTCAGGGAAGCATTGTGGAAGAAGATTAAGGAAGAATGGGGTAGATCTGTGAGGGACCACCGAGATGGATTGCGTAGTCTTTTCTGGTTGTCTCTCTTGTTCCTGCAGTGGAGATTTAAACATTGTGTTTGTCCAAGATCCAGAGCCTTCTGCTTTTAATGACAAACCAGAAGGTAATATTTCTTGAGCCTAGACTAGAACTTGTGCAACTGAACAAAATGGCTACTTAGATTGCCAAAACACATCTTTGTGTGCCATCATTGTGATTAAGATCCTCCCACTCTGAATTCTAGTTACACAGTATATTGTATAGTGGTTATGTTACTGGACTAGTAATCCGGAGACGTGAGTTCAAATCCCACCACGGCAGCTTTGGAATTTAAATTCAGTTAATTAAATAAAACTGGAATTTAAAAAAAAAAGCTAGCATCAGTAAGGGTGACCGTGTAACTACCAAAATTGTCGTTTAAAATCCCATTGGGTTCACTTAGGTCCTTTCGGGAAGGAAATCTGCCGTCCTTACCCGGTCTGGCCTACATACGACTCCAGACCCACAGCCATGTGGTTGACTCTTTACAACCCTTAGCAGGCCACTCGATTGTACCAAACCGCTACGACACACCACACGGATCAAGAAGGCGGCTCACCACCACCTTCCCAAGGGCAATTGGGGATGGGCAATAAATGCTGGCCTTGCCAGCGACGCCCACATCCCATGAACAAATAAGAAAAAACACAAAAAGAGAAAATGCTGGAAATACTCAGCAGGTCAGGCAGCATCTGTGGAGAGAGAAAACAGAGTTAACGTTTCAGGTTGATGACCCTTCGTCAGAACTGTATCATGAACTCTGTTGTCGTAGTGGTGAATTTAACTATACTAGGTCTTCCCAGGAGTGGACTCAACTTAAATTAAGCTATTTGGGTTCTGTTTTGAAGACCAGGTGATTTGTTTTTGTACTAGTGATGGCTATGTTGTACATTGCACCATAATGGATAAGACTAGTTGAAGTGAAAGGTTGTTGAGACTTGGGTTTGTGTCAGATTTGCTTTGTATATCAGGGGAACCAATCTGTAGCCCATGGGCCACATGCACTCTTCCTACCGCTTGGGACATTAAGATCTGTCCGTATAAGATACTAAAATCATAGACTGATACAGCACAGAACGAGGCCATTCGGCCCATCGTGCCTGTGTGGTTCTTTGAAAGAGCTCTCCAATTAGTCCCACTCCCCTGCCCTTTCCCCATAGCCCTGCAAATTTTTCCCCTTCAAGTATTTATCCAATTCCCTTTTGAAATTTGTTATTGAATCTGCTTCCACCGCCTTTTCAGGCAGTGCATTCCAGATTGCAATAACTGTAAAATTCATTGAACACGGGTAATACTCAAGAAGCTGGGGTTGTTCTCCTTGGAGTGGAGGAGGCTAAGAGGAGATTTGATAGAGGGGTTTAAAATCATGAAGGGTTTAGATAGAGTAAATCAAGAGAAACTGTTTCCAATGGCTGGAGGGTCAATAACCAGAGGGCACAGATTTAAGGCGATTGGCAAAAGAACCAGAGGCGACATGAAGAAAAGCTTTTACGCAACGAGTGGTTAGGATTTGGAATGCGCTGCCTGATAGGGCGGTGGATACAGATTCGATTGTAGCCTTCAAAAGGGAATTGGATAAATACTTGAAGGAGAAAAAAAATTGCAGGGGTATGGGGAAAGAACAGGGGAGTGGGACTGACTGGATTGCTCTTCGAAAGAGCCGGCGCAGACTCCTTCTGTACTGTTCTGTGATAATACCAGAAGGAAACAGTTAATGTGATTCTAACCTTCAAGATGGGGTAAGGGGGTATTTCCAGGACAGTTGCCTTAGGATACTGTGTTCTTTGAAAGGATTAATTCAGGAATATCTTAGAATTGAGAGTACTAAATGAGAATCAGCATTAATTCCTGTACGAGAGGATGTGGATTACAAGGTTTTTAGAAATTGTTGGTGATGCAATTAAGTCATGGTTCAATGAAATGTAGCAAGGATTACAAAGATCTAATTTTTCCAGGGCGATCACACCAGAATCTGTACAGAGCCTGACTCAATAATGTCAAAGGGGACAGCCCTGAATGGGGTGACTTAAACAGATAGTGACAACCCCATCGCCACCCCATTGGAAGTATATGATTGGCCAAGCTAAGGGGCATGTAGGATAAACTGTATTTAAATAAATTGTTGCAAGTATTCAAACCACTAGTTTTCTAAAATAAAAACTACAGTAGCATACGTGGGTGCAAGTTGGGAGGGGGAGTGGAGGGAAGAGGGGTTGAGCTTTGATGGTCTGGCCATCATGGTGTGGGGCAGGCTTGATGGGCCAGCGGGTCTTTTCCTGCCTGTCAATTTTGTGTTCTAGCCATAGCAGGACAAGGGCAGCAGGCACATGGGAACCACCGCCACCTCCAAGTTCCCCTCCAAGTCGCACACTATCCTGACTTGGAAATATATCGGCCATTCCTTCATAGTCGCTGGGTCAAAATCCTGGAACTCCCTCCCTAACAGCACTGTGGGAGCACCTTCACCACACGGACTGCAGCGGTTCAAGAAGGTGGCTCACCACCACCTTCTCAAGGGCAATTAGGGATAGGCAATAAATGCTGGCCTTGCCAGCGATGCCCACATCCCATAAATGAATTTTAAAAAATTTACATCAGTAATCTAGAACCTCACACTTTTTGAACTGTATATACTTTTGAGGGACAGATAGCAATATACTCAGAAATATGGAAATCCAGTTTTAGGAAATCTATTCTTTGATTTGAAGGTTATAAAATAATTGGTGTTCCACATGTGAAAGACTTGTGTAAGAAATGTACAAAACTAGATGGCTTAATATTTGCTTTGGGTTAGTTGAAAGAATTTAAATTTGTTCAATAACGTCCTTAATCTTCAAAGTACTCGCACTTTTTTCTAATACTGATTTAATTAGGGTTAATATTTGACTTGGTGTAGGTTGCTGTATGCTAGTTGTAAGTATGCTAGTTTTTTTAAATGACCATCAACTGAAGCTCACCTGACCCCTGCACAATTTCTAAATGCTAACTGTTTTGTTTCTGCGTATTGTCATTTTAGGATGGCGAGCATGGACTTGATGAACATAAGCTCCACCTACATCTTTCAGCCATGCAATCACTGATTCCACCACTATTTGCACTGGTGCTGAAAAATGCTCCTTTTGCAAGTAAAGCAAAGCTTCATGGAGAAGTGCCACAGATTGAGGGTAGTGTATTGTTCAACCATCTGCTAATAAACATTGTTTATAAAAATGTGCGCAAATGCAGTTTTAATGATGCCGCACTTGAATATTGCGAGCATTTTGAGTGTCCTGTGTTCAAATCGACATTGCGTTTGATTGTTGAGGATGATTTGAGGACTTGGATGGTGGGGGGGGTGGGGGTGTTAACATATTAGGAGGACATTTTTGCTTCTAGCCACACATTCATGTTTATATGAAGAAAAAAAAAATAGCTGCCCAAGGATTGGTGCTCTGCACCTGTGCGACAGTTCTCTTTGTCATTCAGCTCCAAGCGATGCTGCGTTGACAGTATAACCAGGGGTCTATTGACTGATCATCTGTTTCTGCAGCCGCCAGTCTCTCGTGAATTTCCACGGGGTTTGTCCACTGTACCTTCGGTGGAGGAGCCGCAGAAACTCCAGGGGGAAAATTGTGTTTACTCTGTTTTTCCAGGGTCTTCATCGAGGTTATGAAGTAAAAGTAGGAAAATGCTCCTGGATAGCCGCCCTCTCCGTGTGTGTAGTACAACTGCGCTCTTAAACTTTTTCTTTCAAAACATTGAGCAGCTGTCATCATAATTTATATCATGCACTGATCACCTAAGTTTTTTTTTCAAAACAACAAACTTAGTGAGCCTACATAATTCATAAACCTACTACAGTGCTGATGTAGCACATTCATTCTTGCTTAGTGTCTAATTAAATTTGGTGGTTAGGAATGAGTGCAGACAGATGAAATACTTACAGGACACAGTGGTTCCTGTCTCCTTGGAGAGAGAGAGGTGGTATGTGTCATCTATCGAGGGCAACCAGCCAGGAACTAGGGCTGAATAGTGGAGTTGTAAGCAATAATAAAGGTTGCTTGATCATTGGCGATCACGAGATTGAGAAGTATTTGTGCAAAAACATTTCTCGAGGAATTTATTTTGTAGGGTAAAGTCCTTGATAGGGTAGATTGATCACGGTCTGTGGAGGGTATGGACTTTATATTTGTGGTGAGCCCCTAATGCCACCACACCCACCTAAGATCAGTGCTGGGACTAAACCTGGAACGTCCCTGGTCTTTATAGTTCAATTACTCAGATAAATTCAGCAAGCACACCAAAGGTTAAGGAAATTTAATGCATCTGTGGACTTTGTAAGGAGCAACTGAAGTGGCCAATGCTTCCCTTACTGAAAACATGACCAGCCATATATATATAGCTGGGGGGGCCCGGCGTTGCCTAGGCTTTTTTGTAGAACGGCAGTTTACAGGGCCGCGCGGTTGACGGCCGGCCGCTGCCGCTCCCCCGCTCTGTGTCTCGGGCCGAGTGGTTGTCAGGCCCGGCCCGGCCCGAGTGAGCCCAACTCACCTCCTGCTCCGGTGGGCCGGGAGCGGGATACTGTCGGAGCCGCAATGTGGGGGTTTGTGGTGCTGATGCTGTCGCTGTCGGTATTAAAAAAAAATTTAAAAAAATGGCGGCGACGTTTCGGGAGGCTGCAGGATTAGGCCCGCCCACACACGGAATGAAACACCCCCCCCCCCGTGACGCACCGATTGGTCAACCATCAGGTCACTGAACTGTAGGATTGGTCAACCATCACGTCACGCGACGCTAATGAGCGGTAGGATTGGTCAACTGCTAATGAGCGGATTTTTGAACGTTTTTTGTATACTGTCTGAACAATTTTTGTCTGACCAAAAAGTAAATACGCCTATGACACTCTCCTGATCATCAGCTTTCTTTTGATATAACATATGTGTAGGTACGCTCTATAACTTTTGAGAGTATAGCAAATTTTTTTTTTTTTAGTGACCAGATTCCCTCGACCAGCTTCCCCTCTTCAAGATGTGGCAACAATCATTGGAAGCCGAGAACAGTTATCGGTGCTATTGCAACTGTATGATAATCAGCTAGAGTATGAGGGCACAACTGGCTGGGAGAACCTTCTGTGGGTCGTCAACCAGCTGTAAGTCTCGTTCTACTTTCATCAATGCCCTTTAAAAATCTGCCATCAATTCAATTGTGGGGTACGTAGCATAATGGTTACGTTACTGGGCTAGTAATCCATCCGGACTAATGATCCGGCGACACGAGTTCAACCCTATCACACCAGCTGGTGAATTTAAATTCAGTTAAATAAATAAATCTGGAATAAAAAGCTAGCATCACTAATGGTGACCATGAAGCTCTTGGATTGTCATCCAAACCCAGTTCACCAGTGTTCTTTGGGGAAGGAAATCTGCTGTGCTTACCTGGTCTGGCCTATGTGTGACTCCAGTCTCTCGGCAATGTGGTTGACTCTTAACTGCCCTCTTCTCCTCCACCTTCTCGGGGGCAATTAGGGATGGGCAATAACTGCCGGCCTTGCCACATCCCAGGAATGAATAGGCAAAGATTCATGCACTATAGTGCTTATTGCCCCACAATTGTTTTGAAGATAATTCAAACATGGTATTTAGCGCATATCTCTAACATGGATCATTGTTAAATGTTTTCCCTGGACAATGATGGCGTTCTCAACTCTGAAAGAAGCTTTTAATTCTCATCCAATTTTTTTGGTTCTTGGGTCTTAACTTCTGATTTTATAGACTAAGCTTATTGATCATTAAAATGTTATGAGTTACTGGAAACATTTTGTTGAAGTATTCAAAATTGGTAGTTCCTTGCTGACTCCATTACTCGTTCAGAGGTTATGGAGGGACTAGTCACAAAACGAATCAGAAGTTATAAGCAGATCTCCATTTTTATTGCTTCATAGATTACCACACTTAATAGAAACCGTTGGTAAAATTAACGTTACCTCAACATCCTGTGTCCATGACTTCTCCCGGTATTTCTGGAGGCTATGTCGAACGTTTGGTAAAATTTTTACAAATACAAAGGTGGGTTGATTTAAACTCCTTGTTAAAAATCTAGACGGTGGCCTTGGGTTAAACAGTTTTCATGTTCTGTACATAGAGGAACTAAGATAAGTGAGCTACAGGAAACTCTTTTTTATCCGGCACCGATGGGACCGGCATGGTGCCGGTTTATCAAAAAGTCTGGATTACAGAGAGGAATAGTAAAAGGTACGAGAGCCCCGTACACAGCAATAGATCCAGGCTTCCCTGTTGCTTAGCAACAGGTGCAGGAACCCCGGCCACAAGATCCAGGCGTCCCTGTTGCTTAGCAACAGGTGCAAGAACCCTGGTTACACAGCCACAGATCCAGGAACGGCCACTAATATGAAGTAAAACTTACCTGAACCTACTCCTGAATTTTGCCGGTTAAGAGATTTCCGGTTATTTAGGTGCCGGTAAATCGAGAGTTTCCTGTATCATGTATCGAAGTTTACTTGCTAAATGTTGGCTGGTTTAATCATCCAGATGTAATGTTCGGAATGGATGCTTGTGTATTCTGCCTACATTGTTTTGCCCCACTCTACTGTAGTGATGGAAAGGGAATGTGCTGCTTTTTAAAAAAAAATCCTTCATTGAGGTGGGACGGATTCAATAAGGATGATTTCAGACTAACATACAAGGTGCAATTTTCACTGCAGGCAGAACATGCTTAAAATAAGGCATCTTAAGGCGGTTGCTCAAAATAAATTTTCATTGTGATCAATCTCAATACTAACAATTTGACCACCATCAACACGGAATTAAGTGATGGCAGCTAAAAGAAAGAAAAACTTGCATTTCTATAGCGCCTTTCATGACCACCGGACATCCCAAAGTGCTTTACAGTCAATGAAGCTCTTTTTGGAGTGTAGCCACTGTTGTAATGTGGTAAATGTGGCAGCCAATTTGTGCACAGCAAGTTCGCACAAACAGCAATGTGATAATGACCAGATAATCTATTTTAGTGATGTTGATTGAGGGATAAATATTGGCCCCAGGACACCGGGGAGAACTCCCCTGCTCATCTTCGAAAAAGTGACACAGGATCTGAGAGCAGGCGGGGCCTCGGTTTAACGTCTCATCCAAAAGATGGCAACTCCCACAGTGCAGCGCTCCCTCAGTACTGCACTGGAGTGTCAGCCTAGATTTTTGTGCTCCCATCTCTGGAGTGGGGACTTGAACCCACAACCGTCTGACTCCGAGCAAGGGCGCGACCTACTGAGCCCCAGCTGGAAAAACGTGAACGCTATCTGCTTTGTACACAAGTCCTGCAACTTCTAACTAGGTATTACTGCATTAACATTTTGCATTACTACAGATTGAGGGTTTCCTCTTTTTTCATTACTGCATTCCCCTCTAAAGCAGCCTGTGCCTGTCTGTAGGTTGGTGGAGTTGATCTTTGGGGGTCCGGGAGAAATTTTGCAAGATGTTCCCTAAGGAAATGAAATAAGTGGGGTGGAATCCATGATGGAGCAGATTAGAATTTGTGGATCAAATGTTCTTGATGGACCAAATGGCATTTTTTAATTTTTAATTAAAGTATTTACCGAATTGTGTTATGCTTCAGTCTGGGAGCCAGACTCCAGGGACTGTTGCCCAGGAGAAGGGGCGGAGGGCACACGAATCCCACGCTCCCTCTCAGCAGGTTTAACGGCACCAACTTGCTATTCTCGCCAAAGTAAAAGGCTCAACATTACAGAGGGAGGGAATCTGCAGAGCTTTATTTATAAAAACAATCAAATTTTCTTTCACATTTTAAGTGACTCTTTAAAAATATATACAGAACCATTTCCTAGTTCTATTGGCGTACAGTAGTCAGTTTCTTAGCAAATTAAAGAGAAAATTATATTCAAAAGCTTTTAAAACGTGCCTATTGGTGTCATTGTGTCCAAAAGAGCCAGTTTAATTTTTTGCATATCTACTATAGCTGGAAGAGAAGCCAGCAATCTTGAGAGGGGGCACTGTTTAATCTTGTCACTGTTAAAGTTGCAGGAGTGGTACAGGTTGGCAGTGGCTGTGTGTTTTTTGCCACTGTGGAATGTATCAATGCTTACACTTGGTGGGTCATCCTGCCTTTAGTCAAGTTTAAGCAACCTTGCTCTGTAGTTAGTGCCATTAATTTATTACTCCTAGATGGAACACAGTGTAGCCGAGCAATATCCTTCAAATGCCTTGGCTTATACACGAATAGAGAGAATACGCTGGCGCATTTGACCCGACCCCACTTGATTCATGCTCCGATTTTATCCAGTTGGGATTTATTCAGCGGCAGCTGTCAGTAGTTTACTTTTAACTATGCTTTATTTCTGGATGGTCTGAAATTTGTATAGTCTCACATACGGGGGTAGAGTTTCTGCTTTGGGCGCAAGCGGCGACACGGCGCAGATCATGCCCATTTTGAAGTGTTTTTTTTCTTGCGTTGCCGCTCAAATCATTTGCATATCATCGAACGTAAAATCAGCCATGAACCAGCTTTAATTTTTTTTAAGTTCCAATGATATATTTAAGTGGTAACTTGGTGCTGCTTGATTTAATACAGCTGAAAATTGATTTATCACAAAAAAATAAGCACTTTTAATCAGTCAATCCACCAGCTGTAGGTAACCTGCTTTCAAGTGACTTTTTAAAAAAAATATACAGAACCATTTCCTAGTTATATTGGGGTACAGCTTTGTAAATTAAAGAGAAAATTATATTCAAAAGTTTTTAAAACGTGCCTATTAGTGTCCTTGTGCCCAAAAGAACCACTTTAATTTTTGGAGCCTCCTCGAAGGTCCACAAACGAGCGCAATTAGCGGAAACTCACACTGGTGATTAATTCATCCTGGGGGCGTGGCCAGTTTTGAGCGTTTTTTTAAAAACCAGCCCAAAAAATTGCGGGGACTCTGTTTGCGCTGTACGTAAATTGCACTTAATTCCACAATCTCTTGCGCTGGTTATGCCGATTTTCGGCAAATTGTGCCGGAACAAACCAACGCAACCAAGCGGAAATTCCAGGACTTGATGTTTCATCACTTCATTTGCGTCAGTACTTGAATATCATTTACAGCATTTTGCTTTTCCTGCTATAACCACTTAATCCAACCTAAAATGGTTATTGCACCTATATCATAGGACATGTACTTGCTTGCATGCTGCTTCTCATTCCTTGACATGCAGTGACTTCATGTTGCAAGGGTTTTGGGTATAAACAGCATAGAAAGGAAAAGCAATTGCTTTAGGTTCAACAATTATTCCACCTAAAACAAAATGGATTTATGTTACAATTTTTGTTGGTTATTTATTGTGAGGAGTCGCATTTACTTTGATTACCGAAACTGTCGGGTTATGTAATGAACATAAGAAATAGGAACAGGAGTAGGCCATACGGCCCCTCGAGCCTGCTCCACCATTCATTCAATAAGATCATGGCTGATCTTCGACCTCAGCTCCACTTTCCCCCCCCCCCCCCCCCCCCCCCGCCAATCCCCATATCCCTCGATTCCCCGAAAGTCCAAGAATCTGTGCATCTCAGCCTTGAATATACTCAACGATTCAGCATCTACAACCCTTTGGGGTAGAGAATTCCAAAGATTCACAACCCTCCGAGTGAAGAAATTCTTCCTCATCTCAGTCTTAAATGTCCGACCCCTTATCCTGAGACTATGACCCCTGGTTCTAGACTCTCCAGCCAGGGGAAACATCCTCTCAGCATCTACCCTGTCAATCCCCCATAGAATCTTGTATGTTTCAATGAGATCACCTCTCTTCTAAACTCCAGAGTATAGGCTCAATCTCTCCTCATAGGACAACCCTTTCATCCCAGGAATCAATCTAATGGAAATTGGTGTAAAGCCGCTTTCTTTCACATTGGGCTCCGATTCTAAAATTGCTACTACGGCAATTTAAAAATTCAGTGGGGCTGTTAAATAATAGTGGCATTCAGAATAAATGGATAAGAGGAATTGTGAAACTCTACCATTACATCTGGCATTGTCTCATTCTGGTTTGTATTATGAGTGGGAGAATACCTTTCCAAAATGGAACATTCACTTATGAAATGAGGAGGGGTCGAAACGGCTAGCTACAATATTTTAGGGGGAAAAAATTATTAAAATATAGATCTTCATTCAGAGTGCTTCAAGTTTTGCACTACCTGAAAGGGTGGTGGAGGCAAACTCAATCATGATTTTCAAAAGAGAATTGGATAAGTACCTGAAGGAAAAATGTTGTAGGGCTACAGGGAAAGGGCAGGGGAGTGGGACTAGCTGAAGTGTTCTTGCAGAGAAACCGGCACAGGCCGAATGGCCTCCTTCTGCTGTAACCATTCTATGATTCTCTCAACTGTTTAGCCCAGCTGAGAATCACATCATAGAAACAGGAGTAGGCCATTTAGCCCCTCGAGCCTGTCCGCCATTCAGTGTGATCATGGCTGATCTGTGACCTTGCCCCATATTCCTTAATACCTTTTTGGTTAACCAAAATCAATAGGGGCATATTTTGTACCAATCTCAACGGAGGTTGGATTTCAATCTGGTCTCCAAGCATTGTCATGTCGCAGTGTCAATAGTTATCCAGTTGGCCCAATTATTTTTCTTTAAATGAGCACTAGAACAATGCAAATGGCTGGTGACTAACTTTTATACATCGAATGGTTTATTTTATAATGTACCCACTCAAGGATTCTACCCCACCTATTAAGTCTCTTGAGGGTGAGTTCTGCATTGGTGTACTCCCTGATCCCCAGAGATGATCAAGATAAACCCCAGGATATTCATCCATTTATGACCCAGCATGACAAGAGCCATTGTATCTTTCTGGAGTGTTTAATCGTCTCAATCATGTGTGTCACCCTGTAATGTCAAATCCCATTGCCAATCAGGCATTTCTAATGTCTCGAGGCTTGTTGATTTTAAATCTTTCTTTTAGGTCTGCGCTCGTAGTCCAAATCAAATTAATCTCCTATTTATATCTGTGTCTCTTGGAATTGTGCTGGAACAAATCATGTTGTTTCCCTCCTGCCCATTCTTTCCTCCAGTAAAAGTACAGCTCTGGGAGTCTAGCTTTTAGTTTTTGTATATTTCCGTTACATCTGATTTGAAAATTCCCAAGTCCTAATTGGAATCACTAAAGATGATTGAATTTCTAAAGCAAAAGATAAAAAGGGCAGAACATGAAGTGGCCGGTCCTGTACAAATGGCAATTGAACAGCTGAAACCAGGGACGATGGTAGATGCCCAAATCCAGGATTGATGATTGCTCACTCTTTGAATAATATCTAACTTTGATATTGTTCATAAATGACAAAACGAGTAAAACTGAGCCTCTACTTGGACCTCTTCAATTTTGCTCTTAAAAGGAATGCATAAAAATTTAATCTTTTGATTATTCAATTTGCTAAGAGGGCTTTTATTTTAAGGGTTGATGCCTGTGTTTTGAATGTAGCTGGCACAGTAGGTATGTACTTCTGAGAGACTCTGGAATTGTCTTTGTCTTTGTTTCAATCTAACGTGATGTATTGTCCGCCCTTAGGTGAAGCCACAGTTCCAGGAAATACTGAGGCTATCAGAAGAAGCTGTTGGTAAGCCACACTAAAGCCCACACACTCTTAAACTTTCCAGTGCTGAATATTTATTGGAAACCTCATTTTACAGTTTTAGACAAGAAGAAAATATAAAAGAAATATTAGCTATGGTATAAAACAAATTTGTTCTTTGATGTTTTAACTGTGCATATCTCAATACAGTTTTAATGGGTTAATTAGAACTATTAAAAGAAATTGTCTGCACAACTTGTGCAGAATGTAATTAAGTTTGCTAACATTTTGGGAAAGTCAACTGTTAAGTTTCAGAAACCTGGTGTGTTTTATTATAGATGTTTCCACGGTCTCTAAATTGTCAGACTGCTGGTCCGACATCCAGTTCTGGATGAGCAGAAATTTTCTCCAATTAAATATTGGGAAGACCGAAGCCACTGTTTTCGGTCCCTGCCACACACTCCGTTCCCTAGCCACTGACTCCATCCCTCTCCCTAACATCTGTCGGAGGCTGAACCACATTGTTCACAACCTTGGTGTCAAATTTAACCCTGAAATTAGTTTCTGACCACATAGCTGCGGCATAACTAAGATAGCCTATTTCCACCTCCGTAATGTCGCCTGTCTCTGCCCTTGCCTCAACTCATCCGCTGCTGAAACCCTCATCCATGCCTTTGTTACCTCTAGACTTGACTATTCCAACGCACTCCTAGCCGGCCTCCCACATTCTACCTTACGTAAACTTGAGGTCATCCAAAACTCGGCTGCCCATGTCCTAACTCGTGCCAAGTCCCGGTCACCCGTCACCCCTTTGCTCGCTGACCTACATTGGCTCCCGGTTAAGCAACCCCTCGATTTCAAAATTCTCATCCTTGTTTTCAAATCCCTCCATGGCCTCGCCCCTCCCTATCTCTGTAATCTCCTTCAGGCCCACAACCCCCCCCCCCCCCCCCCCGAGATGTCTGCGCTCCTCTAACTCTGCCCTCTTGCGCATCCCTGATTATAATCGCTCCACCATTGGTGGCCGTGCCTTCTGCTGCCTAGGCCCTAAGCTCTGGAATTCCCTCCCTAAACCTCTCTTTCCTCTTAAGACAGATGCTCCTTAAAACCTACCTCACCTGCCCTAATTTATCCTTGTGTGGCTCGGTGTCATTTTTTTTTGTCCTATAATATTCCTGTGAAGCGCCTTGGGACATTTTACTACATTAAAGACGCTATATAAATGCAAGCTGTTGTTGTCTGGGCAGTAGTTTTGGAATCTATGCTGTTCAGCCCCTTTCGAGGAGCAGCTGTGAATTTAAACCCTCATTGACTTAGCATTGCAAACAAATTAATTGCATTCGGTGAACCATACTGTTATATGGAACCACAGTTTTAATTTAATCGACCTACATGAATTGTCACTACAAATCTAGAGGGTTGTGCTGCGCACATGGTTGTACTCGAAGGTTCATGCTGATGAAAGTTAAATGATATGTTCTGTTTTATACTTATTTTATGCCAGTTTTATTATAACTATGATTTAAATCATTCTGAAGGCTAACTCCATTTTAGAACGTAAGAATTAGGAGCAGGAGTCGGCCATACGGCCCCTCGAGCCTGCTCCGCAATTCAATAAGGTCATGGCTGATCTTCGACCTCAGCTCCACTTTCCCGCCTGATCCCCATATCCCTTGATTCCCAAAAATCTATCGATCTCAGCCTTGAATATACTCAACGACTCAGCATCCGCAGCCCTTTGGGGTAGAGAATTCCAAAGATTCACAACCCTCTGAGTGAAGAAATTCCTCCTCATCTCAGTCTTAAATGGCCAACCCCTTATCCTGAGACTGTGTCCCCTGGTTCTAGACTCTCCAGCCAGGGGAAACAACCTCTCAGCATCTTCTGTCAATCCCCTTCAGAATCTTAAATGTTTTAAGTATCCAAAAGTAATTCTTTGGCCTCGTAATGTGCTAAAAACAAAGTTACAGTTAACTATTAGACAAATGGCCTCTGCAAAGGGGATTGAGTGCACTGGTTAAGTGATCTTGTGCATTGACTTTTGTTTTTTTGAAAAGATGTCTCTGCTACAACTGGCAATGGAGTGCTAACCAAGGCCACAGTTCCCATATATGCAACTGGAGTCCTCACTTGTTACAATCAGGTAATAGAAGTTGATATTTGTAATTCTAGACTCATCAATCTCGTGTTAATTAATGGATTTGTTGACTTGAAATGCTTCGTATATGTAACTCTCCTGTAGGAGGAAGACCGGAAGCTCTTGGTGGGATTTTTGGAAGATGTAATGACCACGCTTTCATTATCTCATGCACCCCTAGATAGTCTGAAGGCTTCTTTTGTGGAACTGGGGTAAGATATATTCTATCTTTTCTGAAGACTCTGTACCTCTGAGTTATATTTATTCCCATCTTTTGAAGTTGTGTTTTTCTGATATTCCTACTACATGTAATTCTCTGTTGCTGTGACGACAACCTCCAGACCCAGTATCTCATTTCTGATGTTTTCTAGCAGTTGTGTGTATATAAATACATCCCAATATGGACACCTTTCCAATGCCTGCCTTGGCCTGGTTTCTGGTTCGTGTAGCTATGAGTCCATACTTGCCTACTGAGTACCTCTTGCTCTATGTTCAGTCTTGTTGCCAACCATAGAACAGTACAACATAGAAGGAGGCCATTCAACCCATCGAGTCTGCGCCGGCTCTTTTGAAGAGCAATCCAGTTAGTCCATCTCCATCCATTCTTTCCCCATATCCCTGCAGTTTTTTCTTCGTATTTATTATGTTCCCTTTTGAAGGCTACTATTGAATCTATATTCTCCACCCTATTGGGCAGTGCATTCCAAATCCTAACCACTTGCCGTTCCTTCATCGTCGCTAGTTCAAAATCCTGGAATTCCCTCCCTAACCGCACTGTTAGGAGTACCTTCACCGCACGGACTTCAATAAGGCGGCTCTCCACCGCCTTCTCGAGGGCAACCAGGGATGTCCAATAAATACCGGACTTGCCAGCAATGGCCACAACCCCGTTTCTTCGCTACTCTCTTTCACTCCTCCCTACTCTGTATCCCTCCTCTATCTAATTTAAATGATTCTGGATTACTGTCTCAATGTTTCAAATCTCTCTATCCCTACCTGGTTTAGGTGCAACCTAAGTTTCTGTAATCGCCCTTGTTCTGATAGTCACATTGTTTTTTTTTACACTATCTACTCATTAACTCCCCAATTTTCTAAGCAAATTGTGCTTTCCTAAACCTGAGAAATATACAAGAGAACATTATTTTGCACCCCTATCTGAGTTCTGATGTGATCCTTGTGTAAGTGACTCTGGCTCCTGTGGGCCGTAACTTGCAGGAGCAGGGCATCTTGCGGTGTGCCTCGTAACTGACGATTTTTCCTGCACCCTTCAGCTCTTATATTTTTAACCCTGTAACTTGCTGGAAGTGCGAGCTGATAACGGTGCGGCAATGGTAGCGGGGCATCTGGCATCATAGTGAACAGCAGAACCAACAGTGGTATCTCCTTAACCCATGAGATTTAAGGACTGAAAGAGAAGGAAATAGGGGGAATTAGTCAAATCAGGTACTGAAAGAGAAATAGAGGGGGAAAGAAAGATTGGATTAAGAGGGAGAGAGAAAAAGACAGAACCATAGAAATTTACGGCACAGAAGGAGGCCATTCGGCCCATCGTGTCTGTGCCGGCCGACAAAGAGCTCTCCAGCCTAATCCCACTTTCCAGTTCTTGGTCCGTAGCCCTGTAGGTTACGGCACTTCAAGTGTATATCCAAGTACTTTTTAAATGCGATGAGGGTTTCTGCCTCGACCACCCTTTCAGGCAGTGAGTTCCAGACCCCCACCACCCTCTGGGTGAAAAAAGTTCTCCTCAACTCCCCTCTAATCCTTCTACCAATTACTTTAAATTCAATGTCCCCTGGTTATTGACCTCCCTGCTAAGGGAAATAGGTCCTTTCTATCCAGGCCCCTCATAATTTTATACACCTCAATTAAATCTTCCCCTCAGCCTCCTCTGTTCCAAAGAAAACAACCCCAGCCTATCCAATCTTTCCTCATAACTAAAGGAAAACTAAAAAAAAAAGTGTTTTTCAGTTTTAAAATCTCCAACAATTAACTACATGCAGGAATGAGATTGAACACTTAAAACTGTTCCTATTCTGGGCCAGTGAGGTTGATTGGCATTGCATTAACAATTATCACGTCGTTAAAAAGGTACTAGCGTCTTAATTACCAACGTAACTTTCTGTAGCAAGTTTAATAAGCAATTAATGTGCAAATGCAACGAGTTCTTAAATAACGGGGAGGCTGGGGTGAGATGTCGTTTATGCAAAGCAAACAAGCGGATCGGCGTAAATCGACAGGCAAGTTCTGGAGATTTGCAACTCGCGGTGTATCTCTTAAACTCCCTGAACTTTCTGGCCGATTTGCACATTAATAACCGTGCGTTATCTAATTTAAATGGTTCTGGATTACTGTCTGAATGTTTCACATCTTTCTATCCCTGCAAGATCCAGCCCATTGTTTCACACCACAAGGTCTGTTCATGTCCCCTGCCATATCCTTTTGCCTTTCTTCAAGATATACTGCTCTAGCTCCCAAGTAGACAACTTATCCTTCTGGCACACATGGCTATCCATTTTTCCTAAGCAAAGAATCCAGTATGACTACAGTCTCTCTTTGCCTTTCAAGCTGCTCCTTTGTCCAAGCTAACCTCCCTGGTTTTCAAGCTGCCTTATTTTCTGTGATCTCTGCATTTTATGGACAGTGCTTGGAAGTGTCAGCCATGGCTCAGTGGGCGGCATCCTCGCCTCTGAGTCCGAAGGTTGTGGGTTCAAGTCCCGCTCCAGAGACCTGAGCACAACAATCTAGGCTGACACTCCCAGTGCAGCGCTGAGGGAGTGCCGCACTGTCGGAGGTGCTGTCTTTTGGATGAGATGGTAAACCGAGGCCCCGTCTGCCCGCTCAGGTGATCTTAAAAGATCCCATGGCCACTATTTCAAGTTATCCCCAGTATCCGAGCCAATATTTATCCCTCAGTCAACATCACTAAAACAGATTATCTGGCCAATATTATCACATTGCTGTTTGTGGGAGCTTGCTGTGTGCAAATTGGCTGCTGTGTTTCCTACATTACAACAGTGACTACACTTCAAAAAGTGCTTCATTGGCTGTAAAGTGCTTTGGGACCTCCGGTGGTCTTGAACAATGCTATATAAATGCAAGTCTTTCTTTCTATGATAGTACAGTCTCTTTGGTCACTCATGGTACCCAGTTGCCCACAATTATCCCCTCACATCTGTCTGCATTTGTAAGTTCCTGTCTTTTCTAAAGCTGTAAACCTTTCCTTGAACTTAATGATCTGCAGGAAACTTTGAGTTATCCGGAGGCGAACCGTCCGGCAAGCTCGAGCCACCGGCAAAAATCAGGAGCCGTTTTTTATTCTTTTCGTTTCTTTTCTTTGCTTTTTTTTTCCCCCCAGTCAAGCACTGCAAGGTCTGTAGCTATAGCAACAGCTTCAGCTACAGACGCTTGCAGCTGCAGCCGAGTGTTTAGAAGCCGTTGCTAAGCAACAGTGTTTGTTGTCAGATACGGAGACGAAAATCTCTATCTTTCAACATTAACTCTGGAGTGTCCGGCAGTTTTGAGAGAACGGTAGCAGCTCGGTCCCGTCGGTGCCGGATAGCACAGTTTCCTGTATTAAACCTGGTTTTCTCATTCAAGCCTCCATCTTTCTTACTCTTCACTCAGCCCCTTCCCCTTTAATCTTGCTTCTCTCATTGCCCCCTCTTGATTTAATTTCTCATGGGGGCCTTTAATTTATTTTATTTCCTCAACTTCCTGTGTTTTTAAGCTTCCCAGGATGACTCTCTCTATTCTTTATTCACTGAGATGTTCCCTTACTGTGGTCCTCTTAATTTTTAATTACCATCAGATGCTCTTTTTCAATATTGCTTAATTTCAGTGATCCCCTTTTGACTTGGTTCTCATAGTACTTCACTTTCAATTTAATTTCTTTCAACTATCCCCTTTAACTTTGAATTCATTTAGGTGCTCTCTTTTAATGTTATCTTCTGTATGTGCTGCTTCTCCTTGATGTCCTTGCCTCTGAAGCTCCACACCATTTCAGCATCTTTGGAGAGTTTAGTTCAATGCTGCAGGTTCCTATCCAATATACTGAGCTCCCAGTGGAATCCATCACCTATTTTAATTTCTTTGAAAAACCCACCACGAAAGCGCTTAAAATCGCGCCGGCCATTCTGGGGAAACGGCAGCTAATATTTCTGCAGCTGGTGTCGACCCATTGTCCCAGATGGACGGAATCGTAGGATGCGTGCAACATAAAAAACCAGCACCTCATCACTGACCCAACGGCAGAGGTCCCTGACTTCCACCTTTCTCGAAGACAGACAGCGCTCAACCCAATCCGCACGGGGCACGGATGTTGCGGCCACCGGCTCCACCAGTGGAAGATGAGGGGACGACCCGAAGTGCGACTGTGGCCCTGAGTCCCAGACCATGGAAGACATCACATCAACCTGCTCACTGAGATCTGCTGCGGGAGGCACCTCATTTCTCCACTCGGCATCTCGGGAGGTCATCGAATGGAGACCAAAACTAGACATCCCATTATACGCTTTTTTCCGTCATACAAAAAACAACCTTTATTTCTTCGAGAATTTTTAGTCTTCGCGGTTTAACCGCCTCAGTGTATTTGGATTTATATTTGATCACAAAAGCCTTCTGAGATCACGGCTACGCCAGTGACCGGAAGTAGAGAGTCGGCAATTTTATTCCACTCGTGTTGATGCTTTGTTTGCTTAATTGGCTTGCAACAAGAAAGAAAGAAAGACTTGCATTTCTATAGCGCCTTTCACAACCACCGGACGTCCCAAAGCGCTTCACAGCCAATGAAGTACTTTCTGAAGTGGAGTCACTGTTGTAATGTAGGAAACGCGGCAGCCAATGTGCGCACAGCAAGCTCCCACAATCAGCAATGTGATGATGACCAGATAATCTGTTTTAGTGATGTTGATTGAGGGATAAATATTGGCCCCAGGACACTGGGGAGAACTGCCCTGCTCTTCGAAATAATGCCACGGGATCTATTGCACCTCATCTGAAAGGCGGCACTCCCTCAGTACTGCACTGGGAGTGTCAGCTTAGATTTTTGTGCTCAAGTCTCTGGAGTGGGGACTTGAACCCACAACCTTCTGACTCAGGCGAGAGTGCTACCCACTGAGCCACAGCTGACACCGTAGAAGTTATTTTAATTCCTTTAAAGTAGGACTTTGGTCCAAGCTGATTGTTGCCATCAGTATCTAGTGCGAGATTAGGATGGCCATATCCCATCGTAATTTTAACCTTTTTAATCGATATAATACTGTGATTTCAATGATCAGTGTAATATGAGTGTCAGAAAATGTTGTCATGTTCTTGCAGGGCTGGTGTACACAGCTGCTTCTGTTTAGAATGTTTTCAGCAGAAACATGAATGGTTGAGGAGACCTTTAAGAGTTGAGAAGTATCGGAAAGAGCTTTTTTTTTTCAAAAGCAATGACTTTTGACAAATGTTTTAAGTTTGATCTTTTCATTTCACACTTTTTTTGTTCTTTTACTAGTGCAAACCCATCATACCATGAGCTGCTTTTAACAGTGCTGTGGTATGGAGTTGTACACACTTCAGCACTTGTTCGGTGCACTGCTGCTAGAATGTTTGAGGTAAGATAAAATAAAATCATTTTGTTTGCAATAAAGTTTTTAAAAACTAAAGTGCTGTTGAGATTCTGTGTAATAGATATTAATGGGGCAGCACATACCCTTTTGACTTAAGAGCATCGTTCAATGTGAATACCTGACTTCACAGTAAAATTTTATCGTGGTGGAACATCTATTAATACAGAGTTGCATGATTGCGCAGTTATCACTTTTGTGATCAGCTACTGTGTTTTAGTCATTCCGTCAATGTGATTAGATTCTTGCATGCTTTAAAATGTAAGCTTTTTTTCGCCAGGGTGAGCGATCCTTTTTGCTTCTGTACCCTACCAAAGCTGCCAGACCCGATTGCTACAGTTGCTTGGCTCTTCAGAGAGCATGGTCCACTGCTATTAGTACAACTGCAGCATTGCTTCCAGAGCTCGGAGCTTGATTTCAAATTGGAGGTGGGGGGGGATGGCCCACGTTTTGGTTTTGGGGGTTAGATGGGGAGTTGGGCAAATATTAGAAGAATTTAAGTGCTAATGGGTGGCACTGAGGATGCTGTCCTGAAGTGGAAATTGATATTCCTGCTGCAGGTACTCTCTCCCTCCTTCGGCAGCCCCTCAGAACTGAGGATGACTTGCTTCCACATTAAAAATGAGTTCTCAGGTGACTGATGAGTCCAATGCGGGGCCTACAGTCTCTGTCACAGGTGGGGCAGACGGTGGTTGAAGGGGCGGGTGGGTGGGGTGCTTGGGTTGACATGCGCTAAGAGCTGCTGACTTAGCAGTTGCCCAAATGGGAAAAGGTGGGAAACCTACACCAAGCGCAGTTATGTCTTTAATGGAAAAGGCTCGTGGCAACTTGCAAAGTTTTTTTGTTTTAACAGAATTCGGAACTGCAGGATAAATATCCTGTATGTTTGGGATTCTTATTTTTAGGGTAGAGGACAGGTTCATTTCTGGCTATTTTTTGGAATGAACTTGAGTTTGATATGCAGGTATCCAGTTTCTGCAGCTGTGGATGTGGAGCGATGCTTATGAGCACAAGCTATAGAAAGGTTCACTTGATAGATTCCTGGGGTGAGAGATTGAGCAGATTGGGCCTATAGTCTCTGGAGTTTAGAAGAATGAGAGGTGATCTCATTGAAACGTACAAGATTCTGAGGAGGATTGACAGGGTAGATGCTGAGAGGTTGTTTCCCCCTGGCTGGAGAGTTTCGAACCAGAGGGCACAGTCTCAGGATAAGGGGTCGGCCATTTTAGGACTGAGATGAGAAATTTCTTCACTGAGGGTTGTGAATCTTCGGAATTCTCTACCTCAGGGCTGTGGAGACTCAGTCGTTGAGTATATTCAAGACAGAGATCGATAGATTTTTGGACACTAAGGGAATCACGGGATATGGGGATAGGGCGGGAAAGTGGAGTTGATGTCAAAGTTCAGCCATGATCTTATTGAATGGCAGAGCAGGCTCGAGGGGCTGTATGGCCTACTCCCGCTCCTATTATGCTCTTAGAAGTTAGGATCTAGTTTTAGATTTAGCCTTTAGCATACATTTTTACAGCAAAAAAAAAAAGTGTTTTTAAATTGTATTACAAAGTGCATTTACTACTCTGGTTAGAAGGTTTTGAAATCCTGAGTGGTAAAGTTGGGTCTTGTAACCTAGATCTGGTTCTGAACGGCAGCCTCCAGATATATACCCAAGAAAAGCAAACTTTTTAACACACATCCGTCCACTTAGCACCAATGTTCCCGTTGAGCTGCGGGGCCACGCAGTCCAGGGCAGGCCACTTGCCGGCTTCACAGTGCAAAAAAACTGCACTTGCGCGGAAGTTTGAATGGGCCGCGCACCCAAAAAGTTAGAGGGAACATTGCTTGGCACGTACAGTCGCTAGTCTAGTTGGTTAAAACAATCTCGTCTGTTTTGAACAAATGAGAAATTTATTTTGATGAAACCAGTTTCTGGCATCGAGGAATAAACTTGACACACAAGTGGTAACCTTTTATTGCGCTTCACCCACCAGGAATGCCTGCCAGGAATTCGGGCACGCACTCTGAATTAGCCCGGCATGTATTTAACATAAGTGGGACTGGAAGTAGTGCAAATTGGGTGACTTTTGTGGGCAGTAATGTTGATGCAAAACAATTCCTCTAATGTTACAGATGTCAGTCAGTTGAACTAGTCATCTGTTTTTCTTTTGGGGCCTGTTTTTTTTTAAATTACATCTGAAGCCTGTGAGATCGGCTGATCAGCTTTGGTATGTGGCGCTGTTTCTTAGAGATTTTCAGCTGTTGTAGGGTTTCGAGCCCTGTAGATGTTGAGCTGTTCAGTAGAAATTGTTGCTTGGCGTCTAATTTTTGTTTGCTCTTTTTGTTCCTTCTCTCTTCGATGTGCCATGCTACTTCCCATGATCCTCTGCTCACTCTTTCCACGCATCACATGCGACATCCCTTGTTCTGCCCACTCAGCTGTTGGTGAAGGGGGTGAATGAAACTCTAGTAGCTCAGAGAGTTGTCCCTGCTCTTATCACTCTCTCCAGTGACCCTGAAATGTAAGTTTCTTCCTCGCCACTTGAAGCGCATCGCTTTTTATCGTCTTGCTGAGAAATCACCCTTTGATTTGTTCACATACTCTTGCAAACTGCACTGCTAATCGTGTAAACAGTCATGCAGAAATTGCATTAAACGTGCAAGGACATGTTGGAACTGACTATTTAAAAGTCATCTGTGTGCTTATTTTGGGGGGGGGGGGGGGGGGGTTCCTTCCTAGTCTGCGGAAATGCACCATTTTGAGATTGGGGGAGATTGAGATTTGCAAATGTCTTGATCCATTTTAGAAATCATTCACTTCCAAACCATTGTAACTGTGAACAACTCACTCGGCATTTTATGCAAACAAGCTCTGATTGTGCAGTATTTTAATCGCTGATGAGGAATTTTCGTTGTGTAAGAGCAAGTTATGTTGCTGAAGTAACCTCCTTCGAATACATAGGCTTCAGTACAAATTGCTTTTCCTGCTCCTTAGTGCAACCGCGTCCAATATTCAGCACGTTACTCCCTTTTGGCACTACGAGCTTTAAAGTCTAACGAAGTTAGTAAAATATTGCCTAAACTGTTCTTTTATTTTATAATTCTGGCCTCCCAACAGAGCCACCCTAACAAAATATCAAATTAGACGGGTGATTTTTCAGAGCAAAAGGATGCGTGGCTTTCGTTTAACCTACTAATTTCTCTCAGGTTGATAACTAGCTTTTGAGCATGCGCATATGCCTTGTCTTTATTGTGAGCCTTGCGTGGGTGGGTGAATACTTCCTTTGAATGGACTGAGAGTCTTGAGTGCTCATCCTCCGTTAACTAATCAATTTTTTTTTCATCAATGTGTTTTATTTTTGTTTTTTTTATTTTTGTTGCCTGTTTTTTTTGGACTGGTTACAGCTGATCGTGCGCGGCATGAGTGAAGCCTTAATTGACAAGCGGGTTGCTCCGGCCCTTGTTACCTTATCCAGTGACCCTGAATTGTGAGTTGTTCAGTCAGACTGAGACTGTAGACTTTGTAAAAAAAAACACAGAAGAGAAACTTAATTGTTTTGACATGTGCACTGACTTCTGTTTGATAGCGTTGCAGTATTCTCTCCAAGTGCGATAGCTGACCAGCTGATAATCCAGTTTATAACAATCTCTTGCTTTAAAAAAAAATGGTTAAAATAGGTTTCTTTCACATTTTGTGCTCCAATGCATCAGATCCTATTTTGGTGCAAAAGTAAAATACCGCGGATGCTGGAAATCTGAAATAAAAACAGAAGATGCTGGAAGCACTCGGCAGGTCAGGCAGCGTCCGTGGAGAGAGAAACGGAGTCAACGTTTCAGGTGAAGGGTCACCGACCTGAGACGTTGGCTCTGTTTCTCTCTCCACAGGTGCTGCCTGACCCGCTGAGTGCTTTCAGCATTTTCTGTTCTTACATTACTGTATATTTTAGCATATTATCCCCTGAAATATAATGGTGTGGTGCGCTCTGCAATCACCAGCTCGGCCAGCTATCGAGTCCTGGCGAGAGAACTGTATTTTTAGATTTTATGTCCATTTGACTTGCGTTGTAACAGCCTAACAAAACTTACATACTAACTTGTACTATACATATATATCTATTTTAAATTGGTATTTTTCAGATGTGCAAAGATGCTAACTTTTTTCCCCCCTTTTTCCAGCTCTGTGCGAATAGCTACAATACCAGCTTTTGGCACCATCATGGAAACAGTAACCCAAAGAGAGGTACAGTGTGAGCTACGTAGTCACAACAGACAGACTGATCTGAATAGCAGAGTCTACTGTGTTATGGCTGGCTGTTGTAAGTGGACAAATCAGGTCTGACAGGTTGGAGTTATAATACAGTTACACGGATATAGCACATGTTACCTGATGCAATAGATCTTAACACAGGGCTGAAGAAACCTGTTTGTGCTCAAGGAACTGAACACACATTAAGGTGTGTGATATTTATTGCATTTTCCTGACATTGATGATCCTGTCTGGACAATCCAATGGATCCTGACCATGTGTTAACTTGGAGATAGAAGGATACAAAAAAACTGCATAATTGAACAAAAGCAGAAATGCTGCAAGTGCGCAGGAGTGCGCATCGTCTGAAAGGAGAAAAGCTAGGCTGCGATTTTGGGTAGAGATGCTTTGTTAAAATGGGACGTAGGTAGGTGCTTTATGGGGCTGAGCAAAACAGAGTGGAGAAGAACCAATCAAGGTGGCTGGTTAAATGTGCTCCGTACTACTGAAGTCTATTTTTGTGGCCTGTGCCTATCATAGAAATTTACGGCACAGAAGGAGGCCATTCGGCCCACGTGTCTGCCGGCCAAAAAAGAGCTATACAGCCTAATCCCATTTTCCAGCTCTTGGTCCGTAGCCCTGTAGGTTACAGCACTTCAAGAGCATATCCAAGTACTTTTTAAATGTGATGAGGGTTTCTGCCTCTACCACCCTTTCAGGCAGTGAGTTCCAGACCCCCACCACCCTCTGGGTGAAAAAGGTTCTCCTCAACTCCTCTCTAATCCTTCTACCAATTACTTTAAATCTATGGCCCCTGGTTATTGACCCCTCTGCTAAGGGAAATAGGTCCTTCCTATCCACCCTATCCAGACCCCTCATAATTTTATGCACCTCAATTAAATCTCCCCTCAGCCTCCTCTGTTCCTCTTGTCTTTTTTTCCCCAGTGCTGACAGATATGTTATGTATTTCCTTTATTTTCTGTTTTTAATGTTTTGTTCAACACTTGAAAATTGCCCAGACCAAATAGAAATGGAGTTCATTGTTTAACAAGTTTTAGGCACAGTCTTTTCAAAAAAAAAAAAAAAAATTTATCTACAGGAAACTCTCGATTTACCAGCACCCAAACAACCGGAAATCTCGGTTAACCGGCAAAATTCAGGAGTAGGTTCAGTTAAATTTTTCTTCATATTAGTGGCCGTTCCTTGATTCTTGGCTGTGTAATCGGAGGTTCCTGCACTTGTTGCTAAGCAACAGGGACACTTGGTCTGTGGCCAGGCTTCTTGTACCTATTGCTAAGCAACAGAGAAGCCTGGATTTGTTGCTGTGTACGGAGCTCTCGTACCTTTTAACTATAACGCTCTGTAATCCGGACTTTTTGATAAACTGGCACCATGCCAGTCCCGTCGGTGCCGGATAAAAAAAAAGTTTCCTGTAACATCTTGCTAATGACCCAAGATTTGATTTTAGGAGAAGCCTTTAATACCCCACCATTTGATTTTTAACAGCTGTTGGAAAGAGTCAAGATGCAATTGGCTTCATTCCTCGAAGATCCACAGTACCACGATCAGCATTCTCTGCACATGGAAATCATAAAGACTTTTGGAAGAGTTGGGCCTAATGCTGAACCAAGATTTAGGGATGAGTGTACGTATCTGATTTTATTCTATACATCATCTTTCTTCCACCCCCCCCCCAACCACCAACCCCACCAAAAATCCGCAGTTTATGCTGAGGGGGACATTACATTTTCCCCTCTTCCTCAATCCAAGTGTTCATTCGCAGTTGTTTCACTTCAGCAGCAAGTCTTCAGAAAGTAGCTTCCCTTTACTACCTGGGTATTTCCTTTCAAAATTGGACAAGTGAAGTGATTCAGGTTGACTGGCTGCCATTTTTATTCTTGTGCTTGCCTTTAGAAAATACTTACGAGGTTTGCATGCAATATTCATTCCCTCTACTTTTTTTTTCCCCGTGCGCGGTCCCTATAGCGGGCTGCGCGGCCCATTCAAACGGTTTCTTCTATTTAAAAGCCGGTGAGGGGCCTGCACGGGACCTCCAGACCGCTGCGCAGCTTGGCAGAAACATTGGTTACATGTAAATGTGATTCTATCTGTTCTTTATTTTGATTAATGTGCAAAGAAACTGATTACTAAAGCGCAGTTTAAGGTTGGTGCCCATGTCGGGTTGATTTTCATTGTCCCCCTTAATAGAGAGGATTCTTTTCATTTTTATTGAATTGGTATTTTTGAATATGGATTCATGGATTGAGGAAGAGAGATGGGAGGAGGCTCGTATGGAGCATAAACACCGCATGGGCCAATTGGGCCGAATGGCCTTTTTCTGTGCCGTACAATCTATGTAAAGAGGGGAAAATGTATTGTCCCCATCGGCATAAATGATGGATTTATGGTGGGGTTGGCAGTGTTGATTTTTGTTTGACATGGGGTCATTGACATTCAAGAAGGCTGGGTCCTTTTTTTTGGTATTGCCTCAAACTTTGACAGATTTTGCGTCAAAGTTAATAAATATAGGATGATCTCTTATTTGGAATTATTTTACAGAATGCAAATTCTTGTTATCTGGACAACTATAGAGACCTTCAGTGTTGACTTTAATATGCAGGCAGCCCTCCGTCTCCATAATTTGAGGAACTTAGAATTAATAGTATCAATTGAAATAAAATCTTGCCTTACTTCCTTGAAATTCAAGATGTCTGCCTCTGCCAAATTGTTTTTCGTGCTCCAGTAATTGGATACATTGCTGGATGTACACCAGATTCAGTGATTTACTATTTAACTTGTAGGAAGTTGCCAATTTGATTCTGATAAATGAACGCATTTGTTTTTAAAAATAAATTCTTCAGTTAACAACAGGATATTTGATCTTTTCACAATGTTCAACATCTTCTGCTGCTGACGATCTACATCTCTAACTCTTATTAAATTTCAAGCAAATTACAACACCAATAACTTCATCTGGCCTGCCCGCTCTCCCACGCGGCAATGTTCTCGTGCCTCCACTGAATTGGTACGTCTTGGCTTCACACTTCTTTCCCTTGCTGGCCCTGTGGTTTGAACAGAATCCAAAGCCCTCGCTTTGTGGGAGAACTGAAAGAGCGAGACTTGGGAAAGCTAATAGAATGTTATTGTTTATTATGGGGAATTGAATACAAAAGTAGGGAGGTTATGCTTCAGTTATACAGGGCATTGGTGAGACCACATCTGGAGTACTGTGTACAGTATTGGTCTTATTTAAGGAAGGATGTAAATGCGTTGGAAGCAGTTCAGAGAAGGTTTACTAGACTAATACCTGGAATGGGCGGGTTGTCTTGAGGAAAGGTTTGACAGGCTAGGCTTGTATCCACTGGAGTTTAGAAGAGTAAGAGGTGACTTGATTGAAACATATACGATCCTGAGGAGTCTGGACAGGGTGGATGTGGGGAGGGTGTTTCCTCTTGTGGGAGAATCTTGAACTAGGGGTCACTGTTTTAAAATAAGGGGTCGCCCATTTAAGACAGATGAGGAGAAATTTTTCCTCAGGTTCATGAGTCTTTGGAACTCTCTTCCTCAGAGGCCGGTGGAAGCAGAGTCTTTGAATATTTTTACAGCAGCAGTAGATAGATTCTTGATAAGCATGGGGATGAAAGGTTATCGGGGGTAGGCGGGAATGTGGAGTAATCAGATCAGCCATGATCTTATTGAATGGCGGAGCAGGCTCGAGGGGCAGAGTGGCCTACTCCTAATTCATATGTTCGTATGTATGTACTCTCGTCTCTGACCGAGTGGGCTGGTGAAGAACGAAAGGGTGCAAAAGAGATGGGGAAAATAAGAGAAAGGAAAGAGGGAAAGCAGGAGAGAAGAGTAGAGGATAAAAGGGGAGATAAATCTCTTAGATATATATGCTATGTCTGTGTTCCACTGAGGGACACAGCTTTGGTGTATTTTAACTGCAAGCAGGTGTCCTGTTTCTACTGCCTGCCTCTATTCCTAGTGCTTCACACGTGAGCTGCCAGTCTCCAAGTGGAAGCCAGATGCTTTCCCATAAATAAAAGAGCAATTGGCAGAATAGCTGAGGGGCTGATGGGGTATAAAAGTAGCTGGCTTTACAGTGGTAGTTGGTGAGGTTGGCTGGGGATGGTTCCTGATGCAGAGATACCCAAGAAAGGTTAAAGGGAGTGAAAAATCTTCCCTATAAAAAGGGGGGCAGTTTCACCTTCAATTTAAAAAAAAAAAGTGATCTCCATTATTGTGTATCATGTGTTTTTTTCCTCTTTATGCAGTTGTTCTCCCCAATCTACACAAATTGGCCATCTCAAACAACCAGCAAGCAGTTGATACGAAAAGATTGGACATTGCCATTCAGCTCTTTGAGGCCTACAGTGCTCTGTCGTGTTGCTGTATCCTTACTATAGTACGACCAGTGTTTGCTCTAATGCCACATGCCACTGAATTGGAAACGAGAATTGCTTTAGCATGTCATTCATTGTCAGTACTTCATTGGCCGTAAAGCACTTCATTGGCCGTAAAGCACTTTGGGACGTCCGGGGGTTGTGAAAGGTGCTCATTAAATACAAGTCTTTCATTCAGAATTTTTTTAGTCAGAAGGTTGTTGGTTCAAGTCCCACTCCAAAGACTGGAGCACAAAAATCTAGGCTGACGCGCCCAGTGCAGTACTGAGGGAGCGCTGCACTGTCGGAGGTGCCGTATTTTGGATGAGACGTTAAACCGAGGCCCCGCTTGCTCCCTCAGATGGATGTAAAAGATCCCACGACACTATTTCGAAGAAGAGCAGGGGAATTCTCCCCGGTGTCCTGGCCAATATTTATCCCTCAATCAACATCACTAAAACAGATTATCTGGTCATTATCACATTGCTGTTTGTGGGAGCTTGCTGTGCGCAAATTGACTGCTGCGTTTCCTACATTACAACAGTGACTACGCTTCAAAAAGTACTTCATTGGCTGTAAAGCGTTTTGGGACGTCCGGTGGTTGTGAAAGGGGGTATATAACTGCAAGCCTGTCTTTCTTTTCTTCCTTTAATAATGTGGATCTTTCTATTTCTGTTTAAATTGTTTTGTATCTAATTGCCATTTAGATTTTAAACCTATCACAGGTTAATGCCGCTCAACTTGAGCATCTCAGTGGCCCCTTACTAATTTGCTTATAAAGTTATTTCGAAACCTAACAACAATCTTAAAAGAATAGCATGTTTTTTTTAAATCTTGTTATATTTCAGACTGTTTCATGGATCTAGCAGAAATGCATAAAACAGCTATGCCCACATTTCCATAATTTCAAAAATGAGGGTACTCCTGCATAGTATTTTCAAGTACCTAATCATTAGAACTCTGCTCTAGACTTCAGCCAGGCATGCCAAGTTTATTGGATCCAAGCCACCACTTTATTAAACTTCTCAATACCATTTTAAGAGCTGTATTGCATATATCGTAGTCACTCAGTAAGCACATTTATGTTCTGCCAGAGAATATATTCAAGTTCCTCTTTTTAAAACAAATCTCCCTTTGCTTTCTGATAGGGTAGATAGAGAGAGGCTGGTGAGTCTAGGACTAGGGGGCATAGTCTATAAATTAGAGTCAGACCTTTCAGGAGTGAAATTAGGAAAAACTTCTACACACAAAGGGTGGTAGAAGTTTGGAACTCTCTTCCACAAATGGCAGTTGATGCTACATCAATTGTTAATTTTAAATCGGAGACTGATAGATTTTTGTCAACCAAAGATATTGAGGGATACGGGCCAAAGGTGGGTATATGGAGTTAGGTTGCAGATCAGCCATGATCTCATTGAATGGTGAACCAGGCTCGAGGGGCTGAATGGCCTAATCCTATTCTGTTCCTGCATTTTAGCAGCCTTTGAATCAAGGAGGACCAGGTCACCCTAATGGTTGTTAAGCCAGTTTTGATCCCCTCACATGGTGGACGACATTGAGACTTTGGAAAAAGTTCCGAGAAGGTCCACAAGATTTATTTCCAGCTTAAAGCACCTTTGCTACACAGGCTTAAAAGGTTGTATCCATATACTTTAGAGATACCTGGACTCTAGCGATTGGATCAAGGTCTATAAAAATAATGAAGGGACTAGATTGTGTCCACGTTGACGAATTATTTAGGTTAGATAGGTTGTGGAGGACCAGAGGTCGCGCTTATAAGTTACTCTCGGGTAGAACTAAGTTAAATGCAAGACCGATTCCCCCAGAGAATAATAGACCCATGGGACAAGTTTCTGGATCATGGGGTGAGTGCTGATTCACAGCACTGGAGCAGAGACCACATCGTACAAAGGGTAGGTACCAAGTAACGCAAGTCACGGTCAATGTGTTCTCCTGGAGCAGCTTCGATCACGTGGAGAGAAATTTTCCAGCTTTTTTTATTTTTTGCTTGCTTTTTTGCCCCTCAGGAGATTACCTGGAACCAGGAGGGTAGGGATGATCGTAATCGTGACGTATACGGCATTACGACTGTACAGGACAGGCCAGATGGACCAGCTGGTCTTTTCCTGTCTGGCATTTTCATATGTTTGTATGTACTCGCCACAAATCAGTCTTCGCATCTGGATTTGCTGTCTTAATCTGTAAAAGGACTTCAGTTGCTAGTCAGTGCTGACGCAATCAATTTCAACCGAGAAAAGGGATACGGATGCTATGATTGGCCTTGGCCTTTTAGTTTAGATGAAGGAAAAATGAACAGGGTTCCTCTGTCTGATTGCTCGCTCGTAACTCCCTGCTGGCAGCCCAGAATTGTTGGCTATTGGGTTTGGGGGCTGTTGAGCTCAGCTGTCGTGACCCCCACAGTTAAATAACCTGCCAACACTCACCGTCCAAGCTCACAGATGAAAAGCCACTCGGGTGAGGGGCCAGAGACTTGCCAGAATCCATGGAGCTGTACTCGGCCAAAGTCATTACCTTCACAACCGGGCGGGCACATTCCGACTGTTTCATCCAGTTGTACATTGTACATGGCTGCCCAACTGTTCCATTTGAGTATTCGTAATCAAGTTGTGTGACCAGGAAGAAAACATTATTTCATGATGTTCTCTAGCTTATTTAGTAAAACTGATTGTTGAAAATTCTAGTTTGAAATTTTCAAGAGAGGAGGTGCAAGAATTATATGGGATTTCTCCCAAAGTTTTATAAAACACTTGCTTAGAAGTATATTTATTGATCGAGGAAGCCTTGGAGCTTGGGACTATAATTGCCCTCTCTGAAGGCATTAGATGTGGGTTGTCTCAAAATTCCATTCCTCACTAGGTTACAAGTCACACCATCCCGACTTGGAAATATATCGGCCGTTCCTTCATCGTCACTGGATCAAAATCCTGGAACTCCCTCCCTGAGAGCACTGTAGGGGTACCTTCATCACACGGACTGCAGCGGTTCAAGATGGTGGCTCACCACCACCTCTCAAGGGCAACTAGGGATGGGCAATAAATTCTGGCCTCATCAACGACGCCCACATCCCGTGAACAAATTTTTTAAAACATTGGATTTCTTCCTGTTACGACATTCTCTCAATTCCTGACTTCACCGCAAAGCCACTTTGCCAAAGGCCCGAGCGTATTTGACAGTAGAGCTAAAGATTTACACAGCTAGTTTTATCTGCTGGTGAGATGTTGGGCATCCCCATCGCCCAACATTGTTGGATGAGTTGTAGAATACTGACCGCTCATTCCATTCAGGCTGTGGTCACTTTATTTGTTAACGTTGATCTGTTTTGAAAGAAAAAGACTTGAGCTCAGCTGTCATGACCCCACAGTTAAATAACCTGCCAACACCCAGCATCCAAGCTCACAGATGAAGAAAAGCCATTTCACAACCACTGGACGTCCCAAAGTGCTTTACAGCCAATGAAGTATTTTTTGACGTGTAGTCACTGTTATAGAAACATAGAAGATAGGAGCAGGAGTAGGCCATTCGGCCCCTCGAGCCTGCTCCGCCATTCAATGAGATCATGGCTGGTCATCCAAATTCAGTACCCTGTCCCTGCTTTCTCCCCATATCCCTTGATCCCTTTAGCTTTAAGAAATATATCTAACTCCTTGCATATATTTAATGAATTGACCTCCACTGCCTTCTGTGGTAGAGAATTCCACAGGTTCACCACTCTCTGGGTGAAGAAATTCCTCCTCATCTCAGTCCTAAATGGCTTGCCCCCTTATCCTTAGACTGTGACCCCTGGTTCTGGACACCCCGCCATCGGGATCCTTGTACGAACCATGGCAGCCAGTTTGCGCACAGCAAACTCCCACAAGCAGCAATGTGACAATGACCAGATAATTTGTTAGTGATGTTGGTTGAGGGATAAATATTGGCCAGGACACCGGGACTAACTCCCCTGCTCTTTGAACTAGTGCCATGGAATCTTTTGCATCCATCTGAGAGCAGACGGGTCCTCGGTTTAACGTTTCATCCAAAAGACGGCACCTCCGACAGTGCAGCACCCCCTTAGCACTACACTGGAGTGTCAGCCTAGATTTTTGTGCTCGCGTCTCTGGAGTGGGACTTGAACCCACAACCTTCTGACTCGGGCAAATATGCTACTAACTGAGCCACAGCTGACACTTTTGGACTCCATTTGTAGGATAGTCACTTGGATTAATCATGTTTACAAATTGCTGCTGCTCGGTCTTGCCTTACAAGGAAAGTACACCTCTCAGTGCATTGGTTCTGATGGCATTCATAATACCAAATCCACATGCATTTTTGTAAAATGCTTAAAGTATGTGAAGCAAAAGGAACAAGGAAGTAAGTTAGATTGTCTTTTGGTGGCTTTGCCCTTTCTTTACACGTACCTTCCTCTACCACTAATTTTGGCAATTAATTTCCTTTGTTCTGTGGTAAAGGTTGACATTGCAGCCAGTTTATGGAATAAAAGAATTGGGGCTTAATCTGTGAAGGAACTTTTATGCAACATTGGATCCTATGATGGTTACATGACTTGAGTAAAACTCATGACACTCTGGGTGATGGGTCTATCCCAAGATATGTAGGCAATCAGAATAGTTACAGCACAAAAGGAGGCCATTCAACCCGTGCCGGCTCTCTGCAAGAACACTTCAGCTAGCCCCACTCCCTCGCCCTTTCCCCGTAGCCCTACAAATCTTTTTCCTTCAGGTACTTACCAAATTCCCTTTTGAAAGCCGCGATTGAATCTGCCCCCTCCACCCTTTCGGGCAGTGCATTCCAGATCCTAACCACTCGCTGTGTAAAAAAGTTTTTCCTCATGTCGCCTTTGGTTCTTCTGCCGATCACCTTAAATCTGTGTCCTCTGGCTCTCGACCCTTCCACCAATGGGAACAGTTTCTCTCTACTCTGTCCAGACCCATCATGATTTTGAACAGCTCTATCAAATCTCCTCTCAAACTTTGCTGCTTTAAGGAGAACATCCCCCAGCTTGTCCAGTCTATCCACATAACTGAAGTCCCTCATACCTGGAACCATTCTTGTAAATCTTTTCTGCACCCTCTCAGGCCTTCACCTCCTTCCTAAAGTGCGGTGCTCAAAATTGGACACCATGCTCCAGTTGAGGCCGAACTACATTCAAAGAATAATTTAAAAATTTATAGTTTTTCTTTTCATGAGCTCCAACGTTTACATAAAACTAGAAGTCTGAATGTCTCCGGCTCGCGATAATTTATAAAAATGGTCTGTGAGGCTCCAAACTGTTGGATGATTTTACATTTATTCCACACATCATGAAGCTCCATTTAAAGGCTTTGTGGTTTTTGAATCCTTTGAAACCCGTAGGGAATAGATTAGTTACTTGGGGCTTGTTCTTCACTGCTGTTCACTTCAAAGAACTTGATATGTTTCAGAGGTGAGTGTTGTCAGAAGATAAGTGTTTGGCTATAAGCCAAGGTTCCCCGTTAAGCCGCTGTTTTGTAATCCGATGTGCATCTAAATGTCTCGTTCATGATCACTCCTGATGTTTAGTGCGATAGGGTTTTTAAAGCATCGTCTTATTTTCAGCACTGGCGCTTGATTGAATATAGAAACATAGAAGATAGGAGCAGGAGTAGGCCATTCAGCTCCTCGAGCCTGCTCCGTCATTCAATCAGATCATGGCTGATAATCCAAATTCAGAACCCTGTCCCTGCTTTCTCCCTATATCCCTTGATCCCTTTAGCCTTAAGAAATATATCTAACTCCTTCTTGAATATATTTAATGAATTGGCCTCAACTGCCTTCTGTGGTAGAGAATTCCACAGGTTCACCACTCTCTGGGTGAAGAGATTCCTCATTTCTGTCCTAAATAGCTTACCCCTTATCCTTAGACTGTGACCCCTGGTTCTGGACTCCCCCGCCATCAGGAACATCCTTCCTGCATCTAGCCTGCCTAGTCCTTTTAGAATTTTATAAGTTTCAATGAGATCCCCTCTCATTCATTCTTCTAAACTCCAGCAAGTATAAGCCTAATTGACCCAATCTCTCCCCATACATCATTCCTGCCATCCCAGGTATCAGTCTGGTGAATCTTGCACTCCCTCCATGGCCAGAACATCCTTCCTCAGATAAGGCGACCAAATAATTATCTGTACTGTCACGCTGCAAAATTTCACAACTTAACTATTGATCCGGGAAAGATGTGTGATAGATTGGTAGCTGTGCAGTGACTTCGTGTAAATTCTGTTTTTTTTTGCTCTACTCCCATTTCCTTGACACCAGAGAAATAATTTTTGTACTTCAATCTTGCCTGGTTTCTATTTTTGAAATAACCCTGTGGTGTGCATAAGAATCTTAATCTGCCCATGGTTTGAAACCAAAAAGCTACTTGAAACACCTTAAAATGGTTAGGATTTTATCGGTGTATTTTGAAGTGAAATTGGAGGGTAATACTCCTTAACAGTCTTGTCTGCAGTTATTTCAGAAGAACTGATGGTGAATCATTTTCTCCCAGGCCTAAAGTGTTTGCGAACAGATATGGAACACCTCTCGCCAGAGCATGAGGTTTGTACCAGTAAATCACTGAGAAGTGCCCCAGTTTCCTTCATCTGTAGCTGAAAGAGTACACAATTGCTTGAATTATTTACAAAACTAGTTTATCATTTTGAATTTTGGTGGGGGTTTTGCGCTCCAGGTGAAGGATGCCATTGTTGGCAAATTGGGTGTTTTCCCTCTGTGCGGTCTGCAGAGAGCGAAATTAAACGGAGTGCACTTAAACAATGTTTCATTTGGAAAGAGTGGGAATTCCTGGTAAGTATTGGGTAAGTAGAAGATGTAAATAGTGAAATTTAGTTTAATATTTTGATTTAAACCTAGAACTTTAAAAACTGTAGTTAATGGAAGCTGCCTGCCAGTGGCAGTTAACTCAGCTCTGTTTGTCTTGAATTAGTGCTAATCACAGGGAGCAGGGGAGCTGAGTCAGCGCTTGTAAATTGGGTGAGGCTCCTAGAGTATAAAAGTAGAGAGTTCTGCAGAGCACAGAGTGGTTACAGGTAGATATTTAATTTCATTACCCATAACTTAATCTAGATCAATTAAGTAGGCAAGAAACTAAACTGCAAACCAAGTTACTTAATTAAAAATGTAATTAAATAGAACAAGGTCATATAGGAATAGCAGTGCAGGTGGTGTGCCTCAACTGCAGCATGTGGGAGTTTGTGGAGAGCATTGTGATCCTGGACAACCCTGTTTGCAGTAAGTGCCTGCATCTTGAGGAACTTCAGCGTAGAGCTGGAGTCTGAGGTGCAGACATTGTGGGGCATCGGGATGGGGAGAGTTTCCTGGATACTTTGATCCAGGAGGCAGTCACACCCCTTAGGTTTCATAGTGGTACAGGTCTGGATAGTGGTCAGGGACAAGAGGGTGTAGCTGTGACTCAGACAGGTATGGGGGTCCCAGGTGAAGTGCTGGAGGAGCCTCGGCATTTGTCCTTATCCAACAGGTATGAGGTTCTTACCTGTGTGGATGAGGGAAAAGCCTGCAGGATGGATGAGCAAGCTGACCATGGCACCATGATGCAGGAGGCCATTCAAGTGGGGGAAGTGAAAGGAAATGTAGTTGTGGTAGGGGACAGTATAGTCAGAGGAATAGATATTGTTCTCTGCAACCGCGACCAGGAGTTCCGATGGTGGTTGTTGCCTGCCTGGTGCCAGGGTTAAAGACGATATCGCGCGGCTGGAGAAGAACTTGGAGGGGGTGGATCCAGTTGTCGTGGTCCACGTAGGAACCAATGACCTAGGTAGAACTAGGAATTAGGTTTTGCTAAGAGACTTTGAGGAGTTGGGGCCCAAATTAAAAAGCAAAACCTCAACGGTAATAATCTCTGGATTGTTACCTGAGCCACGCGCCAATTGGCATAGGGATAAGCAGATTAGAAGGTTAAATGAGTGGCTCAAAGAGTTGTGTGGGAGGCAGTGGTTTTGCTTCATGGGGCACTGGCACTAGTACTGGGGAAAGAGGGAGTTGTTCCGTTGGGATGGGCTCCACTTAAACTGGGCTGGAACCAGTGTCCTGGCGAATCGAATAACTGGGGCAGTAGACAGGGCTTTAAACTAATGAAGTGGGGGGGGGGGGGAGGATTCAGGAAAGTAAATTTAAAAGCAGCAAGGAAAATGTTGAGGCTCGAGGGTAGAGTAGAGTTTTGGGTAAAAATAAGCAGAGTGGGTCAGGAAGGGACAGAGTAACAAAGGTACAAGGGCATCCGTGACTAAGGTGACATCAGAGAAAAATAGAAAAAAGTCAAAGCTAAAGGCACTATATCTGAATGCACGAAGCATTCGCAACAAAATAGATGAATTAATAGCACAGATAGAAATTAATAGGTTTGATCCAATAGCCATTACGGAGATATGGTTACAAACTGACCAAGGTTGGGAACTAAATATTCCAGAATATTTAACTTTTAGAAGAGGTAGGCAAAATGGAAAAGGAGGAGGGGTAGCCCTGATAAAGGATGGCATAAAGATAGTAGAGAGCAAGGATCTTGGCTCTGAAAATCAAGAAGTAGAATCAGTTGGGGTGGAGCTAAGAAACCGCAAGGGGCAGAAAACATTGGTGGGAGTTGTTTATAGGCCCCCAAACAGTTGTAATGTAGGGCAGAGTATTAATCAGGAAATTAGAGGCACATGTAATAAGGGTAATACAGTAATCATGGGGGACTTTAATCTACATATAGACTGGGCAAACCCAATTTGCAGTAATCGTGTGGAGGACGAATTTATGGAATGTATGCAAGATAGTTTTCTAGATCAGTATGTTGAGAACATAACATAAGAAATAGGAGCAGGAGTAGGCCAATCGGCCCCTCGAGCCTGCTCCACCATTCAATAAGATCATGGCTGATCTGATCCTAACCTCAAATCTTCTATCACTCTCCATCCCACCTGAACCCATGTGATCTCCCGGGAGAGGCGAAAAACCAGATAAAAAAACCCAATGGCCAATTTGGGAGAAAAAATCTGGGAAATTCTTCTCCGACCCATCTAGGCGATCGAAACTCTTCCAGGAGATCTCACTGTCCCTATATTTTCTACAGTACTTACCTTCTGTAAAGGCGATCTCCACCCCAGCCAGGAACAGGAATAAAACCATCTCCTGAAATCTAACACAGAATTAGAACACAGTAGGAGCAGAACCAGGCTACACGGCCCCTGGGCCCACACCACTACCCACAGGGCCATGACCATTCCGAACCTAGACTCATGTCCAATTTCCTGCCCGCTCCCCGAAACCCTTAATTCCCTTTACTTCTAGGAAACTGTCTATTTCTGTTTTAAATTTATTTAATGATGTAGCTTCCACAGCTTTCTGGGGCAGCAAATTCCACAAACCTACTACCCTCAGTGAAGAAGTTTCTTCTCATCACAGTTTTGAAAGAGCAGCCCCTTATTTTAAGATTATGCCCCCTAGTTCTAGTTTCACCCATCATTGGGAACATCCTCACCGCATCCACCCGATCAAGCCCCTTCACAATCTTATATGTTTCAATAAGATCGCCTCTCATTCTTCTGAACTCCAATGAGTAGAGTCCCAATCTACTCAACCTCTCCTCATATGACCACCCCCTCATCCCCGGGATTAACCGAGTGAACCTTCTTTGTACTGACTCGAGAGCAAGTATGTCTTTTCTTAAGTATGGACACCAAAACTGTATGCAGTATTCCAGGTGCAGTCTCACTAATACCTTGTATAACTGCAGCAATACCTCCCTGTTTTTATATTCTATCCCCCTAGCAATAAAAGCCAACATTCCATTGGCCGCCTTGATCACTTGCTGCACCTGCATACTAACTTTTTGAGTTTCGTGCACCAGGACCCCCAGATCCCTTTGTACTTCAGTATTTTCCAGTTTCTTGCCATTAAGATAATAACTTGCTCTATGATTTTTCCTGCCAAAGTGCATAACCTCACACTTTCCAGTATTGTATTCCATCTGCCAAATCTCTGCCCACTTACTTAACCTGTCTGTCACTTTGCAGGTTTTTTATGTCCTCCTCACTCACTACTTTCCGTCCCATCTTTGTATCATCTGCAAACTTTGATATGTTACACTCGGTCCCCTCCTCCAAATCGTTAATATAGATTGTAAAGAGTTGGGGACCCAGCACTGACCCCTGCGGAACACCACTAGTTACTGGTTGCCAATCTGAGAACGAACCATTTATCCCAACTCTCTGCTTTCTGTTAGAGAGCCAATCCTCCACCCACGCCAGAATATTACCCCCAATCCCGTGATTTTTTATCTTAAGCAATAATCTTTTGTGTGGCACCTTGTCAAATGCCTTTTGGAAGTCTAAATACACTACGTCCACTGGTTCCCCTTTATCCACCCTGTATGTTACTTCCTCAAAAAACTCCAGCAAATTTGTCAAACATGACTTCCCCTTCATGAAACCATGCTGAGTTTGTCCTATTAAATTATGTTTATCCAAATGTCCCGTTACTGTCTCCTTAATAATGGACTCTAACGTTTTACCAACCACAGATGTTAGGCTAACAGGTCTATAGTTTCCAGCCTTCTGCCTACTACCCTTTTTAAATAAGGGTGTTACATTAGCAGTTTTCCAATCTGCCGGGACCTTTGCTGAGTCCAGGGAGTTTTGGAAAATTATTACCAATGCATCCACAATCCCTACCGCCACTTCCCTCAAGACCCTAGGATGTAAGCCATCAGGTCCAGGGGATTTATCCGGCTTAAGTCCCATTATTTTACCAAGTACCACTTCCTTAGTGAGGAACCAAATAGATCTAGTATTGTGCAATGAGGGTTAATTAATAACCTTGTAGTAAAGGGGCCCTTAGGGAAGAGTGACCATAATATGATAGAATTTTATATTGAGTTTGAAAGTGATTTAGTTAAATCCAAAACTTGGGTCTTGAATCTAAACAAAGCAAGCTACATAGGTATGAGGGGTGAGTACGCTAAGGTAGATTGGGAAACTACATTAAAAGGTATGATGGTGGACAAGCAATGGCTAGCATTTAAATAATTAATACATAATTTACAACAAATATACATTCCTTTAAGGCACCAAAAACCCCACAAACATGGTACAACCGTGGCTAACGAGAAGTTAAAGATCATATAAGATCAAAGGAAGAGGCTTATAATGCTGCCAAAAAGAGCAGTAAGCCTGAGGATTTTAGAATTCAGCAAAAGAGGACCAAGAAATTGATAAAGAAAGGGAAAATAGAATGTGAGAGTAAATTAGCGAGAGACATAAAAACAGACTGTAAAAGCTTCTATAGGTATGTAAAAAGGAAAAGGTTAGCGAAAGTAAATGTGGGTCCCTTACAGACAGATGGGAGAAATTATAATGAGGAATAAGGAAATGGCAAAGAAATTAAACAAATACTTTGTGTCCGTCTTCATGGAAGAAGACGCAAAAAACCTCCCGGAAATAGTGGAGAACCAAGGGTCTAGCAAGAATGAGGAACTGAAAGAAATTAATATTTAGTTAATAAAATAGTACTGGAGAAATTAATGGGACTGAAAGCCGATAAATCTCCTGGACCTTATGGCCTACATCCTCTGGTTTTGAAAGGGATGGCTATAGAGATAGTGAATGCATTGGTTCTAGAATGGTTCCCACGGATTGGAAGGTAGCAAATGTAACCCCGCTATTTAAGAAAGGAGGGAGAGAAAACGGGGAACTACAGACCAGCTAGCCTGACATCAGTAGTAGGGAAAATGCTAGAATCTATTATTAAGGACGTGGTAACAGGGCACTTGGAAAATAATAGGATTGGGCAGTGTCGACACGGATTTATGAAAGGGAAATTATGTTTGACGAATCTGTTGAGTTTTTTGAGGTTCTAACTTGCAGAATAGATAAGGGGGAACCAGAGGGAATATGTGGTGTATTTGGATTTTCAGAAGGCATTCGATAAGGTGCCACACAAGAGGTTATTAAACAAAATTAGGGCTCATGGGATTGGGGGTAATATACTAGCATGGATTGAGTATTGGTTAACAGACAGAAAACAGTAGGAATAAACAGGTAATTTTTGGGTTGGCAGGCTGTAACTAGTGGGGTACTGCAAGGATCAGTGCTTGGGCCTCAGCTATTCACAATCTACATCAATGATTTGGATGAGGGGACCAAATGTAATATATCCAAGTTTGCTGCTGATACAAAGCTGGGTGGGAATGGAAGTTGTGAGGAGGATGCAAAGAGGCTTCAAAGGGATATAGACAGGCTAAGTGAGTGGGCAAGAACATGGCAAATGGAATATAATGTGGAGAAATGTCAAGTTATCCACTTTGGTAGGAAAAATAGAAAATCAGAGTATTTTTTAAATGGTGAGAGATTGGGAAATGTTGGTGTTCAGAGGGACCTGGGTGTCCTTGAACACGAATCACTGAACGTTAACATGCAGGTAAAGCAAGCAATTAGGAAAGCAAATGGTATGTTGGCCTTTATTACAAGAGGATTTGAGTATAAGAGTAAAGATGTCTTACTGCAATTATATAGGGCCCTGGTGAGACCACACCTGGAGTATTGTGTACAGTTTTGGTCTTGCCTAAGAAAGGATATACTTGCCATAGAGGGAGTGCAACGAAAGTTCACCAGACTGATTCCTGGGATGGGGGGATTGCCCTATGAGGAGAGATTGAGTAGACTAGGCTGATATTCTCTGGAATTTAGAAGAATGAGAGGTGATCTCATTGAAAGATACAACATTCTTACAGGGCTTGACAGGGTAGATGCAGGGAGGATGTTTCCCCTGGCTGGGGAGTCTAGAACCAGGGGTCACAGTCTCAGAATAAGGTGTTGGCCATTTAGGACTGAGATGAGGAGGAATTTCTTCACTCAGAGGGTGGTGAATCTTTGGAATTCTCTACCCCAGAGGGCTGTGGCGGCTCAGTCGTTGAGTATATTCAAGACAGAGATCGATAGATTTTTGGATATTAAGGGAATCGAGGGATATGGGGATAGTGCAGGAAAGCGGAGCAGGCTCGAGGGGCCGAATGGCCTACTCCTGCTCCTATTTCTTATGTTCCCATCTGGTCAGATAGAGTCTTCTGATAAAGTACAATCTGAAGCAGATGCAGAGTAAAGCTCCTTCCTGTCAATCACGCTTCAGATATCACAAACCGCCTAATGCAAATTTCTACGTCACACTTGAGAGGGTGAGGGAGTATAAAGAAAAGACACTTGTCTAATGTTTTGCTGCCATCCTTGCACTTGGCTATTTATAATACTTTTTATTATATTTACCTCTGGCTTATCTTTCCCATGTGACTCGCTTATGAAGACGTTATTTAACCCTCCACAAATTAACACTGGCTTTTCCGAATCCAAATTGAATTGGAAACAGAAAATAAATCTCAAGCCCTCATGGTCAAACAAAGAATAGAGTATAGGACCTTCAAAAGCACCAACTTAAGTCAAATGTTGCGGACAGATTGGGCTCCAGCTCTTGTCTAAAAGGTTTGATTTGAGAGTGATAATTGTGCACTAGATCTCCAGCACTTGCCCTTCTGTATTGGGGTCAAGCTTCAGGATAGGAGCATGGGGCCAGCACTTAAAACCAGAGACATATTGGTTTGTATAATACCTGCTCCAGGTTATGCCCCAGCCTGCATTTCCAACTGCAAGAGTTGAGGTTGTTTGGTCGTCACCCTTGACTGTTTTCAATTGTTCAATGTGCATTGTCCCATCCTTCCCCTTGTACAGGGCATCATCTGCAAAATCTGCAATCTGGTAACTCATTAACCAGCCCATGATGGTGCCCTACAGGGCGGGACCTTTCATCACAGATGGGGAAACCAGCTTGGAGTCTCTGTTGATGGGCCGGTCCGGTTACTGTGTGAATTTTCAGTCGTTTTTTTCTTTCAGCAGTGGATAACCTGTCCGCATCCAGAAAAACACAATTGTAAGCGATGCAATTTGTCCTTGGGTGCCACTATAACCCAGCTCTGGGCGTCACATTCCAGCCGTGTGTGTTTGTAATCTATGCTCACTCAAAGGCTATGACTCACTTTGTTATGTCGGCTGTGCCTGCCTTAATGGGAATCTCAGCGAGCAACTATCCAGGTTTATCGAAAGCATCTGGAATCTTAAAATGCTTTGCTTACTGCATTTGTGCTTTCCACGTCCGAAATGAAAGGTGATTTGAAAATGTTGTAATTTTTAAAACAAATCAGTTTTTATTTATCTAACAAAATCAGAAGTATGACCATTCATACCTTCATTTTAATTGGCTTCATTTAAGTTTAAGACTGCAGTTTCAGATTTAAGTATGATCCATCTTTAAAATGAATTCTTGCAACTGCCCTTAGATTTGACCTATGGCACTTGATTTCTTTGGCCATTTTTGCACCAGATGGGTTTTTACAACAATCCGGTAGTTTCGCGCTCACCATTACTGATACTAGCTTTTTATTCCAGATTTATTTAATTAACTGAATTTAAATTCCCCAGCTGCCATGGTGGGGTTTGAACTTGTGTTTTGAACCGGATTGTTAGTGCAGACCTCTGAATTACTAGTCCAGTGACATTACCACTATGCTACTGTTCCCTTTTACATGTTGAAAATTCTCTTTGCAAATCATGTCACTTGTGTACAAAATGCAACTTGTGTAACTTTGGCCATGTCAGTTTTAGGGAATAAGTTGATTTTATTCCGCTGAAGTTAAATGTTTTATTGCAAATGTTTATACCAACTTGTATTGATACGATTCGGTATTGAGTTTGCTATTTGCTGTGCACGATTTCAGGTTATTCTAAGCTCTATGATTAAGGAATGTGAACTGAAGGTGGAGAACAGGACCGTCCAAGAGCCCCAGAGGTAACTCTTCAATGTTGCATGTGTTGCTTGTGCTATGTCGGTGAAACAGACAAGGGGTTGGGGAAAAACTGGATGATAAAGCTACTACGCGAGATGGTTTGGTGATCTAATAAGAGAGTCAAGCTTCGGTCGGGGGTGGAAGGAGGAAGGGAGAGAAACACATTTTACTCCCGAGTCACACTGTGTATTGAAAATCCAGTTTAAGAACATAAGAATTAGGAGCGGGAGTCGGCCATTCGGCCCCTCGAGCCTGCTCTGCCATTCAATAAGATCATGACTGATCTTCGACCTCAACTCCACTTTCCGGTCTGATTCCCTTAGAGTCCAAAAATCTATCGATCTCAGCCTTGAATATGCGCAACAAAAAGTTGCATTTCATCAGATCACATTCAATATTGTAGATTTGTCCAAAGTAAGTATTTCAATTGTTTAGCAATAGGTTTATTAGAATCTTGCCTTTGAGAGAAGGGGAAAGAAAAAGTTCAATGCAAGTGTGATTTGCCTTAACATTTTGGTAGATGCTATAATGTAAAACTTGGACCATTCCTTTCTGCCTTTTTTTTTTTAAAAGAAACTGCAAAAGGTAGAGCTGTGAATGTTGATTTCAGCTTGGAGTTTAAAAAACACATCCAAATCTTTGTCAAAAATTAACACCATTTTATAACACCCAGTTTTTGCTACAACAGTATTTGCATAGTGCTCTAACAACTTGGCAGAAAGCTGTCTGGGTCTGAATGTCGTTAAATAAACGTCTGCCTCTATATTCCTTGGGGTAGAGAACTATTACGCTGACCGGTTGCGCTGGTTCACGGAAGATTTTACGTTTGTGATCGTGCTAATACATTTCAGCGGAAACGTGATAATTATTCATGATTAAATCTCCTAGCCAGTGAACACTTCCTGTTAGGTGGCGGAAGTGCAGCAACATACTGCGAGGCAAAGTGGTAGGCTGCAGATTTGCAGCTGTAATTCTCTGCTGACCAAGTTTCCAATCAAGACCAAGGCTTCCCCACATGGAGCAAGGTTAAAAAGGCTTGGGGAAAATCACCCATCTCCTGATGGTCAGTTCAAGAGCAGCATTTGCTGATTCAAACAATGTCATCCGTAGCTTCCATACTGGTGTGAAATCCTCTTTCCACAAATGATCTAGTTAATGAAATATTTTCTACATTTCAAGTTTGCTTCACTGCTTTGAGCTCTTGTTACTTTGTACAAATGCGAAGATGTTATTAGCTACATATTTATTTATTCTCCTTCTCCCACACTGTTGGGGTGTAGCCTAGCTTGGTAGGTTTTGGGGAAGCCATTAGTTGAGCCTGTACAAAGTGATGGTGTTGCGCACAGTTTCTTCCATGTCAGGAGTGTGATGGAATACTCTCCACTTGCCTGGATTAGTGCAGCTCCAACAACACTCAAGAAGCTCTACACCATCCAGGACAAAGCAGCCCGCTTGATTGGCACCCCATCCACCACCTTAACATTCACTCCCTCCACCACCGGTGTACCGTGGCTGCAGTGTGTACCATCTACAAGATGCACTGCAGCAACTCGCCAAGGCTTCTTCGACAGCACCTCCCAAACCTCTACCACCTAGAAGGACAAGGGCAGCAGGCGCATGGGAACACCACCACCTGCAAGTTCCCCACCATCCTGACTTGGAAGTATATTGCCGGTCCTTCATTGTCGCTGGATCAAAATCCTGGCACTCCCTCCCAAACAGCACTGGGAGCACCTTCACCTCACGGACTGCAGCAGTTCAAGAAGGCGGCTCACCACTACCTTCTCGAGGGCAATTAGGAATGGGCAATAAATGCTGGCCTTGCCAGCGACGGCCACATCCCAGGAACGAATAAAAAAAATATATAAAGCCCCAGGACCTCCATCGCTGCTCAGTCAGTTTGGGGACCTAGTTTTGGACAAAATCACCAGACTGCCTACAGGAGTAGTTTAGAATGAAGTCTCTAACATTCTACACATCTATCTGCCCTGTTTGGTTATGAAAGATATTTGGTGAGCCTTTAGCCTGTTCTATTTTAACCCTGCTAGTGTTGGTCTGTGGTGTGGAGATTTAATCAGTAGGGTACATGTTAAAAGACCAGAAATTGATGCATAACTTCGTGTTAACATGAAAAATTACACGAATGAATGAAGCCAGTCCAAATCCTGATGTGATGAAAGGTTATTTGAACTGTATTGTTACATGTAAATGGTGAGTGAACTAGCACTGAGTTTTTGGCAACTGATTTCAACATGACCCAAAACCTCAAGTTATTCATTCTGTCTGTGTTATTTAAGCTCGATGTCCATCGCTGCAAGTCTCGTAAGTGAAGACACAAAGACGAGGTTCTTGAACAAAATGGGTCAGCTATCCACTTCAGGTGCAATGTTGGCGAATGTGTTCCAGCGGAAGAAGTGATTTGAAGACAGTCCATACACACTAAGCTGACCTCTTGTAGGTCACGATCTTGTACTTGAAGTAAATTTTCTGCCTTTTTAAATATTTTGTTCTGGTAATTATTTTATTCTAACCTCCAAAGATATTTGCACTTAATATTTTTGTGTGTATATTGCTGTTCCTTGTGTGCTGGGTGTAAAGACAATGTCTGTGTCAATGTATTTTGTTGTCCTCTTTTGCTGTGTCCAGTATTTTTCTCTCTATGGGCAGTTTATTTTTTCTCCTTTATTCTGTAATGGGACTTTGAACAGTAAATACTTGTATTATACACTGAAGCACTATATCTGTAACCTCTTGGATATAATGTAAATTCCACATCGGTGTCAAAATAATGAAGAGTGAAAACCATTTGTGTATTTAATTATGGGGGATCCATTCTGACTGCTTTTATCGACTGGATTCTTGACTGATGATTTAAAAAGTCACCAGCATATTCCTGTGCCTTCCGACCAGAAGAAAGCAAGACTTCAGCATAATACATGACCTTGGGTAGGGAAGCTGTTGTGTCACTTGGTGTTTCTTTTAAATTTAGAACTATTTGTGCTGCAGTATAAATGATTTTTTTTTTGCTTTGCAATGAGCAGTTAAATAGTTCGGTTGTGTTAATGAAGAAGCCACGATTTCTCGATTAATTTTACACTTGTAAAATCAAGAATGTGAATTAGCGTGTCTGTTTTTTGTGATGTTTCTATAAAAAGACATTGCAGAAAGGCTGTGTATATTGAATTCCTGCATTGCTTTTAATTCAGCTCAGTTTGAACTGTGACCAAGGGACATCGGTGACATTTAACTGAACAAATGTACCACCAAACTGCATGAGTGTACTGTTTACCTACAGTGCAATATGTTTTTTTTCCATGTAAAGTTCGAAGATTATTATATTTCACTAGCTGGAAGGTTTATGTAATCTTAATATAAATCTATAATGTTTATGTTTGCGCTGGTTATGAAAGATTTCCTGCAAAACACAAGTAGCTTAGACATTCGATAATGTAATTTTAAATAGTTTCTGTAAACGGTGATTGAAACAATAAAAGTATTTCTGTGCCACGGTACCTTTACACTAATCACGCAGCATTCTTGTATTGAGAGTATCGAGGAGCTGATCAACCTACGGTACGTAGGTGAACAAAGTTTAAAGTTATTCATTTACTGCAGCATCGGACCCAGCCAGGCTCCGAGTCCTGAACGTATCCTGGCTCTAGTGCTGAAGACCCATGCACTAGAACTAGCCATCTGTTTTCCTGTCGCCCAATACGGTATTTCACTGCAGCTATGAGTGTGGCATCTACCCAACAATGTGGAAAGTTGCCCAGGTATATCCGATCCGCAAAAAGCAGGATGTATCTAACCTGGCCAATTACCACGTCAAGCATCCATCAGAGGGATGGAGAGAGCCATCGACCACTAATATGCTTGTCAACACTGCAGTCGAAATTCCACCAGAACCACTTGGCTCCAGACCTCCTCCACAGCCTTAATCCAGGCATGTGCTAAATGCAAAAGGTTACAGTGACTGCCCTCAACATCAAAGCAGTATTCCGACGAGTATGGTACCAAGATGCCCAAGCAACTGGTCAATGTGAGTCGCGGCGGAAACCCTCCTGTGGCTGGAGTCTTGCCTGACAGAAAGGAAAATGGTTGTGGCTGGCTGAGGCCGATCGTCCCTGCCCCAGTGCATCATCCTTAGCCCAGCCGTCTTCAGTTGCTCCATCAATGACCTTCCCTCTTGCCATAGGTTCAGTTGTGGGGCTGATTGTGTTTTGTTCCATTTATAATTCCCATGGTAATGAAGTAGCCTGTGCCCACCTACAACCATCCAGGCTTGGGTTGACCTGTGGTGAATAGCATTCATTGCCACCCAAGTGCCAGGTACTTACCACCTGCAACAATCACCTCCCCCGATGTACTGCGGCACCATCATTGACTGTGGCTGTTGCCATTGACCAGAAATTCATCCAGACCAGCCATATCAACATTGTGGCTACCAGAGTATAGTGGAGGCTGGGTAGTCAAGGACGAAGGGCACACCTCCTGACCCTTCAACACCACAAGGCTCAAGTCAGGAATGCGATTGAATACACACCATTTACCTGGATGGGTGCTGTTGCAACAACGCCCAATGCCCAACACCATCCTGATAAACTAGTACCCTTGACTCTATCCACCACTGGCACACTGTGTGCTGCTGTGTACACTAAGGGATGGACTGCATCAACTCATCAAGCCTGTTTTTGGCATCACCCCTCAGCTCCACGACCTCTACCAATGAGAAAGGCGAGAACAGCAACATGGGAGTATCACCCAGACATGGATATGTATCACTGTTCATTCATTGCTGGGTCAGGATCCTTCAATTACCTACCCACCACCATTGGGGGAGCACCAACAGCCCCAGGACTGCACAATTCAAGAAGGCGGCCCACCCCCACCTGAGAGCAACTAGGGATGGGCTACCAATGCAGCCTGGCCACTCATCCACGGCTTCAGAGCAAATTTTAACCAGTATTGGATCAGAGGAGTTGATTTTATTTCAATAACTATCGGCTTTACCAAATATTTTCCCTGCTTTCTACTTGAAACTTCTTTCTCATTTCATGAGTGCTCTGCATACGCTTGGGTGAGACCCACCATCCGGCCTGGAGAATTTATTGGCACAATGCCACTTTTGGAATTTTATACGCTCAAGTCATGAGATTCCGCCCCTCTCTGCCATACTGCATAAAAAACCCTGTCTACATTATCGGTTATTGAAAATTGCCATAAATGATGCTTTTGTCACAGGCCAAAGTTCTTGGAGACCCTGAACGGGTGAAACTTTGGCATCATTCTCCTCTGAACCAGCTGAGATCGTTTCGGAGTCTATCTACTTGATGTGTACTCGCTAATTTCCTGTGATATTGCTCACAGGAAGTTGGATGTTATCTTGTCATTAATGATGTAATGTTAAATGTATTCTGCTTTTAAGGTGGAACTGTGCAAAAACTAGCAGGTCCCTTTAAGACTGAAAATCTCATTGCTGTTTGGGGGGGAGAAAAAAATGCTCCTGCCCTTGACTTCTATACTTGAGTGAGTTTTAAGGGTTTTAGTACCTTCGTCTCAGCACAGCTGTCCCCAAACGTGAACCTTGAACTCTATGATGCTGTTGGATGTACCAGGTATTCTGCTATTGAAGAGGTTCCTGAGGGCTTCCAATTCTCATTGGATTTACCAGTGTCTTACACCACATTGCCACTGTCTTTGAAACAGCTGACACCTCACAGACCACAGGGTTCCAGACCAAAGCAACTAATAACTACTTTCAAATTGCAATATGAAGCACAATAATAGAGATACTAAAAATACAATCTAAATATGGTAGTAACAACAATTGAGTGTCTGTATTGGGGTAATCGTGCTTAGTAAGCATAGCTTCTGCTTGATTGCATTTTCTGATCAATATTTATTTTGAACCAGGAACATCACACATTATCTTAAGCATAATTTATGAAAGGGGAGCTGTGCTACACCTGACTTTTGGATGAGGCGTTAGCCCGAGGCCCCGTCAGCACCCTCAGGTGGACGTAAAAGATTCCCAGGCACTATATTTCTAAGAGGAGCCGGGGAGTTATCCCCGGTGTCCAGGCCAATATTTATGCCTCACTCAACATCACTAAAATAGATTATCTGGTCATTATCACATTGCCGTTTGTGGGAGCTTATTGTGCGCAAATTAGCTGCCACGTTTCCCACATTACAACAGCGACTACACTTCAAAAGTACTTCGTTGGCTGTAAAGCACTTTGCGACGCCCTGAGGTTGTGAAAGGCCCTATAGAAATGCAAGTCTTTATACCATAATCCCATTTGTTACTTCCGTAGCTGTCGGAAGCACCACCCGAGGATCTTTTGGCAGCGATCTTCCCCCCCCCCACCCCCAGATCAAATCAAATAATATTGGTCCGTCTTTCTGATTATTGTAGATTGCTGCACTTGCGCAGCTTACATAACACAGGACAGAAACTCAGAAAAATGGCAATGGAGTGCTTCACTATAAAATGTTTTTATGTCTATATAAAACAAAATTAAAACCATATACATTTGAGTTAAAGGTTCTGAAAGGATTTAGGTAATGTTTATCATCTATTCCTGCTCTATAAGTGCAATTAAATACAACTGCAGGCTAGTAATATACTTTGTAAAATGTGCCCCCTTTCTCGCCCCACTCCATAAATTGCAAGACCCTAAATCATTATTAAGTGATGCAATTTTTTTTTAATGCAGCGTACATTATAAATTATAATCAAAATAATTATGGACTAAATTCTCAGCCAAATTGTAGTCAATGGGTGTATTGTGGATGATGCCACTTGTTGTTTTTATTTTAAATGACAGTTTACACTTGTAGCTGATTTCAGCAGAATGTCATCCCAGAGCTGGAACAGTGGTGATTCGGGGAATTCCGAAAGGTAGAAAATCTCATGGAGGAAACTGTAAACACCCAAAACCAGTTTGGCTGAATTTCAAGCAGCTGTCGTCAATGCACACTTACAAGAGATGTAATATAGGCATTACTGGAAGTGCTACATAATATGGGCTTTCAAACAATACAGGTGTCAATTGCAGGTAATTAAACTGCTGAAGTTTGAGAATTTAATAAAAAAGGCAGTCTTGCATTTATACAGCGTCTTTCACGCCCACTGGACGTCCCAAAGCGTTGTACAGCCAATGAAGTACTTTTTGAAGTGGAGTCACTTGGAAATGCGGCAGCCAATTTGCGCACAGCAAGCTCCCACAACCAGCAACGTGATAATGACCAGATAATCTGTTTTAGTGATGTTGGTTGAGGGATAAATATTGGCCCCAGGACACTGGGGAGAACCCCCCTGCTCATCATCAAAATAGTGCCATGGGATCTTTCACGTCCACCTGAGAAAGTAGAGGGGGCCTCAGGTTAACATCTCACTTCCAACCGTGCAGCACTCCCTCAGCACTGACCTGGATTGTCGGCCTAGATTTTTGCGCTGGAGTCTCACATGGGTCTTGTCTCGAAGTCAGAAGGTTGTGGGTTCAAGGGTGCTACCAACTGAGCCACAGCTGACACTCAAAAGAAATAGAACTCTACTAAATAATGCTGTATGGACAACCATTGTGAGGTAGTTATTTTAAAGTTTTTTTTTAATTAGACACTAACTACAGATTAGCCTGAGGGGAGAACAACCTGCCATTAGATGAGCAATAAATATCTGTGTGTTCAGTGCTCTTGAGTAACTGAAAGATTATCGTGCATTATGTAGGGCATCTTTAATAACCAAGTAACATTGGACAGTACTGTTGCACCTGGATTTGTTTTGTGGTTTTTTTTTAATGGACTTTTTTTATACTATAGATTTATTCTGGAGTAAATTTAGCATGATCTGAAAATTTCTGGATATCCTACACCCTTTCTGTAAGTATTTGGGATGGAGATATTTTACGCTACTGTATCCTGCTGTTGCGATGCAATGTCTTTGTTATTTAGAATACATTCGCAGGGCTAGAAAGATTGCAATGGTAAGTATAGAGGAGGGAGGCCTATCGGGCCATCGAGATTGTCCTTCCACAGAAACCGATGATCTCCTGTCGGCGGCCTTTCCCACCCCCCCGCTCTCAATTTACCATCAATTGCAACTTGCCCTCTGTTTTTGAATCTTAAGTTTTCAACTTAATTCTTCCCCTAATCCAGTGGTTCTCAAAGCTTTTTGGTTGAAGGCAATGTTCCCTTTTTAATTTTTTTTTTGGGGGGTGGGGGGAGAGGTGCTTCACCGCCCCTTTCAAAATACGGCGCACGAGGCGGTTTTTCCTTGCAGAAAGCCGGTGGGCCAACTGCACGGGAGCTGCAGAGCGGCCGTGCAGCTTAAAGGGAACCTTGGTTGAAAGGGGCCCTTTTCAAATGGATTAGTAATCACGGACCCCTGCCCACCTAAATTGTTATTGCCCCCTTGTATTGATACTGTACCAGAATCCTCCGGCAATGAATTGCAATACAGCTACGGTGACGGTTACAAAATGGGAATTCCTCAAGTATGTCTGTATTAAATGATTTTAAAGCATTTTGTTTTTTAAAATTATAAATGCATCAGTTCTTCAGTGTGTTCAACTGCTGCCCAGATTATTATATCACATTTGCTCCGTGGCCAGCCCTTGACTGGGGACAGACAGATCTAATGTAATAACAACAGAAAACGCTGGAAAAACTCAGCAGGCCAGGCAACATCCGTGGAGAGAGAAACAGAGTCAATGTTTCGGGTGGAAGACCCTTCGTCAGAACTGAGGGAAAAAAAAGGCAGGAACTGAAACATTAAAAGGCCAGTTTGGGGGCTGGGAAATGGGGGAGGGGATGAAAGAACAAAAGGGAAGGTCTGGGAGGTGAAGAGACATTAAGAGATATTCAAGACGAGACGAGATGGTAATAGGACAGGTAAAGAGACAAAGGATGGCTCTAGATGAAGTGTGAAATGCGCTGGCAGAGTGAGAGACAGCTGCCATGTGGGAGAGAGAAAAAGGAAAAGGCACAAACCAAAAGTGTGGATAAAAAATATATGTAAAAATGTAATAGGGGCCGAGGTTATGATCTGAAATTGTTGAACTCGATATTGAGTCCGGAAGGCTGTAAAGTGCCTAATTGGAAGATGAGGTGTTGTTTCTCGAGTTTACGCTGAGCTTCTGTGGAACAATGCAAGAGCCCGAGGACGGTGAGGTCTGAGTGGGAATGGAACGGTGAATTGAAATGACAGGCGACTGGACGCTCAGGGTCACCCTTACGGACTGAATGGAGGTGGTCTGCAAAGCGGTCACCCAATCTAATGTAATGTACGGCCGACTTACGGGGCCTGTTCTTGTTGGCCGTATCCCGGCACTGCTGCAGCCGGGCTGGTGGTCGGGACGGGATCTTGTTTACAGACGGTCAGAAACCTCGCCGAACAGCTGGCCCTGCGCTTTTTACCCTCTCCAACTCCTGTTGCTGGCGATGGCATTGCAACAGCTGCTGGCCCGCAGTCTCGGTTTTACTTCTTGTATTAGGATTTATTGGAAGATTTGACAGCAGTCTTAGGAAATGTACGTTTCCATGATACCGACGTAAATATTTGTGGGAGCCAGTGACATATTAATTACATTTGTACTTGATAAGGCTGTTCTTACCATAGAGGGCATGCAATGAAGGTTCACCAGACTGGTCCCTGGGATGGGGGGGATTGTCCGATGAGGAGAGATTGAGTAGACTAGGCCTGTATTCTCGAGTTTAGAAGAATGAGAGGTGATCTCATTGAAACATACAAAATTCTTACAGGGCACGACAGGGTAGATGCAGGGAGGATGTTTCCCCTGGCTGGAGAGTCTAGAACCAGGGGTCACAGTCTCAGAATAAGGGGTCAGCCATTTCGGATTGAGATGAGGAATTTCTTCACTCAGAGGGTGGTGAATCTTTGGAATTCTCTACCTCAGAGGGTTGTGGGTGCTGAAGTCGTTGAGTATATTCAAGGCTGAGAGCGATAGATTTTTGGATATTAAAGGAATCAAGGGATATGGGGATCGGGCAGGAAAGTGGAGATGAGGTAGAAGATCTGCCATGATCTTATTGAATGACGGAGCAGGTTGGAAGGGGCCAAATGGCCAACTCATGCTCCTATTTCTTAGGTTCTTATGTTCTGTTCATCAGCAGATTTTACATAGCAAACATAATCAGGAACAAACGAACATAGAAATTAGGAGCAGGAGTAGGTCATACGGGCCCTCGAGCCTGCTCCGCCATTCAATAGCATCATGGCTCATCTTCTACCTCGACTCCACTTTCCCGCCCGCTCACCATGTCCCTTGAATAGACTCAATGATTCAGCATCCACAGCCCTTTCGGCTGGAGAATTCCAAAGATTCCAAGGAAGCGTCCATTAAATTGAAGTGTCCCAAAGCTGCAGACTAGGCAAATCCAAGGAGAGCATACGAGAACAACTGCTTCTTCAGAGACAGATTTCTGACAGAGCCAATAATAAGGCTACCCAAAACTGTTCCACAATCAGCAACAGAAGCAGCCACTCCAACTGTGTCAGCTCCTGCACATCTAAACTTTGCAGCGGTGTCAATGACCTGCCTTGTAGTACTCGTCTGGACCTCTGAGCACGTCTTGAGTAAATGAATTCTTGCCCTGGGTCCTTCTCAAAAGTGCTGTATTTCCCTCATCGTATTTGTTATCCTCACAACAGCAACGGGGAGGACTGATAGTCGGTCACCCATTCTTTTTTGTATTCCTTCATGGGATGTGGACGTCCCTAGTTACTGCCCATCCCTAATTGCCCTTGAGAAGGTGGTGGTGAGCTGCCTTCTTGAACCGCTGCAGTCCGTGTGGTGAAGGTGCTTCCACAGTGCTGTTAGACAGGGAGTTCCAGGATTTTGATCCAGTGATGATGAAGGAACGGCGATATACTTCCAAGTCAGGATGGTGTGTGACTTGGAAGAGAATTTGGAGGCGGTGGTGTTCCCATGCACCTGCTGCCCTTGTCCTTCTAGGTGGTAGAGGTTGTGGGTTTGGGAGGTGCTGCCGAAAAAGCCTTGGCGAATTGCTGCAGTGCATCTTGTAGATGGTGCACACTGCAGCCATGGTACATCAGTGGTGGAGGGAATGAATGATTAAGGTGGTGGATGGGGTGCCAATCAAGCTGGCTGCTTTGCCTTGGTGTCGAGCTTCTTGAATGTTGTTGAAGCTGCACTCATCCAGGCAAGTGGAGAGTATTCCATCACACTCCTTACTTGTGCCTTGTACATAAGAACATAAGAAATAGGAGCAGGGGTAGGCCATACGGCCCCTCGGGCCTGCTCCCCATTCAATAGGATCATGGCTGATCTGAATCTAGACTCACGCCCACTTCCCTGCCCTCTCCCCGTAACCCCTAATTCCCTTATCTGCTGGGAAAATGTCTGTAGTGTATGTAACCGTTACACCTTTAAGAGAACTATTTTAAGGTTGGCACTATATCTTGGCTGCTGTATACTGTAATACCGGTGGTGACCACACCAGTATATAAGTGCTGTGTAATGATTTATTGGGCAGTTCCGCCCTGACCTTCGACTAGTAAAGACCTGTTAAATTTTACTCTTGTGGTCTGTGTAGTAATTCTCAATATAACACACAGACTTAACGGTGGCGACGAGTACGATCTTACCCTGCGGCAGAGATACATCCAAGGCAGTTTAACGGGCGTCGAGAAGAGGCATCCGCCCTCATCATTCTGCTGAGAGAAGACTCGAGTCTGCAGAGCAAAGGAAGAATTCTGACACGAAGCCTTCCATCAGCAACAGGCAGTGATCATCCCTTCTATCACGGTGGTGGGTAAGCCGATCAGCGACGAGCAGCAAGTCGGCCACGTTGACTGTGAGTAGGGGAGAAAATAACAAAAGAAACGGAGGATATAAGGGCGGAGAACTCGACCACGGCCGGGGAAAAGAGCCGGACAGAAGTCGGGGCCAGAGGCGCTGAGACTGGGGCAGCGTAAGGCACGGAAGCCGCGGTGAATACAAACGCAGCCGGTGTGAGAGACCGGGCTACAAGCGGGCTGGGAGACGCAACAGCGTCGAGGGAGAGCTCGACCGCGACCGGTGAAAAAGGCCGGGCAGCTACCGCGGCCGCGAGGCGCAGCGACCGGGACAGCGTAAGGCGTGGGAGAAAATAGCGGGCTGAGAGACACAACAGCGTCGAGAGAGAGCTCGACCGCGACCGGTGAAAAAGGCCGGGCACCTACCGAGGCCGCGAGGCGCAGCGACCGGGACGATCGTAAGGCGCGGGAGAAAATAAAAAAAAACGCGGAGAACTCAGCCGCAGCCGGGGGGGAAAGGACCGGACTGCAAGAGGGGCTGGGAGGCACAATTTGAAAACCACTGGGGAGGGCGAATGCAGCAATTCGGCAATCGCCATTACAGCCAGCGGGGGGGGAAGGCAAAATGCGGGAAGCCGCCATTTTCGTAGGCGGGGGAAGAAGACGAGCGCGGGAAACCGCCATTTTGTAAAAGAAAAAAAAAATAATTCTTTTTGTTTCTCAAGAAGATTGCGAGGATGCCTAAGCGTGGTAGCATCAACGATTTTGATCCCGATGTTGAAGATTGGGCCACGTATGTTGAATGCATAGAGATATATTGTAAGGCTAATAAAATATCAAATGAAGATAAAGTACTAAACTCAATGGGTGCGAAGACATACGGGCTATCACCAGCTAAACCGGCGGATCAGACTTTCGCTAATATTGTTGCTGTCCTGAAGGATCATTTGAACCCCACACCGCTGATGTTAGCGGAACGGTTTAAATTTTATGCGAGAACGCAACTGAAAGAGGAAAGCAACGCGGAGTACTTAATTGAACTGCGTAAGCTAGCGAAATACTGTCAGTTTGGGGAAAGACTGACGGAGGCACTGAGAGACAAATTCGTGTGTGGATTGTCGAAAGAAGGAACACAAAAGCGGTTGCTTGAAGAGAATGATCTTACACTTGATAAGGCTGTCACTATTGCAGCATCGCACGAAGCCGCAGCGAGAGGCACTGTGGAAATGCAGCTGAAGGCAGCGGTACTCAGCGTAGATCAAATGGCTTTGGGGACAACGAAATGTTATCGTTGTGGAAAGACAACACACGATCAGAACCAATGCTGGTTTAAAGACCAGGAATGTAGAAAATGTGGCAAGCTTGGTCACATAGCTAAAGTATGCCGGTCAGGAAAGAAGACCAGCAACAAAAAGTCACCGCAGGAAAGGTGCAGAAAGGTACATAAGGTGGCTGAGAAGAGTTCGGATGAACAGCATTCGGATTCAGACTCCAACAGCAAGGAACTGGGTAGTCTGAGAATTCACAATGTGAGTAAGGAAGCTGACCAACAAACTATCTGGGTCACACTGCAGGTAGCAGGAGTCCAGTTGAAGATGGAATTGGACACCGGATCGGCGTTGACGGTCATGAATAAGCAAGTTTACAAAAAGTTATTCACACATATTCCCCTACGGAATACGGAGATAGTATTAAAGACATACACGGGGCAAAGAGTATACCCCATCGGAAAGATAAAAGTCAAGGTGAGACACAAGGGCAAAGAACACCAAGGAATGGACTTATATGTACTACCTGAGGGAGGTCCACCACTTCTGGGACGGGAGTGGATCAGGAAAATAAATATGGACTGGCACCCCCTAAAAGCAATGACGGAAAGTCCAGAAAATGAGCGGGAAGTCCTGAGGTGTCCAACGTGCAACAAAGTCTACAAACAAAGGGTGAAAAACCTGTTTCAGAAGCACGTGCTGCAGTGCGGAAACCAGACTTCACAGGAGGATGGTGACGGGAACAAAGCCCAGGATAATGATTCAAACAAAAGGAGGTACCCTCGACGCAGTGCCCGGGCCCGCTCAACTACATTTTTCGGGTTGACTCCCTTTTATGGTGGCAAGTCATATGGTGAAGAGGATTTTCCATTCTACCGAGATCCTTCGGAGAAGAAAAGAGGAGAGCAGTCAACTCAAGGGCAGGTAGACGGAGCCGATGATCCAAGCACGTCTTCTGACGAGGATATGGAATACTACTACAATTTCACCAGAACTGTCATCACGTCCGATCGCGAGGGAAGACTCGAGCCGTGCAGTTTCTTTGACGGCGAGGAAGATTGCCGCCTACCCAGGATCAGCTCAGACTCTGGAACTGATGATGGTAAGACCAGCCCATGTGCAAAAGACAAGTCTAAAATGGACTTGCAGACTAATGATGGAAAAACAAAGGAGTGCATAAATGCTTCAGAAGAGAACAAAGTATCTGAACAGAATTCCACTGAACAACAACAACATAGTTTGACAGAGAATTCTGAGTCTGTCCAGTCTACAGACATGCACAGTTCTGAGGAACACTGGGCTCGAACTCAACTCAATTTCAAACTACAACAGCAATTAGAACAAATGATTCGCCGTTTTGAGCAAGAGATGAATGCAACGAAAAAGTTCTTTGACACAGAGTGGGAGATTCTGGAAAGACAGCAGAAGCAGCTGATTGAGAAAATGGAACAGGAACACACAAACCGTCTGCGCGATGAGGCCAAACGAATCAAAGCTGAGCAAGAAAGGGAATATGTTAAATTCATCGATCAGTTGAAAGCTAAGACGAAAGAGCACCCTTTTGTGAGCAGTGGCAGCAGTAATAAGCCACTCAGGGAATTGGTGGCAGAGGCAAAAGCTGAAGTGAGGGAGGAAATAGAAGACAATAGAGAGGAAGCAGAAGATGATGACTCATCTGAACCATTATCACCCCTACCAGGTCACGCACGTGGTCCCTCCGAACTGAGCCAAATCAGTCTGGAAGCCGAAAAACTTCCCAAGGTACTCGAGCCTTTAAAAGTCAACAATGCTGGTTCTGAAGTTACGAAAGTTCAAGCTGTTAAGTCCAGTGAAGGACCATTAGATGAGTCACCCCAGCAACGAGAACCAGAGACCCCTGAAAGGCGCCATGCTGACCAGATCATAGAGTCATCCAAAAAGGGACAATCTACACCACAACTTTATACGCCTAATGATGAAGCAGAGATACCCATAGTATCTACCTCCGATCCGGTGATACTGCAACCAGATGAACTCGACACTGGCATTCAAGCCGAATCGACCTTGCCAAAAGAACCTACTACACCACCGAAAACGACTACACCGAGAACTACTACACCACCGAGGCGTTATCCGGACCGAGTCAGGAAGCGCAGGAGGTGCCGCCGCAGAGACTGAATCTGTGAACTTTTTACATGAAGTTGTGTATATATGTTATGATGTTATGTTTAATGGGGAACATATACGGTTAAGCTAAAAAGGGAGGATTGTAGTGTATGTAACCGTTACACCTTTAAGAGAACTATTTTACGGTTGGCACTACTTTATCTTGGCTGCTGTATACTGTAATACCGGTGGTGACCACACCAGTATATAAGTGCTGTGTAATGATTTATTGGGCAGTTCCGCCCTGACCTTCGACTAGTAAAGACCTGTTAAATTTTACTCTTGTGGTCTGTGTAGTAATTCTCAATATAACACACAGACTTAACAATGTCTATCTCCATTTTAAATTTACTTAATGTTGCAGCTTCCACAGCTCTCTGGGGTAGCAAATTCCATAGATTTACTACCCTCTGAGTGAAGAAGTTTCTCCTCATCTCAGTTTTGAAAGGGCTGCCCCTTATTCTAAGATTATGCCCCCTAGTTCTAATCTCACCCATCAGTGGAAACATCCTCACTGCATCCACCCGATCAAGCCCCCTCACAATCTTATATGTTTCGATAAGATCGCCCCTCATTCTTCTGAACTCCAATGAGTAGAGTCCCAACCTACTCAACCTTTCCTCATACGTCAACCCCCTCATCTCTGGAATCAACCGAGTGAACCTTCTCTGAACCGCCTCGAGAGCAAGTATATCTTTTAAATATGGAAACCAAAACTGCATGCAGTATTCCAGGTGTGGCCTCACCAATACCCTGTATAACTGCAGCAAGACTTCCCTGTTTTTATACTCCATCCCCCTTGCAATAAATGCCAAGATTCCATTGGCCTTCCTGATCACCTGCTGCACCTGCATACTAACTTTGTGTTTCATGCACCAGGACCCCCAGATCCCTTTGTACTGTAGCACTTTGCAGTTTCTCTCCATTTAGATAATAACTTGCTCTTTGATTTTTTCTGCCAAAGTGCATAACTTCACACTTTCCAACATTATATTGCATCTGCCAAATCTCTGCCCACTTACTTAGCCTGTCTATGTCATTTTGCAGGTTTTTTTTATGTCCTCCTCACTCACTGCTTTCCCTCCCATCTTTGTATCGTCGGCAAACTTGGATATGTTGCACTCGGTCCCTTCCTCCAAATCGTTAATATAGATTGTAAAGAGTTGGGGTCCCAGCACTGACCCCTGCGGAACACCACTAGTTACTGATTGCCAGCCCGAGAACGAACCATTTATCCCAACTCTTTGTTTTCTGTTAGATAGCCAATCTTCCACCCATGCCAGTATATTACCCCCAATCCTGTGATTTTTTATCTTGATCAGTAATCTTTTGTGTGGAACCTTGTCAAATGCCTTTTGGAAGTCCAAATACACTACATCCACTGGTTCCCCTTTATCCACCCTGTATGTTACATCCTCAAAGAATTCGAGCAAATTTGTCAAACATGACTTCCCCTTCGTAAAACCATGCTGACTCTGTCCTATTAAATTATGTTTATCCAAATGCTCTGTTACTGTTTCCTTAATAATGGACTCCAACATTTTGCCAACCACAGATGTTAGGCTAACTGGTCTATAGTTTCCAGCTTTTTGTCCACTTCCCTTCTTAAATAAGGGTGTTACATTAGCAGTTTTCCAATCTGCCGGGACCTTTCCTGAGTCCAGGGAGTTCTGGAAAATGATCACCAATGCATCCACAATCCCTACCGCCACTTCTCTCAAGACCCTAGGATGTCGGCCATCAGGTCCGGGGGATTTATCCACCTTAAGTCCCATTATTTTACTGAGTACCATCTCTTTAGTGATTTTAATCGTGTTTAGCTCCTCCCCCCCCCCCATTGCCCCCTGTTTGTCCAGTGTTGGGATATTTTTAGTGTCCTCTACTGTAAAGACTGATACAAAATATTTGTTCAGCATCTTTGCCATCTCCATGTTCCCCACCACTAGTTTCCCAGTCCCATCCTCTAAGGGACCAACGTTCACTTTAGCCACCCTTTTTCTTTTTATATAGCTGTAGAAACTCTTGCTATCTGTTTTTATATTTTTTGCTGGTTTACTTTCATAATCTATCTTCCCTTTCTTAATTAATCTTTTAGTTATTGTTGGTGGAAAGGCTTTGGGGAGTCAGGAGGTGAGAAACTCGCCGCAGAATAAGCAGCCTCTGACCAGCTCTTGTTGCCACAGTATTTATGTGGCTGGTCGAGTTAAGTTTCTGGTCAATGGTGACCCCCAGGATATTGATGGTGGGGAATTTGGCGATGGTAATGCCATTGAATGTCAAGGGGAAGTGGTTAGACGCTCACTTGTTGGAGTTAGTCATTGCCTGGCACTTGTGTGCCACGAATGTTACCTGCCACTTATCAGCCCAAGCCTGAATATCGTCCAGGTTTTGCTGCATGTGGGTATGGACTGCATTATCTGAGGAGTTGCAAATGGAACTGAACACTGTGCAGTCATCAGCGAACATCCCCACTTCTGACCTTATGATGGAGGGAAGGTCATTGATGAAGCAGCTGAAAATGGTTGGGCCTAGGCAATGTCCTGAGGAACTCCTACAGCGATGTCCTGGGGCTGAGATGATTGGCCTCCAACAACCACAACCATCTTCCTTTGTGCTAGGTATGACTCCAGACAGTGGAGAATTTTCCCCCCGATTCCCACTGACTTCAGTATTACTAGGGCTCCTTGATGCCACGCTCGGTCAAATGCTGCCTTGATTTCAAGGGCAGTCACTCTCACCTCACCTCTGGAATTCAGCTCCTTTGTTCCTGTTTGGACCAAGGCTGTAATGAGGTCTGGAGCCGAGTGGTCCTGGCGGAACCCAAATTGGGCATCAGTGAGCAGGTTATTGGTGAGTAAGTGCCGCTTGATAGCACTGTCGACAACACCTTCCATCACTTTGCTGATGATTGAGAGTAAACAGATGGGGCGGTAATTGGCTGGATTGGATTTGTCCTGCTTTTTGTGGACAGGACATACCAGGGCAGTTTTCCACGTTGTCGGATAGAAGCTGAGGGAGGGCGGTAGGTGGTAATCAGCAGGAGGTTTCATTGCCCATGCTTGACCTGAAGTCATGAGACTTCATGGGGTCTAGAGTCAATGTTGAGGACTCCCAGGGCCACTCCTTCCCGACTGTATACCACTGTTCCACCACCCCTGGTGGCTCTGTCCTGCCGGTGGGACAGGGTATATCCAGGGATGGTGATGGAGGAGTTTGGGACATTGGCCGAAAGATGAGAGTCTCATGGAGTGAGACTTGAACCTACAACTATTGCAGAGGACATTTACCAGAATGGTTCCAGGGATGGGGGAATCTTAGCTACAAGGACAGGTTGGAGAAGCTGGATTTGTTTTCATTAGAGCAAAGGAGGTTGAGGGGTGATTTGACAGGTGTACAAGATTATGACGGGTTTGGATAGGCTAGACAGGGAAAGGCTGTTCCCACTAGTTGATGGTACAAGGACTAGGGGACACAGATTTAAGGTTTTGGGCAAGAGATACAGGGGGGATGTGAGGAAAATCTTTTTTACGCAGCGAGTGGTGACCTGGAACTCGCTGCCGACGGAAGTGGTGGAAGCGGAGACACTCAATGTTTTCAAGGGGAGACTGGATAGGCACTTGAGGGAAATAAACTTGCAGGGCTACGGGGATAGAGCGGGGGAATGGGACTGACTGGATTGCTCTACAGAGCCAGCACGGACTCGATGGGCCGAATGGCCTCCTCTTGTGCCATTATGACTCTATGACTCTATTCTTGACTCAGCGGTGCAGGTACTATCACTGAACCACAGCTGACCCTTATCTCAAGATTAATAGAATACAAAAGATAAGAAGTAACAATGAGCCTTTATAAAACCTAAATAAGACCTCAGTTAGAGTACTGTGTGCAATATTGGGCTCCACACTTTAGGAAGGATATAGAGGCTTTAGAGAGTGCACAACACAGAATCACGAGCATGCTGCCTGGTATGCGGGAATACAAATCTGAAGAAAGACTTGAAACGTTGAGGCTTTTTCCATTAGAACAATGCTAATTACAGGGTGATATGAGAGAAGTGTTTTGAATTATGAAAAGATGGTACAGGGTAGATAGAAGCAGACTGGTTCCGGTAGATGAGGCTGCCAAGAGCGAAGGCCCATGGATACAAGATTAAATATAAGAGAATTAGAACAGAGGGCAGGAGAAACTTCATTACACAGAGAGCTGTGGAATCCACTTCCAGGGTTAATGGTTGAGACAGAAACGATGTCAATATTCAAGGTTAGTATAGATAGGTGAATGAAGGGAAAAGGGACAAAAGGATCATAGGATTATAACAACAACAGCCTGTATTTATATAGCGCTTTTAACGTAGTAAAACGTCCCAAGGCGCTTCACAGGAGTGTTTTAAGACAAAAATTTGACACCGAGCCACATGAGGATAAATTAGGGCCGGTGACCAAAAGCTTGGTCAAAGAGGTCGGTTTTAAGGAGCGTCTTAAAGGAGGAGCGAGAGGCGGAGAGGTTTAGGGAGGGAATTCCAGAGCTTAGGGCCCAGGCAGCTGAAGGCACGGCCGCCAATGGTGGAGCGATTATAATCAGGGATTCTCAAGAGGCCAGAATTAGAGGAGCGCAGATATCTCTGGGGGTTGTGGGGCTGGAGGTGATTACAGAGATAGGGAGGGGCAAGGCCATGGATGGATTTAAAAACAAGGATGAGAGTTTTGAAATCGAGGCGTTGCTTAACTGGGAGCCAATGATGGTCAGCGAGCACAGGGGTGATGGGTGAATGGGACTTTGTGCGAGTTAGGACACGGGCAGCAAAGTTTACATAGGGTAGAACATGGGAGGCCAGCCAGGAGTGCATTGGAATCGTCAAGTCTAGAGGTAACAAAGGCATGGATGAGGGTTTCAGCAGCGGATGAGCTGAGGCAAGGGCGGAGAGGGGCGATGTTACGGAGGTGGAAATAGGCGGTCTTTGTTATGCCGCGGATATGTGGTCGGAAGCTCATTTCAGGGTCAAATATGACACCAAGGTTGCGAACAGTGCGGTTCAGCCTCAGACAGATGTTAGGGAGAGGGATGGAGTCAGTGGCTAGGGAACGGAGTTTGTGGCGGGGACCAAAAACAATGGCTTCGGTCTTCCCAATATTTAATTGGAGAAAATTTCTGCTCATCCAGAACTGGATGCCGGACAAGCAATCTGACAATTTCGAGACCATGGAGGGGTCGAGAGAAGTGGTGGTGAGGTAGAGCTGGGTGTCGTCAGCGTACATGTGGAAACTGACACTGTGTTTTCAGATGATGTCGCCAAGGGGCAACATGTAGATGAGAAATAGGAGGGGCCAAGGATAGATCCTTGGGGGACACCACACGTAACGATGCGGGAGCAGGAAGAGAAGCTGTTGCAGGTGATTCTCTGGCTATTATTAGATAGATAAGAATGGAACCAGGCGAGTGCAGTCCCACCCAGCTGGACGACGGTGGAGAAGCGTTGGAGAAGGATGGAGTGGTTAACCGTGTCAAAGGCTGCAGACAAGACAAAAAGGACGAGGAGGGATAGTTTACCTTTGTCACAGTCACAAAGGATGTCATTTGTGACTTTGATGAGAGCCGTTTCGGTACTGTGGTAGGGACGGAAATCTGATTGGAGGGATTCAAACATGGAGTTGCAGGAAAGATGGGCACGGATTTGGGAGGTGACAACACATTCAAGGACTTTGGAGAGGAAATGGAGGTTGGAGATGGGGCAGTAGTTTGCAAGGACGGAGGGGTCAAGTGTTGTTTTTTGGAGGAGAGGGATGATGACGGCAGATTTGAAGGAGAGGGGGGCAGTACCTGAGGAGAGAGAACTGTTAACAATGTCAGCTAACATGGGAGCCAGAAAAGAAAGTTGTGTGGTCTGCAGTTTGGTGGGAATAGGGTCGCGGGAGCAGGAAGTGAGTCTCATGGACAAGATGAGTGCGAAGAGGTCATGAGGGGAATAGAATAGTACAGCACAGAAAGAGGCCATTCGGCCCATCGAGTCTGCGCCGGCTCTTTCGAAGAGCAATCCAGTTAGTCCCACTCCCCTGCTCTTTCCCCATATCCTTGTAATTTTTTCTCCTTCAAGTGATTATCCAATTCCCTTTTGAAGGCTATTATTGAATCTGTATCCACCGCCCTATCAGGCAGAGTGTTCCAAATCCTAACCACTCGCTGCATAAAATAGTTTTTCCTCATGTCGCCTCTGGTTCTTTTGCCAATCACCTTAAATCTGTGCCCTCTGGTTATTGACCCTTCAGCCACTGGAAACAGTTTCTCTTTATTTACTCTATCCAAACCCTTCATGATTTTGAACACCTTTATCAAATCTCCTCTTAGCCTTCTCTGCTCTAAGGAGAACAACTCCAGCTTTTCTAGTCTATCCATGTAACTGTAACCCCTCATCCCCTGGAACCATTTCAGTAAGTCTCTTCTGCACCCTCTCCAAAGCCTTCCTAAAGTGCGGTGCCCAGAATTAGACACAATACTCCAGCTGGGGCCAAACTAGTGTGTTATATAGGTTTAGCATAACTTCCTGGCTTTTGTACTCTGCCTCTATTTATAAAGCCCAGGACCCCATGTGTTTTATTAACTGCTTTGTTAACCTGTCCTGCCACCTTCAAAGATTTGTGTACGAACCCCCCCAGGTCTCTCTGCTCCTGCACCCCCTTTAACATTGGACCATTTAGTGTGTATGGTCTCTCCTCATTCTTCCTACCAGAATGTATCACCTCACACCGCTCTGTTGAATTTCATCTGCCATGTGTCCACCCATTCCCCCAGCCTGTCTATGTCTTCTTGAAGTCTATTACTATCTTCCTCACTGTTTACTGCAATTCCAAGTTTCGTGTCATCTGCAGATTTCGAAATCGTGCCCTGTACCCCCAAGTCCAAGTCATCAATGTACATCAAAAACAGCAGTGGTCCTAGTACTGAACCTTGGGGGATCGCCACTGTACACCCCCCGCCAGCCCGAAAAACAGCCATTCACCACAGCTCTCTGTTTTTCCGTCCCTCAGCCAGTGTTGTATCCATGCTGTTACTGCCCCTTTTATCCCATGGGCTTCAATGCAATGGGAGGTGGGAAAAGGGTGGGTAAATGCGACTATTTGCTTGTGGGGAGGATAAACACTGACACGGGCTAGTTGGAGTGAATGATCTGTTTCAGTGTAGTTACTTCTATGTGTTTCTGTGACACAGCGCGAGCCATTAGCAAATCATTACTAAGCACGAGATGTTAAAATATTATCACAACATCAGTGCTAATAAGTACTTTTTTCACGGTGCAGAAATATCAGAACTCTGCAATAGTGCTGCTCACATGGTTTTCTGGTTTTACACCCCTTTTAACATCAACCTGTATGGGTGCTAGCAGCAGAAAACTTACCAGTGCAAGGTACATGGAAATGGCGACTTAATTTAGACATTTTTTGTTTTCCTCTGTCATGCAAAAGAAAGAAAGACTTGCATTTCTGTAGCGCCTTTCACAACCACCGGACGTCCCAAAGTGCTTTACAGCCAATGAAGTACTTTTTGAAGTGTAGTTACTGTTGTAATGTAGAAAACGCAGCAGCCAATTTGTGCACAGCAAGCTCCCACAAACAGCAATGTGATAACGACCAGATAATCTGTTTTTTAGTCATGTTGATTGAGGGATAAATATTGGCCCCAGGACACTGGGGATAACTTCCCTGCTCTTCTTCGAAATAGTGCCCTGGGATCTTTTACGTCCACCTGAGAGAGCAGACGGGGCCTCGGTTTAACGTCTCATCCAAAAGAGGGCACCTCCGGCAGTGCAGCGCTCCCCTTGGAGTGTCAGCCTAGATTTTTGTGTTCAAGTCCCTAGAGTGGGGACTTGAACCCACAACCTTCTGACTCAAAAGCAAGGGTGCTACCCACTGAGCCACGGCTGACACAGGCAGGCTTGAACCAAGTGAAAATACCGGCTGTGAAATTCTAACAGAAGTTCACTTGGTTTCCTACCATAACTTCAGTGGGAAGCTGCAGGTAAATGGAATAACCAGCTGCCAGTCTCCCGCTTGGAGGTACGGCAGGAGACCAGTACAATCCTTGTAGAATTTCACATTATTTCTGAACATACATGGCATTGACCAGATGAAGAAAGGAGCGAACCACTAGGATTTCGGCCAGCCTAGATTTATTGTTCTGTTCGGCCCATAATTCCAACTTAATTCAGTAAATAGATGAGTTACATTGAGTCTACAGCGCAGAAACAGGCCATTCGGCCCAACTGGTCTATGCCGGTGTTTATGCTCCACACGAGCCTCTTCCCACCCTACTTCATCTCACCGCAAAAACATATCCTTCTATTCCCTTCTCCCTCATGTGCTTACCTAGTTTCCCCTTAAATGCATCGATACTATTCACCTCAACCACTCCCTGTGGTAGCGAGTTCCACATTCTCACCACTCTCTGGGTAAAGAGGCTTCTCCTGAATTCCCTATTGGATTTATTAGTGACTATCTTATATTTATATGACTTCTAATTTGGAATGGGACTTCTAAAAGGAAAAGGTGAACAGGATGGTGTAACTGGAAACTGAAAGATGAATGTCCTTTACGTAGCTTCGGCATCTCATTATGTAGAGAATTTACGTAGGAACGTAGGAACAGGAGGAGGCCATTCAGGCCCTCGAGCCTGTTCCGCCATTCAATGAGATCATGGCTGACCTGTGACCTAACTCCATATAACCTTTGCCCCATATCCCTTAATATCTTTGGTGGACAGAAATCTATCAATCTCAGATTTAAAATTAACAGTTGATTTAGCATCAATTACCGTTTGCAGAAGAGAGTTCCAAACTTCTACCACCCTTTATGTCTAGAAGTGTTTCCTAATTACACTCCTGAAAGGTCTGGCTCTAATTTTTAGACTATGTCCCCTAGTCCTAGACTCCCCAACCAGCGGAAATAGTTTCTCTCTATCTATCCTATCTGTTCCCCTTAATATCCTGAAAACTTCGATCAGATCACCCCTTAACCTTCTAAATTCCAGGGAATACAACCCTAGTTTGTGTAATCTCTCCTCGTAACTTAACCCTTAGTCCGGGTATCATTCTGGTAAACCTACGCTGCACTCCCTCCAAGGTCAATCAGTTTCCCTTAATATCTTGAAAACTTCCATCAAATCATCCCTTAATCTCCTAAATTCCCAGCAGGGCACGATGGGTGATCAATGGATAATATGAGACGCCATTCATTTATTCTGTCATTCAGAATCATGAGGGTTTAATTTTTTTGCCTAGTTTACACCGTGCAGTTTACATGACCGTAGCACTCAAAAGAATAATGGGCTGGATTTCTCTCTTGTTGACAGGGTAGCAATGGGTCTTCTGCCCAACGCTTTGACCTAACCATAACTCTGACCCATTTTGCTGGGTCGGAGCTCTTTCGGCATGCAGGGCAAGCCCCTCGGCAGGGGGAGCCTGTCGTGGCCGTGAAGGTAAATGCCGGGCGATGTGGCTTCTGGGCCCCCCCTCCCTCCAAAAGGGGTGACAGCGGGCCCTTCCACTGCTACCTGATGGACGGCCGTGGCCACACCTCTTCCGGTCCCTGGGGTCGGCAATAGATTATGAGGAGAAATTACATAAACTAGGCTCAGATTCCCCGCAATGCAGAAGGTTAAGTGGTGATTTGATAGAGGTTTTTTTAGGATTTTGAAAGCAATTGATAGGGTAGATGGAGAGAGACATATTTGCCACTGGTGGGAGAGTCTAGGACAAGGGGGACATGACCTTAAAATCAGAGCCAGGCCATTCTGGAGAGAAATTAGGAAACACGTCTTCAGGCAAAGGGTGGTAGGAGTGTGGAGCTCTCTCCCGTAAAAGCAGCAGATACTGGGGCTCAATTAATAACTTTAAGTCTGAGATCGATAGATTTTTGCTATCCAAGGGTATACAGGGATATGGAGCTAAGGCAGGTCATAGTCATAACGGCACAGAAGGAGGCCATTCGGCCCATCAAGTCTGTGCTCTCTGTAGAGCAATCCAGTCAGTCCCATTCCCCCGCTCTATCCCCGTAGCCCTGCAAGTTTATTTCCCTCAAGTGCCTATCCAGTCTCCCCTTGAAAACATTGAGTGTCTCCGCTTCCACCACTTCCGTCGGCAGCGAGTTCCAGGTCCACCACTCGCTGCGTAAATAAGGTTTTCCTCACATCCCCCCTGTATCTCTTGCCCAAAACCTTAAATCTGTGTCCCCTAGTCTTTGTATCAACTAGTGGGAACGGCCTTTCCCCGTCTGGGTGGATGGAGTTAAGATACAGGTCAGCCATGATCTCATTGAATGGCGGGACAGGAAGCAGGGGCTGAATGGCCTCCTGCTCCTATGTTCCTATATGCGGTGGGTCGGGAAGGGGTGGCCTTTAGCCGTCTTGGTGGGGGTGGGTTGCGGGGGAGGGGGGGGAAACAGAGGTCTGCGGCGGGAGAACACATCCTTACAGCCCGAATCTCTCCCATTTTCCACTGCTATCCCACCCGATTGGCGTTGGAATTAATTCCTGCGTTACCAATGTTTTTCGACATGGGAAAAGGCTAAAACAAGGAGGGTGACATGAATCTTGTCATTCATGTGGAAATGACTTAAGAAATGATACTGGGCGGCCTGCTGGTGGCGCTGTCCAGGGAGAGTATAAATACTCGGGCACGGGCCCAGCTTGCTCAGGACATTCTTTAACAGGAACTAGTGAAGGACACAACTAGACCTCCATGTTGAAAAACAGTTGATTAAAGCTTTGTTTAATGCTTAGACCAAGTATCTAGTAGTTTTCTTACATCAGAGGGCGTGTCGCTAATGCAGCGACTGCCGCGGCGCACGGAAGCATTGTGACCCGAGCCGGAGCCGAACCGGCCTGAAAACTATCAAATGAGGCAGTTCCCCATTCAGAATAAAAACAAGCACTGTTTTGTTTCCAACCTCCTCGGTTGGCAAATGCCTGTGGTGTTTCTTGTCGGGCACTGTGCCACATCCACAGGTTGACTTCTGCAACTGTAACACTCATCGGTTGGAACCTGCGGTTAGAATCTTAGTTAATCCCGGCCGGGAAAGATTTGCATAAAACTGCTTAACTGTCACTCGCGACGTCTCAGTGTTCGCTTCGGCCGTGAGACTTTTTTTTTTCTGAGCTTGACAACACAGCTTACTTTTATTTTTTATTGTGACAAACTGCTTGCTGACTTAGGCTAAGGAAGCACGCAAAGGACACAAATAACCTCCCCGAGATGCCGGGGAACATAGGGCCTGATGAAAGGGTGGAACTGAAAGAAATCAGTATTTGTAGGGAAATGGTGTTAGGAAAATTGATGGGACTGAAGTCCGATAAAGCCCCAGGGCCTGATAATCTACATCCCAGGGTACTTAAGGAAGTGGCCCTAGAAATAGTAGATGCATTGCTGGTCATCTTCCAGAACTCGATAGACTCTGGAACAGTACCCATGGATTGGAGGGTAGCTAATGTTACCCCACTATTCAAAAAAGGTGGTAGAGAAAAAGCGGGGAATTATAGACCGGTAAGCCTGACATCGGTAGTGGGGAAAATGCTAGAATCTATTATAAAAGATGTAATAGCAGAGCACTTGGTAAGCAGTGACAGGATTGGACAAAGTCAACATGGATTTACAAAAGGTAAATCATGCTTGACTAATCTACTGGAATTTTTTGAGGATGTAACTGGTAAAATAGATAAGGGAGAACCAGTGGATGTGGTGTATTTGGACTTTCAGAAGGCTTTCGATAAGGTCCCACATAAGAGATTAGCGTGCAAAATTAAGGCACATGGGATTGGGGGCAAGGTATTGACTTGGATAGAGAACTGGTTGGCGGACAGAAAGCAAAGAGTTGGAATAAACGGGTCATTTTCCGAGTGGCAGGCAGTGACTAGTGGGGTACCGCAAGGATCGGTCCTAGGACCCCAGCTGTTCACAATATATATTAATGATCTGGACGAGGGAATTGGATGTAATATCTCCAAATTTGCAGATGACACCAAGCTGGGTGGGAGGTAAAGTTGTGAGGAGGATGTCGTGAAACTCCAGTACGATTTGGACAGATTGGGTGATTGGGCAGAAACATGGCAAATGCACTATAATATGGATAAATGTGAGGTTATCCACTTTGGTGGCAAAAACAGGAAGGCAGATTATTATTTGAATGGCAATAGATTGGGAGAAGGGGAAGTGCAAAGAGATTTGGGTGTTCTTGTGCACCAGTCGCTGAAGGTAAGCATGCAGGTGCAGCAGGTGGTTAAGAAGGCAAATGGTATGTTGGCCTTCATAGCAAGAGGGTTCGAGTACAGGAACAAGGATGTCTTGCTACAGTTGTACAGGGCCTTGGTGAGACCGCACCTTGAGTATTGTGTGCAGTTTTGGTCGCCTTACCTGAGGAAGGACGTTCTTGCCATGGAAGGAGTTCAGCGAAGATTCACCAGGCTGATACCTGGGATGGCAGGAATTACGTATGAGGAGAGATTGTGTCGATTGGGCTTATACTCACTGGAGTTTAGAAGATTGAGAGGGGATCTCATCGAAACCTATAAAATTCTGTCAGGCCTGGACAGACTAGATGCAGGAAGGATGTTTATGATGTCCGGGGAGTCCAGAACCAGGGGTCATAGTCTAAGGATAAGGGGTAAGCCATTTAGGACTGAAATGAGGAGGAATTTCTTCACCCAGAGAGTGGTGAACCTGTGGAATTCTCTGCCACAGAGGGCGGTGGAGGCCAGTTCATTAAATATATTCAAGAAAGAGTTGGATATATTTCTTAAGGCTAAAGGGATCAAGGGATATGGGGAGAAGGCAGGGACAGGGTACTGAATTTGGATGATCAGCCATGATCTCATTGACTGCCGGAGCAGGCTCGAGGGGCCGAATGGCCTACTCCTGCACCTATCTTCTATGTTTCTATGCAAGACATCCAAGATTTGGAGAGCAAAGAGGATTCACATAGCGATACTAACCACTAGCTGCTTGCCCGAACAGGAACGCTATCTCATGGTTTACAAACAGGTCGGAAGAAGCTTCAACTTCCCGCCCTCGTTCATTGACCACGAGCTAATATCTGTGACGTTATTTAGCAGCAAATTTAAAACGGATTTAACCTCGTGAGAAAATCCAGTGAACTCTGGTAATGACGCGTATACCTGACACTCAAATCATACCAGCAAAAATAAAATCAGATCCTGTCAGGTATAAAACGAGAAAAGACAATTTCCAGCTTTATTAGACTCGACTGTTCCAACGCTCCCCTGGCCGGACTCCCACATTCCACCCTCCATAAACTTGAGGTCATCCAAAACTCGGCTGCCCGTCTCCTAACTCGCACCAAGTCCCGTTCGCCCGTCACCCCATCGCTGACCTACGTTGGCTCCCGGTCTGGCAAAGCCTTAATTTAAAAATTCTCATCCTTGTTTTCAAATCCCTGCTTGGCCTCCTCGCCCCCCACCCCCCACTCTCCCTATCTCTGTCACCTCCTCCAGCCCGACAACATTCCGAGATCTCTGCGTTCCTCCAATTCTGGCCTCTTGAGCATCCCCCGATTTTAATCGCTCCGCCATTGGTGGCCGTGCCTTCAGTTGCCTGGGCCCTAAGCTCTGGAATTCCCTCCCTAAACCTCTCCGCCTCGCTACCTCTCTCTCCTCCTTTCGGATGCTCCTTAAAACCTACCTCTTTGACCAAGCTTTTGGTCATCTGCCCTAATATCTCCTTATGTGGCTCGGTGTCAAATTTTGTTTGTTAATCGCTCCTGTGCAGCGCCTTGGGGACATTTTACTATGTTAAAGGCGCTGTATAAATACAAGTTGTTGTTATAGTAGTTGTATTACTGAAGGAAACTCTGATGCAACACAAGAACCCGAGACAGTGAATCCTGCTCTTTTATTAGTATTTCACTGAGAATACTGTGTCCAGTTTTGGTCCCCTCGCATAGTGGGGTTAATTTTGGCTTTGGGCGATGGTGTGAAACAGGCGATATTTAATCAGCCACTCCTTATAAATCGCTCCCGATTTTGAAGCCAATTGATATGAAAATCGAGGGAGATGTTTAACGGGCGGCTGAACCAAGATCGCCCAATTCACAGTATCACACAAAGTCAAAACTACCCCCGGCCCCACTGTGGGTGATATAGAGGCTTTGGAAAAGGTCTCAAGAATGATACCCGTCTTAAAACGCCTTTGTTACCCAGATAGGCTTAAAAAAAACTTTTACTCTCGAAATGTGGCGACCTGATGGAGGTGTCTAAAGTAATGATGGATTATTTCAATTGGATGGGTTAGGAAGGAACAGGCGTTGTGCATATAAATTACACAGTGCACAAGGGATAGGATTGAAAAGCAGAGAAGTGATGTTAAACTTGTATCGAACCTTGGTTTTCAGGCGGGCGGGGCCGAAAATTGCAGAAATAGGGGGTCGCAACCACCCCCCCCCCCCCCCAGCCTGATTCCCCGCCCCGTCCGACTTTCGGACCGCCGTTTCTCTGCGACCCGAATCAGTCCCGCCCGCCGCTGGCGGGACTGGCCGTCGGAACACTAATCACCAATTATTACCATGTTTAAACCTATTTTCAGGGGCCGTTGCGATTTTGTGGGGTTCCCCACGCTAAACACGCCTGCGAGGAACCCCGCTGATGAAACCTGGTGTGAAGCTTGCCAGCTTGCTTGCTCTCAGCTGCAGGTCATTCGGGAAAGCTGTGATTTAATCGGAGAGCATTTGTATGGTGAAGGACCTTGTTGCTGCAGGCTTGGGGCTGCTTCTTCAAGGCTTAGGCACAGCTGTGGAAGGTTGGAGCCTCACACACTTCTCCAGTGTGATCTCCTGGGAATCCCCTCTCGCCACCCTCACTCAGCGCTTCCTCAGCGGAGGCATCTACCAGAAGCATGGGACGCCTTTTTTTCCTTCCCTTCTTGCCATTAGAGGATCTCCAGCAGCAGAGGCGGCAGCAGCAGAACCAGGAACAGCAGGATGAGCACCAGGAGCACCAGGCTGCTGCTCACTCACCTGAAGCTGCACAGGCCAGAAGGGGCCAGTGCTTGGAAGTGGCTTGAGAGCATCTTGCTGCGTTTTAGGGGGCCAGGGGGACCCGTATCTGCACTGGCAGTCCTACTCAGAAGGACTTCCATGAAGGTCTGGTTTCTCTGTTCAAGAGACGGCCAACACTCCTCAAGGGATGTCATTCTCTTATGAGCACTCACCATGTTTTCCATACCCTGGCGAGTTATCTCCTCCATGGAGGTTGCCAACCTTTCCATGGTGATGCGCTCATGCGCCAATGACTCCACAAAGGCTCTGCTCATGTTCGCTATGGACTCCTCCATTTGCTCCACACTCGCAGCGACCCTGTAGACAAAACCTGCCAGAGACTCCTGCATCTGTGCATGGAGATCCATCACCTCTTCTCTTGCGGATGGACCCAGAGGCAGAGGGTCGACATGCAGCGCAGCTGAGCTGAGCTGGCAGAGTCCTGCGCCCTCCGACGAGGACTCTCCACTGTTTTCCCTGTCTCCAGAATCTGCTGAGGCTCACTTGTGAGCTGTGAAACACCAGGTGACAACACTACTCTATGTCCCAAAGGTCCCCCTGAGGTGTGAGTGTCTACGCTGGTGCTGGGTGCGCTTACTTCTGCTGACGCTGCGTCCTCAGAGGTTGGAGCTTCCTCTGAGGAGTCTGGCTGCACAGCCTCTTCCTCCTCCACAGTGGGGACGGGGGCTCTAGATGGTCCTGTGGGGGAGTAGAGGAAGGAGTTAGAGATGTGATGCCAAGGTTACATGCGCATTCGAGTTGACATCTGCTGACACCTGCATCCATGCAGCCTTGGTCTCAGTGGGAGGCCTCATCCTGCCTGACCTAGGGAAGAGGACCTCCCTGTGGGCCCTAACCCCATCCAATAATGCCTGCAGTGAAGCTTCGTCGAATTTGGAGGCAGCTTGGGGTCTGGCACTGGCCACAGCTGCTGCAGGCTCCTCTGCCATCCTGTATGGTTCATTTGGAAGCCAACAGAGGAAGCAATGCTTGCTGTGGACCTTGAAAGCACCAGGAATGATGACATCATACTGTGGGGCTTTCTGACTAGAAATGGACAATTAGCAAGGCTGCCCACACGCTGGAAATTAATTGGCCACTTGAGGGAAAATTACGTGCAGCTGGCTGACCCATTTTTTTCGGGTCAGAACCCCACATTCGGGGAATCCGACCATGTCCCACACAATCCACAAAATCGGGCCCTATAAAATGGATATAAAGGCACTGGAGAAGGTGCAAAAGAGATTTACTAAAATGACACCAGAACTGAGAGGTTCTACCCATCAGGAAAGATTGAACAGGCTGGGGCTCTTTTCATGAGAAAAGAGAAGGCAGAGGGGTGACCGAATAGAGGTCTTTAAAATTATGCAAAGGTTTGACAGTGTAGACGTAGAGAAGGTGTTTCCACTTGTGGGCGAGACCAGAACTGGGGGTCATAATTATAAGATAGTCACTAATAAATCCAATAGGGAATTCAGGAGAAACTTCTTTACCCAGAGAGTTGGTTAGAATGTGGAACTCGCTCCCACAGGGAGTGGTTGAGGCGAATAGCAGAGATGCATTTAAGGAGAAGCTAGATAAATGCATAAGGGAGAAAGGAATAGAAGGATATGTTGATGTGGTGAGATGAAGCAGGGTGGGAGGAGGCTCGTGTCAGCTGTGGCACAGTGGGTAGCACACTTGCCTCTGAGTCAAAAGGTTGCAGGTTCAAGTTTCACTCCAAGGACTCGAGGCTGACACTCCAGTGCAGTGCTGCGGGAGTGCTGCAAGTTGAACCAAGGCCCCGTCTGCCCTCTCAGGTGGATGTAAAAAGATCCCATGGCACTATATCAAAGAAGAGCAGGGGAGTTATCCCTGGTGTTCTGGGGCCAATATTTATCCCTGAAATAGAGTAGATTGCCTTTCAAAAGCTAGGCTTTATTAACCTTAAAAAACCAGCAGTGCATGTTGAGCACCCACTCTCAACCAAACTGTAGAAAACTGAATTTAAGATGGCCACCACAGGTCACATGGAATCAACTAACCAATAAGTTTACAGCATATATCTCAAAGCAGGAAAACAGGCAACCAATTACAATGCTTCTTATAAAACAAGAATAATCACCACATTCACCCCTCCTTTTAAAATATACTTCAACCTAGGTAGCCTTTACAGTTTACAATTAGTTATTTATGACTAGAGCAATACATGTATAATGCCTTCAACAATTTTAAAATTTTACTATTAAATTATTAATTATTTTAAAAGTCCATTTTTAATCGGTCGACCGGATATCTTGTTCGTGTCGACCTTCTTAGCCTTGGTGGAGTTCCTTGCCCTCCCACACCAGGAGACACAGAAATATCTTCTGCAGGGAGGCTATCAATATCCCGATTATCAACGGTTTCTGGATTGGAAGTCCCATTAGAAGGTAGACTGGGAGGATCATGATCATCCATCGGGGGCAGACTAAGAGAATTGTAAGTGTCCGCAATAGGATTGGAAATGTTCGTAGTATCTGTGACGACATCAACATTATCTGAATTATGGCTATTGTTAATGTCCTCAGGAGAGGGCTGGCCACCACAAGGAGCTAAGTCTTTAACTGAAACCGTACTTTCTTTCCCATCTTGGAATCGAATGTGAGCATATTGGGAATTTGCCTCCAATAGCTCCACCTCCTCCACTAAAGGATCATACTTTGACAGTCTAACATGGCGTCGGAGCAGCACAGGTCCCTGCATAGTAAGCCATGAAGGTACCGAATATCCCGTAGTGGATCTCCGCGGATAGTTGAAGAGCCTTTCATGGGGGGTCACATTAGTAGCCGTTGAAAGCAATGATCTAATGGAATGCAGGGCATCAGGCAGTTCCATTTCCCACTGTGTATTCTTAAGGTTCCGGGATGTCAAAGCCAACATAACTGCCTTCCAGATCACCCCATTGTATCGTTCGCACTGTCCATTACCCTGGGGATTATACGGGGTAGTTCTGCTAGTAGAAATTCCCCGACTCTGGAGGTATTCCTTCAACTGGGAAGACATAAAAGAACTTCCCTGGTCCGAATGGATATACGCAGGCATCCCAAAGATGACAAAAAGTTGAGTCAGACATTTAATAACTGTAGCAGCTGATACATCTGCACAAGGAAAAGCAAAAGGGAACCTTGAAAACTCATCCACAACAGTAAATATATATCGATTCTGAGTCGTTGAAGGAAGAGGCCCCTTAAAATCAACGCTCAGGCGTTCAAAGGGAGAAGTATCCTTTATAAGATGAGCTCGTTGAGGCTTAAAGAAATTCGGTTTACACCGGGCACAGACAGAGCATGACGAAGTCATCCGCTTGACATCTTCAACTGAAAAGGGCAAATTCTTACTGCGTACGAAGTGTATCATCCTCGTAACACCAGGATGGCACAAAGCATTATGAAGATTAATAAGCGTATCTCCGTGAAGCACAGAACAATAAGCCCTCGACAGCGCATCAGCGGCAACATTATCCTTCCCCGGACGATAGACTATATCGAAATGGTAGCATGCCAACTCGATCCTCCACCTCATTATTTTATCATTCTTAATCTTTCCGAAATGTTTGACATCAAACATGAAGGACACAGATTTTTGGTCAGTTACTAACGTAAAATGTCGCCCAGATAAATAATGTCTCCATTTACGCAGTGCTTCTACTATTGCGTACGCCTCTTTCTCTATTGATGAATGTCTCTGCTCACTATTGCTCAGAGTACGTGAGAAAAAGGCCACAGGTCTTCCATTTTGGTTCAGGGTAGCCCCAATTGCAAAATCGGAAGCATCCGTCTCAATCACAAAGGGAACCTGCTCATCAATAGAATGCACAACTGCTCCAAGGATATCCTTTTTAAGATTATCAAAACACATCCTGGCCTCCCATGATAGAGGATATGTCGTAACCCGAATAAGGGGCCGAATCTTCTGCGAGAAGTTTGCAATCCAATTAGAATAATAAGAAAACAGTCCAACAACTCGTTGCAAGGCCTTTGATTTACCTTGCCCTACTAATTCTATCAGTGGTCGCAGCCGTTCTGGATCTGGTTTAATCTTGTTTCCCGAGATAATATACCCCAGTAAATTCACCTCAGTGGTCGAAAAGATACACTTCTCTTTATTGAAAGTTAAGCCAACTTTTTCCGCAACTTGAAGGAATCTTTCTAGATTAAAATCGTGCTCCACCCTTGATTTGCCACACACCGTGATGTCATCTAAATATGAGAAGGTGTCAGAGAGAGAATTATCACTTATAAAAGCATCCATTGCCAGTTGAAAACAGGCGACACCGTTAGTAACACCGAATGGTACTCGGCAAAACTGGTACAGCTTTCCGCCAGCTTCAAAGGCCGTATATGGTTTGTCCCTCTTAGCGATAGGAATCTGATGATAAGCACTCTTTAGATCAATAGTGCTAAAAACCTTATATTGAGATACTTTATTGATAAGCTCATCAATCTTAGGCAGGGGGTACGCATCTAATTGAGTATACCTGTTAATAGTTTGAGAGTAGTCTATCACCATTCGCTTCTTATGTCTCTCATTAGTGGTGACAACTACCTGTGCCCGCCAGGGCGAAAAACTAGGTTCAATGATTCCTTCCGATAAAAGACGTTGAACTTCAGAATTAATAAATTCTTTATCCTGACTGCTATACCTTCTTGACTTGGTAGCAATTGGCTTACAATCCGGCATCAAATTGGAAAAAAGTGATAATGGAGAAATGAATAAAGAAGTTAATCCACAAATAGACAAAGGTGGCTTGGTTCCTCCGAAAGAAAGACTGAGGGACTCATGTAATTGAAGCACATCATGACCAATCAAAATGTCCGCACAGAGATTAGGCAGAACAGATAGGCGTATATCAGTATACGTATTACCTAGGAGAATTAATTTCACAAGGCAACAACCAGCTACTTGTGAGGTGAGAGTCGTCTGAGCCATACACACCTGATAGGAAACAGGCGAAATTTTCAAACGTTTCTCCCTCACAAACTGAAGACTTATAAAGCTCTCAGTACTGCCCGTATCTATAAGGGCCTTCACTTCTAACCCATTAACTTGGGCCATAACTATAGCTTTGTTTAGGCCATGGGAAAAGGCGGCAGAAACTGATGCAATAAACGCCCTATCTAAAGGCTGAATGGTCGCAGAGGAGGCAACCGATTTGCAAACACGTGCGTAATGACCTCCCTTGCCGCATTTACTACACACAGCCTCCCGGGCAAGGCACTTCAGACGGGGGTGCCGGGCGTTCCCGCAAAAATAACACTTCTGAATCCTAGAGGCAACAGCTGCCGAAGTAGAAACTGTTTCGGAATCTGGCAAACCACTCCTATTAAATCCACGTAACTCCCTTTCATCCGGAACTGCCGAAACCACGGTCGCAGGCCGATCAAAAAGAGCATAAGAATCCGAACTTCTCTGAGCCAAATCCAATGTAGAGGCTTGCTCAAAAGCACTCTTAAGATCCAAGATCTTATTTTCTAATAACCGCTGACGAATTGATCTCGACAGTAATCCATTAATAAATGCATCCCGTACCGACTCTTCCCTATGTTCTTCTGCAGACATGGCCTCATAATTACAGTTAGCACCAAGGTGCCGGAGTGCTTGTAAATAAGCATCCAAGGATTCTCCCGCCTGCTGCCTACGGGCAGATAAAAGGTGACGTGCAAATACCTCATTTTTGGGTTTAACAAAAAAAAATTCCAACGTAGCAATAGCCAATTCGTAAGTTTCACAGTCCAAAATATACTTATACACATCCGGAGCAATGTAGTTGATTAGTATATCCAACTTATTTAGAGATTGCTGATCCAACACACCCAAAAAGTTTTTAAATGTACGATACCAATGTTTCCATTGATCATCCACTCCTGCAGAATTAGGGTCAGCATTAAATCGTTCCGGTCGAAGATATCGTTCCATTATAGCAAAAGGTTAATAAATTGAAATAAAGAGTAGATTGCCTTTCAAAAGCTAGGCTTTATTAACCTTAAAAAACCAGCAGTACATGTTGAGCACCCAGTCTCAACCAAACTGTAGAAAACTGAATTTAAGATGGCCACCACAGGTCACATGGAATCAACTAACCAATAAGTTTACAGCATATATCTCAAGGCAGGAAAACAGGCAACCAATTACAATGCTTCTTATAAAACAAGAATAATCACCACAATCCCTCAATCAACATCACTAAAAAACAGGTTATCTGGTCATTTTCACATTGCTGTTTGTGGGAGCTTGCTGTGCGCAAATTGGGGCAGATACACTGCATACCTTTAAAAGAGAACTGGACCAGTTTCTAGTTGGGGCGGAGAGCACAGCATACAAAAAGAGTTGTGAATCTCAAGTACAATAAATTGGTGTCAATGCGATCCCCTCGGTTAGTTTTGATTGCTCAAGAGCATTGGAGAGAAATTTTCCAGATTACTTTGCCCCCTTAAATTGGCTGTGGGTTTTTAAATCTGTTTTTTCTTTTGCCTCTCCCAGGAGATTACATGACGGTTGGGGGGGGGGGGGGTTGTGAATAATCACAGAATCATAGAAATTTACAGCACAGAAGGAGGCCATTCGGCCCATCGTGTCCGTGCCGGCCGACAAAGAGCTCTCCAGCCCAATCCCACTTTCCAGCTCTTGGTCCGTAGCCCTGTCGGTTACGGCACTTCAAGTGCATATCCAAGTACTTTTTAAATGCGATGAGGGTTTCTGCCTCTACCACCCTTTCAGGCAGTGAGTTCCAGACCCCCACCACCCTCTGGGGGAAAAAAGTTCTCCTCAGCTCCCCTCTAATCCTTCGACCAATTACTTTAAATCTGTGTCCCCTGGTTATTGACCTCCCTGCTAAGGGAAATAGGTCCTTCCTATCCACTCTATCTAGGACCCTCATAATTTTATACACCTCAATTAAATCTCCCCTCAGCCTCCTCTGTTCCAAAGAAAACAACCCCAGCCTATCCAATCTTTCCTCATAGCTAAAATTCTCCAGTCCTAGCAACATCCTTGTAAATCTCCTCTGCACCCTCTCCAGTGCAATCACATCCTTCCTGTAATGTGGTGACTGGAACTGCATGCAGTACTCCAGCTGCGGCCTAATTAGTGTTTTATACAGTTCAAGCATAACCTCCCTGCTCTTCTATGCCTCGGCTAATAAAAGCAAGTATCCCGTATGCCTTCTTAACCACCTTATCTACCTGTCCTGCTACCTTCAGGGATCTATGGACGTGCACTCCAAGGTCCCTCCGTTCCTCTTGTCCCATCCATTATTTTTGTATGTCTCGTATGTATGTTCATTCTTTTAGAACTCTGATAAAGCTCTCAGAACACTGTCCGAGATAGAGAAGCTTCAGAAAAACTCACTGGCTATATTTTTTGTTAGAAATGAGTTTGGTTTAACAAGATTGACAGGCTTTGTTCACCTCGACCAGGTGTACTGCTGCCTCTTGTAAACATTTTTTTATTCGTTCATGGGATATGGGCGTCACTGGCAAAGCCAGCATTTATTGCCCATCCCTAGTTGCCCCTTGAGAAGGTGGTGGAGAGCCGCCTTCTTGAACCGCTGCAGTCCGTGTGGTGAAGGTGCTCCCGCAGTGCTGTTAGGGAGGGAGTTCCAGGATTTTGGCCCAGCAACGATGAAGGAACGACCGATATATTTCCAAGTCAGGATGGTGTGCGACTTGGAGGGGAACTTGGAGGTGGTGGTGTTCCCATGCGCCTGCTGCCCTTGTCCTTCTAGGTGGAAGAGGTCGCGGGTTTGGGAGGTGCTGCCGAAGAAGCCTTGGCGAGTTGCTGCAGTGCATCTTGTAGATGGTACACACTGCAGCCACGGTGCGCCGGTGGTGGAGGGAGTGAATGTTTAAGGCGGTGGATGGGGGGTGCCAATCAAGCGGGCTGCTTTGTCCTGGATGGTGTCGAGCTTCTTGAGTGTTGTTGGAGCTGCACTCATCCAGGCAAGTGGAGAGTATTCCATCACACTCCTGACTTGTGCTTTGTAGATGGTGGAAAGGCTTAGAGGCCAGATTTCTCTCTCTTTTTGTGCCAGTTTTCTCATGTTACTGGAGTGGAAAAATTGAGCGGTACCTGCAACCTGCAACCTGCATGTACCCACACCCCCAATCTTCTGGTGTGACCTCCAGCAGATGTTACTGGACTTAGCAATCCAGAGAATCTGAGCTTGACTCCAATATGGCAGTTTCAGAATTTGAATTCAGTATAAAAATATCTAGAAATAAAAAGCTGGGCTCAGTAAAGATGACCATGTAGCTGTTGGATCGTCTGTAAAAGCCCAACTGGAGTTCTTTAGGGAAGGAAACCTGCCGTCCTTACCCGATTCGGTCAATCTGTGACTCCAGTCCCACAGCTGCACGGGTTGACTCTTAACTGCCCTCTGCAGGGTAACTTGGGATGGGCAATGAATGGTGACCGTGCCAGTGATGCCCACATCCCAAGAGTGAATGAAAAAAAGTGACCGCAGCACCTGCCCATCTTTTCACCTGAAGCATTTGTCTGTCCGCGTTACTCCACTGGGAAACACTCCTGATGTTGATGACTAAAGATGTCAGAAAGGCTACAAAGATTACAAGATACAAATAAAAGCATTTAATGAAACAAATTTGCCAGCAGGTACTGTTAAGATACCACATTTCATTTACAGTACGGTCCTAAAAGGACGAGAGCAATTGCAAGACTTTTAGAAGCATTGTGCAAATCTCTAGTCATAAACTCAATATGGAGAAAAATAGAAAGGCTTGAAATATAATACGACGCCTTTCACCACCTCAGGACGTCCCAAAGTGCTTTACAGCCACTTTTTGAAGCATAGTCACTGTTGTAATGCGGGAAACGCGGCAGCTGGTTTGCGCTCGGGTGCTGAATAAATGCAACTCTTTCTTTTTTTAGGTCTCATAGGCCTAGAAATTGGGTTGGGGCGCCAAAGTGGCGCAAAAGTCGCCTGAGCGCAGGATTTAGCGCAGCGATCGGAGTGATACCGATCGCCAGAAATTCAGTTTCAGTGCCCCTCAAGGGACACGGGGCGAGGCTCGAGGCGCTCCGCGTCCCTCTTAGGGCGCTGAAACTGATTATCGCAGCGCAACGTGCCGCAACACCACATGCTGCGGCACGGCACGCTGCGGTACTGCAGGCCTTCCTCCCACTGTTAAGGGGGAGGTGCCTGCAACAGCGCGATCCCCGCTCGCGAGTGCCGGCAAAAGAGCCCGGCACCAAGGAGAAGTGCCGGGCTCCTGGGAAACAGCCAGCAATGCCACGGGGGGGGGCGGGGGGTTAGGAGGCCGGGGACGGAGGTGCTGGCAGGCAGCCGCCGAAAAAGCGGCCGCCCCGCACCTCCACCTTAACTTGCGCCGCTGCTGGCACAGTAAGGCCCCGTGAACCGGGCGCGGGTAGCGAACGGCGCAACTGCGCCGTTCGCTACCAAATATCGCGAATGGGGCACTGCGCACACCGATGACATCATCGGTGGCGGCGCAGCGCAAATGCCTAACGCCACCATTAGCGCCCCTACTGAATATCGCGGGAGACGCGGCCAGTGGCGCTACAGCCACTGACTGCCTCTTTAGGCGCTAACAGGTGGCACTACTCACCCAATTTCTCCCCCATAGAGTCATAACGGCACAGAAGGAGGCCATTCGGCCCATCGAGTCCGTGCCGGCTCTCTGTAGAGCGATCCAGTCAGTCCCATTCCCAAAAGTAGCTGGCTGACGCGGCCACTCAGCGGCTCAGGCACGGGAATGAACAAGTAAATCCCCCCCCCCAAAAAATAGACAGGAAGACGGGAAAAGAACGAGGAGATTCACCGCAGTAGCCGGAGATTGCAACAACAAAAAAATATTAACTTGGAAACGCACCGCATGTCGCTCAGCATCTCCGAGACTGTAGAGAAATAACACTGCTGTGTGCTTCCTGACACACCATTGAAGCATTAAACCATAATCTTCTTGAACCCGTCCCAGGTTCCAATCCCAACCACAACATTCCAGTGGGTGCTCATAATAATTCGAGGTGACATTCAGCTGGAGGCTACAACTGTCACTCGCAAGTTTCCCTCCCACTGCTCTAACTGACACCAAGGCTGAGTAGAAAATAGGAACAGGAGGCCATTCAGCCCCTCGAGCCTGTTCCGCCATTCAATGACATCATCTCTGATCTGTTAATGCCACTGCCCTACCCCCCACTCCCCCCACAACATTTTCCAAATCAGGAAAATTTAATGTGATCTCTGTAGTACAACGGAACACTTATGAAAGCGTGATGCTTTGGTGGCTATTGGATGATAGGAGTTTCAGAGATGAGCTACTGTTGTCCTCGTACTTATCTGGGGTTTGGTCTTCTTGGAGCAGAGAAGGCTAAGAGGAGATTTGACAGAGGTGTTCAAAATCATGAAGGGTTTAGACAGGGTAAATAAAGAGAAACTGTTTTCAGTGGCTGAAGGGTCGATAACCAGAGGGCACTGGTTTAAGGTGATTGGCAAAAGTGGTTAGGATTTGGAACACTCTGCCTGATAGGGCGGTGGATACAGATTCAATAGTAGCCTTCGAAAGGGAATTGGATAAATACTTGAAGGAGAAAGAATTGCAGGGATATGGGGAAAGAGCGGGGGAGTGGGACTGACTGGATCGCTCTTCGAAAGAGCCGGCGCAGACTCGATGGGCCGAATGGCCGCCTCCTGTGCTGTACTATTCTATGATCTGCCCTTTCACAGTTGTCATTTGACACAAGAGTCTGGAGAAAATTAATTGATGAATACGCTGCTTTATACTCCACAGCACAGAAGACTGTGTGAAATCTAGTGATACAGCCCAGTCTTGTACTGCAATTCTAATGGAGGGACTGCACCATTCCCACATGTAGATTGGCAGAGCTTTGAGACTGACCCAACATCTTGAGATTTTTGAATCAGTACCTGAGCAATCTTGAACCGCTGCAGTCCGTGTGGTGAAGGTGCTCCCACAGTGCTGTTAGGGAGGGAGTTCCAGGATTTTGACCCAGCGACGATGAAGGAACGGCCGATATACTTCTAAGTCAGGATGGTGTGTGACTTGGAGGGGAACTTGGAGGTGGTGGTGTCCCCATGCGTCTGCTGCCCTTGTCCTTCGAGGTGGTAGAGGTCGCAGGTTTGGGAGGTGCTGTTGAAGAAGCCTTGGCGAGTTGCTGCAGTGCATCTTGTAGATGGTACACACTGCAGCCACGGTACGCCGGTGGTGGAGGGAGTGAATGTTTAAGGTGGTGGATGGGGTGCCAATCAAGTGGGCTGCTTTGTCCTGGATGGTGTCGAGCTTCTTGAGTGTTGTTGGAGCTGCACTCATCCAGGCAAGTGAAGCGTATTCCATCACACTCCTTACTTGTGCCTTGTAGATGGTGGAAAGGCTTTGGGGGAGTCAGGTGGTGAGACACTCACCGCAGAATAACCAGCCTCTGACCAGCTCTTGTTGCCACAGTATTTATGTGGCTGGTCCAGTTAAGTTTCTGGTCAATGGTGACCCCCAGGATGTTGATGGTGGCGGATTCAGCGATGGTAATGCCGTTGAATGTCATGGGGTGGTGGTTAGACTCTCACTTGTTGAAGATAGTCATTGCCTGGTGTTAAGTCTGTGTGTTATATTGAGAATTACTACACAGACCACAAGAGTAAACTTTAACAGGTCTTTACTGGTTGAAGGTCAGGGCGGAACTGCCCAATAAATCATTACACAGCACTTATATACCGGTGTGGTCACCACCGGTATTACAGTATACAGCAGCCAAGATAAAGTAGTGCAACCCTTAAAATAGTTCTCTTAAAGGTGGAACGGTTACATACACTACAATCCTCCCTTTTTAGGTTAACAGTACATCTTCCCATTAAACATAACATCATAACATATATACACAACTTAATGTAAAAACAGTTCACAGATTCAGTCTCTCTGGAGGCTTCCTGGCTCGGTCCGGATAACGCCTCAGTGGTGTAGTAGTTTTCGCTGGTGTAGTAGGTTCTTTTGACAAGGTCGATTCGGCTTGGATGTCAGTGTCGGGTTCATCTGGTTCCAGTATCACCGGATCGGAGGTAGATACTATGGGTATCTCTGCTTCATCATTAGGCGTATAGAGTTGTGGTGTAGGTTGTCCCTTTTCGGATGACGCTATGATCTGGTCAGCATGGCGCCTTATTATGCTTTCACCAATGTCCACGGTATACATCAGCGGTCCTAGTCGTGTGCAAATAGTTCCAGGCTGCCATTTCTCGGTACGGTAGTCCTGGGCCAAAACTTGTTGACCTATCTGGAAGGTTCTAGTTGGCCTTTCATTCATGCCTTGAAATTGCTGGTTCTCTACATCCCTTCTGATGTTTGGCTTGATCAAATCCAGCCGGCATCTTAGACTTCTATTGAAAAACATCATGGCGGGAGTTTGGTTTGTGACCGCATGTGTTGCATTCCTGTACGCCAACAAGAAGTTATCTACCTTATGTTGTAGATTTATGTCTTCATTACCCATGGCCTTTATGGCCTTCTTGAAGGTCTGGACGAACCTTTCAGCTAATCCATTGGTGGCGGGATGGTATGGGGCGGATGTGTAGTGCTTAACCCCATTGTTTTTTAAGAACTTCCTGAATTCTTCGGACACAAATTGCGGTCCATTATCAGAACAGATCTGTTCCGGCAGCCCATTCCTGGCAAATATGGTCCTTAATACTGTGATGGTTTTTTCCGTGGTGGTGGAGGACATCTTTATTACCTCCGGCCACTTGGAGTGTGCATCCACCGCGATTAAGAACATTGAGTCCATAAATGGACCAGCAAAGTCGATATGTACCCTTTGCCATGGAGATGAGGGCCACTCCCATGGATGCAGAGGAGCTTGTGGTGGGGCGTTTTGGACCTTCTGGCATCCTGAACAGCTCTTGGTCATTTCTTCGATGTTTCCATCGATACCTGGCCACCACACGAACGCTCTGGCTAGGTTCTTCATTTTCACTCCACCCAGATGCCCCTCGTGAAGCTCCTTTAGCACTTTTTGCTGGAGTTTGGGTGGAATCACCACTCTGGATCCACACATCAAAGTTCCTCGGCACACTGACAGCTGTTCTCTTCTTTGCGAAAATGCTGGCAACAGTGGTTCGCCATGTGCTGGCCATCCCTTCACCGTTAAATCGTAGGCTCGTGAGAGAGTCGAGTCATTTCTTGTTTCCTTTTCGATCGTAGAATTTGTTACTGGTAGACATTCCACTATGGTTGAGTGGAACATCTCCACTGGGTCCACTGTAGGCGCCTCTTCTACCGTTGGCAACGGTAGGTGTGATAACCCGTCAGCATTCCCATGCTGTTTTGATCCTTTGTATTCTATGTCATATTGGTGTGCCCCTAGGAAAAGGGACCACCTCTGTAGCCTTTGCGCTGTCATAATGGAAACGCCCTTTTTAGGGTTGAATATGGATACCAACGGCTGGTGGTCTGTCAGCAGTGTAAACTTCTGGCCCTGCAGGTAATGATGAAACTTCTTTACTCCCCACACCAGGCTGAGAGCCTCCCTATCTATCTGAGCATAGTTGCACTCCGCGGAGGTCAATGATCTGGATGCAAATGCGACTGGCCTTTCCGAGCCATTTGGCAACTTGTGTGAGAGTACTGCTCCAATACCATAAGGAGAAGCATCACAAGCTAAACGAATAGGTAGCGTTGGGTTGAAGTGAGCCAACACTTCCTCTGAGGTGATCAATGCCTTGCTTTTGCGAAAGGCCTTCTTACAGTCCTCGCTCCACTTCCATGGTACTTCTTTCTGCAAAAGAGCATTCAGCGGGTGCAGCACCGTGGATAGATTTGGCAGAAACTTATGGTAATAGTTAATCAACCCTAGGAACAATCTCAACTGGGATACATTTTCCGGAGCGGGAGACTTCACAACAGCTTCGATCTTGTCAGGTGACTTGTGCAGCCCCTCCTGGTCAATGACATGACCACAGTACGAGATCCGTTCCTGAAAGAACTCACATTTCTGGCGATTAACTCGAAGGCCATATTCCTTCAACCTGGTGAGCACCAGTTTCAAATTTGCAAGGTGTTCCTCATCGTCATCTCCTGTAATCAGGATATCGTCCAAGTAACATTGAGTGCTTGGAATTCCCTGTAATACCTGTTCCATGGCCCTCTGCCAAATTGCCGGAGCCGAAGCCACTCCAAAAACCAGCCTATTATATCGATACAAGCCTCTGTGCGTGCTGATTGTGAGATACTGGCGCGACTCTTCCTCAACTTCCATCTGTAAGTACGCTTGCGCCAGGTCTATCTTGGTGAAGCGTTTCCCACCAGACAATGAAGCAAAGATATCCTCAATCCGCGGAAGCGGATATTGCACCGTGTGAAGCACCGGATTAACTGTGATCTTGAAGTCTCCACAGATGCGGACCTTCCCCGGTTCCCCTGGCTTGTTACTCGATGAACGCTTCATGACGGGCACAATGGGCGTGGCCCACTCACTCCAGTCCACCTTAGACAGTACTCCTGAACGTTCCAGCCCTTCCAGCTCAGCTTCCACAGCAGGTCGTATCGCATATGGTACCGGTCTGGCCTTGAAAAATTTTGGGTTTGCATGTTCTGCAATCTTGATTTTTGCCTTAATTCCTCTCAGTGTTCCCAGTCCCTGTTGGAACACCTCTTTAGCCTCATCCAATATTCTGGACAATCGTTCAGGTTTGACATCTTTCTTTCCGGAATCTACCGTTATTGCGTTTAGGGAGTGCCAGTCCATATTTATTTTCCTGATCCACTCCCGTCCCAGAAGTGGTGGACCTCCCTCAGGTAGTACATATAAGTCCATTCCTTGGTGTTCTTTGCCCTTGTGTATCACCTTGACTTTTATCTTTCCGATGGGGTATACTTTTTGCCCCGTGTATGTCTGCAATACTATCTCCGTATCCCGTAAGGGAATATGTTTGAATAACTTTTTGTAATCTTGCTTATTCATGACCGTCAACGCCGATCCGGTGTCCAATTCCATCTTCACTTGGACTCCTGCTATCTGCAGTGTGACCCAGATAGTTTGTCGGTCAGCTTCCGTACTCACGTTGTGAATTCTTAGACTACCCAGTTCCTTGCTGTTGGAGTCTGAATCCAAATTCTGTTCATCCGAACTCTTCTCAGCCACCTTATGTACCTTTCTGCACTTTTCCTGTGGTGACTTTTTGTTGCTGGTCTTCTTCCCTGACCGGCATACTTTAGCTATGTGACCAAGCTTGCCACATTTTCTACATTCCTGGTTTTTAAACCAGCATTGGTTCTTATCGTGTGTTGTCTTCCCACAACGATAACATTTCGTTGTACCCGAAGCCACTTGATCTACGCTGAGTACCGCTGCCTTCAGCTGCATTTCCGCGGTGCCTCTCGCTGCAGCTTCGTGCGATGCTGCAATAGTGACAGCCTCATCAAGTGTAAGATCATTCTCTTCAAGCAACCGCTTTTGTGTTCCTTCTTTCGACAATCCACACACGAATTTGTCTCTCAGTGCCTCTGTCAGGCTTTCCCCAAACTGACAGTAATTCGCTAGCTTGCGCAGTTCAATTAAATACTCTGCGTTGCTTTCCTCTTTCAGTTGCGTTCTCGCATAAAATTTAAATCGTTCCGCTAACATCAGCGGTGTGGGGTTCAAATGATTCTTCAGAACAGCAACAATATTAGCGAAAGTCTGATCCGCCGGTTTAGCTGGTGATAGAAGATGCTTCAATAGCCCGTATGTCTTCGCACCCATTGAGTTTAGTAAGGTTAGTGCTTTATCTTCATCTGATATTTTATTTGCCTTACAATATATCTCTATGCGTTCTACATACGTGGCCCAATCTTCAACATCGGGGTCGAAATCGTTGATGTTACCACGCTTAGGCATCCTCGCGATCTTCTTGAGAAACAAAAGAATTATTTATTTTTTTTACAAAATGGCGGTTTCCCGCGCTTGTCTTCTTCCCCCGCCTCCGAAAATGGCGGCTTCCCGCGTTTGCCTTTCTCCCCCGCTGGCTGTAATGGCGATTGCCGATTTGCTGCGTTCGCCCTCCCCCAACGGTTTTCAAATCGTGCCTCCCAGCCCCTCTTGCAGTCCAGTCCTTTCCCCCCCGGCTGCGGCTGAGTTCTCCGCGGTTTTTTAAAAAATTTCTCCCGCGCCTTACGCTGACCCGGTCGCTGCGCCTCGCGGCCTCGGTAGCTGCCCGGCCTTTTTCACCGGTCGCGGTCGAGCTCTCTCTCGACGCTGTTGCATCTCCCAGCCCGCTTGCAGCCCGGTCTTCCGCACCGGCTGCGTTTGCATTCACCGCGGCTTCCGTGCCTTACGCTGCCCCAGTCTCAGCGCCTCTGGCCCCGACTTCTGTCCGGCTCCTTTCCCCGGCCGTGGTCGAGTTCTCCGCCCTTATATCCTCCGTTTTTTTTTTTTTCTCCCCTACTCACAGTCAACGTGGCCGACTTGCTTCTCGTCGCTGATCGGCTCACCCACCACCGTGATAGAAGGGACGATCACTGCCTGTTGCTGATGGAAGGCTTCGTGTCAGAATTCTTCCTTCTTCCTTTGCTCTGCAGACCCGAGTCTTTTCTCAGCAGAATGATGAGGGCGGATGCCTCCTCTCGACGCCCGTTAAACTGCCTTGGATGTATCTCTGCCGCAGGGTAAGATCGAACTCGTCGCCATTGTTAAGTCTGTGTGTTATATTGAGAATTACTACACAGACCACAAGAGTAAACTTTAACAGGACTTTACTGGTTGAAGGTCAGGGCGGAACTGCCCAATAAATCATTACACAGCACTTATATACCGGTGTGGTCACCACCGGTATTACAGTATACAGCAGCCAAGATAAAGTAGTGCAACCCTTAAAATAGTTCTCTTAAAGGTGGAACGGTTACATACACTACACCTGGCACTTGTGTGGCGCGAATGTTACCTGCCACTTATCAGCCCAAGCCTGAATGTCGTTCAGGTCTTGTTGCATGTGGGCATGGACTGCTTCATTATCTGAGGAGTTGCGAATGTCACTGAACACAATCGCTGGCCAGTCTCTGGGCAAATAGCCCAACACTGTGCCAGCGATTGCTTTTTCGGGGCCCCTGCGGAAGGCCTGTCAACGCAGGTGCAAGCCCAGTGTGAAATCCGTAACTTGTGGGGCATTTCAATGGGAATACGATGGCGTACTGTGAGAGCGCGCCACAACTTCAGGGCCATTGGAGATGGGATGGAAAAAAGTCTGTTTGAGTGGTCGGGGCCAGTTGACAGTGGGATCTCGTGATGAAACCACTAGGAATACCTCCAACCAGATTTGGCGATCCGAACATTGGGCGGGGGGGGGAGGCACATACATATTAAAACATAGAAACATAGAAGATAGGAGCAGGAGTAGGCCATTCGGCCCCTTGAGCCTGCTCCGTCATTCAATGAGATCATGGCTGATCATCCAAATTCAGTACCCTGTCCCTGCCTTCTCCCCATATCCCTTGATCCCTTTAGCCTTAAGAAATATATCCAACTCTTTCTTGAATATATTTAATGAACTGGCCTCCACCGCCCTCTGTGGCAGAGAATTCCACAGGTTCACCACTCTCTGGGTGAAGAAATTCCTCCTAATTTCAGTCCTAAATGGCTTACCCCTTATCCTTAGACTATGACCCCTGGTTCTGGACTCCCCGGCCATCATAAACATCCTTCCTGCATCTAGTTTGTCCAGGCCTGACAGAATTTTATGTTTCGATGAGATCCCCTCTCAATCTTCTAAACTCCAGTGAGTATAAGCCCAATCGACACAATCTCTCCTCATACGTCATTCCTGCCATCCCAGGTATCAGCCTGGTGAATCTTCGCTGCACTCCTTCCATGGCAAGAACGTCCTTCCTCAGGTAAGGCGACCAAAACTGCACACAGTACTCAAGGTGCGGTCTCACCAAGGCCCTGTACAACTGTAGCAAGACATCCTTTGTTCCTGTACTCGAACCCTCTTGCTACGAAGGCCAACATACCATTTGCCTTCTTAACCGCCTGCTGCACCTGCATCCAACTCCTTCTTGAATATATTTAATGAATTGGACTCTACGGCCTTCTGTGGTAGAGAATTCCACAGGTTCACCACTCTCTGGGTGAAGAAATTCCTCCTCATCTCTGTCCTAAAACACCCAATAAAGAAAATGAGGAATTCTTGGGGAAGAAATTTCCCAATAAATAATAGACATGGTTATTCACTCATCTGTGTTGTGGACAAGTTTAAAAACGGAACACAAAAGTTATTCTTAAAACAAGAAGGGAACCACTTCTGCCTGGGTGCAATGGAGCAATGTGGCTCGGATATGGCCGCAGCCTTATCTCTCTCTAGCATGATGCTTGCGGGCACAGTTTGTTATGCCAGTGTCATGTTACGTGGGGAAACTTCCGCCAACTCATGCTCTGCCGTCAGATTCTTCCAAACCAGCGAGGTTAGCACATCAAGAGCAAGCTGAGCACTAGCGTGAGTCAGCCCCTGGGAGCGCTTCAGCACAAGGACAGCGACCCTGGCCCCCTTTACTTGGCGCTGGCCAGTCCTCCAGACACTGGCCGCGGGCGGGGGTGCAATCGCCTTGCTCTGGGAGTTGCATTTTTTCACCCGTGCATGGGTCGCCGACATGGAGCCGAGTTTGTCAGCAGCCTGTATTCGCCAGAAGCGGTGGACTGGGATCCTCTTCTGCGCCTTGGCTGTCGCCGCACATGTAAGTGTCTGGTGGACTTCTTTCCACACTCTCTGAAGAGTTGACCAAGAGTTGTGTCTGGTCATTCCACCGCGTGTAGTTCGGCAACTTGTTGCAAAAATTGTGCAAAACCTTCAAACTGACTTTCAGCATTGCAAAAACTTTCCCGAAACTATCAACAAAATAACGACACCTCAAATGTGGCTCTTGCAGCCCTGTGTCAGTCGTGGCTCAGTGGGCAGCACTTTGGCCTCTGAGTCATGAAGGTTGTGGGTTTAAATCCCACTCCAGGGACTTGAGCATAAAAATCCAGGCTCCCAGTGCAGTGCTGAGGGAGTGCTGCGCTGTCGGAGGTGCCGTCTTTCGGATGAGACGTTAAACCGAGGCCCTGTCTGCTCACTCAGGTGGACATAAACAATCCCGTGGCACTATTTCGAAGAAGAGCAGGGGAGTTCTCCCCGGTGTCCTGGCCAATATTTATCCCTCAATCAACATCACTAAAATTACGGATTATCTGGTCGTTATTGTATTGCTGTTTGTGGGAGCTTGCTGTGCGCAAATTGGCTGCCGCATTTCCTACATTACAACAGTGACTACACTTCAAAAAGTACTTCATTGGCTGTAAAGCACTTTGGGATGGCCTGAGGTCGTGAAAGGTGCTATAGAAATGCAAGTCTTACTTTCTTTCCATCCTTCCCAACACAGAAATACTGGTCCTCCTATGTTACTGTGGTTGGCACTAAGGTGATAGATTAGAGATTATGCGCAGGGAACCCATTGCAATCTTGCTTTTAGTAAACAGTGCCTTGGTGTGTGACCTGTGTTAGCCTTTGACTGATGACCTCAGTCTCCAGAGGTGTGCCAGTATGGCAACAACCCCAACAACAACCTGTATTTATATTGTGTCTTTGACCTTAAAATTATGAAAGGTTTTGATTGAGTGGACACAGAGAGAGTGTTTCCACTTGTGGGGAAGAGCATAACGAGAGACCATCAATATAAGAGAGTCACCGAGAAATCAAATAGGGAATTCAGAAGAAACTTCTTTACCCAGAGAGCGGTGAGAATGTGGAACTCGCTACCACAGGGAGTAGTTGAGGTGAATAGTATAGATGCATTTAAGGGGAGGCTGGACAAGCATATGAGGGAGAAGGGAATAGAGGGTTAGGCTGATAGATTTAGATGAGGAAAGACGGGAGGAGGCTCGAGTGGAGCATAAACACCGGCATGGACTGGTTGGGCCGAATGGCCTGTTTCTGTGCCGTATATCCTGTGTAATCCCTATGTAATGCCCTGTGGTCGACCAACAGGAGAAATATGTTGAAGGTTGCATTGCATAAAGACTAGCTCTTCAGTGACACGATCGCAACTTGCATTTGCAGGATGCCTTTAATTAAAAGTCCCAAGGCACTTCACGCACCAAAGAACAAACCGAATGATAGCGGGATAATTGACCAAAAGCGTAGTCAAAAAAAAAAAAATGTTTTCAAGAGGGTTTTAAAGGCGGAGCGGGAGGAGCCAAGGCAAAGAGGACGTGAAGTTGTGCTGGGAGGTTACCTGGCTGAGGAGCTTCACAGCAAAGAGGGTTGGGCCTAGACAGCATGGCGAGGATGTCGGATTCAGTGCACTGGGAGACAGCGGGCGAGTGGGGTTGTGGATTGATAGGTGAGTGGGACCAAGTGCGCGACAGGGTGCAGACATTAGAGCTTTGGACAAATCAGAGAGGAAATGGAATCAGTTCAGCTTGGTCAGTAGTATTATTGCCTCTGAGGTCGAAGACCAAGCCCCACGATGGTACCTGAGCACCTAATTTAGACTCCGTGCAGGACTTGAGGCAAGGCTTCATTGTCAGAGATGTTGCCTTTTGGATGAGATGGTAAACTGAGACCCTGTTTGCCTGCTGAGGTGAAAAGAAAGAACTTGAATTTAAATAGCACCTTTCACATCCTTGGGACATCTCAAAACAGCACACAGCCAATTAAGCACATTTTTTAAGAGCATAAGAACATAAGAATTAGGAGCAGGAGTCGGCCACATGGCCCCTCGAGCCTGCTCCGCCATTCAATAAGATCACGGCTGATCTTCGACCTCAACTCCACTTTCCTGCCCGATCTCCATATCTCTCGATTCCCCTAGAGCCCAAAAATCTATCGATCTCAGCCTTGAATATACTCAACAATTGGGGTAGAGAATTCCAAAGATTCATAACCGTCTGAGTGAAGAAATTCCTCCTCATTTCAGTCCTAAATGGCCGACCCCTTATCCTGAGACTATGCTCCCTAGTTCTAGACTCTCCAGCCAGGGGAAACAACCTCTCAGCATCTACCCTGTCAATCCCCCTCAGAATCTGATATGCTTCATTGAGATCATTTCTCATTCTCCAAAACTCCAGAGAGTATCGGCCCAATCTACTCAATCTCTCCTCATACGACAACCCTCTCATCCCAGGAACCACCGTTGTAATGTAGATGGATTATTTCACAGATTTTTGCTCCCTGTGTTGGCTGAGGGTTTTTTCCATCTGTTTTTTTGCCTATCTCGATTACATGATTACTAGTGGGAAGGAACACTGGGAGTCATGATGCCTTGTCACGTCATGACTGTTTTGGGACGGGCTCAATGTATCAGATGATCTTTTCCTTTTCGTATGTTCGGCCGTAAAAGATCCCAAGGCATTATTTGAAGAAGAGCTGGGAGTTATCCTAGCATTCCGGCCAACGTACGTCCTTCCCAATACCATCAAAAATTGGATTATCTGATTATCCATTGGGATCTTGTGTGTAAATTGACCTCCACGTTTTCCCACATGACAGTGATTTTTTATTTTTTGTTTATTAGTTCCTGGGATGTGGGCGTCGCTGGTAAGGCCAGCATTTATTGCCCATCCCTAATTGACCTTGAGAAGGTGGTGGTGAGCCGCCGCCTTGAACTGCTGCAGTCCGTGTGGTGAAGGTACTCCCACAGTGCTGTTAGGGAGGGAGTTCCATGATTTTGACCCAGCGACGATGAAGGAACGGCCGATATACTTCCAAGTCAGGATGGTGTGTGACTTGGAGGTGGTGGTGTTCCCATGTGCCTGCTGCCCTTGTCCTTCTAGGTGGAAGAGATTGTGGGTTTGGGAGGTGCTGCCGAAGAAGCCTTGGCAAGTTGCTGCAGTGCATCTTGTAGATGCTACACACTGCAGCCATGGTACGCCGGTGGTGGAGGGAATGAATGTTTAAGGTGGTGGATGGGGTGCCGATCAAGCGGGCTGCTTTGTCCTGGATGATGTCGAGCTTCATTGCACGTCAAACGTTATCTGTTAGTTGCAAAGCATTCTGGGACGTCCCGAGGATGTGAAAGGCACTATATAAATGCAAATTCTTTCATTCTGCATTGAGATGTACCATACCTGGCCTATCAGAAATGAGAATTAGATATGTGGAATAGACTCCCGACTAACGCAGGTATCTCTGTGTTGATTAACCCCGTTTTATAAGGAGCTTGATATATGTCTGGTGAAAAATAGGGATTGAGAGTGGGAAAGGTAAGTATTGATGCAGATGACCAATTACTTTACATTATACTTGTCATTATTATTAAACTGGTTTCTGTACTGTTGGGATTCTTTATCTGTCAGCGGATGGAAGTGGAATAATGTTGGCTGTAAAAGAAAGACAGACTTACATTTCTATAGCGCCTTTCACAACCACCAGACGTCCCAATGCGCTTTACAGCCAATGAAGTACTTTTCAAGTGTAGTCACTGTTTTAATGTAGGAAACACGGCAGCCAATTTGTACACAGCAAGCTCCCACAAACAGCAATGTGCTAATGACCAGATAATCTATTTTTTTTAGTGATGTTGATTGAGGGATAAATATTGGCCCCAGGACACCGGGGATAACTCCCCCGCTCCTCTTCCAAGCAGACGGGGCCTCGGTTTAACATCTCACCCAAAAGACGGCACCTCTGACAATGTAGCGTTCCCTTGAGTATTGTGTGCAGTTTTGGTCGCCTTATCTGAGGAAGGATGTTCTTGCCATGGAGGGAGTGCAGCGAAGATTCACCAGGCTGATACCTGGGATGGCAGGAATGACGTATGAGGGGAGATTGGGTCGATTGGGCTTGTACTCGCTGGAGTTTAGAAGAATGAGAGGGGGTCTCATTGAAACTTATAAAATTCTAACAGGACTAGACACAGGAAGGATGTTCCCGATGGCAGGGGAGTCCAGAACCAGGGGTCACAGTCTAAGGATAAGGGGTAAGCCATTTAGGGCAGAGATGAGGAGGAATTTCTTCACCCAGAGAGTGGTGAACCTGTGGAATTCTCTACCACAGAAGGCAGTTGAGGCCAATTCATTAAATATATTCAAGAAGGAGTTAGATATATTTCTTAAGGCTAAAGGGATATGGGGAGAAGGCAGGGACAGGGTACTGAATTTGGATGATCAGCCATGATCTCATTGAATGGCAGAGCAGGCTCGAGGGGCCGAATAGCCTACTCCTGCTCCTATCTTCAGTACTGCACTGGGAGTGTCAGCCTAGATTTTTGTGCTCAAGTCTCTGGAGTGGGACTGTGAACCCACAACCTTCTGACTCAGAGGCGAGGGTGCTGCCCACTGAGCCCCAGGCTGACACTGATGTAAATTGAGAAGTTTTGGGAGGAAGAATAAGGAAAAGAAATATACACTAACTGGTAAAAGGAGCATAAAGACTCAGGGGTTCAGATACACAAATCTTTAAAAACGGGAGGACATGTTGCTAAAGCTATTAAAAAAAGAAATATGGGATCTTAGGTTTTAAAAATAGAGTAAAAGCAAAAAGGCGATGATAAAACTATAATAATCTTGGAGTGCAGTTAGATTATTCTGTCTAGTTTTGGAAAGGATGTCAAAGTCATGAAACTGGCGCGGAGGAGGTTTACTAAGGTGATATCGGAGATAAAAGGCTTTTGTTATGAGCAGATACGAGAGAAACTGAGCTCTTTTCACTAAAACACAGAAGGTTAAGAGGAGATCTGATACAACCATTCAGAAGTAGGCCTTTCCCCTTTGTTCTTTCTCTGCCCACTCCTTTTCGCTGCCTCCGCACTCACTTAAAAGCTTATCATCTCTAACAACTTCCACTTCTGATGAAAGGTCCTCGACCTGAAATGTTAACTCTGTTTCTCTCCCCACAGGTGATGCCTGAACATAGAAACATAGGAGCAGGAGTCGGCCATTCGGCCCCTCGAGCCTGCTCCACCATTCAATATGATCATGGCTGATCATCTATCTCAATACCATATTCCCGCTCTCTCCCCATACCCCTTGATGCCCTTTGCATCTAGAAATCTATCTATCTCCTTCTTAAATATGTTCAGTGACTTGGCCTCCACAGCTCTCTGGGGTAGAGAATTCCACAGGTTCACCACCCTCTGAGTGAAGAAATTTCTCCTCATCTCAGTCCTAAATGTCCTACCCCATATCCTGAGACTGTGATCCCTCATTCTCGACCCCCAGCCAGGGGAAACATCCTCCCTGCATCCAGTCTGTCTAGTCCTGTCAGAATTTTATACGTTTCCACAAGATCCCCTCTCATTCTTCTAAACTCTAGTGAATACAGGCCTAGTCGACCCAATCTCTCCTCATACGACAGCCCTGCCATCCCAGGAACCAGTCTGGTGAACCTTCGCTGCACTCCCTCTATGGCAAGTATATCCTTTCTTAGGTAAGGAGACCAAAACTGCACACAGTACTCCAGGTGTGGTCTCACCAAGGCCCTGTATAACTGCTGAAGGTTTTCCAGCATTTTTTGGAGGGGGTTTTATTTTAAAAGTAGGAAGGCTTTTGATAGGATAAAAATAAGAAAAAACACTTATTTCCATTGGTTGTTGAGTTGGCAAGGAGAAATTAAGGCCATTGCAAAAAAAATGAAGGGAGAGATTAGGAGAACGTTTTTGTGCTGGGACTTGTTAGGCTGTTATGTCCTGACAGACGCAATGGTGGAAGTAGAATCTGTTTAAAGCTTTTAAAAGGGAAGTGGACAAATATTTGATTTTTTTTTTAAAGGTATAGGGTAAGAGCAGGGGAACAATGCTAAGTGGATTACTTAGAGAGCTGGCACGGGCAAAATGGGCTGAATGGCCTCCTGTTGTGCCGCAACTGTCTATAATTCTGTGTCCAGTAAGCAAAAGTACAGTTGCTGAAGTCTTTTTAAGCTTATCAGCTCCCAGCCACCACCCAGACGTGTTTATCGCTAGGCTACAACTTCCAAGAACAAGATCAGGTTTCTCTGCATGTGCACGTAGATCAGTTCCAGGAGTCACTGCTGATTAACTATTATTTTTTCATTATTTTTTTATGGGATGTGGGCGTCGCTGGCAAGGCCGGCATTTATTGCCCATCCCTAGTTGCCCCTTGAGAAGGTGGTGGTGAGCCGCCTTCTTGAACCGCTGCAGTCCGTGTGGTGAAGGTGCTCCCACAGTGCTGTTAGGGAGGGAGTTCCAGGATTTTGACCCAGCGACGATGAAGGAACGGCCGATGTATTTCTAAGTCAGGATGGTGTGTGACTTGGAGGGGAACTTGGAGGTGGTGGTGTTCCCATGCGCCTGCTGCCCTTGTCCTTCTAGGTGGAAGAGGTCGCGGGTTTGGGAGGTGCTGCCTAAGAAGCCTTGGCGAGTTGCTGCAGTTCATCTTGTAGATGGTACACACTGCAGCCACGGTGCGCCGGTGGTGGAGGGAGTGAATGTTTAAGGTGGTAGATGGGGTGCCAATCAAGCGGGCTGCTTTGTCTTGGATGGTGTCGAGCTTCTTGAGTGTTGTTGGAGCTGCACTCATCCAGGCAAGTGGAGAGTATTCCATCATACTCCTGACTTGTGCCTTGTAGATGGTGGAAAGGCTTTGGGGAGTCAGGAGATGAGACACTCGCTGCAGAATACCTGGCCTCTGACCTGCTCTTGTTGCCAAAGTATTTATGTGGCTGGTCCAGTTAAGTTTCTGGTCAGTGATGACCCCCAGGATGTTGATGGTGGGGGATTCGGTGATGGTAATGCCGTTGAATGTCAAGGGGCGGTGGTTAGACTCTCGCTTGTTGGAGATAGTCATTGCCTGGCACTTGTGTGGCGTGAATGTTACCTGCCACTTAGCCCAAGCCTGAACATCGTCCAGGTCTTGTTGCATGCGGGCATGGACTGCTTCATTATCTGAGGAGTTGTGAATGACACTGTGCATTTCAGCGCATTTGTGCCACGAGATTAAGAAAGACGTAAGGGGTCATTTTCTAACTTCACAGTCCTGGCAGGGAGTTCTGCCTGTCAGAAATGCATTTGGTAAAAAAAATAAGCACGCAAAGTGAGAATTTTTCTGACCATCAATTTGGGTTCAAGTCCCGCTCCAGGGACCGGAGTACAAAAATCTAGGCTGACACACCCAGTGCAGTACTGAGGGAGTGCTGCACTGTCAGAGGTGCCTTCTTTCGGATGAGACGCTAAACCGAGGCCCCGTCTGCTCACTCAGGTGGATGTAAAAGATCCCATGGCACTATTTCGAAGAAGAGCGGAGGAGTTATCCCCGGTGCCCTGGCCAATATTTATACCTCAATCAACATCACTAAAACAGATTATCCGGTCATTATCACATTGCTGCTTGTGGGAGCTTGGTGTGTGTAAATTGGATGCCGCATTTCCCACATTACAACAGTGACTACACTCCAAAAAGTACTTCATTGGCTGTAAAGTGCTTTGAGACGTCCGGTGGTCGTGAAAGGCACTATATAAATGTAAGTCTTCTTCTTCTTCTTTATCTGAAGTTCCAGTAGATGGTGAGGCTCCCCATTGCAAGCACAGCAATCAGAAAATGACTCCTGTTGGTTTAAGACTCACGGATGATTGAAATAAGAACCATACATCACTGTGAGGTACTTTATGATTCCCACTAAATATCATACTTCTCCTTCCCCTCCCACTGCCACCATATATTTTTTCAAACTCCCCCAGATGTGTCTTTATGCAACAGTATGAGATGACTCTGTGCCTGTGTGCAGGATGACCCCCTTCATAGATGCCCATTGCCTTGAATTTAAAATTCTCATCCTTGTGTTCAAATCCTTATATGGCCTCGCCCCTCCCTATCTCTGTAACCTCCTCCAGCCCGACGACCCTCCGAGATCTCTGCGCTCCTCCAATCCTGGCCTCTTGTTTGGCCTTCTCAATTTCCTTCACTCCACCATTGGCGGCCATGCCTTCAGCTGCCGAGGCCCTAAGCTCGGGAATCCCACCCTTTCCCCAGACCTCTGATAGAATGAATGAAACAGCACAGAGGGAGACCATTCGGTCCATCATGCCTGTGCCAGCTCTTTGAAAGAGCTCTCCAATTAGACCCACTTCCCCAGCTCTTTCCCCACAGCCCTGCAAATTCTCCCCTTCAAATATTTATCCAATTACCTTTTGAAAGTTACTGTTGAATCTGCTTCCACCGCCCTTTCAGGCAGCGTGTTCCAGATCACAACAACTCGCTGCGTAAAACAAATTCCTTTCATCTCTCTTCTGGTTCTTTTACCAATTACCTTAAATCTGAGTCCTCTGGTTATTGACCCTCCTGTCACTGGAAACAGTTTCTCCTTATTTACTCTAGCCAAACCCCTCATGATTTTGAACACCTCTATCAAATCTCCTCTTAACCTTCTCTGCTCGAAAGAGAACAACCCCGGCTTCTCCAGTCTCTCTCCACATAACTGTAGTCCCTCCATCCCTGGAACCATTCTAGTAAATCTCCTCCGCACCCTCGCCAAGGCCTAGACATCCTTCCTAAAGTGTGGTTGCACAGAAACACACACACTCCGCCTCACCACCTCGCTCTCCTCCTTTAAGATGTTCCTTAAAACCTACCTCTTTGACCAAGCTTTTGATCATCTGTTCCAATATCTCCTTATGTGGCTCGGTGTCGAATTTTGTCTGATACATTGGAACTGGAAGAGGCCATTCAGCCCCTCGAGCCTGCGCCGTCATTCAATGAGATCCTGGCTGATCTGCGACCTAACTCCATTTACCCGCCTTTGCCCCATATCCCTTACACCTTTGGTTAACAAAAATCTATCAATCTCCGATTTAAAATTAACAATTGATCTAACATCAATTGCCATTTGCGGAAGAGAGTTCCAAACTTCTCCCACCCTTTGTGTGTAGAAGTGTTTCCTAATTTCACTCCTGAAAGGTCTGGCTCTAATTTTTAGACTATGCCCCCTAGTCTGAGACTCCCCAACCAGCGGAAATAGTTTCTCTCTATCTACCCTATCTGTTCCCCTTAATATCTTTGAAAACTTCGATCAAATCACCCCTTAACCTTCTAATTTCCAGGGAATACAACCCTAGTTTGTGTAATCTCTCCTCGTAATTTAACCCTTGGAGTCCGGGTATCATTCTGGTAAATCTACGCTGTACTCCCTCCAAGGCCAATATATCCTTCCTGAGGTGTGGTGCCCAGATGCTGTCCAGACTTACCCAGAATATCCCTGTAGCCCCAAGGGTTTCTTGGTGCCCAGAACTGAACACAGTACTCCAGGTGTGGTCACCTGTACTCCTGATGACGCTCCTGTGAAGCGCCTTGAGATGTTTTACTACGTTAAAGGCGCTATATACATGCAAGTTGTTGTTGACTGTGCTGACGTGGGCTTCGTGGATATGTTGTGACAAAGTCTTTGGATCTCATTTTCTATTCCAATTCCCATGTTTCCTATTTGACGATTTCTTTTCCCCCTTTGCCTCACAACTCCCTGCAATTCAAGATTGCGGAATCATGTCAATTGTTCTATCAGATCCTGCTTTGGCTGCTTTTATCCTTTTGTTTGATGCTTTGCTTGTTTTGCCAAACTTTTGGCAACTTAACACTCTCCTCTTAAGGATCAGCATTGTCTTCCATGCATTACCAAGTGAACTAACACTTTGTTAAGCGAGAATCCGACACCTGGGATTTTACCAACAGAATAATCCCTGGACTTTCCACAATCAAGTCTCACGTATCTGGCCTCAACTCCAGTCCTTTCTGGAGTGGAATTATTTCTATCTGGGTCATGTGATGCTATCTAGACTTACCCAGAACCTCCCTGAAGCCCCAAGGGTTTCAGAAAGGAGATAACTGGGGGTCCCCGTGTAAAAATGTTTGCCCCTTATGCTTTGGTGGAGCGCTTGTAATTACGCTTTCCTGTGTAACCTGTTATAACTTGATATGTGATTGCGAGCTACTGCTACCTGTAACATGGCTCATTTATTGTTTACTTCTGCTGTGTCTGAAAACTTAAGAGAACAATATTGTGGTCAAAACCTATATTGTACTCTATAGCCCTCAGAATTGCTGGCGTATTCTTGCTGAGAGCACAGATCAGAGAATTGAGTATAGGGGTCAGTGGTTAGCACCAATGAAAAGTAATTGAATAAATGAAGTACTTTTTGAAGTGCAGTCACTGTTGTAATATAGGAAGCGCGGCAGCCAATTTGCACACAGCAAGCTCCCACAAACAGCAATGTGATAATTGACCAGATGATCTGTTTTAGTGATGTTGATTGAGGAATAAATATTGGCCCCAGGATACCAGGGATAACTCCCCCTGCTCTTCTTCGAGATAGCGCCATGGGAGCTTTTACATCCACTTGAGACAGCAGACGAGGCCTCGGTTTAACGTCTCATCCAAAAGACGGCGCCTTCGACAGTGCGGCACTCCCTCAGCACTGCACTGGGAGTGTCAGCCTAGATTTTTGTGCTCAAGACTCTGGCGTGGGACTTGAACCCACAACCTTCTGACTCAGAGGCGAGGGTGCCGCCCACTGAGCCACGGCTGACACCGACCGTTAGCTAGGCTCCAGTTTCTCAATTTTGGGTCTCATCTCTTGTATCCCTAAATCACTTCTTTTGCAGAAACACTATCCAGCTCCCCCCTTGAATTTGTTGAGGTTCTCCGTCTCCCAGCCGGACTGTTCCATCATTTTCTGTTCACCCCCTTCTGCATGAAGTAGTTACATCTAAGGTGGCCACTTCTGTACTTGAGGCCATGCTCCTTGATGACAGAGCTTGTAGCTGCGTCAAACAGTTTATTAGGGTCCCTTTCGTGTATACCCCTTAGAATCCGTAAAACTTTGTTAAGTTTCTGCTGGGCCTGCTTTTCTCTGGGCGACATTCCCAGTTTCCTTATCCTCTATCTAAGATCCGCAGTATCAGTCTAGTTGCTCTCATTTGTAGTCTCGCCAAAGGCAGAGGCCTAAACTTCTGATCAGGCCCAGTGGTGGGGGACTGGAATTTGGGACACGGCAGCGTAATGGTTATGTTACTGGAATAGTAATCCAGAGGCCTGGACTAATGATCCGGAGACGTGAGTTCAAATCCCACCACAGCTGGGGAATTTAAATTCAGTTAATTAATTAAATAAATCTGGAATATAAAGCTAGTGTCAGTAATGGTGACCATGAAACTATCAGATTGTCATTAAAAACCCATCAGGTTCACTAATGTCCTTTAGGGAAGGAAATCTGCCATCCTTACCCGGTCTGGCCTATAAGTGACTCCAGACCCACAGCAATGTAGTTGACTCTTAACTGCCCTCTGAACTGGACTAACAAGACACTCAGTTGTACGAGACGGCTCACCACCACCTTCTCAAGGGCAATTAGGAATGGGCAATAAATGCCGGCCTTGCCAGCGACGCCCACATCCCAAGAACGAGCAAAAAAAAACTGATTGGTACTTGTCAAGTCACATTCAAGGTATCAATAGCATAGAAGGTGAGAGTAAATGTCACCTTCACTACCACTGTAAGACTGTGTTCCCTCCCTAAACTTCTCCGCCTCTCTCTCCTCCTTTAAGACGCTCCTTAAAGCCTACCTCTTTGACCAAGCTTTTGGTCACCTGCCCTAATTTATCCTTACGTGGCTCGGTGCCAATTTTTTGTCTGATTTACGCTCCTGTGAAGCACCTTGGGAGGTTTTACTATGTTAAAGGCGCTATATAAATACAAGTTGTTCTTCATTGCCAGCGATGCCCAAATCCCGTGAATAAATTTTTTTAAAATTTGAGGTGGAACCCATCTCCATCCAGCTGAGAGCCGGCAAGAGTTCCATGGTGGCCCCTGGCTTAAAGAACACAAGAACATAAGAATTAGGAGCAGGAGTCGGCCATTTGGCCCCTTGAGCCTGCTCCGCCATTCAATAAGATGATGGCTGATCATCGACCTCAACTCCACTTTCCCCGCCCGATCTCCATATCCCTCGATTCCCTTAATATCAAAAAAATTCCCTTAATATCCCAAAAATTCCTGTAATATCCCAATGACCTTGCCCAGGTAATCAATGCCAGAGGGTTCAATGACCTTAGAAACCCCAACTACAGGCTCGCTTAGTCACTCAAGTTTTATTTCAGTGTTTTTACCCCAGCCCCAGGAGAACTCCCAGTGGCTTTTACAACAACGGATTGGGGGGCAAGCATCTCTGAAGCACCCCTGCAGGGCATGGCAGCTCGTCCCGACCATGCAGATGACCCCCGACCCCAATGCCAGGACCGGCCTTGGAACCTGTAGCTATCGATTCGTGCAGCCGTGAGGTCTGCCCTACCATGCACGTGCTGGCGGATGTCACCCGTGGGAATTTTTGCCCCAGGGTTTGAGCCCTGGAGCGAAAATTGCCCATCCCTATATTGCCCCTTGAGAAGGTGGTAGTGAGCTGCCTTCTTGAACCGCTGCAGTCCGTGTGGAGAAGGTACTCCCACACAGTGCTTATGATACTTCTTTGTAGCGATTTTGGTACAACTAAATGTCACGCTAGACCATTTCAAAGAGCTATTAAGAGTCAACCGCATTGCCATGGGTCCGGAGTCACATATCGGCCAGACCGGGTGAGGGTGGCAGATTTCCTTCCACTAAAGGACATTAGTGAGCCAGATGGGTTTTTACCGACAATCCGGTACAGGAAACTTTGGTTTATCCGGAGGTTGTATGTCCGGAATACTCGATCTAACGGCAAAAATCAGGAGCCGTTTTCTGTAAGTTTTTTTAGATCTTGTTCTTTTTTTTTCCCAGTCAGGCACTGCAAGGTCTATAGCTATAGCAACAGCTTCAGCTAGAGACGCTTGCAGCTGCAGCCGACGCTTTAGAAGCTGTTGCTAAGCAACAGTGTTTGTTGTCAGATACGGAGATGAAAACCTCCGTATGCTTCAACATTAACTTTGTATGTCCGGCAGTTTTGATAGATCGGCAACACGCCGGTCCCGTCGGTGCCAGATATCACAAAGTTTCCTGTACTTTCACGGTCGCCATTACTGATACCAGCATTTTAAATCCAGATTTATTTAATTAAATTTAAATTCCCCAGCTGCCGTGGTGGGATTTGAACTTATGGTCTACCGGATCATTAGTCCAGGCCTCTGGTATGCCACCGTACCCCATGTGAATATTGCAGTACAGTCTACAGGTCGCTTGTGCAAGATAACAAAACAGTGCGGAGAGCTGCTTCCCCCGGAATACTCTGTGCCACAGGCAAATGACGTCTCGCTTTGCAAAATCGGTCTAGAAATGACTGTACATTTGCAGGAAGTCGCGCCATCGGTACCACGGTGTCGGAGATTGGGGTGTGCCGTGACTTTACAGTAGTCATCATACCTAGCCCAGCAGATTGCCCCAGGACACCGGGGATAACTCCCCACCCCCCCACCCCCCACCCCCCATTTCAATGCTTAATAGAAATTGGATTTGATTTGGGGAGCATTGAACATTAGAAAGCAAGAAAGAAAGAAAGGCTTGCATTTCTATAGCGCCTTTCACGACCACCGGACGTCTCAAAGCGCTTTACAGCCAATGAAGTACTTTTTGAAGTGTAGTCACTGTTGTAATGTTGGAAACACAGCAGCCAAAATGTGCACAGCAAGCTCCCACACACAGCAATGTGATAACGACCAGCTAATCTGTTTTTGTGATGTTGATTGAGGGATAAATATTGGCCCCAGGGCACCAGGGATAACTCCCCTGCTCTTCTTCGAAATAGTGCCAGGGGATCTTTTTACGTCCACCTGAGAGAGCAGACGGGAGCCTCGGTTTAACGTCGCATCCAAAAGACAGAATCTGCGACAGTGCAGCGCTCCCTCAGCACTGCACTGGAGTGTCAGCCTAGCTTTATGTCAGCCTAGCAAAGCTGCTATATTCTCAGAATAGGTCCTAGTCTTTATTAATTAGGAAAGATTAGTAACATCTGACGGTTCACAGATTGACCGCAGTCTTTATCTTTATGTAATGCTAGAGTCAATTGTAAAAGATGTAATAGCAGAGCACTTGGAAAACAGTGACAGGATCGGACAAAGTCAACATGGATTTACAAAAGGTAAATCATGCTTGACAAATCTACTGGAATTTTTTGAAGATGTAACTGGTAGAATTGATAAGGAAGAACCAGTGGATGTGGTGTATTTGGACTTTCAGAAGGCTTTCGACAAGGTCCCGCATAAGAGATTAGCATGCAAAGTTAAAGCACATGGGATTGGGGGTAAGGTACTGACTTGGATAGAGAACTGGTTGGCAGACAGGAAGCAAAGAGTTGGAATAAACAGGTTTTTTTCCGAGTGGCAGGCAGTGACTAGTGGGGTACCGCAGTGATCGGTGCTAAGACCCCAGCTATTCACAATATATATTAATGATTTAGACGAGGGAACTAGATGTAATATCTCCAAGTTTCAGACGACACAAAGCTGGGTGGGTGAGTGTGCTGTGAGGAGGATGCAGAGAAACTCCAGTATGATTTGGACAGGTCGGGTGAGTGGGCAAATACATGGCAGATGCAGTATAATGTGGATAAATGTGAGGTTATCTACTTCGGTGGCAAAAACAGGAAAGCAGATTATTATCTGAATGGCAATAGATTGGGAAAAGGGGAGGTGCAACGAGACCTGGGTGTCCTTGTGCACCAGTCACTGAAGGTAAGCATGCAGGTGCAGCAGGCGGTTAAGAAAGCAAATGGTATGTTGGCCTTCATAGCGAGAGGATTCGAGTGCAGGAGCAGGGATGTCTTGCTGCAGTTTTACAGGGCCTTGGTGAGACCACACCTTGAGTATTGTGTGTAGTTTTGGTCACCTTATCTGAGGAAGGATGTTCTTGCCATGGAAGGAGTGCAGCGAAGATTCACCAGACTGATACCTGGGATGGCAGGAATGACGTATGAGGAGAGATTGGGTCGATTAGGCTTATACTCGCTGGAGTTTAGAAGAATGAGAGGGGATCTCATTGAAACTTATAAAATTCTAACAGGGCTAGACAGACTAGATGCAGGAAGGATGTTCCCGATGGCGGGGGAGTCCAGAACCAGGGGTCACAGTCTAAGGATAAGGGGTAAGCCATTTAGGACAGAGATGAGGGGGAATTTCTTCACCCAGAGAGTGGTGAACCTGTGGAATTCTCTACCACAGAAGGCAGTTGAGGCCAATTCATTAAATATATTCAAGAAGGAGTTGGATATATTTCTTAAAGCTAAAGGGATCAAGGGGTATGGGGAGAAAGCAGGGACAGGGTACTGAATTTGGATGATCAGCCATGATCGCATTGAATGGCGGAGCAGGCTTGAAGGGCTGAATGGCCTACTCCTGCTCCTATCTTCTATGTTTCTATGTAATATGCTCTTTGCTGCATTTTCAGCACGGTATCTAGAGCATGTGGCATCATAAAGGAAGTGCAACATCATTAGTAATCTTTGTGGTAGCCCAATAGACTAGAGTTCATCCAGGCAAACTTAAGTTGAGGTTCGGGGAGATGTTGCATAATGTGTGAGTGACAATATTGTGAGTGGGTCGTAGCATTTGGGTCAAGGGTAGAATTTGTTCTGTATTCTGCTGCCTATTGCTATATCTCCATTTGTTCCGTTGAATGTTATCACATGGTTTATTTTTTCATTGGAATGAATTTATCTTCAATAGTTGCTTGGACTAAAGATGGACATTCTGATTCATAGGATTCAAAATTCAGATCCTCTGAATCTGAAGTGTGAGTAACAAGGCCACTGCATGAGCAGCAAACATTTTGGATATATTTCTGTTACGAGACAGCCAGGGAATTGGATGCATAACCATCACTGGAACGCCAGAGATGGATGGTGAGAGGACATGTGTATTTATTGACTGCCACAAATCATCTTTGAAGATGGCAGAACATTTATTCCCTCGAAGATCACAACAACAACAACTTGCATTTATACAGCGCCTGTAATTTTATAAAACGTCCCAGGGCACTTCACAGGAGCGATTATCGAGCAAAATTTGACACCGAGCCACATAAGGAGATATTGGGGCAGATGGCCAAAAGCTTGGTCAAAGAGGTAGATTTTAAGGAGTATCTTAAAGTAGGAAAGAGAGGTAGAGAGGCGGAGAGGTTTAGGGAGGGAATTCCAGAGCTTAGGGCCTTGGCAACAGAAGGCACGGCCACCAATAGTTGAGCGATTATAATCAGGGATGCTCCAAAGGGCAGAATTGGAAGAGTGCAGATATCTCGGAGGGTTATGGGCTGGAGGAGGTTACAGAGATAGGGAGGGGCGAGGCCATGGAAGGATTTGAAAATAAGGATGAGAATTTTGAAATCAAGGTGTTGCTTAACCGGGAGCCAATGTAGTTCAGCGGTGAAGGGTGAACGGGACTTGGTGTGAGTTAAGACACGGGCAGCAGAGTTTTGGATGACCTCTGACATGAATCAGTCATTCATGAAAGAAAGACTTATGAAATAATACTGAGCGCCCTACGGGTGGCGCTGTCCAGGGAGAGTATAAATACTCGGGCACGGGCCCAGCTTGCGCAGGACATTCTTAACAGGAACTAGTGAAGGACACAACTAGACCTCCATGTTGTAAAACAGTTGATTAAAGCTTTGTTTAACGCTTAGACCAAGTGCCTAGTAGTTTTCTTACGTCAACCTCAAGTTTACATAAGGTAGAATGTGGGAGGCCGGCCAGGAGTGCGTTGGAATAGTCAAGTCTAGAGGTAACAAAGGCATGGATGAGGGTATCAGCAGCGGATGAGCTGAGGCGATGTTACGGAGGTGGAAATAGGCGGTCTTGGTGATGCCACGGATATGTGGTCGGAAGCTCATATCGGGGTCAAATATGACACCGATATAAACCATTTATAAAAGTGGTACCCCCTAGGCTGGATTATTCGAAAAGTTAATATGTAAATATCTGCTTCGTCAATCCCACCTCTTGGATGGAAATTCCTTTTATACAAGAGAGGACAATAAAAGGTCTTGGCACTCACAGCCATCGAGGTAATCCTGGCTGTGAGGCTAACCACCCTGCCGAATAAACAGGAACTTCTTCCAGGTGAAAGAACACATTCAATGGCAAGTACTTTTAACAGTTTAAAATTGACTTGTTTAATAGTTCCTTTTTTTTCTTCAGACCCTGTGATTTAATCTTTGGATCTCAGCAATAATTTCACAGCTCAGGGATATAATTGAAGGTAGAGAGGGGGGAAACATGATTGCAGTTAAGCAAGGAGAAGTGCACAGGTTTGGTCTCCTTATCTGAAGAAGGGATATACCTGCCTCAGAGGCAGTGAAACGAAGGTTCACTAGATTGAATCCTGGGATTGCAGGATTGTCCTATGAGGAGCGATTGAGTAGATTGGGCCGATACTCTCTGGAGTTTAGAAGAATGAGAGGTGATCTCATTGAAACATAAGATTCTGAGGGGGGAATTGACAGGGTAGATGCTGAGAGGTTGTTTCCCCCTGGCTGGAGAGTCTAGAACTAGGGGGCACAGTCTCAGGATAAGGGGTCGGCCATTTAGGACTGAGATGAGGAGGAATTTCTTCACTCAGAGGGTTGTGAATCTTTGGAATTCTCTGCCCCAGAGGACTGTGGATGCTGAGTCTTTGAGTATATTCAAGGCTGAGATCGATAGATTTTTGGACTCTAGGGGAATCAAGGGATATGGAGATCGGGCGAGAAAGTGGAGTTGAGGTCGAAGATCAGCCATGATCTTATTGAATGGCGGAGCGGGCTCGAGGGGCCGTGCGGCCGACTCCTGCTCCTCATTCTTGTGTTCTTATGTTTTTTTATGAGCAGAAAATCAATGTCACTGTGAAGTAGTTACTCGCCTTAGATATTTCACAGCCTCCATATTGAATCAGTGGCCAAGGGTCCGGCTCCATTGATCCCAGAATGCTGACATTTTATCCAACTGGAAGTAAAGTGGATAAGTTTCCATGATGCCAGGTGGCACTGCTTCTGCATGACCATCATTGCTTGCAGAGTGGGTTTTCTTTACAGACTTACCAGGGCTCTCTGTTCTGAATTTTCGGTTGGGGTGGGTCCCTGACAACTGAAAGGTGAAAGCACGTTGCCCTGAAAGGTGTATGCTTTTCCTTGTGCAGATCAGGCTCGGAGGAGTTCCCGACCCCCAGAATAGCAAAGGAACATTTGTAGATATAAGTTATTGAGCTAGAATGGCTCTTACATATGTAGCAGGCTGGGTCTCTTTTCTCTTGAGAAGAGAAGGCTGAGGGGTGACTTAACAGAGGTCTATAAAGGTTTTGGTAGAGTAGACACACAGAGAGAGTGTTTCCGCTTGTGGGGAAGAGCAAAAACGAGAGGCCATCAACATAGGATAGTCACCAAGAAATCCAACAGGGAATTCAGAACAAACTTCTTTACCCAGAGAGTGGTGAGAATGTGGAACTCGCTACCACAGGGAGTGGTTGAAGCGAATAGTATAGATGGATTTAAGGAGTGGGTGGACAAGCATATGAGGGAGAAGGGAATAGAGGGTTACGCTGATAGATTTAGATGAGGAAAGACGTGAGGAGGCTCGAGCGGAGCATAAACACCGGCATGGACTGGTTGGGCCGAATGGCCTGTTTCTATCTTATGTAATCCTATGTAATGTGATCTCCCGGTATTATTCAATGCATTTTTCCTCCCCACCCCACCAATATTACAGTAAAGGAGTTACAGAATCATAGAGTACCACAGCACAGAGATGGCCCATCAAGTCTGCATTCGTGTTTTTCCCCACTGAGCCACCTTGTCTAATCTGACTCTCCCGCTTGCTCCCGGCCGTTTAGGACTGAGATGCGGAGGAAATTCTTCGCTCAGAGGGTTGAGAATCTTTGGAATACTCAACCCCAGAGGGCTGTGGATGCTCAGTCGTTGAGTATGTCCAGGACTGGGATCTATAGATTTTTGGATACTAAAGGAATCAGGGGATATGGGGATCGGGCAGGAAGGTGGAGTTGAGGTAGAAGATCAGCCATGATCCCACCCCAAAAACTTTCCAAAGCACACAGATACAAGCGAAGGACTCAAGGCACCAATTATGCCAAAGTAGATACTACAGGTGTACAGTAACAAAACCGATGGGGAGTTGACTTGTCCCTTTCAAATGTTATACCACTTATGTAGTAAAATATGAAACCAATACCATCTGGACCCATTCATCTCCCATCAGAGACCAGGATTCTTTTTTGATGGTGCAGCTTAAGTTTTTTTTTTCGCTCATTGCCACCTTCTTTGCAGAAAGTAAATAGAGTTCTGTTTAGGTGATTGAGAGGCCACCATGTAGACCAATTACCTTTACCTGCACTCAACCCCAGCATCACGGATCATGCGACAAATAGAAGTTCTGGGTTTTGAACCAGTGATTTAAAAACATTTAAAATCCCATATCGGGGTGGAAATTGGACCTGGCTGCCCCCATCTTATGGGTGTAAAATGGGAACAATGAGGCCCAATTTCAGGGAGGCCAACCTCCTGCACCCCAAGGATGCCTGAAAGACGTCTACACTGACTGGACTCAAAACTGTATGATTAGGCCTTCAAACTGGGACACGTGGCAAAGTGGCTATGTATAAAGAAGAAAGAAACTACAGCCTTTGTGAAAAGTAGTCTGTGGGCAAACACTGTGGGCTGGATTTTCCATGCACCGAGGAGGCGGGCATGGAGGCGGGACAGCACGTAAAATCGGAGAACTTGGGGGCGGGTGGCAAACCCACCCCCATCCCGCCTCCGTGCCCTTTTGCCAGGAGGCGGGAGGATGTGCAGCTTCGGGTCCCGTCTCCTGGAGGCGGGAAAGGCATTTAATCCTTTTAACTGCCTGTTAACAGGTAGTTAACGGGCAGAAAAAGGGATTAGTGCCATTTTACCTTCTCAAGTGAAGGCTTCCCGACCTCGGAGAACCCCGCCGGGTTGGAGGAGACGTGGAGGAGGTCTGTGGCGGTCGGAGGCACCTGGAAGTAAGGTGTAGAGGTGAGTGATGGGTGCAAGTGTGGAGTGGTAAGTATGCAAGGTGAGTGATAAGTTTAAAAAAGTGTTCACTTACCTTGTTTTCCTTCCCTAGCCTTTAGCCGCGCTGGATGGGGAGAGCGGACATCTCCTTGTCAATTTCAGGTAATGGCTGATAGACCCTCCGTTCCATCAGACATCTGAAATTTACAAATTTGCAATGTTTGATGAGTCCTCACCTCAAAGACTCATCAAATTAAAGAGAATGTCAGTGTTTGACAGCTTCACAGAGCTGTCAGACGCTGTCATTTCTTCTTTCAAGAAGTCTTGACAGATAGCTGGTCTGACGTTGACATGATCTGTCAGTGACTTCTTCCTTAATTGGCCTGCTGAGCCCGCAGGGCAGGCTTAACAAACTCAATCAGAGGAAAATCCCTCTGAATGGTCAGGCGAGGATGGAGGCGGGACATTGACACACAAGCATCAGTCCCGCCTCCAACTCGCCTCCATTCACAAAATCCAGCCCTGTGTGTAACATGACCTCTGGCCACACATTCTGTTTCGTATATAACTAATAGCGCCACTTGGTGGACTACTGATGTATATAATAATAAAGCCATATGCAGTACAGTTCTTACCGGAAGCCATGTTGTGCTGTTGTGTATATATATACTGTGTCTCAAAACTTATCGCGATATAGTGATTCCGGTCCTACGCTCACGGATGCACCAGTGTCGATTTCCACGGGTATCCTGGTTCCTGCGACATCTACTTGGATAACGATACCTCGCGAATCGCTGTTAGATACCATCGTGCTCCTGATGACGTGGATCTCCAGAAACTCCTCGTCCTGCTGCTTCTCTTCAACGGTATGTAGTGTCCGGTGATTTCTACTTCTAGCATTGCCAGTCGGTTTACTCTTCTGTCAGCACACCTTCGGAAGATGCCAGTTTTCTTGCAGTAGAAACACTCTGCCTTCACATATGGACAGCTTTGAGCGATGTGTTGTCCCAGGCACCGATAGCACGACTTCAATGCACTGTTACCTTGGCCAGTTGCTGAGGCCTTGGGGCCCAACTGCCTTTTGCTTTTAGCCTGCGGCCGATTCACCGCGGTTGTCTGGCGACTGGAAATGGCACGGAACTCTCGGGAGCATCGGTCGGCCATATCCATCGACGGCTGTCTGACAAGCTAAGTCAAAAGTCAAGTTAGGGGTTGTCAACAATTTACTTCTGATACGTTCATTTTTCAACCCACAAAGCGGTCACTCAAAGCTCGGTCCTGAAAGTTTCTGAAATGACAGTGAATGGATGTTTTTTTTAAAGCTACAATGTACTCACTGATACCCTCGTCATTTAATTGATCACGTGTTCCAAAACAATAACTTTCAGCAATTTCCAGGGGCTCCGGACTGTAGTGCCGTTCTAACTTGGTTAGGATCTCCTTCAGTGGTGTGTCCTTCGGCTTGGTGGAAACAAGCACATTTTTCAGGGTTTCATCCACCTCGGGGCCGGCTTCAGTCACAAAAAAATCCGTTTCATTTCTAAAACCGCCCGGTTACGGTTTACATCATCGGGGACTTCGACGATACTATTCGCGGTGAAAAACATTTCTAGCCGCTCCACATACACTCTGAAAGTCTCTCGGTCACGATGGAACTCACCCAAGCGCCCTATTATTCCCATAGGCGCAGCCATCTGGACTCTGGGAACATCAACAGTTCAGCCACGTGTGCTTGAAATTTACAGCCCGGGATTTTTAAGTTTTTCTGCAAAATGAAGAACCTCTAACAGTCCCTCCAGCGGTTGGCAGGATTATCCTCCAACAAAAATATCAGATAGGGAATCCACAATCGCATCCTCATCGCCAGTTCTGTGATATCTTGAGACACAGCATATATATACACAACAGCACAACATGGCTTCCGGTAAGAACTGTACTGCACATGGCTTTATTATTACAATAAGAACTGTACTGCATATGGCTTTATTATTATATATATCAGTAGACCACCAGGTGGCTCTATTACAACAACAACTTGTATTTAACATAATAAAATGTCCCAAGGTGCTTCACAGGAGAGTTATGAAGCAAATTTGATACCGAGGCACATATGGAGAAATTAGGACAGATGCCCAAAAGCTTGGTCAAAGAGGTAGGTTTAAGGAGCGTCTTAAAGGAGGAAGGAGAGGTAGCGAGGCAGAGAGGTTTAGGGAGGGAATGCCAGAGCTTAGTGGTTAGGGCCGAGGCAGCTGAAGGCACGGCCGGCAATGGTGGAGCGATTAAAATCGGGGATGCTCAAGAGGGCAGAATTAGAGGAGCGCAGAGATCTCGGGGGTTGTGGGGCTGGAGGAGATTACAGAGATAGGAAGGGGGCGAGGCCACGGAAGGATTTGAAAACACGGATGAGAATTTTAAAATCGAGGAGTTGCTTAACCGGGAGCCAGTGTAGGTCAGTGAGCACAGGGGGGATGGGTGAACGGGACTTGGTGCGAATTAGGACATTAATTAGTAACATCAAAGAGGTGATAGGTACGTGTAAAAAGGAGTGAATATTTGTATCAGATTGTTTCTGTTTAGTTAGTGATTTCATTGCTTTGTGTGTTTTTTGTTACTTTAAGCACCAGCTGTTCATGTGGTGGCTTTGCTAACATTGTACTTTGTCACCTTTCGATGGCAATAAGGTGAAAAACATTATAAAAAAACAAACGTGAACTAGAAGAGACCATTTAATGGAATGGAAGAACTTCACACTTCTAAGCATTTGTACGATTTCACGACCACCGGACATCCCAAAGCGCTTTACATGATAATGACCAGATAATCTGTTTCAGTGATGTTGATTGAGGGATAAATATTGACCACAGGACACCGGGGATAACTCCCCCTGCTCTTCTTTGAAATAGTGTTGTGGGAGCTTTTACGTCCACCTGAGCGAGCAGACGGGGCCTCGGTTTAACATCTCATCCAAAAGACGGCACCTCCGACAGTGCAGCACTCCCTCAGCACTGCACTGGAGTGTCAGCCTAGATTTTGTGCTCAAGTCTCTGGAGTGAGACTTGAACCCACAACCTTCTGACTCAGAGGCGAGGGTGCTGCCCACTGAGCCACAGCTGACAGTACCCACTGATAGTACTTTCATGCACAAAATAAATTCATTTTTCTAACATGTTTTTACATTTTGCAGATAAATCCACTGCACTTGAATTCGAGCTGTGTTCACCATTATGACAAAGAAAAGAATTGCTGCAATGAATGTCAAGCAGGTGAACCTCTTTATACCTGTTGTCTGTAAAATGTGTAGATTTCCTCCTGTAGATATTTGTCATGGTTTGGACATTTGCACAACGTTTCTGTCTTGTCTTCGCAGTGCAAAGGCAATTTCGATAAGAATTCCTAGTGGAAACATTCCTCGGCCCCTCCAGCACATTCCCACCATAACTCCAGCAGCAGTGTAGTGGAAGGGCTGGAAAATAGAGAGAGAGAGAGAGACTTACATTTCTATAGCGCCTTAAGCGACCACCTGACATCCCAAAGCGCTTTACAGCCAATGAAGTACTTTGTGAAGTGTAGTCACTGTTGTAATGTAGGAAACGCGGTAGCTAATTTGCACACAGCAAACTCCCACAAACAGCAATGTGATAATGACCAGATAATCGGTTTCAGTGATGTTGATTGAGGGATAAATATTGGCCCCAGGACACCGGGGAGAACTCTCCTGCTCTTCTTCAAAATTGTGCTGCGGGATCTTTTACATCCACCCGAGAGAGCAGACGGGGCCTCGGTTTAACATCTCATCCAAAAGACAGCAGCTCTGACAGTGCAGCGCTCCCTCAGCACTGCACTGGGAGTGTCAGCCTAGATTTTTGTGCTCAAGTTGCTGGAGTGGGACCTGAACCTACAACCTTGTGATTCAGAGTGCTACGCACTGAGCCACAGCTGATACTGACAATAGACAGGGACTCAGATACAGAGCCAAGTGGGAAAAATCCTGGCCCCCATGGGACAGACCAACCCCTCCAGGTTCCACTAGTCAACCAGGCTGGCTGGTTAGTCATTAACATTGCTCTGGTACTGAACCTGCCACCGAGAGTTGACCGGTTTCTGAAGCTATCATCACTAGGCAGGTCATCTTAGAGCCACCTGAACTTCAAAGGACACCACTTAGCCCCCTCCTCCCTTGAAAAGGAGGATAGTCACTAATTGGTCTTCAGATCCCTTACTAGGTATCAGGAGCTCCTCACAAGTGGCATGTTAAGCAGGATAACTCACCATAAGACATGATGCCATCCTCCTATCCACAGCTTTGACACACACACTGCACCTCTTCAAAGGGAGGTTCCACCACTTGGAGGGCTGGAGCTTCAGCAACAGCTGCTTGTCTCTCTGCAACTTAAACCCGGTAATCATTGAGCCCTGGATATATGAGCTCACGTTCTCATACCTGTCCTCTAGGTAACACCTTCCAGCAGCTATCATGCCAAGTCACAAGAGTTTCCTCATCCTCTATATAACAGGCAACCACTTTCATTGTGTGGGAAGGACCTATCCAAAGAGCAGCGGTTGTGCCAGCCATCTTGATGTTCTAGATGTCCAAGTCAATTGCCATGCAAGAAGCTTACTCATCATCAACTGCATAATCCAGGTCCTCATGCAAGGGGCTTTGGCAAAGAGATATGCCCACCTTGAGAAAGACTCCCCTTCCAGGGCAGGCAGTGACAGATCATTGTAGGCTGGAGCCCTCCCTCCCTGCAGTCGTTTTCCCTTTCCACCGCAAATATACTTCACAGCTTGGTCCTAGATCTCACACGTTGGCCGGAGGAAGCCTTTCCATTGAATGCCTAGCACTTCTGAACCGTGTAGGAGAGCTGTTTGAACACGTGTATTATATATCACATTCTTAACCTGCATTAGTATTTTGCCGTCGTTGAAACAGGGCAAGGAAAACCAAAGAGGTTCTTAGAAACATAGGAGGAGGAGTAGGCCATTTGGCCCTTCGAGCCTGCTCCACCATTCAATATGATCATGGCTGATCCTCTATCTCAATACCATATTCCCGCTCTCTCCCCATACCCCTTGATGCCTTTTGTGTCTAGAAATCTATCTATCTCCTTCTGTGGTAGAGAATCCCACAGGTTCACCACCCTGTGAGTGAAGAAATTTCTCCTCATCTAAGTCCTAATTGTCCTACCCCATATCCTGAGACTGTGACCCCTTGTTCTAGCCCCCCCAGCCAGGGGAAACATCCTCCCTGCATCCAGTCTGTCTAGCCCTGTCAGAATTTTATACATTTCAATGAGCTCCCCCTCTCATTCTTCTGAACTCTATTGAATACAGGCCTAGTCGGCCCAATCTCTCATACGACAGTCCTGCCATCCCAGGAATCAGTCTGGTGAACCTTCGCTGCACTCCCTCTATGGCAAGTATATCCTTTCTTAGGTAAGACCAAAACTGCACTTACACTCCAGGTGTGGCCTCACCAAGGCCCTGTATATCTGTAGTAAGACATCCTTGCTCCTGTACTCAAATCCTCTTGCAATGAAGGCCAACATACCATTTGCCTTCCTAATGGCTTGCTGCTCCTGCACCTTCTTGGGGGGGAGGGGGGTGGGGGGCTAAGGTTCGAACAAGAGGTTGGACTTAGATGGCTCTCATCTCATGACAGCTGAGCTCTGGGAAATTACCTTCCAACTGCTTTTTGGCGAGTGGTAATGTTGGATCGGCGCAAACGTCCCAGGAAAATATGGAACGCCATAACTGATGGTGTGTCACTTACTCCATAATTGCCTCTTCCTTTCACGCCGTTCAAAAATAGGCGTGAAAGTGGCTTTAAAAAGGGAGTTGGATAAGTACCTGAGGAGAAAAAATTTGCAGGGCTACGGGGAAAGGGCAGGTGAGTGAGACTAGCTGAAGGGCTCTTGCAGAGAGCCGGCACGGGCTCGACGGACCGAATGGCCTCCTTCTGTGCTGTAACCATTCTAGGATTCTAGGGTCCCGACGATGTTGATTTAACAGCGCAAGTCCCCAGGAAAATCTCGGCCGTTGTTTCCACATTTCTCATGTCTCCACATATGAGAACATAAGAACATAAGAATTAGGAGCAGGAGTCAGCCATTCGGCCCCTCGAGCCTGCTCCGCCATTCAATGAGATCATGGCTGATCATTGACCTCAACTCCACTTTCCCGCCCCATCTCCATATCCCTTGAATCCCCTAGAGCCCAAAAATCTATCGATCTCAGCCTTGAATATACTCAATGATTCAGCATCCACAGCCCGCTGGCGTAGAGAATTCCAGGGCAGTGGACTGCACCGTGACCCCTGCACTTGCACTTTCAGAGAATTAGGTCTTGAAGTCAACCCCTGGGTTCATCCACACCATTCAGCATTTTGCACAATCTCGAAATTAGAATAATGTTTTTCTTCCTAAAAAATGTACTACCTCGTCCAAAGTGCGACCCCCGCCAGGCTGATCAACTTCCCCATCTGCCAAACCCTTTACTTTTGTGTCATCAATAAATTTCGAGATCGTGCACTGCCTGCCCAAGTCTAAATCATCTGTATATACTGAGAACAAAAGAGGACCCAGAAGTAACCCTTGGGTTGCGTCACTACTTCTAACCCTTATCCAGTCTGAGCAACAGCCAGTTGCCCTTGCCTCTTGTACCCTGTCCACCAACCAACTCTCTGTCCATGCTGCTGAATTTCTTCTTATACTGTTCCAAATTTTAAAGATATCAAAAGAATTGATGGCAATGCATAAGAACGTAAGAAATAGGAGCAGGAGGAGGTTATATGGAACTTTGAGCCTGCTCCACCATTCAATAAGATCATGGCTGATCTTCGACTTCAACTCCACTTTCCTGCTCGATCCCCATATCCCTTGATTCCCCTAGAGTCCAAAAAATCTATCGATCTCTGTCTTGAATATACTCAACGACTGAGCATCCACAGCCCTCTGGGGTACAGAATTTCAAAGATTCACCATCCTCCAAGTGAAGAAATTTCTCCTCATCTCAGTCCTAAATGGCCGAGCCCTTATCCTGAGACTCTGCCCCCTGGTTCGAGGCTCTCCAGCCAGGGGAAACATCCTCCCAGAATCTACCCTGTCAAGCCCCACCTTCAGAAGCTTATATGTTTCAATGAGACCGCCTCTCGTTCTACTAAACTCTAGGGAATGTAGGCTGGGTCGACTGAATGTGCTCCAGCTACATCAGCAAAGGCGTCCAGCAGCTGAGTGCAGTGGAAATTTTAGTGATTGAAACCCAAATTTTTAAATGAACAACTGGGACATAGGTTCTAACTGATGGTGATGTCATTTTATTTTGTACACGCATTGCATTAATGGTCGCAACGGGAGCCTAACAGTGCGCAGACGTCATTAAAGTCATGTGTGTTCCACATAAAGTGAGATTTGAGTTTTGTTTGGGTGAGTGCCCACACCTACTGAGGGAAATAATCAGGTTTGATGAGTTAAAGTCGTCATTGATATTTGTGGTTGTACGACCTGTTTGTGGGTATCTGGTATTGACTGAAAGTGTGTTGCTTTTTACCTTTCAACCCAAAAATAAAATTCCCCAATCATTGGGCACATTTTAACTATGTGTGCTAATACACATTGCACACATTTCTATGCGTATTTTATAACTGTCCCTATTTATCTTCCCCTTTTCATAGAATCACAGAAATTTACAGCACAGAAGGAGGCCATTCAGCCCACCGTGTCCGTGCCGGCCGAAAAAGAGCTCTCCAGCCTAATCCCACTTTCCAGCTCTTGGTCCGTAGCCCTGTAGGTTCCGGCACTTCAAGTGCATATCAAAGTACTTTTTAAATGCGATGAGGGTTTCTGCCTCGACCACCCTTTCAGGCAGTGAGTTCCAGACCCCCACCACCCTCTAGGGGAAAAAAGTTCTCCTCAACTCCCCTCTAATCCTTCTCCCAATTACTTTAAATCCATGCCCCCTGGTCATTGACCTCTCTGCTAAGGGAAATAGGTCCTTCCTATCCACTCTATCCAGGCCCCTCATAATTTTATACACCTCAATTAAGTCTCCCCTCAGCCTCCTCTGTTCCAAAGAAAACAACCCCAGCTGATCCAATCTTTCCTCATAGCTACAATTCTCCAGTCCTGGCAACATCCTCGTAAATCTCCTCTGTACTCTCTCTAGTACAATCACATCCTTCCTGTAATGCGGTGACCAGAACTGCACGCAGTACATCGCTACCAGTGAAGTATGCCAGCGTCAGAAGAATTGTGCTGATGTTGACACTGCGTATTTTGTTTTAGGCTTCTACCTCTCCGCTCCCTGCACCACGGACAGACCCGTCGACTGCAAACCTTGTGGGGAAGGCGAGTACCTGGAGCACAGTAATTCTCAGACGGAATGTCTGAAACAGATCGAGTGTGATGAAAGTCAGTATCTACTTTGTAGATCAATCCAACACTAAGATTGATACTTACGAAATAAAGTAATTAACAATTAACGGGTTTGAAAATAATCACGGCGGTTCAATCGTTTCTCTTTAAAGGGGGGGTTTAGAAAAGGAGACAGAATTGGGGAACAAGGACTGCATGTTTTTGTGTGTATACATATACAAGTGTGTGTGTGTGTGTGTGTATGTAATATACGCACTGAACTGTATGAGACAGCCCATCCTACACTAAACATGTATACATACAATGTAGGGCAACAACAACAACAACTTGTATTTATATAGCGCCTTTAACATAGTAAAACGTCCCACGGCGCTTCACAGGAAAGCAAAATTTGACACCAAGCCACATATTTGGGCAGATGACCAAAAGCTTGGTCAAAGAGGTAGGTTTTAAGGAGCATTTTAAACTAGGAGAGAGAGGCGGAGAGGTTTAGGGAGGGAATTCCAGAGCTTAGGGCCCAGGCAGCTAAAGGCACGGCCACCAATGGTGGAGCGATGGAAATCGGGGGATGCTCAAGAGGCCAGAATTAGAAGAGCGCAGAGATCTCAGCGGGTTGCGGGGTTGGAGGAAACATAGAAACATAGAAGATAGGAGCAGGAGTCGGCCATTCGGCCCCTCGAGCCTGCTCCGCCATTCAATGAGATCATGGCTGAGCATCCAAACTCAGTACCCTGTTCCTGCTTTCTCCCCATATCCCTTGATCCCTTTAGCCTTAAGAAATATATCTAACTCCTTCTTGAATATATTTAATGAATTGGCCTCAACTGCCTTCTGTGGTGGAGAATTCCACAGGTTCACCACTCTCTGGGTGAAGAAATTCCTCCTCATCTCTGTCCTAAATTGCTTACCCCTTATCCTTAGGCTGTGACCCCTGGTTCTGGACTCCCCCGCCATCAGAAATATCCTTCCTGCATCTAGCCTGTCTAGTCCTGTTAGAACTTTATGAGTTTCAATGAGATCCCCTCTCATTCTTCTAAACTCCAGCCCAATCGACCCAATCTCTCCTCATACGTCATTCCTGCCATCATCAGTCTGGTGAATCTTCGCTGCACTCCCTCCATGGCAAGAACATCCTTCCTCAGATAAGGCGACCAAAACTGCACACAATACTCAAGGTGTGGTCTCACCAAGACCCTGTACAACTGCAGCAAGACATCCTTGTTCCTGTACTCAAACCCTCTCGCTACGAAGGCCAACATAGGAGGTTACAGAGATAAGGAGGGGCGAGGCCATGGAGGGATTTGAAAACAAGAATGAGAATTTTAAAATCGAGGATGAGTTGTCTTGACATCGCAGTGCCCTTCAAATGAATTTGCCTTCACAGTGTAGTAACCCACAGCATTAAATATGAACTAATGGCTATTCCAATTTGATAATCACAATTAGTACAATGGGCTAAGGGGTCACAGTTGCTCTGATAAGCATACGAGATAAAAAAATAGATTTTCTAGTTCGTGTTTAGGCTTGCAGGTTTAATCTGCTAGAAAGGTACATTTTTGTTTGTTTAGATTTTTTTTAGCCTCATCCTATTAAGCTTATTCTCTTCCTTTGAGTTTTCAACACCTGACTGAGAGACCAGGCAAACAAGCCCAACCCAGAAAAAAGAAAGACCTGTATTTATATAGCGCCTGATGTAAGAAAAAGGAGACTTACCATCAAGTAACTTTAAAGTAAGCTTTAAGTAACTTATAAACACACTATATACACAAGAGAGGTCTTTACCATGCCTCTGGTAGAAGCCTCTTACAATACTGAACAGACCAGTATTTATACCAGTCCAACAGGAAGTGACATATGACAGGAAGTGAGGTATGTACACAGTTCATAGTTCACAGGAAGTGATGACATAACTTCCCGGAAGTTATCATTTTTATCACATTCTTCCCTCCTGCAGGATTAGGAGGCTGTGGTCTACCTTTTGGTCCGCAGCCGGCGAACAAGGAAGAGTCGCACCCGTTTGGATTCCCGTCGTAGAGGGTCGCTGGTCCGCTTACATGCGGTTGGCCATTGGTCAGAGTCTGTGTGGCCTGGATTGCCCTGTGAAGGGTCGGGGAGATCATGGCTTCGAGTACGAGCCCCAATAGGTTCAAAGTCGGACTGCCTCTGTTCAGAGGGAGGTGCAGAGCTGGTCTGTGGCGGATCAGTACTTTCATGCGCGGTACTGGGAGGGTCGCAACCTTGAGCACGGGGTTCTACCGGCACCAAGCTAGTTGGTGTCCGATCAGGATCCTGGAGAGGGGTACCCGATAGGTCCCAAGAGTTTCCTGGTGAAATGCCATCACCCGATGTCCCACTAGGTCCTGGTGGGCAGGGAGCCAGATCCCGTAATGATACGGTAGATTCTCGGCCATCGGAATATCGTATGTTTGCATAGGTGGGGTTGGCATCGGTTAGTTCGACCTCGTCTACAAGAGGGTCATTTTTAGACGTCCGAACGTATCTTCGGAGTAATACAGGTCCAGGAGTAGTTAGCCATGACGGGAGTGATGTCCCATGAGATGAGCGACGCTGGAATCCAAAGAACCGCTCATGAGGTGTAGTATTTGTGGCTGTAGAAAGCAGGGACCGTATAGAGTGCAATGCATCCGGAAGCACTGTTTCCCATTGCTGGTCTGGTAGGCCCCGAGATCTTAAAGCGAGACGTACGGAATTCCAGATGATACCGTTATACCTCTCTACCTGCCCATTTCCGATGGGATGGTATGGTGTTGTTTTGCTTGTAGCAATTCCCCGTTCTGAGAGGTAGTCCTTGAGTTCCCTTGACATAAAGGATGGACCCCGATCTGAGTGAATATAAGCCGGCATGCCACAGAGAGAAAATACCTGCTCAAGGCAGCAGATTACTGTGGACGCCAGCATATTGGAGCAGGGGAAGGCAAACGGAAAACGTGAATATTCGTCGATCATGGTGAGCAAATATGTGTTCCGAGTTGAAGAGGGCACTGGGCCCTTAAAATCGATGCTAAGTCGTTGCATCGGTTGGGTTGCATGTATGAGTATACCATCTGAGGGGCGGAAGAACTGAGGTTTTAATTCCGCACAAAGCCGGCATTCTGAGCATATTTTCTTTACATCTCCAGTGGAAAAAGGGAGATTCCGTGATCGTACGAAATGTAGCATGCGCGTAACGCCAGGATGACACAAACCATTGTGGACATCCATGAGAGTGGAGGATGACATAGTGGAGCAGAATGCCCGTGTGAGGGTGTCCGGGGCCACATTCTCCTTGCCAGGCCGATAGAGAATGGTATAACCAAAAGAGGCCAGTTCCATCCTCCAAAGTTGTATTTTATTATTCTTAATTTTGGTTCGTTTTCAATTATCGAGCATGAAGGCGACTGATCGTTGGTCCGTGATCAATGTAAAGTGCTGGCGAGCTAGAAAATGGTTCCACTTCCGTACTGCCTCTATGATGGCTGTGGCTTCTTTCTCAACCGGAGGATAATGTAGCTCGGCACCTTGTAAGGTCCTGGACATAAATGCTACAGGACGACCTTCCTGATTCAGAGTAGCCGAGATCGCCACCTCCGAGGCATCACATTCAACCACGAAAGGGAGATTCTCATCAATGGAGTGAAGAGCCGCTTTCTCCAACTGTTTTTTGAGAAGGTTAAAGGCTGCAACAGCCGCTGTTCCCAGTGGAAATGATCTAGCATGCAGCAAGGGTTGGATTTTGTCCGAAAAATGAGGAATCCATTTAGCGTAGTATGCAAACAGACCGAGAACCCGACGTAAAGAAGCCGGATTCTTAGGTGACGGGAGCTCTTGGAGCGGGCGAAGTCTTTCTGGGTCTGGCTTAATGATACCATTGCCTACGCAGTAGCCAAGGATGTTGATGGTCGGTTGCGACTCAACAGATTTGGATTCATTCAGGGTCAAATTACGGCGATGGAGGGCATCCCGAAATTTTTGGAGGTTGGAGTCGTGTTCCTGTTGATCGTGACCTGCAATGGTAATGCTATCAAGATAGGGAAAAGTGTCCCTTAGGTTTTCCTGCTTAACCAGGCCATCCATTGCCCGTTGAAAGACAGCCACTCCATTAGTAACCCCGAATGGGAGGCGACGAAATTGGTACAGCCGTCCATTAGCCTCAAAGGCTGTATACTGCTTATCTGAGACCTTCAAGGGTAACTGATGATAGGTACTTTTTAAATCGTAAGTTGAGAACACTTTGTATTCGGCCAGTTTATTAACCATATCATCAATGCGTGGCAATGGGTAGGCGTCCAAGTCGGTATATTGATTGATGGTTTGCGAATAATCGATGCATAGTCGCTGTTTGTGAGGTTTTAGAGGGTTCTTGACAATGACGACTTGAGCCCGCTAGGGCGACGAACATGGTTCAATTATATCCTCTGCTAGAAGTCGAGAGATTTCAGCCGCAATAAAAGATTGGTCTTCCTGATTAAAGCGCCGCGATTTCGTTATTATCGGTTTGCATTGAGGCGGAATACTGGCAAATAATGAGGGTTCATCAAGTGAAGCTGCTGATAATGCACAAAATGGTAATTTAGACGGTATATTAGAAATAGTAAGTCCGGGTTTGGATCCACCAAACTCAATGGTGAGTTTCTTATGCTGTTTTTGGAAGTCCAGCCCTAAGAGGAGATCACTACATAAGTCCTTGAGCACCGAAAGTCGGGTGGAGGGATACATACAACCATGAAGTGTCATATCAACAACACAAAAGCCGGAGATTCTGGTATTAAGTGATGACTGGGCCATCGCAATTGCCTGGTCCGATGGGAAGACATGTAGTTTCAATTTCGCAACAATCTGTTCCTTAATGAAACTATCAGTACTTCCTGAGTCAATTAAGGCATCTAAGGTATGCCCTTTAATTGAAATTTTTGTGGCTGCATGAGACAGGTTCTGTGGGCAAGCAGCTGTAATTGGTGTCGTTGCACAGAGAGTGGCTAAAACTCTCGGTGTGCTTCTTCGGGAGAGAGCTCGAGAGGAAGCTTGATAGGTCCTAGCTGGAGCATCTTGATAGGCCCTAATTGGGGCAGTTCGGTAGGCCTTAGCTGGATTGGCCCTCGTAGAGGCCCTTGATAGGCAAACTTTAGCAAAGTGTCCTTTTTTCCCGCAATAACTGCAGATTGCATTGCGAGCAGGGCAGGTTTTCCTAGGGTGAAAAGCATCTCCACAAAAGAAGCATTCCTTCCTAGATTGCCAAGAGGCTGCTAAAGTGGGGTCGTCGTCCTCTTCTTCATCAGAATTATCAGAATTAGATTCCCCCATGATAGGGTTCACCTGAGACCGCTTGAATTGTCTGGTTGCAGCTACAGCAGCAGATCGAGATCTGGGCAGCTGATAGAGGTCTGCATTTCTCTTTGCCAAATCCAGTGAACAAGCTAGGTCAAAAGCTTTTTGTAGCTCAAGTGTTTTACTTTCTAGTAGACGCTGGCGTATAAATGGAGAGGCAATCCCGCAGATGAAAGCATCACGAATCATTTCTTGGCGGTACAGCTCAGCTGAGGCTGCCTGAAAGTTACAATCTACGCTGAGCCTGCGAAGTTCTTGCAGGAATTCGTCAATTGATTCCCCTGGCCCTTGTCGGGCTGTGGCCAGTAGATGTCTAGCATAGACCTCATTTGGGGTCTTCGCATACAGTTTCTTAAGTGCCCGAATCACCTCTTCGTAATTATCCCATTCATCAACATATTCGAACACTTTTGGGGTCACATAATTGACAAGTATCTTCAATTTAGCAGGAGCATCCGCTTTACATTCATCCAGAAAATTCTCAAAAGTACAATACCAATGCTTCCATACCCTGCCAGCTGCTGGTGTATTCGGGTCCAAGTCCAGACGAATAGGTCTAAGGATTTTCTCCATGATGGGTGGTTCCCTGGATCCTTAACTTCCGAGTTTGTCTGAAGGTCTAGTATTTGTCAGTGTAAATATTAAGTTACTTAAATTGATGTAAGAAAAAGGAGACTTACCATCAAGTAACTTTAAAGTAAGCTTTAAGTAACTTATAAACACACTATATACACAAGAGAGGTCTTTACCATGCCTCTGGTAGAAGCCTCTTACAATACTGAACAGACCAGTATTTATACCAGTCCAACAGGAAGTGACATATGACAGGAAGTGAGGTATGTACACAGTTCATAGTTCACAGGAAGTGATGACATAACTTCCCGGAAGTTATCATTTTTATCACAGCGCCTTTCATGACCACCGGACGCCCCAAAGCCTTTTACAGCCAATGAAGTACTTTTTTGAAGTGTAGCCACTGTTGCAATGTGGGAAATGCTGCAGCCAATTTGCGCACAGCAAGCTCCCACAAACAGCAATGTGAAAATGACCAGATAATCTGTGTTTTTAGTGATGTTGGTTGAGGGATAAATATTGGTCAGGACACCGAGATTAACTCCCCTGTTCTTCTATCAAAATAGTGCCATGAGATCTTTTACCTGCACCTGAAAGGGCAGACAGGGCCTCAATTTAACATCTCATCTGAAAGACAGCACCTCTGACAGTGCAGCACTCCCTCAGCACTGCACTGGAGTGTCAGCCTAGATTTTTGTGCTCAAATCTCTGGAGTGGGACTTGAACCCACAAACTTCTGACGCAGAGGCAAGGGTGCTACCCACTGAGCTACTGGCCTCTGCTGTTGGCATAGCAGAAGTAAATCCAGAGATTAGAGCAAGGTGAATCATCCATTGAGTTTCCATCCCACTTTTGTGGAAGTGTCTCCTCTCCATTCAGTGCATTTCCTACATGATAGAGTCAAGATTGGGGAATCACAAGTGTGCGTCTACAATCAATTACTCCAACATAGGAACAGGAGGAGTCCATTGAGCCCCTCAAGCCTGTTCCGTCATTCAATGAGATCGTGGCTGATCTGCGACCTAACTCCATATACCCGCCTTTGGCCCATATCCCTTAATACCTTTGGTTAACGAAAATCTATCAATCTCAGATTTAAAATTAACAATTGACCCAGCATCAATTGCCATTTGCGGAAGAGAGTTCCAAACTTCTACCACCCTTTGTGTGTAGAAGTGTTTCCTAACTTCACTCCTGAAAGGTCTGACTCTAATTTTTAGACTCTGCCCCCTAGTCCGAGACTCCCCAACCAGCGGAAATAGTTTCTCTCTATCCACCCTATCTGTTCCCCTTAATATCCTGAAAACTTCGATCAGATCACCCCTTAACCTTCTAAATTCCAGGGAATACAACCCTAGTTTGTGTAATCTCTCCTCGTAATTTAACTCTTGGGGAGTCCGGGTATCATTCTGGTAAACCTACGCTGCACTCCCTCCAAGGCCGTCTTTCGGATGAGATGTTAAATTGAGGCCCCGTCTGCCCTTTCAGGTGGAGGTAAAAGATCCCATGGCACTATTTCGATCATTAAATATATTCAAGAAGGAGTTGGATATATTTCTTGAGGCTAAAGGGATCAAGGGATATGGGGAGAAGGCAGGGACAGGGTACTGAGTTTGGATGATCAGCCATGATCGCATTGAATGGCGGAGCAGGCTCGAAGGGCCGAATGGCCGACTCCTGCTCCTATCTTCTATGTCTATGTTTCTATGGTGCCCAGAACTGCTCCCAGTGCTCCAGGTGTGGTCTAACCGGGGTTTTGTGTTGCTGCAGCATAACTTCTACCCCCTTGTATTCTGATATAAAGGCCAGCATTCCATTAGCCTTTTTGATTATTTTCTGTACCTGTTCATGACATATTAATGACACCTGCAAAGCTGTTGGAGCAGCACACTGCTGTCATTACTTAGATTTTAAAATCTGTAACAGACCCTCCTGATTCCCTCTATTCTCATCCTGTCAGGTCATTACCAATTAGTTTAGAAGAGGTCTAAACAGGCTCAAGCCACCTTGACACAAGTCTACAGGGGCCAGAAATTGGTTTGCGCCTGAATTCGGCGGCAATCACCGTGCCGAAACCGATGCGCAAGAGGACCGCGCGAAATTGGTCCTCACGTTGCCATCAGGCGTGCTCGGGGCACCCTAATGCTCCGGTCCTGGAAAAGGATGAAAGTCGACTGAAGGGGACGCTGGCACCAGCTCCACGGTGAGTTCGGCGGTGGTGGGGGGGCGGGGGCGGTGTGGGGGAGGAGGCAAGTGATGGTTGGCAGCAGCCTGCACTCGAGGAGCATTCGGGTGAGTAAAATGTTTGTGTTTTCGGGCCTGAAAAAATTGGCCGCAGCGCACACTGCGGTCAGTCGTGATCAATTAAAGGAAAGGGGCCTGAAACAGACGGTAGGCCCTGGATTCGGGTCAGAATTGGGCCTAATGCTGGCTGCAGGCGTGCACGCTTGACTACTCCAGGGCGCCCTGGACTATTTTAGCAGGCGCTGCTCTCCTGGTGCGCGTACCTTCCATGCTCGTTTTAAAAATGGGGGCTTCACAATCCAGTTTCTCAGCCTATGATTTTTTGATCTAAGATATAATCCTGTAAATGTCTTGAGATCAGATGAGGCAGCCCAGCAAGAAATCCCTCTTAAGATGCCAAGGACCATTAGCGTGCTCCTCTGTCAAAAAACTCGAATGCAGCTGGAGAGCAGACGGTGCAATTCTTTTGATAATCATGCTCCAAAATTTATCCTTATCGTAACTTTAATCTGATGCAACTGGAATCAGCACTAAGGCTCAAGCAAGGACGAAAGAAACAAAGTAAGACTTGCATTTCTATAGCGCCTTTCACGACCACCGGACATCCCAAAGCTCTTTACAGCCAATGAGGTACTTTTTGAAGTGGAGTCACTGTTGTAATGCAGGAAACGTGGCAGCCAGTTTGCACACAGCAAGCTCCCACAAACAGCAGTGTGATAATGACCAGACCATCTGTTTTTAGTGACGCTGATTCAGGGATAAACATTGGCCCCAGGACGTGTCAGGCGTCGCTCAGTCGGTAGCAATCTCGCCTTTGAGGCAGAGACTTGAGCACAAAAATCCAGGCTGACACTCCCAGTGCAGTGCTGACGGAGTGCTGCACTGTCGGAGGTGCCGTCTTTCGGATGAGACGTTAACCCGAGGCCCCGTCTGCTCTCTCAGGTGGATGTAAAAGATCCCGCGACACTATTTCGAAGAAGAGCAGGGGGGGTTCTCCCCGGTGTATTTATCCCTCAATCAACATCACTAAAAACAGATTAACGGTGGCAGGACAGGGGGCGGGCAACCATTCCACTCTCAGGAGGCGGGTCGGTCATTGAACTCTTTTTAGGAGGCTGCGTGCCCCCACTTTTACATGATTTTTATTTCTATCTCGTGACCCGGCGGGTGAAGGGGGCTGAGAAGGGCTGGATCCGTGAGGTAAATGCATTTGCAGTGCTGCTTGTGGACCAGAAGGAGCAGGAGTGTTTCCTCCAGGCCCAACCAGCTAACCTCTTTACACACCCCGCGCTTGGGGCAAAGCCCAACTCCCCCCACCGACCGCTGCAATCTTCCCCCTCCACCACCGCCCCTGCTCCAATATTTCCCTCCCCGATTCCTGTCCGCTCCCCGGCTTCAGCCTTGTGCTGCAGGCTTTCCTGCCCGGTAGGCAGGCTGGCTTTCGGGCGGGTATCCTGCAGACAAAGTTTAAAAGATGTCCCGCTGTTAATTTCAGCCGGGCTTTTGGGAAACCCGTACTTCCGGGTTACCTGTCCGGAAATCCTACCACCCCCTCCCCACCCCCCCCCCCCCCCATTGCCCTGGCCCCCTCCTGCTCTCTTCACGCCCCGTTGTAAACATCAGAGCCGTCATGTGTCAGAGAGCCAGTGCTGAGGGGGATTGACAGGGTCAATGCCGAGAGGCTGTTTCCCCTGGCTGGAGTTTCTAGAACTAGGGGTCACAGTCTCAGGATAAGGGGTCGGCCATTTAAGACTGAGATGAGGAGGAATTTCTTCACTCAGAGAGTTGTGAATCTTTGGAATTCTCTACCCCAGAGGGCTGTGGATGCTGAGTCGTTGAGTATATTCAAGGCTGAGATCGATCGATTTTTGGACTCTAGGGGAATCGAGGGATATGGGGGTCGGGTGGGAAAGTGGAGTTGAGGTCGATGATCAGCCACAATCTTAATGAATGGCGGAGCAGGCTCGAGGGGCCGAATGGCCGACTCCTGCTCCTATTTCTTCTGTTCTTATATGTGCCGGATTTTGCTATGAAAGGTGGGATATCTCCTTTGCTCAGCCACCCCACTGAGAATTTGTGACAATTATTAGATGTGGTCGGGAAATGTGAACCTCTTTCATTGATCCTATGGTGACACAGTGTGAAATGAGAATTCCCAGCAAATTAAACTGATTTACAAAGTGAGCATGTTAACCATAAACACGAAACAAAAGAATTGTTTCAGCCAAGGTTTATAGATTATAGAACGTCGATTGTTTATATTTATAACAATCTCTAACTTGTACCAACCGCTTCATTTAATCCAAATTTTCACAATTTTCTAAGTTGAGTTGTAGACCAACAAACACACGTTAACTTGGGGTCATCCAAAATTCTGCTGCCCGTGTCCTAACTCGCACCAAGTCCCGTTCACCCATCACCCCTGTGCTCGCTGACCTACATTGGCTTCCGGTTAAGCAACGCCTCGATTTTAAAACTCTCATCCTTGTTTGCAAACCCCTCCATGGCCTCGTCCCCTCCCTATCTCTGCAATCTCCTCCCGCCCCACAAACACCCGAGATATCTGCGCTCCTCCAATGCTGACCTCTTGAGCATTCCTGATTTTAATCGCTCCACCATTGGCAGCTGTGCCTTCAGCCGCCGAGGCCCAAAGCTCTGGAATTCCCTCCCTAAACCTCTCCGCCTCTCTACCTCGCTTTCCTCCTTTAAGACGCTCCTTAAAACCTACCTCTTTAACCAAGCTATTGCCCTAATATCTCCTTATGTGGCTCGATGTCAAGTTTTGTTTGATAATCGCTCCTGTGAAGCGCCTTGGGATGTTTTACTACGTTAAAGGCGCTATATAAATACAAGTTGTTGTTATGGTCCCACGTTCGAGCTGGATGTGACCATGCACAGGCACGCGTGCTGCATAGGTTGGTTGCACGTGGTCACTCGTTATCATTGAGTCTGAGAGCATTCTGTTTCCTTTTCAGTGAAATGGTTCGAAGTACTCCGTAAAGGAGATGCAGTGACTGCTACACAGTGTGTATGCAGAGCCGATTACCACTGTTCACAGGACTGCGAATACTGCCTCAGGGACAGTCCGTGCGTCCAGGGCTTTGAAGTGAAAGAAAAAGGTGAGGACGTGTTATGGGAATGCTGTAAAGCAAAAAATAAATTCCGTGGAGCCCTCTTAAAGTTGCATTTTTTATGTAAGTCAAAGCAGAAAGCGATTTATTGTGGGAATAGGGCAGCACTTCTTGAGGTCAGTGTTCCAGTCATAACATCTCAATTCACTCGCATGTTCCCAAATGACAAGTTAGCAATCCTAGCCAAATTGTCAGACGTAGTACCAAGAGGATGAGAGGTGCTGAAGGGTAGGATAATCAACGGGAAGTCCAGAATGAATTCACCACTCAATACTGGCTGGCCATAGAGTGGTCTTGGGAGATCCTGTGAAGATACAACAAGTACCACAACACCAGAACAAAGAAAGACTTGCATTTCTCCAGCGCCTTTCACGACCACCGGACGTCCCAAAGTGCTTTACAGACAATGAAGCACTTTTTAAAGTGTAGTCGCTGTTGTAATGTAGGAAACGCGGCAGCCAGTTTGCGCACAGCAAGCTCCCACAAACAGCAATGTGATAATGACTAGATAATCTGTTTTTAGTGATGTTGATTGAGGGATAAATATTGGCCAGGACACTGGGGATAACTCCCCTGCTCATCTTCAAAATAGTGCCGTGGGATCTTTTACGTCTACCTGAGAGAGCAGACGGGGCCTTGATTTAACGTATCATCCAAAAGACGGCACCTCCGACAGTGCAGCACTCCCTCCGCACTCCACTGGGGTGTCAGCCTGGATTCTTGTGCTCAAGTCTCTGGAGTGGGACTTGAACCCACGACCGCCTGACTCAGAGGTGAGAGTGCTGCCCACTGAGCCACGGCTGACACTTGAAGAGTCAACAAGAGATCTTAAAAGACCCTGAAGACTGGAGGCCTGTCCCACTGAAAGAATGAGACCGGGGCCTTGAGCAGGTCGGTGTTGAGGTCAGAACAAAGAGAGAGAAGGCTGCTACAAGGCCCCTCTCCCTCATTGGGAGTACCTCACGGCCATTACCACTGTCTCCTGCAACCGACCACCACCTTCCCCGTGGTGGCCCCAGGAAGTGACTGCACTGGGAACCCAGGTGCTACCCCTCCCCGCTGCCATTGACACGCAGTGGCAGGGAAAGTGAGGTTAGTGGCAGGGACAGGGGGCAAAAAATACAGGTTGGGCAGCAAGGTAGCAGTTCTGTATTCACCAAGTCCACTATCCTGGAGAGTAGGAGAATCCTGGCCCCAGTGTTGTATTTTGTGCTCAGTATGTGAATCTGCATGTGGAAGTGTCTTCTTTGTACTATTTGCTCTTGTGCATGTGTCAGACGTCCCACTCCAGAGACTTGAGCACAGAAATCTCTGCTGACGCTCCAGTGCAGTGCCGAGGGAGCGCTGCACTGTCGGAGATGCCGTCTTTCAGATGAGACGTTAAACCGAGGCCCCGTCTGCTCCCTCAGGTGGACGTAAAAGATCCCGCGGCCACTGTTTCGACGACGAGCAGGGGGGGAGTTCTCCCCGGTGTCCTGGGGCCAATATTTATCCCTCAATCAACATCTAAAAAAAAACAGATTATCTGATCATTATCACGTTGCTGTTTGTGGGAGCTTGCTGTGCGCAAACTGGTTGCCGCGTTTCCTGCATTACAACAGTGACTACACTTCAAAAAGTACCTCATTGGCTGTAAAGCGCAATTGGGGCATCTGGTGGACGTGAAAGGCGCTATAGAAATGCAAGCCTTTTCTTTTCTTTTATGTGTCAAATGATGCAGGGCTCACACTCCACACACAAGTAAGAACAAGGGACTGACGCAGCGCTGTGTGATATCGGGCGGATGCAGTAAATTTCACAAGCAGGGTGGTTAGAAATCTGATGGCGCTGACACTGCACTGCCAACAAATTGCTCCCCACAAGTACCGATCGCAGGCTGGGTTTACTTGAAGCAGGGAGTCATTGACGGACCCCTGGTTTGTAATGTCTTTAAAAGTAATCAGTAGTCAGTTAGATCTAGGCAGATTTCAAATCCAGCTTGACCTCCAACTGGCAGCATAGACACAGTATAATTAATAACTACTGCACTGTGGAAAGTTTTTCATTCTGCAGAAGAGATTTTCATGACAGACCAATTAGTTATTTTCTCTCCAAAATGTGACGGCTTGAAGCCTTTAATCATCACCAATCCTAAATTGGAAAAGTAATATAGACGCACAGCGCTGTCTGATCATTCGTGTTAAAAACCCTTGCCTGTTCTGCCAACACTCAATTGCACTGTGTGGTTGGTATGGAGACGTGCATCGACGAAGAAGGTCGCAGGTTTGCTCCCATCCCATGACGTCTCCATGTCCCGACTTAATGGAGACGTCACAATCTTCCAGATCCATTTCTATCCTGTCCAGCGACCACAATTTCAAAATAGCATTCCCGAATTTTAAATTACTCATGAGACTATTTCATCCAGACATACAAGATGAACGATACAAGATTCTGAGGGGGATTGACAGGGTAGATGCTGAGAGGTTGTTTCCCCCTGGCTGGAGAGTCTAGAACTAGGGGGCACAGTCTCAGGATAAGGGGTCGGCCATTTCAGACTGAGGTGAGGAGGAATTTCTTCACTCAGAGGGTTGTGAATCTTTGGAATTCTCTGCCCCAGAGGGCTGTGGATGCTCAGTCGTTGAGTATATTCAAGGCTGAGATCGATAGATTTCTGGACTCGAGGGGAATCAAGGGATATGGAGACCGGGCGGGAAAGTGGAGTTGAGGTCGATGATCAGCCGTGATCTTATTGAATGGCGGCGCAGGCTCGAGGGGCCGAATGGCCGACTCCTGCTCCGAATTCTTACGTTCTTATCTTTAAAGAAGTTGTGAATAAAGGTAGTCTAGTAGGTGATAAACTTGATTTTTTATCAGGGAGATTAACAATTTACAGTGTTTTGACGGTACTGAATGTGGAAATTAAGCACATTCCAGACTGACACTTCTTACTTGAATTTGTGGAAACCATAACAAGGCATTAAACTCATCAGGAGCTCATCAATAATTGTATTAAAAAAATTAAATGAGGTAATTTGAATATTCATGGGACTACGCACAGAAAACTAAAGTGTGGCTACTTTTAAGCATCCACATTTTTTTTTTATTCATTCATGGGATGTGGGCATCACTGGCAAGGCCAGCGTTTATTGCCCATCCCTAATTGCCCTCGAGAAGGTGGTGGTGAGCCGCCTTCTTGAACCGCTGCAGTCCGTGTGGTGAAGGTGCTCCCACAGTGCTGTTAGGGAGGGAGTTCCAGGATTTTGACCCAGCGACAATGAAGGAAATCCCCAACTTTCAAGTTTTTGTCGGCTGAGAGTTTTGCTGTGCTGTGCTGGCCTGTCTGTGCTGGGTTGTCAGTTTGACTTTTTGTTCCTGATCCCTATCCAGTGACCCGGACGTGATAACGCTCCTGTGCGACAACAGGAGAAAACTCACTGGCAACGTATTTCCATCAGATGATTGTTAAATCAGGAACCTTAGCCATGCAGTGTGTCAATGAATAAAAGTTCTGACGAAGGGTCATCGAGCTGAAACGTTGACTCTGTTTCTCTCTCCACGGACGCTGCCCGACCTGCTGAGTGTTACCAGCATTTTCTGTTGTTATTTCAGACTTCCAGCATCCACAGTATTTTGCTTTTGTGTCAATGAATAAACATGGTTGTGGCAGAGCTAATAAGATTTCATAAGAAGTAGGAGCAGGAGTAGGCCATACGGCCCCTCGGGCCTGCTCCGCCATTCAATAGGATCATGGCTGATCCGAACCTAGACTCACGTCCACTTCCCTGCCCTCTCCCCGTAACCTTATCTGCTAGGAAACTGTCTATCTCCATTTTAAATTTATTTAATGTTGCAGCTTCCGCAGCTCTCTGGGGTAGCAAATTCCATAGATTTACTACCCTCTGAGTGAAGAAGTTTCTCCTCATCTCAGTTTTGAAAGGGCAGCCCCTTATTCTTAGATTATGCCCCCTAGTTCTAGTCTCACCCATCAGTGGAAACATCCTCACCGCATCAAGCCCCCTCACAATCTTATATGTTTCGATAAGATCGCCTCTCATTCTTCTGAACTCCAATGAGTAGAGTCCCAACCTACTCAACCTTTCCTCATACGTCAACCCCCTCATCTCCGGAATCAACCGAGTGAACCTTCTCTGAACTGCCTCGAGAGCAAGTATATCTTTTCTTAAATATGGAAACCAAAACTGTACGCAGTATTCCAGGTGTGGCCTCACCAGTACCCTGTATAACTGCAGCAAGACTTCCCTGTTTTTATACTCCATCCCCCTTGCAATAAAAGCCAAGATTCCATTGGCCTTCCTGATCACCGGCTGCACCTGCATACTAACCTTCTGTGTTTCATGCACCAGGACCCCCAGATCCCTTTGTACTGTAGCACTTTGCAGTTTCTCTCCATTTAGATAATAACTTGCTCTTTGATTTTTTTCTGCCAAAGTGCATAACCTCACACTTTCCAACATTATATTGCATCTGACAAATCTCTGCCCACTCACTTAGCCTGTCTGTGTCCTTTTGCAGGTTTTTTATGTCCTCCTCACTCACTGCTTTCCCTCCCACCTTTGTATCGTCGGCAAACTTGGATATGTTGCACTCGGTCCCTTCCTCCAAATCGTTAATATAGATTGTAATAATGCCTTGTATCTGCTCCGGCAGAAATTACATAAAAAGAAAGACTTGCATTTCTTTATCCAGAATTTGAAAGTTACTCAGAACTGGGAAATATGCAGAGATTAATGTTCATGCTTTAAGGTTGGACAGGCTAGGCTTGTATCCGCTGGAGTTTAGAAGAGTAAGAGGTGACTTGATTGAAACATATAAGATCCTGAGGGGTCTGGACAGGGTGGATGGGGAGAGGATGTTTCCTCTTGTGGGAGAATCTAGAACTAGGGGTCACTGTTTAAAAATAAAGGGTCATCCATTTAAGACAGAGATGAGGAGAAATTTTTTCTCACAGAGGGTCGTGAGTCTTTGGAACTCTCTTCCTCAGAGGGCGGTGGAAGCAGAGTCTTTGAATATTTTTAAGGCAGAGGTAGATAGATTCTTGATAAGCAAGGGGGTGAAAGGTTATCGGGGGTAGGCGGGAATGTGGAGTAATCAGATCAGCCATGATCTTATTGAATGGCGGAGCAGGCTCGAGGGACAGAGTGGCCGACTCCTGCTCCTAATTCGTATGTATTTCTACAGCGTTTTTCATGACTACCAGACGCCCAAAGCGCTTTACAGCCGATGAAGTACTTTTTGAAGTGTAGTAATCACTGTTGTAATGTAGGAAGCGCTGCAGCCAATTTGCGCACAGCAAGCTCCCACAAACAGAAATATGATAATGACTGGATAATCTGTTTTTAGTGATGTTGATTGAGGGATAAATATTGGCCCCAGGAGACTGGGTAGAACTCCCCTGCTCTTCTTCAAAATAGTGCCATGGGATCTTTTACATCCACCTGAGTGAGCAGACGGGGCTTCGGTTGAATGTCTCATCCGAAAGACGGCACCTCCAACAGTGCAGCACTCCCTCAGCACTGCACTGGAGTGTCAGCAAAGATTTTTGTGCTTAAGTCTCTGGAGTGGGGACTTGAACCCACAACCTTCTGACTCAGAGGTGAGGGTGCCGCCCACTGAGCCACAGCTGACATGTCAATGTTAAGTAAGACTCGATTGCGTAAGATTCATTTTGACCAGGAAATCTTACCGTAAATGGAAATGGTTTTCTGTAAGTTGATCTAAAGTGGATTTCATCTTCTCAGAGTCGATCAACAGGTTCCTCTCTCTCCTTCTGATAGGCTAGAAATCGCTGTCGGCACTAATAGAAGATGAACACTTAAAACCAGGCCCGGCCTTACGAGTGGGCGAAGTGGGCAACCGCCCAGGGTGGCGCTGTGGTCACTGGGGCGCCGTGGTCAAGAGGGTGTTAAATGGAAAAAAAAATCAAAATAAAAAATAACAATTTGGATGGAAAGGGTTGAGGCGCAAATGTTTCTACAAGCTAGAAATTTTGGGGTTAAAGATTAAGGGGGAAAAATTCAGTATCGCCCCGTTTGGGGCGCCATTATTGGCTGTGCGCAAAGTTTAGCGCCTGGCGCTAATTATCGCCTCCGACGGCAAACTTGGCTTTTATCGCCCCTGGAGATGATTGGAGCGCTAAATCAGGCACTTCACGCCTCTCTTAAGGCGCAAAGGCCGAGGAGCGAGGCGCTACCTCAGAGCGCTGGCGAAGCAAGGAAGGGCAAATCAAAATGAACCTGCAAAGTGCTGCTCAGTACCCAAAACTCCTTCACACAGCGTTGAATCTCTCCAGAAGTCTCTCTCTCTCTCAGAATGCATGGTGCAAAAATGTCACCAACAAAAAAAGGCAGGAAGCGGTCACCTTTAAATAGCGCTCCCCTAGTCCCTTCCCAACTGCAAAACGCTCCCCTCAACCTGTCGTTGCTAGCGGCAGGCGGTAAGGCAGGGGGCGCCGCTTGATATCCGGTCCGGGGCGCTACCGGGGCGTCGCGCACTCGACTGATGTCACGATCTGCCGGCGCAGGAGATCGTGGCGGTAGTGTTTAGTGTTGTGTATGTAATATGTGTGCTACTTTGAACCTATGGACAGGACTGCACTACTTGTTGGGCGTAGTGATACGCAGTACCACTCCTGGCCATAGGGGTATAAATAGTACTGTGGGTACTGATTCCCCTCAGTTCCCGCCTGTGGGCATGAAGTAAAGACCTATGTATAGTCCCTACCTCCAACCAGTAAAGACCTGTTTGAGTTATACGTTTAAGTCTTTGTGTTAATTGTTCAATACAATACACATACTTAACATTTAGCGCCGCCGCAAAATGTCTAGTTAATTTTGCGAGCGGCGCAAACATCACTGCGCCCGGGCGCTAGTTGCATTGCGCCCCATTAGCACCCTCTTAAGGCGCTAACGGGAGGCGCAAACAACTGAATTTTTCCCCCTAAGAATACGCGTTCATCTCGGATAACGCGCTTTTATATATCAAGTGAAAGGACTGGTTAAGAGGAATGCAAATATGAAAAACAGTTGAAGTGGAAACGCTCCGTATTTTGAAGTTGATTTTTTTTTAAATCCAAATCACGTGATGTGAAACTTTCTCTAATAATGCTACATATTAAACTCAAAGAAAGGGCGCCAAAATACAAGTTCTCCCAGGGCGCCATTTTCCCTAAGGCCAGCACTGCTTAATCGAATTCATAGGACATTCCTCTGCCCGCTATCTTAATGGGGCCGTTAACCCTTTAAAATAAGGGAGTTAAAGTCTCGCGAAAGTTGTGGACAAACGAAAAGCAAGGAGTAGATCTTGACTTAGTGTAATCGTGTAAAACGGGTGACAGCCAATCAGCATCCTGTTTTACATCTTTCCCCATTTTTATTGATGTCAGTGGTAATACAACAACAACAGCTTGTATTTATATAGCGCCTTTAACGTAGTAAAACGTCCACAGGAGCGATTATCAAACAAAATTTGACACCGAGCCACATAAGGAGATATTAGGGCAGGTGACCAAAAGCTCTGTCAAAGAGGTAGGTTTTAAGGAGCATCTTAAAGGAGGAGAGAGAGAGGCGGAGAGGTTTAGAGAGGGAATTCCAGAGCTTAGGGCCCAGGCAACTGAAGGCACGGCCGCCAATGGTGGAGCGATTATAATCAGGGGATGCTCAAGAGGCCGGAATTCGAGGAGCGCAGATATCTCGGGGGGTTGTGGAGCTGGAGGAGATTACATAGATAGGGAGGGGGGCGAGGGCCATGGAGCGATTTGAAAACGAGGATGTTAAAATTCCCAAATAATCTAGCTTTCTTCAGATTTTTTTAAGCTGCGTTTTTTGAACATTTAAACAGTAACTGGGTGACATTCTGAAGCTGACAGCATCATTCGTTCTGATGGAACAGTCGTCAGTCACTGAGGTTTTTTATAATTTTGCTTGCATTCCATTCTCTAATCAAATATTATTATGTTCTACAGCGGACAGGAAATCTGATACTAAATGTACACCATGTCCCCCACTGTCCTTTTCAAATGAGACCTCGTTTACAGTGAAGTGCAAGCAAATGACCAAGTAAGTTTGCTGCTCATTATATGAATTACAACGGTATGGTGTGGCAATTTACAGAGTTGAGCGATATTCCTTTATTTTATTGTTCATTAATACCTATTACAAAGTATATACAGCACAGAAACAAGCCAACAGGTCCGTGCCGGTGTTTATTCTCCACAGGAGCCTCCTCCCACCCCTCTTCATCTAACTGTGCTCGCTGACCTACATTGGCTCCCGGTTAAGCAGCGCCTCGATTTTAACATTCTCATTCTTGTTTTCAAATCCCTCCGTGGCCTCGCCCCTCCTTATCTCTGTAATCTCCTCCAGCCGCACAACCCCTCTCGAGATATCTGCGCTTCTCTAATTCTGCCCTCTTGAGCATCGCTGATTTTAATCGCTCAACCATTGGCGGCCGTGCCTTCAGCTGCCTGGGTCCTAAGCTCTGGAATTCCCTCCCTAAATCTCTCTACAGTACCTCTCTCTCCTCCTTTAAGAGGCTCCTTAAAACCTACCTCTTTGACCAAGCTTTTGATCATCTGCCCTAATATCTCCTTATGTGGCTTGGTGTCACACTTTGTTTTATAACCCTCCTGTGAAGCGCCTTGGGACGTTTTAAAGGCGCTATATAAATACAAGTTTCCGTTGTATCACTATTAACATATCCTTCTAATATCTGTTGAGAAACACTTTTGTAACAGCATCTCTTATGTCATAGCACCTTCCTCACAACATCATAACAAAATTATCATGTCTTCAACGCATTTTCACGTTATGAAAAGGATCTTTTCAAATAATTTGACCAATTTGTTGCGCAAACATAATTAGCGAGGATCAGCGTGACATGTATGGGCTTATCCCGCCCGTCAGTACTGGGATGTCGTGGTTCAAATGAGTTTTGCCAGTTTTTCGTTGCAGGTGGACTTGGCAGGGCTTGGAAATTCATTCCGGACCTGAAATAGGAATATTTTTTTAAGTAAAACATTTTTAAAATCATGTTTTTAAAACGCTGCCCGATTGCGCTGGTTCAAGGGAGATTTTGAAATTGAGGCAGCATTTCACTGAGGGTGGCATCAAGGAGCCCTAGTAAAACTGAAGTCAGTGGGAATCGGGGAGAAATTCTCCACTGGCACATACCGAGCACAAAGGAAGATGGTTGTGGTTGTTGGAGGTCAATCATCTCAGCCCCAGGACATCGCTGCAGGGGTTCCTCAGGGCAGTGTCCTAGGCCCAACCATCGTCAACTGCTTCATCAATGACCTTCCCTCCAACATAACATCATAAGATGACTGCACAGTGTTCAGCGCCATTCACAACTCCTCAGATAATGAAGCAGTCCATGCCCGCACGCAGCAAGACCTGGACGACGTTCAGGCTTGGGCTGATAAGTGGCAGGTAACATTCGCGCCACAGAAGTGCCAGGCAATGACTATCTCTAACAAGCGGGAGCCTAACCATAGCCCCTTGACATTCAACGGCATTACCATCGCCGATTCCCCCACCATCAACATCCTGGGGGTCACCATTGACCAGAAACTTAACTGGACCAGCCACATAAATACTGTGGCAACAAGAACAGGTCAGAGGCTAGGTATTCTGTGGCGAGTGTCTCACCTCCTGACTCCCCAAAGCCTTTCCGCCATCTACAAGGCACAAGTCAGGAGTGTGATGGAATACTCTCCACTTGCCTGGATGAGTGCAGCTGCAACAGCATTCAAGAAGCTCGACACCTGTGGAATTCACTGCCACAGAGGGCGGTGGAGGCCAGTTCATTAAATATATTCAAGAAAGATTTGGATATATTTCTTAAGGCTAAAGGGATCAAGGGATATGGGGAGAAGGCAGGGACAGGGTACTGAATTTGGATGATCAGCCATGATCTCATTGAATGGCGGAGCAGGCTCGAAGGGCCGAATGGCCTACTCCTGCTCCTATCTTCTATGTTTCTATGACACCATCCAGGACAAAGCAGCCCGCTTGATTGGCACCCCACCCACCACCTTAAACATTCACTCCCTCCACCACCGGCACACCGTGACTGCAGTGTGTACCATCTACAAGATGCACTGCAGCAACTCGCCAAGGCTTCTTCGGCAGCACCTCCCAAACCCACGACCTCTTCCACCTAGAAGGACAAGGGCAGCAGGCGCATGGGAATAGCACCACATCCAATTCCCCTCCAAGTCACACACCATCCTGACTTAGAAGTATATCTACGATCCTTCATCGTCGCTGGGTCAAAATCCTGGAACTCCCTCCCTAACAGCACTGTGGGAGCACCTTCACCACACGGACTGCAGCGGTTCAAGAAGGCGGCTCACCACCACCTTCTCAAGGGCAGCTAGGGATGGGCAATAAATGCTGGCCTTGCCAGCGATGCCCACATCCCATAAACAAATAATTTAAAAAAAATTTTTAAAGCTGCTACCTCCGTGTTGTAGTAATGCAGAGGTTGGGGATGGCATTAAAAGGGAAATTAGAGAAGCGTGCAATAAGGGCACAGCAGTCATCATGGGTGACTTTAATCTACATATAGATTGGGCTAACCAAATTGGTAACAATACTGTGGAGGAGGAATTCCTGGAGTGTATACGGGATGGTTTCCTGGACCAATATGTCGAGGAACCAACTAGGGATCAGGCCATCTTAGACTGGGTATTATGCAATGAGAAAGGATTAATTAACAATCTTGTTGTGCGAGGCCCCTTGGGTCGGAGCGATCATAATATGATAGAATTCTTCATTAAGATGGAGAGTGAAGTAGTTGACTCAAAGACTAAGGTCCTGAATTTAAATAAATGGAACTATGATGGTATGAGACGCGAGTTGGGTAGGATTGATTGGGTAATGTCACTCAAAGGGTTGACGGTGGATAGGCAATGGCAAACATTCAAAGATCGCATGGATGAACTACAGAATCTGTTTATCCCAGTTTGGCATAAAAATAAATCAAAAAAGGTGACTCAACTGTGGCTAACCAGGGAAATTAGGGATAACATAAGATCCAAAGAGAGGACATATAAATTGGCCAAAAAAAGCAGCAAACCTGAGGATTGGGAGCAGTTTAGGATTCAGCAAAGGAGGACAAAGGGATTAATTAAGAGGGGGAAAATAGATTATGAAAGTAAGCTTGCAGGGAACATAAAAACTGACTGTAAAAGCTTTTATAGATATGTGAAGAGATAAAGATTGGTGAAGTCAAGCGTAGGTCCCTTACAGTCAGAATCAGGGGAATTTATAATGGGGAACAAAGAAATGGCAGACCAATTAAATACATATTTTGGTTCTGTCTTCACAAAGGAGGACACAAATAACCTCCCAGAGATGTCGGGGAACATCGGGACTAATGAGAGGGAGGAGCTGAAAGAAATCAGTATTTGTAGGGAAATGGTGTTGGGGAAGTTGACAGGATTGAAGGCCGATAAATCCCCAGGGCTTGATAATCTACATCCTAGGGTACTTAAGGAAGTGGTCCTGGAGATAGTAGATGCATTGCGGGTCATCTTCCAGAACTCAATAGACTCTGGAACAGTACCCATGGATTGGAGGGTAGCTAATGTTACCCCACTATTCAAAAAAGGTGGTAGAGAAAAAGCGGGGAATTATAGACTGGTAAGCCTGACATCGGTAGTGGGGAAAATGCTAGAGTCCATTATAAAAGATGTAATAGCAGAGCACTTGGAAAGCAGTGACAGGATCGGACAAAGTCAACATGGATTTACAAAAGATAAATCGTGCTTGACTAATCTACTGGAATTTTTTGAGGATGTAACTGGTAAAATAGATAAGGGAGAACCAGTGGATGTGGTGTATTTGGACTTTCAGAAGGCTTTCGATAAGGTCCCGCATAAGAGATTAGCGTGCAAAATTAAGGCACATGGGATTGGGGGCAAGGTATTGACTTGGATAGAGAACTGGTTGGCAGATAGAAAGCAAAGAGTTGGAATAAACGAGTCGTTTTCTGAGTGGCAGGCAGTGACTAGTGGGGTACTGCAAGGATCGGTCCTAGGACCCCAGCTGTTCACAATATATATTAATGATCTGGACGAGGGAATTGGATGTAGTATCTGCAAATTTGCAGACGACACAAAGCTGGGTGGGAGGGTAAGCTGTGAGGAGGATGTCGTGAAACTCCAATACGATTTGGATAGGTTGGGTGATTGGGCAGAAACATGGCAAATGCGCTATAATGTGGATAAATGTGAGGTTATCCACTTTGGTGGCAAAAACAGGAAGGCAGATTATTATTTGAATGGCAATAGATTGGGAGAAGGGGAAGTGCAAAGAGACCTGGGTGTCCTTGTGCACCAGTCGCTGAAGGTAAGCATGCAGGTGCAGCAGGCGGTTAAGAAGGCAAATGGTATGTTGGCCTTCGTAGCAAGAGGGTTCGAGTACAGGAACAAAGATGTCTTGCTGCAGTTGTACAGGGCCTTGGTGAGATCGCACCTTGAGTATTGTGTGCAGTTTTGGTCGCCTTATCTGAAGAAGGATGTTCTTGCCATGGAAGGAGTGCAGCGAAGATTCACCAGGCTGATACCTGGGATGGCAGGAATGATGTATGAGGAGAGATTGTGTCAATTGGGCTTATACTCACTGGAGTTTAGAAGACTGAGAGGGGATCTCATCGAAACCTATAAAATTCTGTCAGGCCTGGACAGACTAGATGCAGGAAGGATGTTCCCGATGGCCGGGGAGTCCAGAACCAGGGGTCATAATCTAAGGATAAGGGGTAAGCCATTTAGGACTGAGATTTCTTCACCCAGAGAGTGGTGAACCTGTGGAATTCTCTGCCACAGAGGGCGGTGGAGGCCAGTTCATTAAATATATTCAAGAAGGAGTTGGATATATTTCTTAAGGCTAAAGGGATCAAGGGATATGGGGAGAAGGCAAGGACAGGGTACTGAATTTGGAGGATCCGCCATGATCTCATTGAATGGCAGAGCAGGCTCGAGGGGCCGAATGGCCTACTCCTGCTCCTATCTTCTATGTTCTATGTTGTGTCTCGGTCCACGCACAGTGGAGCAGACTTGAGCACAAAAATCTAGGCTGACACTCCAGTGCAGTGCTGAGGGAGTGCTGCACTGTCGGGGACGCTGTTTTTAAATCGAGGCCCCGTCTCCTCTCTCAGGTGGACGTAAAAGATACCGTAGCACTATTTCGAAGAAGAGCAGGGGAGTTATCCCCGGTGTCCTGGGGCCAATATTGATCCCTCAATCACCATCAATAAAACAGATTATCTGGTCATTATCACACTGCTGTTTGTGGGAGCTTGCTGTGCGCAAATTGGCTGCCGCGTTTCCTACATTACAACAGTGACTCCACTTCATAAAGTACTTCATTGGCTGTAAAGCGCTTTGGAACGTCCGGTGGTCGTGAAAGGCCCTATAGAAATGCAAGTCTGTCTTTCTTGTAATGTTGTGGTACTTCTTCTATCTCCCAAGATCTGCCAAGACCAGTCTTTCTTTCTTTCTTTTCCCCACTCAGGGACAATGCAGATCTCCTCTCACCAGCATACCATTGCTAGTTAAACTTTGAACCTTTCGACGAAATGGGTCATGGCCGCTCACTTGCTAACATTCAAACACATTATCGATAAAGTCATATTGCACCCAATATGAAACCGAAGTAACATTAAGACCATTTCCTAGTCTTAGTCTCGCACCTGTGCGCCATCAAGCAGTTCAGAGTCAGTTTGCGAACTCTCAGATTTCCTAAAGAGTTAACGCCACACTTCAACAACAACAACAACAACTTGTATTTATATAGCGCCTTTAACGTAGTAGAACATCCCAAGGTGCTGCACAGGAGTATTTTAAGACAATAAATTTGACACCGATCCACATAAGGAGAAATTAGGGCAGGTGACCAAAAGCTTGGTCAAAGGGGTAGGTTTTAAGGAGCGTCTTAAAGGAGGAAAGAGAAGTAGAGAGGCGGAGAGGTTTAGGGAGGGAATTCCAGAGCTTAGGGCCGAGGCAGCTGAAGGCGTGGCCACCAATGGTGGAGCGATTATTAATCAGGGGATTGCTCAAGAGGGCAGAATTGGAGGAGTGCAGATATCTCAAAGGGTTGTGGGGCTGGAAGAGATTACAGAGATAGGGAGGGGGGCGAGGAGGCCATGGAGGGATTTGAACACAAGGATGAGAATTTTAAAATCGAGGCGTTGCTTAACCGGGAGCCTAAAGGGTTAACGCCACACTTCAAACATACCTCATTTTCTGTAAAGCACTTTGGGACGTCCTGAGGTCGTGAAAGGCTCTGTATGAATGTAAGTCTTTCTTTTTTAATATTTGTACTGCATTTCATTTCCATAGTTGCACAGCCCTTGGATTGATGGAGGATGTACCTGGTAATGCTACAGCTGATGCTGTGTGCATCAATATTGGTGTGTCGACACTGCCCAGTTCAGGTACAGTGGATGCAAAAATTTATGTGACACAATTGTAAGTCTACCATTTGGAGTTCTGCATTGTAATATATACCTCGAGTCTTCAATGGCCTCACTTATCTATACCAAAACGACCTATTCTTCTGAGACGAAAGCAGACAACGCTGCTAAACATTCAGCAGATCAGGCAGCATCTGTGGAGAGAGGAACATTTCAGGTTGACGACCCTGCAGCAGATCTCTTCTGAGAGTTCAGCCATGTTGCCTTTACCATTTTGAACTTTCCAAGCCATTCGATCAATGAAGAAATCTCATAAGAACATAAGAATTAGGAGCAGGCGGTGGCCGTGCGGCCCCCTCCAGCCACCCTGGGGACCGGCACCCCACACCCGTTCCCGACCCCGGGTTAAGATCGACCCCAGTGAATCTGTGGAAGATATGGTTCATTGCCACAGTTGAACAACTGTACGCAGTTTCGGATACCTCCAGTATAGAAAGGAGACCGGAGCCGCGGGAAAAGATGCAAGATAGAGTCGCTGGGATCGTGGTAGTTATAAGTGGGGCATAAAACCAAAAACCTAGTGCTGTATATCTGTAAAGTTATGATGGCTTTTCTACTCTCCTCTTCTGCTCTGCGTACGAGAGAGACGGAGCGTGTGATGTGTGCGTGAATAAGAGCGACAGGCGAAAGAAAATGCTGCCGTCTGGAGTGAATCGGGCCAGTTGGTTTCTAGTTCTTTTTGTTCAATTTGCTAACTGTCTTTGGAGCTGTGGTTATGTACACTAACCTGCTGTTAGTTCTGCCCTGCGTCAGACGGTGGTCCGGTGCGTGTTCTGACGCACAGCCACGTACTCGTTGCGCAATTGCAGTAGGTGGTTTATCATCTTATGCCTCTCGCATATTTTACCCGTACAGTGGTGGTGTAACCCGAATCCTATTTCATAGAGTCATAGGGCTAAAAATTCAGTTGGGCGCCGTTTGGGGCGCCAAGCTCGCCTGGGCGCCGGAATTACCGCTGCAAGCGGAGCCACTTGCGCCATCCGGATATTCAGTTTCTGCGCCCCAAATGGAAGCGGGCCGCTACTCGAGGCTCCCCGCGCCCCACTTGGGGCGCTCACCCTGAATATCGCTGCGCTAAGGGCCGCAGCACCACACGCTGCGGCACGGCATGCTGCGGTACTGCAGGCCTTCCTCCCACTGTTAAGGGGGAGGTGCCTGCAACAGCGCGAGCCCCGCTCGCGAGTGCCGGCAAATGAGCCCGGCACCAAGGAGAAGTGCCGGGCTCTCGGGAAACAGCCGGCAATGCCGCAGGGGCGGGTTAGGAGGCCGGGGACGGAGGTGCTGGGAGGTGGCCGCCGAAAAAGCGGCCGCCCCGCACCTCCACCTTAACTTGCGCCACTACCGCCACAGGTAGGCCCCTGTGAACCGGTCGCTATTTGCGACCGGCGCTAAAGAGGCGGGCGCAACCAAATATGGTCATCGGGGCGGGAGCGGGGCGCTGCGCACACCGATGACGTCATCGGTGGCGGCGCTGCGCTACAGGCTAATGCCGCCATTAGCGCCCCGCTAAATATCGCGGTAGGTGTGGCCAGTGGCGCTAAAGCCACTGAGTGCCCTCTTTGGGCGCAAACTGGTGGCGCAGGCCACTGAATTTCTAGGCCATAGAAATTTACAGCACACGAGGCCATAGGAGGACTAGACAGACTAGATGCAGGAAGGATGTTCCCGATGGCGGGGGAGTCCAGAACCAGGGGTCACAGTCTAAGGATAAGGGGTAAGCCATTTAGGACAGAGAGGAGGAGGAATTTCTTCACCCAGAGTGGTGAACCTGTGGAATTCTCTACCACAGAAGGCAGTAGAGGCCAATTCATTAAATATATTCAAGAAGGAGTTGGATATATTTCTTAAGGCTAAAGGGATCAAGGGATATGGGGAGAAAGCAGGGACAGGGTGATGTAAGAAAAAGGAGACTTACCATCAAGTAACTTTAAAGTAAGCTTTAAGTAACTTATAAACACACTATATACACAAGAGAGGTCTTTACCATGCCTCTGGTAGAAGCCTCTTACAATACTGAACAGACCAGTATTTATACCAGTCCAACAGGAAGTGACATATGACAGGAAGTGAGGTATGTACATAGTTCATAGTTCACAGGAAGTGATGACATAACTTCCCGGAAGTTATCATTTTTATCACATAGGGTACTGAATTTGGATGATCAGCCATGATCTCATTGAATGGCGGAGCAGGCTCGAGGGGCCGAATGGCCTACTCCTGCTCCTATCTTCTATGTTTCTATCTGGTCATTATCACAGTGCTGTTTGTGGGAGCTTGCTGTGCGCAAATTGACTGCCGCGTTTCCTACATTACAACAGTGACCACACTTCAAAAAGTGCTTCATTGGCTGTAAAGCGCTTTGAGACGTCCGGTGGTCGTGAAAGGCGCTATAGAAATGCAAGTCTTGCTTTTTTCTTTCTTTTGGAGTAAGAGCAAGTTATTTCTGAGCACTGCCTGTCACACTGAACACCTCAGCTGGCATTTCATCAGAACATTATTATTTATCTCTAAATCTGATATGCACTGCAGCAAAAGGAGAAAGTAATGTACAGTGGTGTGAGTCACGTGACGTGGTGGCGTGCTGGAGCATTCAGTTCGTTTATCTGCGCAATTACTATGCACTAATAACAGATGTTCAATTATAATCTCACCGCGATTGGGTTTTCTCCTTCCACTGTAGGTGACTCAACGTTGGCAATCGCTGTTGGCCTTGCATGCGGATGTGGAATAATTATCGTGTTTATCTGTGCCATAATATCCCACAGAAAGACTCTGACAACCCTAACAGGTATTTTGAGACCATTTATATGTTTCATAAAAAGCAGTAAGTCGTTAAAAAAAAAACTTTTGCCGCGGCTTCCGGTGTAGCAACTACGAGGCATTGGCCGGGAAATTTCTCGGAACTGCTCCCTCTGCACCGACGGCAGTGTGGCGGAAAACCCCGAACAACTGCGAGGAAATTCCCGGCCGTCATGTTCGCCGTAGTGAGTGCGCATATTAAGACATATAGAAACATAGAAACATAGAAGACAGGAGCAGGAGTAGGCCATTCGGCCCCTCGAGCCTGTTCTGCCATTTAATGAGATCATGGCTGATCATCCAAACTCAGCACCCTGTCCCTGCTTTCTCCCCATATCCCTTGATCCCTTTCGCCTTAAGAAATATATCTAACTCCTTCTTGAATATATTTAATGAATTGGCCTCAACTGCCTTGTGTGGCAGAGAATTCCACAGGTTCACCACTCTCTGGGTGAAGAAATTCCTCCTCATCTCTGTCCTAAATGGCTTACCCCTTATCCTTAGACTGTGACCCCTGGTTCTGGACTCCCCCGCCATCGGGAACATCCTTCCTGCATCTAGTCTGTCTAGTCCTGTTAGAATTTTATAAGTTTCAATGAGATCCCCTCTCATTCTTCTAAACTCTAGCGAGTATAAGCCCAATCGGCCCAATCTCTCCTCATACATCATTCCTGCCATCCCAGGTATCAGTCTGGTGAATCTTCGCTGCACTCCCTCCATGGCAAGAACATCCTTCCTCAGATAAGGCGACCAAAATATAAGATACTGAGGGGGTTAGGGTTAGGGTAGATGCAGAGAGGATGTTTCCCCTCATGGGGAAATCTAGAACTCGGGGGCACAGTTTCAGAATAAAGGGTCGCCCTTTTAGAACTGAGATGAGGAGGAATTTCTTCTCTCAGAGGGTCGTAAATCTGTGGAATTCTCTGCCCCAGAGAGCCGTGGAGGCTGGGTCATTAAATACATTTAAGGTGGAGATAGACAGATTTTTGAACAATAAGGGAGTGAAGGGTTATGGGGAGCGGGCGGGGAAGTGGCTTTGAGCCCAAGATCAGATCAGCCATGATCTTATTGAATGGCGGAGCAGGCTCGAGGGGCCAAGTGGCCTATTCCTGCTCCTATTTCTTATGTTCTTATGTATTCTGTAAGTTCGATTGCCAGGAGATTTCCTCAGGGCGTGTGTGTCGTCCCCCCCCCCCCCCCGCAACTCTGCCGCTGTAACGCGGGGTCAGAGGTTCGGCGCAAGCAAACGGGGTTTCCGCCAAAGTTACGGGGGATGGAGTGGGAGACGCCCCAATGAAATTCCCGTCAGATATATTGTACGAGAAATAAGAACCTCGGGTGGTTTCAGTCTGGAAGGCTGACTTCTGCTGACCCCTGCTGTTAACCGGTACGGTTTATCTGTTGTCATAACAGCAAAAATTACCAGCACTGGTAGTTTATTTGGTTTATTTTTTATTTATTCTTTCATGGGATGTGGGCGTCGCTGGCAAGGCCAGCATTTATTGCCTATCCCTAGTTGCCCTTGAGAAGGTGGTGGTGAGCCGCCTTCTTGAACCGCTGCAGTCCGTGAGGTGAAGGTGCTCCCACAGTGCCGTTAGGGAGGGAGTTCCAGGATTTTGACCCAGCGACGATGAAGGATCGTAGGTATACTTCTAAGTCAGGATGGTGTGTGACTTGGAGGGAACTTGCAGGTGGTGGTGTTCCTGTGCGCCTGCTGCCCTTGTCCTTCTAGGTGGTAGAGGTCGCAGGTTTGGGAAGGAACGGCGATATATTTCCAAGTCAGGATGGTGTGGTACTTTACATTACATAGGATTACATAGGATATTCAGCACAGAAACAGGCCATTCGGCCCAACGAGTCCATGCCGGCATTTATGCTCCACTCGAGCCTCCTCCCGTCTTTCCTCATCTAAATCTATCAGCATAACCCTCTATTCCCTTCTCCCCCATGTGCTTGTCCAGCCTCCCCTTAAATGCATCTGTACTATTCGCTTCAACCACTCCCTGTGGTAGCGAGTTCCACATTCTCACCACTCTCTGGGTAAAGAAGTTTCTTCTGAATTCCTTATTTGATTTTTTTGGTGACTATCTTATATTGATGGCCTCTAGTTTTGCTCTTCCCCACAAGTGGAAACACTCTCTCTCTATCCACTCTATCAAAACTTTTCATGATTTTAAAGACCTCTATTAGGTCACCCCTCAACCTTCTCTTTTCAAACCTGTTCATCCTTTCCTGATATGTATACCCTCACATTTCTGGTATCATCCTTGTAAATCTTCTCTGCACCCTCTCCAGTGCCTCTATATCCTTTTTATAATATTGTGACCAGAACTGTACACAGTACTCCAAGTGTGGTCTAACCAAGGTTCTATACAGGTTTAGCATAACTTCACTACTTTTCAATTCTATCCCTCTAGAAATAAACCCTAGTGCTTGGTTTGCTTTTTTTATGGCCTTGTTAACCAGTGTCGATAATTTTAGTGATTTGTGTATTTGTACTCCTAGATCCCTTTGTTCCTCTACCCCATTTAGATTCTTATTTTCCAAGTAGTATGTGACCTCCCTATTTTTCTTACCAAAATGTAATACCTCACATTTATCTGTGTTGAATTTCATTGTGTTGACTTGGAGGGGAACCTGGAGGTGGTGGTGTTCCCATGCGCCTGCCGGCCTTGCCCTTCTACGTGGCAGAGGTCGCGGGTTTGGGAGGTGCTGCCGAAGAATCCTTGTGCCTCTTGTAGATGGTACACACTGCAGCCACAGTGCGCCGGTGGTGGAGGGAGTCAATGGCCCAGAAATTCCGTTCGCAGGCCTCCCCCTGGCGGAGGGCGGCGATTTGGAAAAATCTGCGCCTGGACCGGAGGGCTCCCGGGAGGCGCAGAATTCCGTTGCTGTGCCGCTTCAAACTACCGGTGCACAGGGCCCGCGTATCCCAGAGGCACAGGTAGTTCGCAGCGTCCCTGGGATCACGTGGGCCATGGGGAGCCAATCAGAGCAGGGAACCTCCATTCATAGATTTGACAGGGAGACCTGTCAAATATATGAATAGAGATCAGCCCCAAAACCTAAGTAAAACTTCAAATAGATTTTTTTTAAATCACATTTTTAAAATGACTATAAATTACATAAATTAACTATTTTAAACAAAAATTTAATTTTTTTAAAAAATTATTAAAGTTTTTAACGGGGCTAAAAATAAACTTAACTTTCTTTAAAGTATTTTAAAATGATAAATCAATGGAAATTTTTTTTTTACTTTCTTCAACTGTTAGCCTGGTAAAAGCAGGCCTTGCGCCCAGGAGCTGCCGGCTGTATGCCTGCTTTTCCAGGCGCAGGTGTTTCAAACTTACCTGGACTGAAGCAACTGTGGAAAAAACGGAAGTTTCAGCCGTACGCGCTGCCTCTCCGGCGCAGGCGTTTGATCTGTGAAGCCCTTTCTTCACAGAACAGAAGTTCTGGTTTCCAGCGTATGCGCAGTGCATGCCTAAAACCGGCATTTCCGTTGGCCCTACGAGTGAGTACACAGCGTGTACACACCCATAGGGAACAGAATTTATGGGCCATAGTTTAAGGTGCACCAGTCTCAGTAGTGGTAGCTAATATTGGTTTTATTGACTAGTAGTGGTAGTTTATTGGTTTTATTGCAATAGTTGTGGTAGTTTATTGGGTTTAAGCACCAATGGTGATCTGCGTAAGTTAAGGATGACTTTTTATTCTGTGTGTGCCTCGTGGTATAAATGACATTTGGTTTTATGGGAAAATAGAATTGCTGTTAATTTCAGCTGTCCTGTTTCTGCTTCTGTATCATAAACTGGTGTTTTGTCTTTCATGCAGATTGTGCTCAACAAAGAATCGCTGATGCCTGGTGCAGCATTAGGGGGAAAAAGAGAAGCGAGGTCGGTTTGAAAACAAAATCCGTGCAATAAATTGTAGAACTGGGAAGCCAATTAAGTACTTTGTGAAGTGTAGTCACTGTTGTAATGTAGGAAATGCAGCAGCCAATTTGTGCACAGCAAGCTCCCACAAACAGCAATGTGATAATGACCAGATCATCTGTTTTAGTGATGTTGATTGAGGGATAAATATTGGCCCCAGGACACCGGGGAGAACTCCCCTGCTCTTCTTCAAAATAGTGGCCGTGGGATCTTTAACGTCCACCTGAGAGAGCAGACGGGGCCTCGGTTTAACGTCTCATCCGAAAGACGGCACCTCCGACAGTGCAGTACTCCCTCAGTACTGCACTGGGAGCGTCAGCCTAGCCTTATGTGCTCAAGTCCCTGGAGTGGGATTTGAACCCACAACCTTCTGACTCAGAGGCGATTGTGCTACCAACCGACACTAAAACAATAGGGCCCTTCAAATTCACTTAGTTTTAAAGGGAAACGGTTTCTATTGCATTGCCACACCATCTTAAAATGTTATTAAAGGAGAGAGCTGGACTATTATGGTGGCTCTCAGTCTAATTATCAGCTTACCATTATGAATAAACTTGGCCGATTGCCGACGCTCTGAGATTTTTGCACCCTTACCAGAATTGCTAGTATCATCACAGTGAATTATTCGGCAGAAAATTCCACCCTACCCCGCCCCCCCCCCCCCCCACCCTAAACAGCCTCAAATTCTGCCCCGCGAGGCTCGGGAACAGAATGCTTTCCAGTTCATTCAGCATTAAGCACTGTCAGGTGACCCTCTGCCCTGTCCTCTGAATGTGCCTCAGGCTTCACACTCAGAAGAGCAGCAATATTTTTTTTCTATTTCCCACACCAGCTATTCTGCAGCTCATCTGAGTGGGATTGCAATTAGCACCGAACCAGGGGCCAGCTTTGTGCAGTTGCGCCCGTGCCTATTGGAATCTGAGTTAAGAGTTCCCAAGCCAATTTCGCAATGGTGACTTACAGCCAGCAATCAGAAGACACTTTCTTCCTGCAGTCTGGCCTGGATTTGAAACCCATTGCACCACCTGGTTTCTGACCTGACAATGCAACGCAGTATCCGTAATATAATTTCCAAATGAGAGCTAATTTTATTGGTAATTTAACGCTGGACACATACACTATAGCGCACATATTCACCGTAGACCTAGACTTGCTGACCTACATTGGCTCCCAGTCCAGCAGCGCCTCGATTTCAAAATTCTCATCCTTGTTTTCAAATCCCTCCATGGTCCTCGTCCCTCCCTATCTCTGAAATCTCCTTCAGCCCCACAACCCCCCGAGATATCTGTGCTCCTCTAATTCTGCCCTCTTGAGCATCCCTGATTTTAATCGCTCCACCATCGGTGGCCGTGCCTTCAGCTGCCGAGGCCCTAAGCTCTGGAATTCCCTCCCTAAACCTCTCCGCCTCGCTACCTCTCTTTCCTCCTTTCAGACGCTCCTTTAAACCTACCTGTTTGACCAAGCTTTTGGTCACCTGCCCTAATTTATCCTTATGTGGCTCGGTGTCAAATTTTTTGTCTTAAAATACTCCTGTGCAGCGCCTTGGGACATTTTACTACGTTAAAGGCGCTATATAAATGCATGTTATTGTTGTAGAGCATTTGACACTGAGCCACGTAAGGGGATATTAGGGCTGATGACCAAAAGAGAGGAAGAAAGAGAGGCGGAGAGGATCAGGGAGGGAATTCCAGAGCTCAGGACCCAGGCAGCTGAAGGCAATGGTGGTGCGATTATAATCGGGGATGCTCAAGAGGCCAGAATTGGAGGAGCGCAGAGATCTCGGAAGGTTGTGGGCAATGTTCCCTCTAATTTTTATTTTAGGTGCGCGGTCCCTTTTCTTTTCCAGGCCTGAGCGGGGCCTCCCGATCGCTGCGCGGCCAACACGCCCGCTCAGCTTAGGGGGAATGTGGGGCTGGAGGAGGTAACGGAGATGGAGAGGGGGCAAGGCCATGGAGTCATTTGAAAACAAGGACGATCATTTTAAAATCGTGGTGTTGCCGGGCCGGGAGCCGCCCGTGTTAGCTCACTGGTTGCACTAACTCTCCGTGAAACAAACTTGCGTATTCTCAGTTGAGTTCCTAGTGAGCATGAGCCCGAAGCAGCGGTCCTAATTCAGTGGTAATTCTGCTCCCAGATTTTGCCCAATGACAGTAAAAACCAGCAGAGGATCGTGAGAGAGACAGATTTTCCCTGTCTTGTGCCCAGAAGAGTGCCTGGTCTATTCCGTCTTCGTAATATCGCCCGTCTCCGCCCTTACTTCAACTTAATCGGCTGCTGAAACCCTCATCCAGGCCTTTGTTACCTCTAGACTTGACTATTCCAACGCACTCCTGGCCGGCCTCCCACATTCTACCCTCCGTAAACTTGAGGTCATCCAAAACTCGGCCACCCGTGTCCTAACTCGCACCAGGTCCCGTTCACCCATCACCCCCTGTGCTCGCTGACCTACATTGGTTCCCAGTTAAGCAACGCCTCGATTTTAAAATTCTCATCCTTTGTTTTCAAATCCCTCCGTGGCCTCCTCGCCCCCCCCCCTATCTCTGTAACCTCCTCCAGCCCCATAATCCCCCTGGACCTCTGTGCTCCACCTATTCTGGCCTTTTGAGCATCCCCAATTTTAATTCGCTCCACCATTGGCGGCCGTGCCTTCAGCTGCCTGGGCCCTGAGCTCTGCAATTCCCTCCCTAAACCTCTCCGCCTCTCTACCTCTTTCCTCCTTTAAGATGCTCCTTAAAAACTACCTCTTTGACCAAGCTTTTGGTCACCTGTCCTAACATCTCCTTATATGGCCGGCGTCAATTTATTTTTTTGATAACGCTCCTGTGTAGCGCCTTGGTGATGTGTTATTACGTTCTAGACCCAACTCCAAATAACCACACTGGGCAAGGCTGGTATCAGAAAAGTCACGATAGGACAATGATGGCGCACCTTCTACCGCTCAGTGCGTTGGTGCAATACTTCTTCTTAGGCAGTCCCTCGGAACCGAGGATGACTTGCTTCCACATTAAAAGTGAGTTCTCAGGTGACTGATGAGTCCAATGCGGGACCTACAGTCTCTGTCACAGGTGGGGCAGACGCTGGTTGAAGGGGCGGGTGGGTGGGGTGCTTGGGTTGACGTGCACTCCTTCCGCTATTTGCGCTTGGCTTCCGCTTGCTCCCGGCAAAGCGACTCGAGGTGTTCAGCGCCTTCCCGGATGCTTCTCCTCCACTTTGTGCGGTCTTGGGCCAGGGATTCCCAGGTGTCGGTTGGGGATGTTGCACTTTTTCAAGGAGGCTTTGAGGGTGTCCTTGAAGCGTTTCCTCTGCCCACCTGGGGCTCTCTTGCCGTGTCGGAGCTCCGAGTAGAGCGCTTGTTTTGGGAGTCTCGTATCATGCAATACACCATGGCACCAGGCCATCACTTTCCACAACCTTTCTGAGTACGTGTTACCAAGGGGAGATGTCACTGCTTCTCTCTGCTGCCCATAAACAAATAATGTGGCAATGGTATTTAAATATACTGGAATTTGATTTAAAGGAGCATTTATGTATTCAGATGACACTGCTTATCAACTTGCAGCAGTAAGCTTTTGTAAGCTGGAGAAGGAACACTATTAGCATTTCAATTCCATCAGCCCTAAGAGACTCACCGTTAAACGAGTGAATTTGCAACTTTCCTTTTAGGTATTAAACATCAAAACCTGCAAAACAAATTTAAATCTGGTTCACTGCTGTTTCATTAATATGTACACACACACACACACACACACACACACACGATTCAGTCAAAGCTTAATGCTTCCCTTGAGCTCCTTTGTACTTTTCTAATCGCCGCGTCTGAAAATTTTCTGTTGCTTTTCAAGGGTAATCCTCCTGTGGACCCGGCGATTGGCAAGCTGCCAACTGATAACCGCAACTGGGATCCAGAGAGTGAGTGGCTTTTCCCGTCGAAGAAGCTGGTAGGGGCAACAGAGCAAGCCAATGGCTCCGTATTCTACGCATTTACGGAACGGCCACGTTGTAGCTGCATTTCGATCCCTTCCTGTGAGGTTGAGTCCCTGTGCTGTGCCACACACTCGCCAAGGATCCCGAGAGAGAATCCGGAGGGGGCGTACTACTTCGGAGACGAAGGGGGAGGTCCCAGCACAACTCTTTCGCAAGATCCAAGCGCAGGAACTTCCACTAACCCTCTGTTGTCTTCGGGGTACGAGATCGGGGAGTCAATTCACAGTAATTTATCCACGCGAGAGAGCAGAAACAGTGCCGAGGCAGCTCCCTTCAGAGACAGCCAAGGGCATGCACCCTCAGGGAGTGCATCTCCATTGTCTGCCAGACAGTCAGGCACAGATCGTACTCCAAAGTGCAATTGTCACACGGGTCATCAAAGTAACTCTACCAGCTCCAATCAGAAGCCTGAGAATATCCCTGGGCACAGTTCTACCAACCCAGGCTCTGACCACCCGAATCCAGCTGATGATAGCAGTCACAAGTCAGGAAATTCAACTCCTTCTGGTAAGTTAACCTGTTTATCTTAAGCACATTAACACCTTTGCTATACAGGAATCCCTCCCCAACCGCCGGGGATACGTCCTTGAAAACCCCCGTGGTCAGTAAAACCGCGGTTGGCAAATACAGTATAAATGTTCAAATAATGACACAATAAAAAAGAATATAAAAGCAATAAAATCATGTTATTTACCTTGATCCTAATTTTAAAACATGCGTATACGCAAAATTCACTGCCACGGTTGGCAAAAGTTGTCGCAGAGAGGAAACTGTGTATACTTGAAATCCACGTATGGCAAAACCGCAGTTGGGGCGGGATTCCTGTATAAAAAAAGCACATACCTGTAGTATAAGAATTAGGAGCAGGAGTCGGCCATACGGCCCCTCGAGCCTGCTCCGCCATTCAATAAGATCATGGCTGATCTTCGACCTCAACTCCACTTTCCCGGCCAATCCCCATATAAAGGGGGAAAAAGGGAAAGACTTGCATTTATATAGCGATTTTCACGACCACCGGACGTCTCAATTCCCCTAGAGTCCAAAAACCTACCTAAGAAAGGATATACTTGCCATAGAGGGAGTGCAGCGAAGGTTCACCAGACTGATTCCTGGGATGGCAGGACTGTCATATGAGGAGAGATTGGGTCGACTAGGCCTGTATTCACTAGTGTTTAGAAGAATGAGAGGGGATCTCATTGAAAGGTATAAAATTCTGACAGGGCTAGGCAGACTGGATGCAGGGAGGATGGTTCCCCTGGCTGAGGGGTCTAGAACGAGGGGTCACAGTCTCAGGATACGGGGTAGAACATTTAGGACTGAGAAGAGGAGAAATTTCTTCACTCTGAGGGTGGCGAACCTGTGGCATTCTCTACCACAGAAGGCTGTGGAGGCCAAGTCACTGAATATATTTAAGAAGGAGATAGATAGATTTCTAGACACAAAAGGCATCAAGGGGTAGGGGAGAGAGCGGGAATATGGTATTGAGATAGAGGATCAGCCATGATCATATTGAATGGTGGAGCAGGCTCGAGGGGCCGAATGGGCGACTCCTGCTCCTATTTTTCTATGTTTCTATCGATCTCAGCCCTGAATATACTCAACGACTGAGCCTCCACAGCCCTCTGGGATAGAGAATTCCAAAGATTCACAACTCTCTGAGTGAAGAAATTTCTCCTCATCTCAGTCCTAAATGGCCGACCCCTTATCAGAAGTGCTCGTACATGAACTTTTCTCATTGGATGTCGTACCCTAGAAGTGCTTGTTTGATCTGTTATGAAGAGTACAAATGTTTTTATTCCTTCTCATTCTCCTTTGGTGTCATCTTAGTTTGGTTTGCTGTTGATGTTCGATTCACGGGGAAACTGTCGATTACTAAAACTTTCTGGGAGAATTTACTGCCATTAATTTACCCACAATATCTCTCTCACACAATGAGCTGGCCATTGAAAAAGAGAGCAGCGCACAATAAAGACAGACTTGCATTTCTACAGCGTCTTTCACGACCTCAGGATGTCCCAAAGCGCTTTACGGCCAATGAAGTACTTTCTGAAGTGTAGTCACTGTTGTAATGTAGGAAACACGGCAGCCATTTTGCGCACAGCAAGCTCCCACAAACAGCAATGTGACAATGACCAGATAATCTGTTTCAGTGATGTTGAATCCTCTAAATCAACTGTGATCTACAATTAGAAGGTAATTAAGCACTGGGAATAGCAGTGGGAAGGCTGTTTACTTATCAAAATTTGCATAGCTGGCAAAACTGAGTGGGAAAAGTAATTTTACAAAGTATTGCAAAGTAGTTGTCGCAGAGAAAGGAGCCGCACTAATCCTCTGACTCAACCGTGAACTTGAATTAGGAGGCATTTGAGCGCCTGAAACAGTAGAGCATCGTAACAACATCGTATTCACAGGAACAGGCCATTCGGCCCAACTGGTCCGTGCCGGTATTTCTGCTCCACACCAGCCTCCTCCCACCCCATTTCATCTCACCCCATCAACATATCCTGCTATTTCCTTCTCCCTCATGTGCTTATCCAACTTCCCCTTAAATGCATCTATACTATTCGCCTCAACCGCTCCCTGTGGTAGCGAGTTCCACATTCTCACCACTCTCTGGGTAAAGAAGTTTCTCCTGAATTCCCTATTGGATTTATCAGTAACTCACTTATATTTATGGCCCCTAGTTCTGATCTCGCCCACAAGTGGAAACATCTTCTCTACGTCTACCTTCTAACAGATCACCCCTGCAGTCTTCCCCTTTCTTGAGAAGAGAGCCCCAGCCTGTTCAGCCTTTCCTGATTGGTATAACCTCTCAGTTATGGTATCATTCTAGTAAAAAAAAATGAATGCACCTTCTCCAGTGCCTCTATATCCTTCTTATAATATGGAGACCAGAACTAGCTTGACAAGCCAGGAGCTGCAGACCCTTGTTCAAGGGTCAAGGAAGAGGAGGGTCACAATATAGCTCCTGGAGATCTCGGACCAGCAGAATTCCAATAGGTTATCAGCGAAGGCTTGGAGCCAACACAAGTGCCAAGAGACGGCGCAGTGACAAACAACCTGACATCATTCACGCGTCACTCAATTTATACCCTTAACTTGATAATCCTGCAGAGAATCTTTTTGGGATTGTACAGAATAGTACCGCACGAGACTAAAGGATGAGTGTCAACTCTGGCTCAGTGGGTCGCATGCTCGCCTCTGAGTCAGAAGGTTCTGGGTTCATGGTCCCGCTCCAGAGACTTGAGCACGTAAATCTAGGCTGACACTCCCAGTGAGGGAGCGCTGCACCATCGGAGGTGCCGTCTTTCGGGTGAGACGTTAAAACCGAGGCCCCGTCTGATCTCTCAGATAACATGGTATTATTTCGAAGAAGAGCAGGGGAGTTCTCCCCGGTGTCCTGGGGCCAATATTTATCCCTCAATCAACATCACTAAAAGCAGATTATCTGGTCATTATCACATTGCTGTTTGTGGGAGCTTGCTGTGCACAATTGGCTGCCGTGTTTCCTACATTACAACAGTGACTCCACTTCAAAAAGTACTTAATTGGCTGTAAAGCGATTTTGGACGTCCTGAGGATGTGAAAGGCGCTATATAAATGCAATTCTTTCTTTCTTAATTGAATTTAGCACACAGAATCCATTTCCCACTGCCAGCACTGTGGACTGAAGTAATTCGCAATCCCATTGTTGTTGCTGCTTTGCCAACAATTCCCGTTGGCAAAATCCTTGCTGCTGACAGTCATTTCTAGCCTTTTATCTCCTTTACTTCTCTTCACTGAACTCATTTTGACCCAGGTTTTGATATTATGCTTTTACTTCTCAGCGGTGTGCATTGTTACCAAAGGTCTATTTCTGAAAGTGTCTAATTTATTTACAGCTATTTCCCTCCCAGTGGATTCTCTCAACTCCCCGGACATAGTTTACCCTTTGTATCGTTGTACTCTGATGTCTCGCACATAGCTCCTATCAGCATGTCAAAACGAAATATATTAGGTGTGTCCAAATATTTTCCAGTTCACAGTTACTGATAATTCCCAATTTGCTGCTGTATGCATGACTAGATCCACTAGATTGATCCCTGGATGGCCTGGCCAATATTTATCCCTCAACCAACATAACAAAAAAAAAAAATTATCTGGTCATTATCACATTGCTGTTTGTGGGACCTTGCTGTGCGCAAATTGGCTGCTGCGTTTCCTACATTACAACAGTGACTCCACTTCAAAAATGCTTCATTGACAGTAAAACGCTTTGAGATGTCCAGTGGTTGTGAAAGGCGCTATGTAAATGCAAGTCTTTCTTTCTTTCTTTCTGGGTTGAAAGAGTTGTCCTACGATGAGAGATTGAGTAGATTGGGCCGATACTCTCTGGAGTTTAGAAGAATGGGAGGTGATCTCATTGAAACATACAAGATTCTGAGGGGGATTGACAGGGTAGATGCTGAGAGGTTGTTTCCTCTGGCTGGAGAGTCTAGAACCAGGGGTCACAGTCTCAGGATAAGGGGTCGGCCATTTAAGACTGGGATGAGGAGGAATTTCTTCACTCGGAGGGTTGTGAATCTTTGAAATTCTCTGCCCCAGAGGGCTGTGGATGCTGAGTCGTTGAGTATATTCAAGGCTGAGATCAATAGATTTTTGGACTCTAGGGGAATTGAGGGATATGGAGATCGGGCGGGAAAGTGGAGCTGAGGTAGAAGATCAGCCACGATCTTATTGAATGGCGGAGCGGGCTCGAGGGGCCGTATGCTCCTAATTTTTATGTTCTTGTGACATGCACCAGGACACTGATTCAGTGATTCAAGTATTTAATACTAAAAAGTCAGTCTATAAACCGCTATATTAAACTTTTTTTTCCACTTAATTCTTTAGGCTTTTCGTCTGGTGGTAGTACGACATACAATACTAGTGGCCAATCGGTGCTGAGTGTTGGGAGTTCGGTTATTTTCAACGTAGTTGTCAATGTGAATCATGCTGCAGAACAGGACAAGAGAGGAGACGTGAATGCCAGGCCCAACCTTCCCACGAAAGAAGAAGACAAGCGAGACAGCTCGAGAGGAAATGACAGGTTCCCCACGGAAGAGGAGGAGGAGAAACCAGGCAGTAAGTGCGGCCCCGAGACAGGCACAGGAACCCCTGTGGAAGAGGAACTCTCCGCGCAGCCGCTGTGTGTCCCCGTGCAGGAAGAGCAAAGCAGCGTTAACGGCCGTCAGCCGAGCTTCCCTAAGCAAGAAAGACAAAACAGCGGAGAAAGCTGGGGGAAAAACCCGAGCTTCGCCAGAAAAACAGTCGAACAGGAAAGCCGGGAGCATCCGAAAGAAAGTACCTTCTTTCCCGTGCAAGAAGATGGCAAATCTGAACATTTACCGAAAGCAGAGGAGAATCCATGAGCAGACCTCTTGAGCTCGAAATGCTGCATTGAAGTGCTGAACGATATATATGTGCTTTGAAAGTAATATGAACCACAACCGGACATTGTACACTAACATTCTGGGAGGGGTGCTAGCGGCATATTACTTCTAGGTACAGGAGGCTAAGGAAATAGGTTTTTTAGCTTTTTATATGTTCGATATGTCTTTCTGCTATCTTTACTGCCAGATTGGAATTACTTTTCAGCCTCACGGGGGCGTTATACCATTTGTGACAGTGTCAACGGCAGATATTTCTGTTTACAGCACGGGAGGATGGTAGAACATTAAAAGGCTGCAACCCACACTTCAGCAATAACAACAGCAAGTTGCATTTATCTAGCGCCTCTAACATAGCAAAACATCCCAAGGTGCTTCACAGGAGCGATTATCCGACAAAATTTGACACCGAGCCACATAAAGAGAAATTAGGGCAGGTGACCAAAAGCTTGGTCAAAGAGGTCGGGTTTTAAGGAACGTCTTAAAGAAGGAGAGAGAGGCGGAGAGCAACGTTCCCTTTAAGCTGCACAGCTGCTCCGGGGACCCCGCGCAGCCGGCTTGCCAGCTTTTCAATGCAATAACTGCGGATTCACGGTATTTTGAATGGCAGGGCCGCGCGGTCCCTTTAAGGGACTGCGCGGTGCCAAGAAAAAAATAGAGGGAGCACTGGTAGAGAGATGGAGAGGCTTAGGGAAGGAATTCCAGAGCTTAGGGCCATAGCATCTGAGAGCACGGCCGCCAGCGGTGGAGCGAGTAAAATCAGGGGATGCACAATTTTTATAGGTTATTGGTCTTTGTATCAAAAATGTTCATGATCAAAATAGGAAAATGCTTCGGTGAAAGAGGCGGCTCATAACAAAAAAAATTCATGTGCACGTCTAAAAGATTTGGATAATTCAATTACCAACCTTCTTCCTGAAGGAGAAAAGGGAACTGCTGGCGTTTTGCTTAGTGGTGTGAGGGCTAACAGTTTGGGAATCTCCCACCAGTATTGTTAAAAAGGCTGAAGTGAAGAGTAGTGAATGTACAGGGTGGATTGATGTGATTATTAGCTGAATTCTGGGTCCCTCTGCTGGTAACGGTTATCCTAATCATGCTTTTATTTTTGTACAGCAACAAAAAACCTTTATTGAAATAAAATGTCTCTTATATACAATAGGTTGGGATGGACAAAACGCTCAATATAACTAAGCTTGAGAGATTTGACTATATATCACTGTAAAAGAATTGAAACAAAGGATAAATGTGTGTTAAAAAAGAAAAAAACAAACAGAAGATAGGAGCAGGAGTAGGCCATTCGGCCCCTCGAGCCTGCTCCGGCATTCAATGAGATCATGGCTGATCATCCAAATTCAGTACCCTGTCCCTGCCTTCTCCCCATATCCCTTGATCCCTTTAGCCTTAAGAAATATATCTAACTCCTTCTTGAATATATTTAATGAATTGGCCTCAACTGCCTTCTGTGGTAGAGAATTCCACAGGTTCACCACTCTCTGGGTGAAGAAATTCCTCCTCATCTCTGTCCTAAATGGCTTACCTCTTATCTTTAGACTGTGACCCCTGGTTCTGGACTCCCCCGCCATCGGGAACATCCTTCCTGCATCTAGTCTGGCTAGTCCTGTTAGAATTTTATGTTTCAATGAGATCCCCTCTCATTCTTCTAAACTCCAACGAGTATAAGCCCAATCGACCCAATCTCTCCTCATATGTCACTCCTGCCATCCCAGGTATCAGTCTGGCGAATCTTCGCTGCACTCCCTCCATGGCAAGAACATCCTTCCTCAGATAAGGCGACCAAAACTGCACACAATACTCAAGGTGTGGTCTCACCAAGGCCCTGTACAACTGCAGCAAGACATCCTTGCTCCTGTACTCGAATCCTCTCGCTATGAAGGCCAACATACCATTTGCTTACATTAAAAGACTTACATTAATACAGCACCTTTCACGACCACCGGACATCCCAAAGCACTTTACAGCCAATGAAGTGTAGTTACTGTTGTAATGCAGCAGTCAATTTGCACACAGCAAGCTCACACAAAGGGCAATGTTTGAGTGATGTTGATTGAGGGATAAATATTGGCCCCAGGACACCAGGGAGAACTCCCCCTGCTCTTCTTCGAAATGGTGGCCATGGGATCTTTTACGTCCATCTGAGGGAGCAGACGGGGCCTCGGTTTAACGTCTCACCTGATAAGCGGCCCCTCACTTTACACAGAATCTCCAATCTTGCGTGTGTTCTGGCAATGGTGCTGTACCATCTATACTCGTCCCCGAATACTCTAACTTTTAATTTCTCAATTTTACATCTGTTCCAAACAGACTGAGACTTTCCCTATAAGATGTGAAACACCCTAGGGGCCCAGAAATTCCGATCGCAGGCCTCCCGCGGGTGGAGGCCTGCGATCTGGAAAAATCTGCGCCTGGACCTGAGGGCTCCCGGGAGGCGCGGCCTCTCCAAACTGCCGGTGCGCAGGGCCCACGTATCCCAGGGGCGCAGCTAGTTCGCAGCGTCCCTGGGATCACGTGCGCCATGGGGAGCCAATCAGAGAAGGGAATCTCCCTTCATTTGACAGGAAGACCTGTCAAATATATGAATGGAGATCACCCCAAAGCATAGTAAAACTTTAAATAATTTTTTTTTAAATCACATTTTTAAAATGACTTTAAATTACAATAAATTAAGTATTTTAAACAAAAATTTTATTTTTTGAAAAAAATAATTAAAGTTTTTAACGGGGCTAAAAATAAACTTACCTTTCTTTCAAGTATTTTTAAATGATAAATTAGTGGAATTTTTTTTTTTACTTTTTTCAACTCTTATCCTGGTAAAAGCAGGCCTTATGCACGCTTTTACCAGGCGCAAGAATTGTAAGTGTTTTCTGCGGGCGGAGGGTCTCCAAAAAGCGGAACTCTCCGCCCGCAGAGGCCCTTCTCCAGGGCAAGCGGAGGATCTTGACAGATCGGAAATGCCGGTTTCCAGCGCATGCGCAGTGCTAGCCTGAAACCGACATTTCCGATGTTCCCACGGGTGGGTACACAGAGCTCACCCACCCGTAGGGATCAGAATTTCTGCACCAGCCTCTGTCTCAGAAAGAAAGACTTGCATTTCTATAGCGCCTTTCACGACCACCGGACGTCCCAAAGTGCTTTACAGCCAATGAAGTACTTTTTGGAGTAGAGTCACTGCTGTAAAACCAGCAGCCAATTTGCGCACAGCAAGCTCCCACAAACAGCAATGTGATAATGACCAGATAATCTGTTTTAGTGATGTTGATTGAGGGAGAAATATTGGCCCCAGGACACCAGGAATAACTCCCCCGCTCTTCTCCCAAATAATGCCATGGGATCTTTTACATCCACCTGAGAGGGCAGACAGGGCCTCAGTTTAACGTCCCATCCGAAAGACGGCACCTCCGACAGTGCGGTGCTCCCTCAGTACTGCACCGGGAGTGTCAGCCTGGATTTTTGTGCTCAAGTCTCTGGAGTGAGACTTGAACCCACAACCATTCTTGACTCAGAGGCGAAGGTGTTACCAACTGAGCCACAGCTGACACTGGGGTAGGGCTATGCTTTTGCATTTTATCTATTTTATGTCAGATCTGTTTATGTGTAATGTGCATACATGCAAGGTTTGCTTATGTGCAGATTTAGAAAAAAAATCTTGGCTTTCCATGATTCATTTTGATGGAGATTAGTCCCTTTGATGCAGGTCTTCAAGATCCAGGCCTTGGCTTCGTAATGGAGAAGTAAAGCCAATTATTGTTTGACATTTGGTTTTACTTAAAGCTAGCTGCTTATTAGGAGGCAAGAAAGAATATGGAGATAGCAGTCGCCTGTGACAAGTGACTCCAAGATTAAAGGGAAAAATATCACCTGTGTTTAGAGAAGTGTTTTTTTTTTAAATTGAGAAATCTGTGTGAAATGCTAAAGTCTGTAATACAGGACATGGCAAAGATTGAAAAGAGAAGGAGAAAAAGATGAATTGATGTATTATGCTTAAAGACCCGTACATGAGAAGGCTCAATTACTCACTTAAAGTAGCGGCACAAGTTAGTAAGGCCATAGGAAAAAACAAACCAAACATTTGGGTTCAATTCTAGAGGGATAGAATTAAAAAGCAGAGAAAGAAAGACTTGCATTTATATAGCGCCTTTCATGACCACCAGACGTCCCAAGGCGCTTTACAGCCATTGAAGTACTTTTTGAAGTGTAGCCACTGTTATAATGTGGGAAACGCGGCAGCCAATTTGCACACAGCAAGCTCCCACAATCAGCAATGTGAAAATGACCAGATAATCTGTTTTTAGTGATGTTGATTGAGGGATAAATATTGGCCCCAGGACACCGAGGAGAACTCCCCTGCTCTTCCTCGAAATAGTGGCCGTGGGATCTTTTACGTCCACCTGAGAGAGCAGACGGGGCCTCGGTTTGACGTCTCATCCGAAACACTGAGCCACGGCTGACACGATTGGAGGCTAGCCAGAGTGGGCTGGAGTATCGTACTAATGGAATGGACCAAATGGCCGTTTGTCATGTCTTGCTGCAGTTGTACAGGGCCTTGGTGAGACCACACCTTGAGTATTGTGTGCAGTTTTGGTCGCCTTATCTGAGGAAGGATGTTCTTGCCATGGAGGGAGTGCAGCGAAGGTTCACCAGACTGATACCTGGGGTGGCAGGAATGACGTATGAGGAGAGATTGGGTCGATTGGGCTTATACTCGCTGGAGTTTAGAAGAATGAGAGGGGATCTCATTGAAACTTATAAAATTCTAACAGGACTAGACAGACTAGATGCAGGAAGGATGTTCCCGATGGCGGGGAGTCCAGAACCAGGGGTCACAGTCTAAAGATAAGGGGTAAGCCATTTAAGACAGAGATGAGGAGGAATTTCTTCACCCAGAGAGTGGTGAACCTGTGGAATTCTCTACCACAGAAGGCAGTTGAGGCCAATTCATTAAATATATTCAAGAAGGAGTTAGATATATTTCTTAAGGCTAAAGGGATCAAGGGATATGGGGAGAAGGCAGGGACAGGGTACTGAGTTTGGATGATCAGCCATGATCTCATTAAATGGCGGAACAGGCTCGAGGGGCCGAATGGCCGACTCCTGCTCCTATCTTCTATGTTTCTATGTTTTCTATGTTTCCTGTTCTGCTGCTCTGACTAACATAAGAATATAAGAAATAGGAGCAGGAGTCGGCCATTCGGCCCCTCGAGCCGGCTCCGCCATTCAATGAGATCATGGCTGATCTGATCCTGGCCTCAACGCCATTTTCCTGCCTGTTCCCCATAACCCTGGACTCCCCTGTAGCTCAAATATCTGTCTATCTCAGCCTTAAATATATTCACTGACTCAGCCTTGAATATATTCACTGACTCCGCCTCCACAGCTCTCTGGGTAGAGAATTCCAAAGATTCACGACCCTCTGAGAGAAGAAATTCCTCCTCATCTCCATCTTAAATGGGCGACCCCTTATTCTGAAACTATGCCCCTAGTTCTAGATTCCCCCACGAGGGGAAACAACCTCTCTGCATCCACCCTGTCAAACCCCTTCAGAATTTTATATGTTTCAATAAGATCCCCTCTCATTCTTCTAAACTCCAATGAGTAAAGGCCCAACCTGCTCAACCTTTCTTCATAAGATAACCCCTTCATCTCAGGAATCAACCTGGCGAACCTTCTCTGAACTGCCTCCAATGCAGGTATATCCTACCTTAAATAAGGAGACCAAAACTGCATACAACACTCCAGGTGTGGACCCACCAGCGCCCTGTACAGTTGTAGCAAGACCTCCCTACTTTTATACTCCACACCCCTTGCAATAAAGGCCAACATTCCATTTGCCTTCCTAATTACTTGCTGTACCTGCATGTTAACTTTTTTGTGCTTTATGTACGAGGACCCCCAGATCCCTCTGTACCGCAGCATTTTGTAGTTTCCATTTAAATAATAATTTGCTTTTTTATTGAAGCAATTTCTCAGTTCACAGCATCTATCGGTACTTTATATACCTCGGATAAGAGTCCGCTCCTTCATCCCCTCCGTTTTGAAAGGATTCGCAAATTTCATGTCTCCCCCAAAGATTTACTTTTGATTTACTAAAGAAACCCTGGTTGGACTGAGTTTAAAATCCAGGGCTCCAGGGCTCAACAAGATGGCTGCGGTCAACCTCATGGCCAAGGCCTGTAAGTTTCAGTTTGGACTGACAAAGAAGGAACTTTCCAGAAATTAGAATGCAGACAGACCTTCTGCATTTATGCATGAGAAGCAAACCCAGTGGCATTCGGGCCTCTGATTAAAACCCATCAAGGCTGTTTGCACAAGCAATCAAGAGCAAGCAAGGCCTATTCAGTATGTAATTTCAGACCTTCGTTAGAGAACATCGACACTGTTTACAAACAATCAACGGGGCATTCAGTCTGGAATAGCCCCATCACGAAACCAGTTGGACAAAGGGGGAACACTGATGAGACGTTTAAAACCGATTAACCGGCCATCCAGGTCGATGGGCCCAGATCGGTTTCCTTTGTATGAGCTTCAACACGTCCAGGTCAGACAAAGAAATGAGCTGATCTGGCAGGAGATGGCTACCAAGAAGGGTATAACTAGTCCCTCGGGAAGCCATCTCTCTCTCTCGCCTCGCCTCCAGTGGCCTGCCGTATTATCAACCCAGCGAGAGGATCGTCGACGAAGAGCCCGTCCAGGGAAGTAGGACACCCGCAGTTACGTTTGAATTACTGGGGTATCTCTGCTCTGGGGCGGTGAAAACCTAAAAACATCGACAGGCAACAGGGCATGGAGCAGGCGTTTCAACATCCTAGACTGGTGAGCATCAATTTTCTGGCCCATCACAAGACAACCTAGATAGGTGTAAAGGGTGGGAGTTAAGGAATTGCTAAAGTATCATTTTAGTCATTTTCCCTCGATGTGTCCGTTTTCTCCTCCCCCGCTAAGTGTAATTGTGTTGCATCCATAGTGATTTTCTCTGTATAGTAATTGTTTCTCTATTTTAATAAGCATTGGTTTTCTTTGCATCGAACCACTGGTCTCGTTTGTCTATATCGCTACTTGTAAATAAGTCCGGTGCTCAGAACCAAAGGGGGAAGCGATTCGAACCGCACGGGGTTGGAGCAGCTCAGACACACGACTGACTGGCCAGACACAAACCCCAAACCAAAACCCCCTACAGTTTGGAATGTAGAGCTTACACTTTCCTGATAGCCCATTCCTTTCACACTTGGGATCATTCTTGTTGCTCTATTCTCCACCTTCTGTAAGGCATTTGCCTTTTGAAGTATAACAAACAGACCTGTACTAACGCAGTAGTTTCAGCTCCCATTTGGCCCCTAAAGATTGATGCCACAGCTTAGTTCAAAAGAAGACAGCATTGCCACTGAAGACGCTGTGGGTTTGCAATGTGCAATGTTATTTTATTCTTTTAGGATCTCTTTATAATCCAGCATACCACAGAGATATTACCAGATGGAGTCCCTTAAAATAAAATCTAAATAACAACAACAATTTGTATTTATACAGCACCTTTAACGTAGTAAAACTTCACAGGAGCGTTATTTTTTCACGGGATGTGGGCGTCGCTGGCAATGCCAGCATTTATTGCCCATCCCTAGTTGCCCTTGAGAAGGTTGGTGGTGAGCCGCCTTCTTGAACCGCTGCAGTCCGTGTGGTGAGGGTACTCCCACAGTGCTGTTAGGGAGGGAGTTCCAGGATTTTGACCCAGCGACGATGAAGGAACGCCCGATATATTTCCAAATCAGGATGGTGTGTGACTTGGAGGGGAACTTGGAGGTGGTGGTGTTCCCATGCGCCTGCTGCCCTTGTCCGTCTAGGTGGTGGAGGTCGTGGGTTTGGGAGGTGCTGCCGAAGAAGCCTTGGCGAGTTGCTGCAGTGCATCTTGTAAACAAAATCTGACACCGAGCCACATAAGGTGATATCAGGGCAGACGGCCAAAAGCTTGGTCAAAGAGGTAGGTTTTAAGGAGCATCTTTCGATTAATCGGGGATCACGGTTAACACAAATGGCATGGTTCCCTCTCAAGTCTTGGCTCAAGAGGAAAGTTGATATTTTCAATTTCAAGGGTCAGAAAAACCTTTCAAGCTGCAAACATTTAACGGGTAAATGTCACCAGAACTCCCTTCAAACGTCAGGAATGCAACAAGTGCTCAACCTTGACATTCTTTTATTTCCTGAGTGTTTTGAATATTTTTACTCATGCATGAAGCTGATGACATCATGGTGGAGTGATGATTTTGAGAAGTCATTGAGCCTGAATGGTGCTGGAAAGTGTTTTTAAAATGATTTTTTTTTTAAATAAACAGAGGGCACAGATTTAAGGCAATTGGCAAAAGAACCAGAGGCGACATGGGGGAAAAACTTGTTTACGCAGCGAGTGGTTAGGATCTGGAACGCGCTGCCTGATAGGGCGGTGGGTACAGATTCAATAGTAGCCTTCAAAAGGGAATTGGATAAATACTTGAAGGAGAAACAATTGCAGGGATCTGGGGAAAGAGCGGGGGAGTGGGACTAACTGGATTGCTCTTCGAAAGAGCCGGCGCAGACTCGATGGGCCGAATGGCCTCCTTCTGTGCTGTACTATCCTATGATTCTATAACCATTGACAGTACTGATAAGGTTGTAATTCCCTCGGCGTGCAAATTAGTTGCTAAATATTTCCTTCGTACCCGCAATATATTTTGTTTCCTTTCTAAAGAAAATGGCAATTTCTCTTGCATGTAAATCGTATATGCCATTACAGGGTGGTCATTTAATCCGGGCACAGGCACGGTGGGCCGAATGGCCTCCTTCTGTGCTGTATCATTCAATGATTCTACATCATCATCCCACTTGGGAAGCTGTACCACGGATTCCCACTCCACCGTGTAAAAAGTCCACTCTATCACTGGAGGCCTTGCCTATTTCGTTTTCTAATGAAACGTCAAATGCAATCCTAAGTAAAGACTCAAGATTTTATTTTGAAAGAGGAGATTTTGGGGACCTTACAATGAAGTGCTTAATTTAGTCAAAAAACTCAATGACACCACAATTGACATTTTTTTTTATTATCCATTCACGGGATGTGGGCGTCGCTGGCAAGGCCAGCATTTATTGCCCATCCCTAGTCCAAAGATGTGCGGGTTAGGTTGATTGGCCATGATAAAAATTGGCCCTTGTGTTAGGGGGGATTAAATATGTGGGGTTACGGGGTTACGGGATAGGGCTTGGGTGGGATGGCTGTCGGTGTAGGGACCGGGTGCTAGGGTTTGGATGATCAGCCATGATCTCATTGAATGGCGGAGCAGGCTCGAAGGGCCGAATGGCCTACTCCTGCTCCTAGTTTCTATGTTGCCCTTGAGAAGGTGGTGGTGAGCCGCCTTCTTGAACCACTGCAGTCCCGTGTGGTGAAGGCGCTCCCACAGTGCTGTTAGGGAGGGAGTTCCAGGATTTTGACCCAGCGACGATGAAGGAACGGCCGATATATTTCCAAGTCATGATGGTGTGTGTGACTTGGAGGGGAACTTGGAGGTGGTGGTGTTCCCAGGCGCCTGCTGCCCTCGTCCTTCTAGGCGGTAGTGGTCGCGGGTTTCGGAGGTGCTGCCGAAGAAATACAGTACACAACTGGTACAGGCATTGCAAGTACACAGCTAACAAAACCATTGAAATCCTGTACTACAAAGTCACAATAGAGCTTGACTTTGGAAGCTAGATATTGGGCAACGGTTGCAATTAAGCTGGGGCTTGTGCATTGTGTCGACTGTAGAAACTTTCATGAGGAGATCTGATTTGTGTTTAATTCACAGCCACCTCTCTTCCAGGAATGTCCACCTTGAAGAAGTTATGCTCTTCTCTCCGACGGGATTTCCGTTGGTCTCCTTCTTAAAACCTGTTGCATCTGTAACATTTCTGACGAAAGGTCACCGTCCTGAGACTATGGGCTGGATTTTGTCAATGGAGGCGACTTAAGAGGCGGGGCTGCTGCTTGTCGTGTCAATGTCCCGCCTCCATCCTCGCCTGACCATTCAGAGGGATTTTCCCCTGATTGAGCTTGTTAAGCCCGCCCGGCGGGCTCAGCAGGCCAATTAGGGAAGAAGTCACTGACAGATCACGTCAATGTCAGACCAGCTATCTGTCAAGACTCCTTGAAAGAAGAAATGACAGCGTTTGACAGCTCTGTGAAGCTGTCAAACACTGACATTCTCTTGAGTTTGATTCGTTTTTGTGGTGAGGACTGAAAAAAATTGTAAAAAAGTAAATTTCAGATGTCTGATGGATCGGAGGGTCCATCAGCCATTACCTGAAATTGACAAGGAGGATGTCCGCTCTCCCGATCCAGCACAGCTAAAGGCTACAGGAGTAAAAAAAAGGTAAGTGAACACATTTTTAAACTTATCACTCACCTTGCATACTTACCACGCCACACTTGCACCCATCACTCACCTCTACACCTTACTTCCAGGTGCCTCCGATCGCCGCAGACCTCCTCCACGTCTCCTCCAACCCGGCGGGGTTCTCCGAGGCCGGGAAACCTTCACCTGTGAAGGTAAAATGGCACTAATCCCTTTTTCTGCCCGTTAACTACCTGTTAACAGGCAGTTAAAAGGATTAAAAGCCTTTCCCGCCTCCAGGAGACGGGACCCGAAGCGGCACATCTTCCCGCCTCCTGGCAAAAGGACACGGAGGCGGGATGGGGCGGGTTTGCCACCCAGCTCCAATTTCTCTGATTTTACGTGCTGTCCCGCCTCCATGCCCGCCTCCTCGGTTGGAAAATCCAGCCCAATAACTCTGTTCCTCTCTCCACAGACGCTGCCCAGCCCGTTGAGTGCCTCCAGCATTTTCTGTTTATATTTCAGATTAATTGGGCAGACAGACATCGGCCAGATTGTACACATTCTGTGGATAGGCTGGGTCAGCTGGGCCAAAGCGGCCTTTCGTTGTTCCATATTTTCTTACATTCTCAAGCTGTCAAAAAAGTGATCAAAGCGTTCAGAGTGCAGCCCAGACTAAGGCAGCTTTTTTTTGCAGGTAACCAGATTGAAATGATAGTAGAAAATAAAATATATTCAAGACAGAGGCCGATAGGTTTTTGAATATTAAGGGAATCAAGGGATATGGGGATAGTGCAGGAAAGTGGAGATGAGGTAGAAGATCAGCCATGCACTCAAGGGGCCAAATGTCCTACTCCTACTCCTGCCGGTTGGCCATTTGGCCGCGTTGAGCCCCGCGGCCCAGTTTGATCCGACCTTCTCGCCTGGTGTCTGCAGCAGGGATTGGGGAGCTGGATCCTCGCTGCTTCTGCAGCCGAGATCACCCAGGGTTCAAACTGAGACCTTCTGTACTGTTGTGCTCAGTAGCGCACCAGGCAATCCCTTTACCACAGAGCAGTTGGGGGAGGGGAAGGGGGGGGGGAGGTGAAGGCTGCTTGTGATCCCTCCCCCATTATTTCTTATTAAACGATGAGTATTAAATATTTCTTAAGGCTAAGGGGATCAAGGGATATGGGGAGAAAGCAGGGACAGGGTACTGAATTTGGATGATCAGCCATGATCTCATTGAATGGCGGAGCAGGCTCGAGGGGCCGAATGGCCTACTCCTGCTCCAATCTTCTATGTTTCAATGTTAATTCTTATGTTCTTATGTTCTTAAAAAGAATTGCCACCAGAGGGAGCACTTGCGCTGCATTTGGCAGATCAGCCTTTGCATTTAAACAATCCTTACAAATTGCAGATACAATGTGCTTGTGGGTTTGTAATGAATTATAATAAGTATTTAACCAACCAGAACTGAATATTTGCAGCAGATAACATCATCCAGATGCTTTCCAACTGCACAAGGTTCTGAAACTGAGAAACCAATTGGAAATATCGGCAGTTATAGCCCCGGGTGTCAAATGTGGTGAATTTTAGTCCCTTTGTATACCATGAGTGTAGGCTGACCATATGCCCCTGTTGTCCGGGGACAATCCCCGGATGAGGTCCTGTGTCCTGGGGCAAACGACGTCCCCCGAAGAGACCCCAGTTCAGAAAACTCATCCCCGTATAGAGTCTTTGGGGGAGAAATTCGGTACCTTAGTGCCTCCAGTTAGCGCCTGGCGGGGGGCGTTGAGGCAGTAGCGCCACCATGGCGAGGCACCGCATGGCAAATTCGGCCCACCCCCTGTAGTGCCGCCGCTACGAGTTAGCGCCGGGGGCATTCAGCGGCAGGCAGATCGTGACGTCAGTGAGCGTGCAACGCTCGCTGGGCGCCCGCTCTGCCAAATTGAGTATCGCCCCCCTACCTTAGCGCCTCACCCCGTCAGCGACAGGGAGAGGAGGCATGAAGCAGGCGGATGCCGGCTCCAGGGGCGCTACTTAAAGGGGTCATGAGAAATGAGCCGCAGCTCTGAGGTTAGTGCTGTTTCACTGCTTCCCTTGTCAGTTTGACATTGAGCAACAGTTTAATTCCGCCATTTAAAGGTTGTTTAGTATCAGGAGTGTTGTGGCTAGTAACAATTAGTTACATTTATTCTCACAGCATATCAAAGTGCTACACTTGGTTACATTAATGGGGGCTGTACTGCCAGTCATTCCGCCTGGCGTTGGAGTCCCTGGCAGTAACTGTTAGCGGCGCCGCTACGGCGGGGGGGGGGCGGATTTGGCGTGTGCCGCTGGATTCACCTCACCCTGGCGCTACTGCGTCAGCACCCCATTAGCGCCCCCGCCAGGTGCTAACGGGAGGCACTAGCCAACTGAATTTTTCCCCTTGTTTTTAATCTCAACTTGTTGCCTTTTCTCCATCTTCCTTAAAATCCTTATTTCCCCAAGTAATAAGCTATCTTTCTTTTAAAAGTCTTAATTGACTTGACATCTGTGACCTTTCGGGACAGCATGTTCCACGCTCTCACACTCCTTTATCTGGATTAGCTTTTCCTGGATTCACATAATTGAATTCTAAGATCATGTCGCCCTCATTATGGGCTCCCCTTCTTGAGGGAACTGCAATCCCCAGCTGCACTCTCAAACACCTCCATCAGATCATCCCTTGGCCTTTTCAGCTCCAGCAAGTAAACCCTATGGGGGAAAAATTCAGTTGTTTGCACCTCCCGTTAGCACCTTAAGAGGGCGCTAATGGGGCGCAAAGCAACTAGCGCCCGGGCGCGGCGATGTTTGCGCCGCTCGCGAAATTAACTAGACATTTTGCGGCGGCGCTAAACACTACCGCCACGATCTCCTGCGCCGGCAGATTGTGACATCAGTCGAGTGCGCAACGCCCCGGTAGCGCCCCGGACCGGATATTGAGTGGCGCCCCCTGCCTTACTGCCTGCCGCTAGCAACGACAGGTTGAGGGGAGCGTTTTGCAGTCAGAAAGGGACTAGGGGAGCGCTATTTAAAGGAGACCGCTTCCTGCCTTTTTTTGTTGGTGACATTTTTGCACCACGCATTCTGAGAGAGAGAGAGAGACTTCTGGAGAGATTCAACGCTGTGTGAAGGAGTTTTGAGTACTGAGCCGCACTTTGCAGGTTCATTTTGATTTGCCCTTCCTTGCTTTGCCAGCGCTCTGAGGTAGCGCCTCGCTCCTCGGCCTTTGCGCCTTAGGACAGGTGTGAAGCACCTGATTTAGCGCTCCAATCACCTCCAGGGGCGATAAAAGCCAAGTTTGCTGTCGGAGGCGATAATTAGCGCCAGGCGCTAAACTTTGCGCACGGCCGATAATCGCGCCCCAAACGGGGCGATACTGAATTTTTCCCCCTATGTTCATCCAGGCTCTTAAAATTACTTAATCCCTTCATCCGGTCCAACCATCATTGGACGTTCTCCAACATCTTTACTTGGAGGCCTCAGCCCCTCTCAAAAGCCTGGGCTTGTAGTTAATATATTTCCCAGAGCTATCACTCTGTTAGATCAAGGGAGTTATCAACTGCATCCATGCATGCAGTCTAAGCATGTGGTTTAAAATGTTTTAATTCTCATCCTTGTTTTCAAATCCGTCCATGGCCTTGCCCCCTCCCTATCTCTGTCACCTCCTCCAGCCTCACAAACCCCTCCGTGATCTCAGCGCTCCTCTAATTCTGCCCTCTTGAGCATCCCTGATTTTAATCGCTCCACCATTGGGGGCCGTGCCTTCAGCTGCCTGGGCCCTAAGCTCTGGAATTCCCTCCCTAAACCTCTCCGCCTCTCTACCCCTCTCTCCTCCTTTAAGACGCTTCTTAAAATCTACCTCTTTGACCAAGCTTTTGGTCACCTGCCCTAATATCTCCTTACGTGGCTCGGTGTCAAATTTTGTTTGATAATCGCTCCTGTGCAGCACCTTGGGACGTTTTACTACGTTAAAGGCGCCGTACAAATGCAAGTTGTTGTTGTGTTGTGCCCAGGATTTCCCAGGATACATTGGGATGTGAGCAACATTGGCAAAGAAGTATTTATGGCCCCTGTTGACCTGAGGGTATTTAAAATCACCCACTTAGAATGGGATTGGAGTCACGTGTAGGCCAGACCAGGTTGGACAACAATCCAGCAGCCTTTACATTACCAGGTTTATTGAAATCAGTGTCACAACTTTCCAATGCGGGAGAAGGAACCTAAAACAGGTGTTAGGTCCCGTGAATACGTGAATTAGGGGGCCGGATAACTGTTAAAGGACCCCTTGAGAAGTTAGTTCCTGATGAACAGGGCAGGCCTGCCCCATTCAAGATACTTTTATTTAATTTTTATTCATTCACGGGACGTGGGCGTCGCTGGCAAGGCCGGCATTTATTGCCCATCCCTAGTTGCCCTTGAGAAGGTGGTGGTGAGCCGCCTTCTTGAACCGCTGCAGTCCGTGTGGTGAAGGTGCTCCCACAGTGCTGTTAGGGAGGGAGTTCCAGGATTTTGACCCAGCGACGATGAAGGAATGGCCGATATATTTCCAAGACAGGATGGTGTATAACTTGGAGGGGAACTTGGAGGTGGTGGTGTTCCCATGCGTCTGCTGCCCTTGTCCTTCTAGGTGGTAGAGGTCGCGGGTTTGGGAGGTGCTGCCGAAGAAGCCTTGGCGAGTTGCTGCAGTGCATCTTGTAGATGGTACACACTGCAGCCACGGTGCGCCGGTGGTGGAGGGAGTGAATGTTTAAGGTGGTGGATGGGGTGCCAATCAAGTGGGCTGCTTTGTCCTGGATGGTGTTGAGCTTCTTGAGTGTTGTTGGAGCTGCACTCATCCAGGCAAGTGGAGAATATTCCATCACACTCCTGACTTGTGCCTTGTAGATGGTGGAAAGGCTTTGGGGAGTCAGGAGGTGAGACACTCGCCGCAGAATACCCAGCCTCTGACATGTATTGTAGGAGGGTAGAATAGAGGAAACTGTTTGCAGTTCAAAATACATTTGTAAGTGGATTAGCAGAATAGTGCAAATAGACACCTTAGTGCTCATTCTCAATTGACGTAAATCTACATATCCTGTTTGCGCACCACATTAGATAACAGTGCTGTGACATCATCAACTTCCAGCAATTTAAACAGTGTTATGGTTACAGTGAGGCAACAATCTTTCACTATGGTATCGACAAACAAGTATTCATTCAAATTAAAGGTGTTGTGGATACTGGACCCTACGTGATGTTAATTGGAATGTGTTATTGTGATGTCACTGTTGTTTCTCTCCAGTTACAGAAGTGCTTGGCAACCACTTTTGCCACTGAAGAGTTTAGCACCTGGAAAACACATCGCAGCAATGTGAACACCACCAGTTTAACAAAGGTAGCTGCTTTATAATATCACCTTGATATGTTCCCTTTGATTAATGCCAGTACTTTGTCGCTACAGAATTTTTTTGTCAAGCTGAAGTAATACACTGAACCCAGGAACCATAAACCCTGTGCTACAGGCTAAGGGAATGAAGATCATTTTCTTTGAAAAGAAAAACCAAGTGATTATAATTCAGGTTTTTAATGTAACGATGGAGGTTCAGAAAGTAGAAATGAGCAATGCTCACATATCATGCTTAGGCTTCCTGCTCACAGTGCCTTTTCCCCATGTCCTGTAAACACATTAGCCTAGATCTTAAATAGAGGTCATTAAAATCATTAAGGGGTTTGGATAGGGTAGACGTAAGAGACTTCTACTTGTGGGGGTGTCCAAATCTAGGGGTCAGAAATATAAGATAGTCACTAATAAATCCAATAGGGAATTCAGGAGAATCCTCTTTACCCAGAGAGTGGTGAGAATGTGGAACTCGCTGCCACAGGGAGTGGTTGAGGCGAATCGCACAGATGCATTTAAGGGTAAGCGAGATAATCAGGTCAGGGAGAAAGGAATCGAAGGATATGCTGGTAGGGTGAGATGAAGAAGGTGGGAGGAGGCTCGTGTGGAGCACAAACACCGACATGGACCTGTTGGCCTGTTTCTGTGCTGTCAATATTTTGTAATTCTGTGTAATCTTCCGATTGGGCATAACCCTGCCCAGACGTTGGGTAGTGCAGGAAGAGCAGCCGTCAAACCTTTCATGCACTGACCCGGCTTGTAATTCTGGGGTCAGCATCCCTCACATAATAAATCAAAATTGCGTTATTTTGGTGCCGTCACAGAAATGCAATGCTGCTGTTCATCTTCAAGTGATGAATCCCAGGGCTCCACTTTAGGGCGAGGCCGAGAGCAGCAAGTTCCGGGAAAGGGCAAGTTAGCGATGCGCCGATTCTACTCATTCCTGTGGCACCAGAGTTCCGCCCGAAATGTGCAGGGAAAGAGGGAAACGTTCTGATGGCGGGGGCCTAGCTCCGCTTCCCCAGCCCGACTGGGGTTTCTCTCACTGGGACCAATGTTAGTCACTGCTTCCTCGCTTGCCAGATGCAAATGACAGTGGGGCGAGCAGAGCCTGGACCTTGGAAGGATTGCCCACCACCGCCACCCCCCCCCAGCCGCGTCCACCTTACCCAGGCAGGGCCGCCACGTAGAAGGAGGCAAAAAAAACCTCAGGAAGTGGTAGTAAAGGCCCCGAGATCCCACACCATGGAAGGAGAAGGTCTCATGGTGGACACCTCTCCCTCCAAGTCAGGCCGAGCACTTGCCTGTAGAAAGAAAGACAGACTTGCATTTCTACAGCGCCGTTCACGACCACCGGACGTCACTAAGCGCTTTACAGCCAATGAAGTACTTTTTGAAGTGTAGTCACTGTCGTAATGTAGGAAACACAGCAGCCAATTTGTGCACAGCAAGCTCCCACAAACAGCAATGTGATAATGACCAGATAATCTGTTTTTTAGTGATGTTGATTGAGGGATAAATATTGACCAGGACACCGGGGAGAATTCCCCTGCTCTTCTTCAAAGTAATGGTCGTGGGATCTTTTACATCCACCTGAGCGGGCAGACGGGGCTTCGGTTTAACATCTCATCCAAAAGACAGCACCTCCGACAGTGCAGCACTCCCTCGGGAGTGTCAGCCTAGCTTTAATGAGCTCAAGTCCCTGGAGCGAGACTTGAACCCATAACCTTCTGACTCAGAGCGCAAGGGTGCCACCCACTGAGCCACAGCTGACACCGTGGATGGTACATGAGAGTGGTACATGTTCCTTCAACAGGCTGCACAACAAGAATGGCGAGAGGCAACTACCAGTGTGAATGCTGTACTGCCTGTCTGGAGGCAACAGTGGAAGAAATGTCAGGCAAGGTAGGGGTGCCCATTAATTCCGTGTACTAAGCATCCGTGGTGCGTGCAAGTACCCCACACTGCCCTTGAGTGCTTTCAGTGCTGCCCATGAATGCCCATCATGCTGCATGGTAGAGTTAGCACTACCAGCGTTCATCTGGGACTATTTCTTATCCCACACCAGTGACTCCCACTCACTTTCTTGTCCATTAATCCTGTGATTCCCTCTGCCTGTTCTGTATCCCATGCATGATTTTACAATTATCCACGTTAAACACCTCCTCATGCACTCTTAAGTCCTCCTGTAGCATGGCCCAAGCCTCCACTACATTAGCCACTCCAACTACTTGGTTAGACCACACCTGGAGCACTGGGAGCAGTTCTGGGCACCACACCTTAGGAAGGATATATTGGCCTTGGAGGGAGTGCAGCGTAGGTTTACCAGAATGATACCCAGACTCCAAGGGTTAAATTACGAGGAGAGATTACACAAACTAGGGTTGTATTCCCTGGAATTTAGAAGGTTAAGGGGTGATCTGATTGAAGATATTAAGGGGAACAGATAGGGTAGATAGAGAGAAACTATTTCCGCTGGTTGGGGAGTCTAGGACTAGGGGGCATAGTCTAAAAATTAGAGCCAGACCTTTCAGGAGTGAAGATGGGAAACACTTCTCCACAAAAAGGGTGGTGGAAGTTTGGAATTCTCTTCCGCAAATGGCAATTGATGCTCGGTCAATTGTTCATTTTAAATCTGGGGCAAAGGCGGGTGGATGGAGTTAGGTCGCAGATCAGCCATGATCTCATTGAATGGCGGAACAGGCTCGAGCGGCTGAATGGCCTCCTTCTGTTCCTATGTGGTGCCATCCCCAAACATTGAGTGCCCTCTTCCAGGTCAGTTATGGAAATGTTGGACACTGTTCTCAACACCAAGGACCTGCGGTGTTCCACCCATCACGCCCCTACATCCAGAATGCATTCCATTCACACAGACCTTCACAGAATCACAGAAGAATCACAGAAACCCCACAGTGCAGATAGAGGCCATTTCGGCCCATCGAGCCTGCACCGACACATATCCCACCCTATTCCTGTAACCCCACGTATTTAATCCCCCTAACACTAAGGGTCAATTTATCATAGCCAATCAACCTAACCCGCACATCTTGGGAGACCTTCTGGGCTAAATTCTCCTTCTTGGCCTGGCGACCATCAAAATAGTGTCGGAGGTGCGTCAGTGACCGCGCCTCCGCCCATCGGTGTGACCGGAGAGAGTTACCCCGGCCTATTCTCGATCGAATTGGTTTTAATACTGCGGACATGCCTTCCAGCGCTACCTGCATCCTCCGTTGGCCACTTGGCTCGGTGGTGGAGGGGAATCTGAAGCTAACCAGCAGCTTACAGCGACATTGCCGTCATTTTGAAAGTGGGACCAATGACTGCACAAACTGAGACCAGAAGAAGCATCTTTGAGTCTTGCCGCTGGGCACCGAGCCCCCGGTTTACAGCCTCCATCGAGGTGTGATTGGCCCAAATCCGGGAAAGGGAGGAGCAGTTATTTAGCAATGGGGCCAACCAAAGGATTTTTTTTTTAAATTTGTTTATGGGATGTGGGCATCGCAGGCAAGGTCACCATTTATTACCCGTCCCTAATCGCCCTCGAGAAGGTGGTGGTGAGCCGCCTTCTTGAACTGCTGCAGTCCGTGTGGTGAAGGTGCTCCCACAGTGCTGTTAGGGAGGGAGTTCCAGGATTTTGACCCAGCGACGATGAAGGATCGGCCCATCGATATATTTCCAATTTCAATTTCAATTTTATTTGTCACATAACCAAATACAACAAGTGAAATCCAGTCAGTGAAATGCTTTTTTCTTAACGAGCCGAGCGCACCAAGCAGCAAAGGACACTTAGCTGCCTGGTACGCACGGAGCCTGCAAGGACAGCAGCCATCTTCATCGGCGCCATCACAATAGGGTCCGCTCTCGCCTCGCTCCGCCTTTCCCGCACTCCTGCCTGACAATCTTCAGCTGCCGTGGTACCGACGTCCCCCGGCCTGCTTCTCCCTGGCTCTCCTTCCACCCGGTCTGACCTCCGAGCCTCCCGCAGTGTCCGACCTTCCAGGGCCTGCTTTTCCCGCCATCGGTCCGCTGGCCGCCTCCCCTCCTATCGGTTCGACCTCCGAGCCTCCCGCCGAGGAGCTGCCGGCTGCCGTGCTACAGCGGGTCGTCGTGGCCTCCATCGCTGCTTCTGCTACCTCCCCGCCGACTTCATCAGCGCCGATGCACAGCGTCTGTAGCGGGAGTGGGCCGACCGACTCAGGGACAGCGCTCACCCTGCGACCGCCACGGATGCCATCTTGCTTGAAATCCAAGTCAGGATGGTGTGTGACTTGGAGGGGAACTTGGAGGTGGTGGTGTTCCCATGCGCCTGCTGCCCTTGTCCTTCTAGGTGGAAGAGGTCGCGGGTTTGGGAGGTGCTGCCAAAGAAGCCTTGGCGAGTTGCTGCAGTGCATCTTGTAGTGGAGAGTATTCCATCACACTCCTTACTTGTGCCTTGTAGATGGTGGAAAGGCTTTGGGGAGTCAGGAGGTGAGACACTCACCGCAGAATACCCAGCCTCTGACCTGCTCGTGTTGCCGCAGTATTTATGTGGCTGGTCCAGTTAAGTATCTTGTCAATGATGACCCCCAGGATGTTGATGGAATGTACCAGGTCCAGGAACAGTAGCAACAAGATAAGCTTGGTACTTAGTGCCACCTTCCTCAAACCTATGTGGCAACTCAATGTTGGAAGAAGTTCAATCTCTTTACTCGGATCGCCAAGGTAAAAGCAAGCAGTCACGCCTTGAAACAATGCAATGTGAGAAGTATGGTTTATAGTTCCAACCACTTGGACCTCACTGTGTTGAACACCATCTACAACTTAGCAGAAATGTGCATAAGGTACCACAGCACTCTTCACACCTCCTTCATTCCCCTGCCTTCACTCGCATCCTAACATGAAGGCAAGCATGAAAAGCCTATGTAGCGGCAGCTTCGCTATATCTGCTGTCACTCCCATTAGGGACTGATTACCAGTACCTGGTCACCCTTCCAAAGATGTCAATTGCAGAACCTTCATGCTATGTACCTCATCCGAAAACACAGCATCAGTTTCCACATGTACGCTGACAACACCCAGCTCTACCTCACTACCTCTTCTCTCGACCCCTCCACAATCTCTAAATTGTCAGACTGCTTGTCCGACATACAGTTCTGGTTGAGCAAAAGTTTTCTCCAATTAAATATTGGGAAGACCGAAGCCATTGTTTTCGGTCCCTGCCACAAACTCTGTTCCCTAGCCACTGACTCCATCCCTCTCCCCAACATCTGTCTGAGGCTGAACCACACTGTTCACAACCTTGGTATCATATTTGACCCTGAAATGAGCTTCCGACCACATATCCGCAGCATAACAAAGACCACCTATTTCCACCTCCGTAACATCGCCCGTCTCCGCCCCTGCCTCAGCTCATCCGCTGCTGAAACCCTCATCCATGCCTTTGTTACCTCTAGACTTGACTATTCCAACGCACTCCTGGCCGGCCTCCCACATTCCACCCTACGTAAACTTGAGGTCATCCAAAACTCGGCTGCCCGTGTCCTAACTCGCGCCAAGTCCTGTTCACCCATCACCCCCTGTGCTCACTGACCTACACTGGCTCCCGGTTAAGCAGCGTCTCGATTTCAAAATTCTCATCCTTGTTTTCAAATTCCTCCGTGGCCTCGCCCCCTCCCTATCTCTGTAATCTCCTCCAGCCCCACAACACCATCCCCCCCCCGCCTGAGATATCTGCGCTCCTCTAATTCTGCCCTCTTGAGCATCCCTGATTATAATCGCTCAACCTTTGGTGGCCGTGTCTTCTGTTGCCTGGGCCCTGAGCTCTGGAATTCCCTCCCTAAACCTCTCCGCCTCGCTACCTCTCTCTCCTCCTTTAAGACGCTCCTTAAAACTGACCTCTTTGACCAAGCTTTTGGTCACCTGCCCTAATTTCTCCTTATGTGCATCGGTGTCAAATTTTTTGTCTTATAACACTCCTGTGCAGCACCTTGGGACGTTTTACTACGTTAAAGGCGCTATATAAATACAAGTAGTTGTTGTTCTTCTTCTCAGGGGAGTAAATGGCCCACTGTGTGAAGTGTGAAACTCCCGAACTCTGGCCTCTTGCCCCATACCAGGAGGAAGCCCTGGAATTCCTCAGCTGCCATATGGGAGAAGCCATGGAAGAAGGGAAGGTAGGAGAGAAGTGCCAGCTGCTGTTCTGCTCCAGCCTTCATCTTCTTGCTTCTTCAGCTCCTGTTTTTTTTCCTGTCATCGCAGCACAGTGTGAACGGTTTACGGTCATACCTTGCACTGCTCATCTATCCCTGCTTTCTCCTCTTTTTGTGCCCTAGTACGCCCATCCCAGCAATGAGCGGTGGAACAGCAGCAGGAGAAACCTGGACGTGGGGCTTTAGGAACTCCAAGGGGGGGATTTTGCCAATGGGGAGCTTTTGGAGGCGGGACTCTCACTTGTCGGGTTTCAGTCCCGCCTCCATCAACTCCTGGCCAACCCAGGCTATTTTCCCTTGATTGACCTTGTTAAGTCCCGCCCAGCGGGTTTAGCAGGCCAATTAAGGGAAAGCCGGTTGCAGGGAACGGCAATGTATGACGTTTCATCTGTCAAAAATTTTTGACAGATGAATTGTCATCGTTTGACAGCTGTGTGAAGCTGTCAAACACTGACATTCTCTGTAGTTTGATGAGGTTTTGAATTCAATTACATTTTTCCCAGTATTGCAAAATGTCCGTCTGTTACTCTACCACCTGTGTTACTGTACAGATACTATAATCCAGCAAGCCAGAGCAATCCATACTCAAATCTAGTATCAGTGATTAGTGTCAGCTGTGGCTCAGTGGGCCGCACTCTCGCCTCTGAGTCAGAAGGTTGTGGGTTCAAGTCCCCGCTCCATGAGACTTGAGCACAAAAAAACCTAGGCTGACGCTCCCAGTGCAGTACTGAGGGAGTGCTGCACTGTCGGAGGTGTCGTCTTTCAGATGAGACGTTAAACCGAGGCCCCGTCTGCTCTCTCAGGTGGATGTTAAAGATCCCATGGCACTATTTCGAAGAAGAGCAGGAGGAGGTGCCCTGGGGCCAATATTTATCCCTCAATCAACATCACTAAAACAAATTATCACATTGCTGTTTGTGGGACCTTGCTGTGTGTAAATTGGCTGCATCGTTTCCCACATCACAACAGTGACTACACTTCAAAAAGTACTTCATTGGCTGTAAAGCGCTTTGGCACGTTGTGAAAGGCGCAAGTCTTTTTCTTTTTTTTTAGACTGATCTGTGAAAAAGAAAAATGATTTGCAGAAATTGGATTGAAACTCAGGAAAATATCGAGAGGAAGGTGCATCTACCCTTAAGTGGCACTCCAATCAGAGTTCCTGCGTGGAAGCTGGGATTTAAATCAATGCTGATTAATTAGAAAAGGTGAAGCAGGCATTCAGGTAAAGTAAACATGTTGAGCACTTGCCCAGTGGTTTCATTCAGCCCTGTCTAGAATGCTACCATATATATTTAAGTGATGTGCTGTGAACATTCTTGAACATTTTCTGTGGTGGCAAAACCTGTGCGCTTGTAGATCTCCTTGATCCTGTCACATTCCTATTTTATTCCGGTCATCTCTTCACAGGCAAGTTGCGATAAGGTTTGCGGTTAGATTTTTTTCTTATTTTTTTTGTTCGTGGGATGTGGGCGTCGCTGACAAGGCCGGCATTTATTGCCCATCCCTAATTGCCCTCGAGAAGGCAGTGGTGAGCCGCCTTCTTGAACCGCTGCAGTCCGTGTGGTGAAGGTGCTCCCACAGTGTTGTTAGGGAGGGAGTTCCAGGACGATGAAAGAATGGCGACATACTTCCAAGTCAGGATGGTGACTTGGGAGGGGAACTTGGAGGTGGTGGTGTTCCCATGTGCCTGCTGCCCTTGTCCTTCTAGGTGGAAGAGGTCGCGGGTTTGGGAGTTGCTGCCGAAGAAGCCTTGGCGAGTTGCTGCAGTGCATCTTGTAGATGGTACACACTGCAGCCACGGTGCGCCGGTGGTGGAGGGAGTGAATGTTTAAGGTGGTGGATGGGGTGCCAATCAAGCGGGCTGCTTTGTCCTGGATGGTGTCGAACTTCTTGAAAATTTTCTCCTGTGATTGAGGAAGCATTACTGTCTGAAACTCTGGCCGTGATTCCAATGCTCTTTCTCCATTCTAATGCAAAAAATAAATAAAGTAAATAAAGGCCAGGCAACATCCGTGGAGAGAGAAATAGAGTCAACGTTTCAGGTCGAAACCCTTCATCAGGACTGAAAAAACACAGGAAATAAAACAGATTCCGATTAGGCACTTTACAGCCTTCCGGACACTTTATCGAGTTCAACAATTTCAGATCATAACTTCGGCCCCATTACATTTTTACATATATTTTTTAACCACACCTTTGTTTTGGCCCTTCCCCCTTTTTTCCCTCCCATATGGCAGCTGTCTCTCATTCTGACAGCGCATTTCACACCTAATTGTTATGTATTGTGTGTTCTATTGTGTGTTCTCCTCCCACCTGTGGTGGCGCTGTCACGGGAGATAAATGGTTGGGTGTTCTCTGTTAAGTTTAGCTCTCTTTGTTCGGAACTTCCCAGAACTTCCTTTCCTTCCAATAAAGCACTTCATGTTTGAATCTCTGAGTTCTGAGTCCTAAATTGTGTCTAGGTAGAAAGGTACCGACACAACAAGTGGCAACGAGGAGCGGATGAATCTGCGTACGTTACGGGTGCAGTGAGTAAACAGAAAATGTAATTTGAGACGTGAGATGGTTACTATATTAGGAAACATCGGTGATTTTGATGAAAATGTGGAGCAATGGAGCGCTTATACAGAACGTTTTGACTATTTTGTATTGGCGAATGCGGTGGCAAATGAAAAGGTCGTGCCTACCTTTTTGAGTGTAATCGGGCCGAAGACATTCAATTTACTTCGCAGCCTCGTGCAACCAGATAAGCCAGGAACTAAAACATATAAGCAACTAGTGGAAATTCTTGGAGCACATTTTTCACCAAAACCTCTGGTTATTGCTGAGAGATTTAGATTTCATAAACGGAATCAAGAGGAGGGGGAATCAGTGACGATGTTTATTGCTGCTTTAAAAAGGTTGTCGGAACACTGCCAGTTCAAGGAGGTGCTGAATGACACCATTAGAGACAGACTTGTGTGTGGTCTGCAAAATGCAGCCACACAGAAGCGCCTTCTTACTAAGGACAACCTTACTCTTGAAAAGGCCATTGAAGTTAGTGTCTCCATGGAGATGGCGGAAAAGGAGGCTCACCAGTTGCGTTCAACAGGGAGAGTTCACAAGGTGTCGTCTGAGCCTAAAGGTGCGCGGAACGGCACATGTTACCGCTGTGGGAAAACGGGCCATCGCGCTAATGACTGCTGGTGTACGGAGCTGGAATGCCGAAATTGTGGCAAAAAGGATCACATTGAACGCGCCTGTAGAGGTAAAAAAAGAACAGACAGAGCTGGGAAGCATGGAAGCAAAATGTCTGTATTTGGACAAGAGAGGAAAAAGAGTGTTCATTCAGTGCAGTATGATGGAACAAGCAAAACAGAGGGGAGTGACACCTCTGCGGAGGAAGAGGTGCACATACTGACGGTTGCAGGTGGTCCAAATGGCTACTGGGTGTCACCACTGGTGGAGGGACAATCAGTGCGGATGGAGGTGGACACAGGCGCGGCTGTGTCCCTTGTTTCAGACACTGTCTACAACAAAATGCTAAAGCATCTTACCCTTCAGCCAACAAACATTGTGCTAAAGACGTATACCGGCGAACCTGTGGCCATGAGAGGCGTCATTGAGGTGACAGTTAAATTGAACGGACAGACTGCAAAACTGCCACTATATGTGGTAAAGGGAAATTACCCATCGCTACTGGGACGTGTGTGGCTAGAGAAAATCACGCTGGACTGGCCTGCAGTCCACATGATGTCAAAAGGGGAGTCAGGTCTGACTGCAGTGTTAAACAAACATGCAGAACTCTTCAATGGGGAACTTGGGAGCATGAAAAAGATCAGCGTGAGACTGGACATTAAACCTGACAGCAAGCCGAAGTTTCCCAAAGCCCGACCTGTACCCTATGCAATTAGGCCAAAAGTTGAGGCTAACTTGGAGGCCTTAGTCGAGAATGGAGTCCTGGAGCCTGTGAGCATGAGCAAATGGGCCACACCCATTGTTCCTGTCCTGAAAAAGGATGGATCTGTTCGAATCTGCGGGGATTTTAAAGTGACTATTAACCCGGTGCTGTCTGCGGAACAGTACCCTCTTCCCCTCATTGATGATCTTTTTACGGGCCTGGCCGGAGGGCAAAAGTTCAGCAAAATAGACTTATGCCAGGCTTATCTACAAATGCATGTCGATGACAAATCAAAGGAGCTGCTGACAATTGTGACACACAAGGGGCTATACAGATACTGCCGCCTTCCGTTTGGAATTACGTCGGCCCCTGCTCTATTCCAAAGGGCAATGGATCAGATTTTGAGTGGACTACCAGGAGTCCAGTGCTACCTGGACGACATCCTTGTCACTGGGACAAATGAGGAGGATCATCTTCTGAACTTGGATGCGACACTACAGCGACTGAAAGAGTACGGACTCAGAGTTCGTAAAGACAAATGTGAATTCTTTCAGTCTTCAGTTGAGTACCTGGGGCATGTGATTGACGCTACTGGCCTGCATAAGGCGCCGTCAAAGGTCAAGGCGATCGTGGAGGCCCCAGCACCCCAGAATGTGAGCCAGTTATGTTAATTTCTGGGGCTACTTAACTACTATGGGAAATTTATTCCAGACTTACCAACATTGCTGAAGCTGTTACATCAGTTGCTATGTCAAGGCAAAACATGGAAATGGACTGAACTGTGCAATGAAGCTTTCGCCCAAGCAAAGAAAGCATTGCTGAAATCGGAGGTCCTGACACACTTCGACCCAAAGCTACCCGTGCAGCTAGCATGTGACGCATCACCATATGGTGTGGGAGCAGTCATATCCCACATCATGCCTTCGGGTGAAGAGAAACCTATCACCTTCGCATCACGCACCTTGAACAAGGCTGAGAGTAACTATACGCAGATCGAGCGCGAGGCCTTGGGAATCATTTTTGGAATTCGAAAATGTCATCAGTACCTGTTTGGGAGAAGGTTCACACTCCTGATGGACCACCGTCCATTGACTTCAATCTTTGGGCCCCACACCGGAATTCCGTCTCTCGCTGCAAGCAGGATGCAAAGGTGGGCTTTACTGTTGTCAGGACACACATACGACATCAAATATCGCAAATCAGACTTGCATGGCAACGCAGACGGTCTCTCGAGGCTACCCTTGCCTGTTACTCCCCCAGAACCTCGTCAGATAGACATCTTCTACTTTAGACAAGTGGAGGGAGCACCTGTCACTGCAGTTCAGGTGCGAAGGTACACCCGCAACGATCCAGTCCTGTCTGAGGTAATGGACGATGTCATTCGAGGGAGAGCTATAGGAGATTCTCCTAGTTTGAAACCTTACGTTTCAAAAAGAAATGAGCTCTCCGTCCAGGCAGGTTGTCTTCTTTGGGGACGCCGTGTCATCATTCCGCCACCTCTGAGGGAACCTATACTGCAACAACTTCATACAGGCCACAGTGGGATGGTTCGGATGAAGGAAATGGCAAGAAGCTACTTCTGGTGGCCAGGTCTCGATGGGAATATTGAGGAGAAAGCCAAAACATGTTCCCCATGTCAAAAGGTCCGGAATGTTCCACAGCTGGCAACCTACACCCCTGGGATTGGCCTGCAGAAGTGTGGCAGCGAGTACATGTGGACTTCGCTGGTCCTTTCGAAGAGAAGATGTTTATGGTGGTTGTGGACGCTCGTAGCAAGTGGCCGGAGGTCGCTGTGATGAGGTCTACCACGGCAGAGAAAACAATTGAGAAACTTGGTGCGATGTTCAGCCATTATGGCTCACCGGAACAACTCGTAAGTGACAACGGTCCACAATTTGTATCACAGGAGTTTGCAACCTTCCTGCATGTGAATGGTGTCCAACACATCAGGTCTGCGCCCTATCATCCCTCTACTAACGGCCAGGCAGAAAGGTTTGTGCAAACTTTGAAGCACGCCTTGAAGGCATCGCAAGGTCAGGGCTCAATCCACCAACGTCTGATCAGCTTCCTGTTGTCCTACAGGAACGAGCCGCATGCCACAACCAAAACTTCCCCCGCTTCGCTCATGATGAAGAGGCAGTTGCGGACAAGTTTTGACTTACTCAAACCTCCAAGGGCAGAACAGGTTGTCCATTGTCAACAACAAGCTTAAGTTGAAAAGAGAGAGAAAAGAGCCAAGGAGAGACGGTTTCACCCTGGAGAGCACGTCCTAGCTCGAAACTACAACACTGGACCGAAATGGGTTCCTGCTACGGTGATCGCGCAGATGGGCCCTGTGTCTTACACGGTTGAGACTGCTGAGGACGTCGTCTGGAGAAGACACACAGATCAACTGTTGCTAGGAGCAGAGACAGCCACAGAGGCTCCAACGGCTGGTTGGCCTGAACTGTTTCCGGATGATACCGCAAACCAGCATTCTTTGCCACAGTGCTTTTCTCCAGCACAGGAAGTCAAAGAGACTGTTTCACCTGTGCAAACTCCTGACTTTCAACTGACACAGGCACCTTCTCCATCCAGGCCTGTGTCAATGCCTACTGCTGTGGAAGCCAGCAATGACCACCGGTATCCTGTCAGAGAGCGGCGGCCTCCAAGACGCTTGGATCTGTAGGCTTAGTGACTTACCCACAAGACTGGGGCAGAATAAACCCCAGGGTAAAGTCAGGGGTTGAGGCAATCTACCTCTACCCTAGGTTCGTTGAGTGCATTGAAAGTAACTTACCTGTGGAGGAATAATGTGGACCTTCCATTTAAGAGGGGAGGAAATGTTATGTATTGTGTGTTCTATTGTGTATTCTCCTCCCACCTGTGGTGGCGCTGTCACAGGAGATAAATGGTTGGGTGTTCTCTGTTAAGTTTAGCTCTCTTTGTTCGGAACTTCCCAGAACTTCCTTTCCTTCCAATAAAGCACTTCATGTTTGAATCTCTGAATTCTGAGTCCTAAATTGTGTCTAGGTAGAAAGGTACCGACACAACACTAATCTAGAGCCTTCTTTTGTCTCCACTAGTCCTATCACCATCTCGTCTGGTTTTGAATACCTCTTAATGTCTCTTCACTTCTCTTTTGTTCTTTCATCCCCATTTCCCAGCCCCCAAACTGGCCTTTTAATCTGTTTCATTTCCTGTGTTTTTTCAGTCCTGACGAAGGGTTTCGACCTGAAATGTTGGGCAGGATTTTCATTGGGCCATGGAGTCAGGATTGGAGGTGTGCGGGGGGTTAAAATTCCGAAATCGGGGGTCCCGACACCATCCCGCCCCCAACCCACCTCCATGCCAGTTTCAAAGGAGGCAGGTACCCACCCCGCACTGGGACCCGCCTACCCAAGACGGGAAGGGGATTAGTGCCAATTAACTGCCTGTTAACAGGTAGTTAACAGGCAGTTTTTAGCCTAATCCCTATTTTGAAGGTTGAATTGTGGGATTCCCAACGGCTCCAAACCACGCCAAGTTAGAGGAGGTGGGCTGTCGGGATGAAGGGCTTGGAGGGGTCGAGATGTCCGGTGTTCAGGTGAGTGATGTGCGCATGAGTGCAAAGGTAAGTCTGTTTGGTGTGTCTAAAGTGATTAAAGAAGTGTAAATTACCTTTTCTTACCTTTTCAGCCTTCCTTCCTTTAGGTCTCGGGAGCCCCTCATCTCACCGGCACAGAAAGCAGAATGGCTGCGAACTGTCAAAAGTGACAGCCTTCAGCTTTCTGTGCAGGAGAGATTTCTAACTGAGTCTGTGGAGAAGGACTCAGGTTAGAAGTAAGACTGTCAGTGTTTGACAGCTTCAAACAGCTGTGAAACGCTGATATTTCATCTGTCAAAACCTCTTGACAGATGAAATGTCAATCTGTGATGTCACCTGTTGCCGGGTGGCCCTTAATTGGCCTGCTGAGCCTGCTGGGCGGGCTCAACAAGGTGAATGAAGTTAAAATCACCTAGATTGGCCGCATCTCGATGGAGGCGGGACTACAACCCTGAAAGTTGTAGTCCCGCCTCCAACCCGACTCCACAATGAAAATCCAGCCCATTGACTCTATTTCTCTCTCCACGGATGTTGCCTGGCCTGCTGAGTTTTTCCAGCATTTTCTGTTGTTATTTTGGATTTCCAGCATCCGCAGTATTTTGCCATCGCAATAAATAAAGTAATGTGCACTGAGTCACCAGAGATTTAACTGAAGGAATATTTGGTTGTCCTGCTCTCTTGATATTGTTGGTATTTTGAATTGATAAAGGAGATGCTACAATAGTCTCCCCGAAAGCAATGTATCCACCAATACATTGCCAAACTTTTCATTGATTCTTTCGCTATCTAGAGTAGAATTCTTATGGTGTGTGAAAAGCTCAAACCATTGCTTTTCCACAGTTTAAGCTTGTGTCTCATTAGTCATAACCTTGTGACCATGCTTTAACCCTGTTTAATGCATTGGTTTTGTTTCAACAGCCCAACATGATGAGTTTGCATTTCACCATCAACGACTGCATGGGTGACGTTTCAGCCAGCCTTTGTTCAGTCTCGACACACCCAAAGGGGTAAGTTAATATCATAGAGACGTAGAACATGTACAAAACTCAAGGAAAAACACAGGACAAATGCAATTCATGACAAACAAATCTTAACAGCACCAAGTTTGTTTGTATTTTTCAGCTTAGCGGTGCAGCAACTCACTACAGTAATTGCTTGCTGCTTGATAATCAAGATGGACAGCTACTAATAAGTGACGATCACTTCTGATCAGTCCTTGTAAACTGAAGCTGGTTGCTCTATTTGTGAAGGTGGAGGCTCTGGCCAGAAAGAGCCATGAACTATGTGGTTTGAAATGCCACATTACCATTTCGATCATTTGGACAATAAGGTAGACTTTGGTACCTTGTAATGCAGTCAATAATGCAGCCAAATACTACAAGAGGCAATGCACTCTGTTGCTCAATGTTTCTATGGCTGCCTCGTGCCTGTGTCATTTGCACACGTATAATGAACTAAGAGAAGTCATTGCTGTGACATTGACAAAACCCGTCCATAGGTCACTGAACTTTGGGGCAAATGTTCTCCTCATTCTGCGCTGTTCCTTCACCAGCAGCTGGCCCAAGCAATGTCCATCTTCTAAATCATCGTCAATGAAAGAAAGAAAGAAAGAAAGAAAGAATGAAAGACTTGCATTTATGTAGCACCTCTCTTTCTTCTCCTGGTAATCCTGTTTAAAGGTAGTGAAAGCAAAGGGCGACAGTATGATGCATGTCGTTCTACCTGGCTGTCTCCTGTGTACTGCAGCATGCATACCTCTCACGTCCTCCCTCTTTTGTTTCCCATAACTTTGAGAGAAGTCTGCTGCTGTAAGCTGATGGGGAGAGAGAAAGGCGTTTTTGACTTCTTTTTGTCCTCTCTCAGCACACACTCTGGGTGCTTTCATATTATATAAGTCTGCCCGATGGAGGGAGACTGTCAGCTGCATTCAGTAGTGTAGACTAGTCCAGCTGTCCTATCACGGTGACATTGTAGACCGACAGAAATGTGGGCCTGCAACTGCTGTCAAAGAAAGACTTGCATTTCTATAGCGCCTTTCACGACCACCGGACGTCCCAAAGTGTTTACAGCCAATGAAGTACTTTTTGAAGTGTAGTCATTGTTGTAATATGGGAAACAAGGCAGCCAGTTTGCACACAGCAAGCTCCCACAAACAGCAATGTGATAATGACCAGATAATCTGTTTTTAGTGATGTTGATTAAGGGATAAATATTGGCCCCAGGACACTGGGGATAATTCCTCTGCTCTTCCTCGAAATAGTAGCCCCGGCATCTTTTACATCCACCTGAGAGAGCAGACGGGGCCTTGGTTTAATGTCTCATCCGAAAGACGGCACCTCTGACAGTGCAGCACTCCCTCAGGACTGGGAGTGTCAGCTGAGATTTTTGTGCTCAAGTCTCTGGAGTGGGGACTTGAACCCACAACCATCTGACTCAGAGGTGAGGGTGCCACCCACTGAGCCACTGGCGGACATCAGGACAAAGGTGCTGGTTTGACTAACCTAACTGTGCGGAGCCAGTCCCGCACATTTGCTCTCTGTGCATCTCCATATAAAAGTGGAGCCAACCTCCGCTATGTATACTGGCTACCCATTTCAAATGTAAGAAGTGGGAGCACGGCCTGAGGGCCACTCTCTCCTGACATTAGATGAGGTCACTTCTGCACATGGGTCCTGCGATTGTTTCATTGAGGGTTACTTGGCACCCCCTTGCAAAGGCACTCTGATTATATTTTAATTTGTTCACGGGATGTGGGCATCGCTGGCAAGGCCGGCATTTATTGCCCATCCCTAATTGCCCTTGAGAAGGTGGTGGTGAGCCGCCTTTTTGAACCGCTGCAGTCCGTGTGGTGAAGGTGCTCCTACAGTGCTGTTAGGGAGGGAGTTCCAGGGTTTTGACCCAGCGACGATGAAGGAACGGCCCGATATATTTCCAAGTCAGGATGGTGTGAAAGCAAGCTGTGAGGAGGACAAAAGGCCTAAAAATTTGGTTGCTTTGCGCCTTCTGTTAGCGCCCTAAGAGGACACTAACATGGGGCACAAAGCAGCTAGCGCCTGGGTGCAGCGCCGCCAACGCCTCCCGCGAAATTCAGCGGGAGGCTAGCGGTGGCGGTAACCGTTAGCGCCCCACGGCTATGCGCCGCCGGCGATGACATCATCGCTGTGCGCAGCGCCCCGCTCGCACCCCGGCTGCGATCTTTGGTAGTGCCCCCTGACTTATCGGCAGACGCTATGTCCGACAGTGTCAGGGGGGCCTTCCTGCGGCCGAGGCGACGCAAATTAATGGGGAGGTGCCGGGCAGCCATTTTTGTTGCTGGCCGCCTGCCAGCACCTGCCTCTGCTGCCGTCCCCGGCCTCCTTACCCGCGTCCCCAACCACCCCACCCCCCCTCCCCACTGCGGAGTGCCGGTTGATCTCCGTGAGCCCAGCACTTCTCTTGAGTGCCGGGCTCTTTTGCCGGCACTCCTGATCCCTGGTGGCCCAGCTGGGCCCCGGGTCACGCTGTGCTATGACCCTCCCCTTTAATAAGGGGAGGAAGGCCTGCAGTACCTCGGCGCGATGTGCCGCAGAGCATGGCACTGCTACACGAAGCGCCGCGATATTCACTCGTAGCACCCCAAGAGGGAGGTGGAGCGTTTCCAGTAGTGCCCCGCCTCCCTCTTGGGGCGCTATTGGTGAATTTCGGCCACGGGGGTGCTAATTTTTTCGGGATGCTAAAAGTAGCGCCCCGGCAAAGTTAGCCCCCTAAGAGTCTGCAAAGGGATATAGATAGGCTAAGTGAGTGGGCAAGAATTTGTCAAGTGGAATATAATGTGGGAAAATGTGAAGTTATCCACTTTGGTAGGAAGAATAGAAAAGAGAAATATTATTTAAATGGAGAGAGGCTACAGAATGCGGCGGTACAGAGGGATTTGGGTGTCCTCGTACATGAAACACAAAAAGTTAACATGCAGGTACAGCAAGTAATTAGGAAGTCAAATATGACACCAAGGTTGCAAACAGTGCGGTTCAGCCTCAGACAGATGTTAGGGAGAGGGATGGAGTCAGTGGCTAGGGAACGGAGTTTGTGGCGGGGACTGAAAACAATGGCTTCGCTCTTCCCAATATTTAAGTGGAGAAAATTTCTGCTCATCCAGAACTGTATGTCGGACAAGCAGTCTGAAGGGGCCGGGAGAAGTGGTGGTGAGGTCGAGCTGGGTGTCGTCAGAGTACATGTGGAAACTGACGCTGTGTTTTCGGATGATGTCGCCAAGGGGCAGCATGTAGATGAGAAATAGGAGGGGGCCAAGGATAGATCCTTGGGGGACACCAGAGGTAACGATGCAGGAGCGGGAAGAGAAGCCATTGCAGGTGATTCTCTGGCTACGATTAAAGAGATAAAAATGGAATCGACTCAAATTCCTCAAACAGGCTGAAAAGTTCACTCGTCCTGTGCTCCCAGCATTGAGCTGCACTCAAGGGAAGCATGGGTCAGCGACTTGGCTGCAACACTAGCTCCCCAACCCGCACTCCCTTCAAGCACAGCTCAATGCTGGGAGTGCTGAATTTGCCCCATAATTATATGTTCCAGCTGAATAATATTAATGACAAGGATCTGGATCCCTGTAGGGATAACACTGTTTTGCTGACCTGACATTTGCGCCACACAAGTGCCAGACAATGACCATCTCCAACAAGCGAGAGTCTAACCACTGCCCCTTGACATTCAACGGCATTACCATCGCCGAATCCGCCACCATCAACATCCTGGGGGGTCACCATTGACCAGAAACTTAACTGGACCAGCCACGTGAATACTGTGGCAACAAGAGCAGGTCAGAGACTGGGTATTCTGCGGCGAGTGTCTCATCTCCTGACTCCCCAAAGCCTTTCCACCATCTACAAGGCACAAGTAAGGAGTGTGATGGAATACTCTCCACTTGCCTGGATGAGTGCAGCTCCAACAACACTCAAGAAGCTCGACACCATCCAGGACAAACTAGGGATGGGCAATAGATGCTGGCCTTGCCAACGATGCCAACATCCCATAAGCAAATTTTAAAAAAATGACACGTGTGTAGGAACGGAGGTTCCTATCAAAAAGACTGAGTTCGAGTCAGGCAATTAAAACAATGAACTTTAATGAAACGAAATGATTTTAAACTGGAAACTGCTAGAACACATCAATAACAGGTCTACTCTCCTTGAGGGCTCCACGAGGACTGATCCTCTGGTCAGAAGACTGACGTCATGACGTCATCACGTTCTTCCCGCCATTGGGGCATCACGTGACTAACGGCATGACATCATCACGTTGAAACCGCGCTGTAAAGGTAACTAGACATTGTACAGTCAAACAGTGTAATTAAAGGTACAGGCACAGACAGTAACTACATTGCTGTTAAAGGAATTATGTACAACCGCTCGGAGTCCTTTGGTGGCTCCGCCACATGCGCCCCCCCAGAATTGTCTTTAACAGAAAAAGTGAGGCGAGGAGGAGGCCTGACAAGCCGGTCCGATCGACTTCGATACTCTGGTAGAGGCAGCTGACGACCGGTGGTCGAGTTGGCAGTCGGTTGTGGCTGAGCAGGCGCGGCGAGCGCAGTCGCGTTGGCAGGCGGCTTTGGTTGATCTGGTGCGGCGGCTGCGGGCGGTCGGCCGTGTTTGGGTGGTTGAGCGACTACAACAGGGTGGTCCAGGTCCAGGTGAGCCGGCTTCAAACGGTCCACCAAGATGTGATCCGGCTTCCCTCCGCCGTCGACCGAAAAGGATTTGCCTCCTGGTTCGATGATGCGGAAAGGACCAGTGTAAGGGGGCTTGAGCGGATCCCAGTGAGCGTCGTGGCGGATGAAGACATACTCCGCATTCTTCAGTCCCGGTGGCACGTAGGAGTTCTGCAAACCGTGATTGGACGTAGGTATCGGAGCGAAGCATCTGGCCGCTTCCTGGTGGTGAACGAGTTGCTGGGAGGCGGACCATGGTTCCGTGGGAGAAGGGAGGAAATCCCCTGGTACACGGAGCGGCTGGCCATAGACGAGTTCAGCTGAAGACGATTGTAGGTCGTTCTTGGGCGCCGTACGAAGACCCAAGAGGACCCATGGGAGTCTGTCCACCCATCCTGCACCTTGAAGACTGGCCCGAAGAGAAGCTTTAAGCGACCTGTGGAATCGCTCGCAAAGGCCGTTCACCTGTGGATGATAAGCGGTGGTGCGATGAAGTTTGGTGCCGAGCCCCTGAGCCACAGCGTTCCAAAGCTCCGAGGAAAATTGCGGCCCGCGGTCAGAAGAGATGTCCGCCGGTACCCCGAACCGGGCAACCCAACAGGAGATGAAAGCTCTAGCGACGTCTGCCGAAGTGGTGGACACCAAAGGAATTGCCTCTGGCCACCTAGTGGTGCGGTCCACCATGGTGAGGAGATGAGTATAATCCTGAGAAGGCGGAAGCGGCCCCACGAGGTCCACATGCACGTGGTCGAAACGACGCTTCAGAACAGTGAACGCAGCCACTGCGGCCTCGACATGACGCTGGACTTTGGCCTTCTGGCATACGACGCAGGTATTAGCCCAGTCACGGACATCGATGTGCATACCTTTCCGGACGAACCTAGCCGACATAAGCCGTTGCGAAGCCTTCATCCCCGGGTGCGACAACCCGTGTATGGCATCAAAAACCTTCCGGCGCCATGCGACTGGCACGATAGGTCGAGGAAATTCCATGGAAACGTCGCAAAGGAGCGTGGCACCTGCGGCCTGGAAGATGACGTCGGTCACTTGGAAGCTAGAGGGAGCGGTTCTATATGATTGGACCTCCGAGTCCGAGGCCTGATCTGCAGCCATGAGGGCGTAGTCGATTCCCAGGTGCACTGCGTCGACCGTCGCACGGGAGAGGCAATCTGCCACCAGGTTGTCCTTACCAGACACATGTTGAATGTCCGTGGTAAATTCGGAAATGAACGTCAAGTGACGTTGTTGCCGAGCGGACCACGGTTCAGCGGTCTTGGCCATGGCGAACGTAAGGGGTTTGTGGTTGACAAAAGCCGTGAAGGGATGCCCCTCCAATAAAAACCGAAAATGCCGAATGGCGAGGATAAGGGCCAGTAGCTTCCTATCGAAGGTGCTGTACTTTTTTTCATTCTTCCGTAGTTGACGGCTGAAAAACGCCAGCAGTTGCCACGTGCCATTGACCCACTGTTCTTGCACTGCACCGATGGCGTAGTCTGACGCATCGGTGGTAAGGGCAATGGTAGCACCGGGAAGTGGGTGCGCCAGCATGGTTGCGTTGGCCAAAGCGTTCTTGTTGTCGCCGAACGCCTGGACCATCTCGGCTGTCCAGCTGATTGGATCTTTACCAGACTTGCCCTTGAGGGCCCCGAACAAAGGTTGCATGAGTTGAGCCGCCTTGGGGACAAAACGATGGTAGAAGTTGACCATCCCCAGGAACTCCTGCAAGGCCTTGACTGTCGAGGGCCGCGGGAAAGAGGTAACTGCTTCAACCTTCGTCGACAAAGGGACGGCGCCATCCGATGTTATGCGATGTCCCAGGAAATCGATCTGTTGCTGGCCGAACTGGCACTTGGCCGGGTTGATGATTAAACCGTGTTGGCTGAGGCACGTAAAGAGGGAACGCAGATGGGAGATGTGCTCCTCCTTGCTGGCACTGGCGATGAGAATGTCGTCAAGGTAGACGAAGATGAAACGCAGGTCTCGAAGAACGGAGTCCATTAAATGCTGGAACGCCTGTGCTGCGTTCTTTAAGCCAAACGGCATCCGCAGGAACTCAAAGAGGCCAAAAGGGGACTGCGGTTTTCGGGACGTCTTGTGGGTGCACTGGAACCGGGTGATATCCACGGACGAGGTCGACTTTAGAGAAGATGGAATTTCCTGCCAAATGGGCCGAGAAATCCTGGATATGCGGGATCGGGTACCGATCCGGAGTGGTGGCGTCGTTGAGGCGTCGGTAGTCACCGTATGGCCGCCAGCTGCCGCCTGGTTTCGGCACAATGTGGAGAGGCGAGGACCAGGGACTTTTGGATCGCCGAATGATCCCGAGCTGCTCCATCGTGTCAAACTCCGCCTTCGCAGCTGCGAGCTTGCCGGGTTCGAGCCTTCTAGCCCGCGCATAAACCGGGGAGCCAGTAGTGGTGATGTGATGTTCAACACCATGTTTCGTCGCCGAAGAGGAGAAGGTGGGCCTTGTCAGCTCCGGAAACTCCCCGAGGAGCCACGTGAAGTCATCTGGAGGAGGGAAAGCACAGGCAATGGAGCGCGCCACGGAGGTACCGTGGTAGCACGGAATCGAGTGGAAGGTGGCCGCGTTGATCAGCCGGCGGTGCCGGACATCGACAAGTAGGCTGTTGGCACACAGAAAATCCGCCCCTAGGATAGCCTGTGAGACTGAGCCCGTGACGAATTCCCAAAAGAAGCGCTGAAAGCCGAAACAGACTTCGACCCGCCGCTTTTGGAACGTTCAAATTGCTGCGCCATTAGCCGCAACGAGGGGAGAACACACTGGATCAAGTCTACACGAGCATTGTAGACGCTTATAAGGCCATTCCCTGCCCCCACCTTGGGAAGTCTGACCACCTCTCCCTGTTTCTAGCCCCGGCATACAAACCGCTCATCAAAAGAGGGAGAACATCAGTGAGAGCAGTGAAAGTATGGCCAGAGGGGGCAGTATCGGAGCTTCAGGATTGCTTCGAATGCACTGATTGGGGCATGTTTGCCCATAATGACATCGAGGAATACGCATCCACAGTGCTATTCTACATCAACAGCTGCGTCGAGGTCGTCACGACCCATAAAAATATCAGGACATACCCCAACCAGAAACCCTGGATGAACGGAGAGGTCCGCTCACTGTTGAAAGCACGCGACGCAGCATTTAAATCTGGCGACGCGGCGGCTTACAGTGCAGCTAGGACCAATCTAAAAAAGGGTATCAGGACTGCCAAAAGGAAACAGACACTGCGGATAGAGGATCACTTCCGCAACAACTCGGACCCCCGGCGCATGTGACAAGGCATCCAGTCCATCACTGACTACAAGGGCAAAAACACCAGTCCCCCGGTTAGCGATGCCTCCCTTCCGGAGGAGCTTAACAACTTCTACGCTCGCTTCGACAGGGACAAAAGGGAGCCGGCTACCAAAGCCTTGCCACCCCCGGAAGACCAGGTGCTCACTCTGTCGACCTCTGACGTAAGGGGTGTTCTACGCGGAGTGAACACACGAAAGGCTGCTGGACCGGATAGCATCCCTGGACGGGTACTTAAGGAATGTGCTGATCAGCTGGCTGATGTTTTCACCGCCATCTTCAATCAGTCATTGGCCCAGGCAGTAGTCCCTACATGCTTCAAGACCGCTACCATTATTCCTGTGCCAAAACAAACGGCTGTGACGTGCCTGAACGACTATCGACCTGTCGCACTCACACCCATCATAATGAAGTGTTTCGAGAGACTGGTCTTAGCCCACATCAAAGCCAGTGTTCCTGCCTCCCTTGACCAACACCAGTTTGCCTATCATGCAAACAGATCAACGGAGGATGCAATCACAACTGCTCTACACTCGGCACTGAATCACCTAGATGGTAAGGAGACCTACATCAGAATGCTGTTCATAGACTACAGCTCAGCATTCAACACTATCGTCCCCAACAAGCTGGCCACCAAACTCCAAACTCTTGGCCTGAACACTTCCCTCTGCAACTGGACCCTGGACTTCCTAACAAACAGACCCCAGTCTGTCAAATTAGGTAACCACACCTCCCCCCCCGACCCTGAACACGGGGGCCCCACAAGGATGTGTGCTGAGCCCCCTCCTCTACTCCCTCTTCACCCACGACTGTGTGGCTGTTAATGGTTCCAACACCATCATCAAGTTTGCGGATGACACCACGGTAGTAGGCCAGATCACCAACAACGATGAGTCAGCCTACAGGGAGGAGGTCCAGCATCTCGTGAAGTGGTGCGCCGATAACAGCCTGGCCCTTAACACCAAGAAAACAAAAGAAGTCATTGTGGACTTCAGGAAGTCCAAAGGCGGAAGTCACACCCCCATCCACATCAATGGGGCTGTGGTGGAAAGGGTGGACAGTTTTAAGTTCCTCGGAGTCCACATCACGGAAGACCTCTCCTGGTCCCTCAACACCTCCTCTCTGGTGAAGAAGGCCCAGCAGCGCCTTTATTTCCTAAGGAGGCTGAAGGGATGTAATCTGTCACCCCTGATCCTCTCTAACTTTTACCGCTGCACTATAGAGAGCATCCTGACAAACTGTATCACAGTGTGGTATGGCAGCTGTAGCTACTATGACCGGAAAGCCCTGCAGCGGGTAGTCAAAACTGCCCAACGCATTACCGGCACCCGGCTACCGACCATAGAGCACATATACCATAAACGCTGTCTACGGAGGTCACGGTCCATCATTAAAGACCCTACCCACCCCAGCCACAGTCTGTTCGCCCTCCTGCCATCTGGGAGACGCTACAGATGCATTCGCACCCGTACGACCAGATTTAGGAACAGCTTCTTTCCCAGGGCTGTCATCCTACTGAACTCCACAAATAAACTCTAAAGCCTGCACATCTGCCAATGCACTTTATTATGGTTATATTTATGTTAATATACTACAAGCCAAATGTATGTTGAATGTTTAAATGTCTTAATCCAAATGTACACTCTCGGGAGCCACAAGCCTACATTTCGTTGTACTGCGCTTGTGCACTAACAATGACAATAAAAGTTGATTTGATTTGATTTGATTGATTTGAGGGAAAAACCGAGGTTCCCAGTCTGAATGTCGAGCTTCGACGCAGGTAGAATGCTACACTGCGCCCTGGTGTCACAAAGAAAACGGCGGCCTGAGAGGGAATCGGTGATATAGAGGAGTTTCCCCGTAGAACCGACGGCCATCGCCACCGCGGAACGCCCGTTAGACTTGGTCATCCGTCGCCAGGGACGCCACCTGCGCTTTCTTGTTTTTTTTGGGGGCGAAAAACTGCAGGGGGAACGGCAGCATCGTGCTTTCGCGCCAAAACGGGTGCGGTAGGAGCATCAGCCCACTGTAGGAGAAGCCGGAACCGCGTCCGTGGGGGATGGGCGCCTCGTAGCCGCGCAGCACTGCTGGGTAACCGTGAAAATCTTATCGACTTCGGCTGCAAGCTTGGCGCAGTCTGTAATGTCGGATCTGGCTAGGGCAGCCTCAACCTGTTCAGGCAGTTGATAGAGGAAAAGCTCACGGAAGAGGAAACATTCCGGTTCAGCACCCAAGTGCGTGAGCATTTGGCTCATGAGCTCGAACGGTTTGGAGTCCCCGAGGCCGGGCAACGTGATGAGCTGGCGAGCGCGCTCCGACTTTGAGAGCCCGAAAACCTGAAGCAACCGCGCCTTAATTGCATCATACTTGCTGTCAATAGGGGGATTACCGAGGAGACTGATGATCCGTGATGCAGTTGCGCTGTCAAGGGCGGAGACGACGTAATAATAACGGGTCTGATCTGCGACGATGTTCCTAATTGTGAACTGGGCTTCAGCCTGGATAAACCAGGCGTCTGGTTGTTGCTCCCAGAACTGTGGCAGTTTCAGCGTGACGGCGTTCATGTCCATGTCGAATCTTCCACGAAAATCGTTCGTAGAAGTCGGGGTCACTAATGTAGGAACGGAAGTTCCTATCAAAAAGACTGAGTTCGACTCAGGCAATTAAAACAATGAACTTTAATGAAACGAAATGATTTTAAACTGGAAACTGCTAGAACACATCAATAACAGGTCGACTCTCCTTGAGGGCTCCACGAGGACTGATCCTCTGGTCAGAAGACTGACGTCATGACGTCATCGCGTTCTTCCCGCCATTGGGGCATCACGTGACTAACGGCATGACGTCATCACGTTGAAACCGCGCTGTAAAGGTAACTAGACATTGTACAGTCAAACAGTGTAATTAAAGGTACAGGCACAGACAGTAACTACATTGCTGTTAAAGGAATTATGTACAACCACTCTGAGTCCTTTGGTGGCTCCGCCACACGTGTGTAGTTATCTTATAGTGTCTTCTACTGGGGTGATTTCTAATGCTGAATCTTTATCAGAAAAAAATGGAACGCTAATGTTGAAGTGATAAATCTAGCGATAAAGGCTGAATCACAGGTGAGTGAGAATATTCAGTTCGTTCAAACGGCAGCACGCTAATTGCTAAACTTGAACTTCCACAGGCCCTTGTGAGAGAGTGAAAATGTTTTTTTATTTGTTCATGGGACGTGGGCGTCGCCGGCAAGGCCCAGCATTTATTGCCCATCCCTAATTGCCCTCGAGAAGGTGGTGGTGAGCCGCCACCTTGAAACATAGAAGATAGGAGCAGGAGTAGGCCATTCGGCCCTTCGAGCCTGCTCCGCCATTCAATGAGATCGTGGCTGAACCGCTGCAGTCCATGTGGTGAAGGTGCTCTCATATTCTTTGTAGCGGTTTGGTACAACTGAGTGGCTTGCTAGACCATTTCAGAGGGCAGTTAAGAGTCAGCCACATTGCCTGTGGGTCTGGAGTCACATAGAAGCCAGACCGGGTAAGGACGGCAGATTTCCTTCCCTAAAGGACGTTAGTGAACCAGATGGGTTTTTACGACAATCCGGCAGTTTCATGGTCACCATACTTATTCCCCGGATGCACATGGTGGGATTTGAACCCCTGTCGCTGGATCATTAGCCCAGGCCTCTGGATTCCTAGTCCAGTAACATAACCACTATGCTACCGTACCCCTAACATGCTGCAAAATGGGACATACACCCACTGGTTTGGACTGCCATTGACCCCAAACCAAATCACAGCAATGGAGTCATCTGAATATTCAGGGTGAGCACCAGTGCTTGTAGTGGCATAACAGAGACATCCACCAAACTGAAGAGGTGGAAATCAGAGTGGCACCATGCCGTTCTGGAAGGAGGCACCTAAGACCTGAAGTGGACCCAAAAAAGTGCCCAATTTTTTTTTTTAAGATCTCCACTCAAGATTGATTATCTGTGCTTTGTTTTTTTTTCCTCTGGGCTCTCAGCAGACACAGAATCCTAGAATGGTTACAGCACGGAAGGAGGCCATTCGGCTCGTCGAGCCCGTGCCGGCTCTCTGCAAGAGCACTTCAGCAAGTCCCACTCCCCGCCCTTTCCCCATAGCCCTGCAAATTCTTTTTCTTTCAGCTACTTATCCAATTCTCTTTTGAAAGCCGCGATTCAATCTGCCTCCACCACCCTTTCAGGCAGCGCATTCCAGATCCTAACCACTCGCTGTGTAAAAAAGTTTTCCCTCATGTCGCCTTTGGTGCTTCTGCCAATCACCTTAACTCTGTGTCCTCTGGTTCTCGACCCTTCTGCCAACGGGAACAGTTTCTCTCTATCTATTCTGTCCAGACCCCTCATGATTTTGAACACCTCTATCAAATCTCCTCTCAATGTTCTCTGCTCCAAGGAGAACAACCCCAGCTTCGCCAGTCTATCGACGTAACCGAAGTCCCTCATCCCTGGAACCATTCTCGGAAATCTTTTTTGCACCCTTCTGCACACTGGGCCCATCAGCAGCAATCTGGGCAGAATTCCCAATGTAGCCAGGAATGCCCCCAGTGTCAGTCTCATATGTAAATGAGGTTCCACCCCAAAATGAGGCACCGCTCTCGCCCCTGCCCCAGGTCAGGAACGTTGCCAGATTTGCATTCCTACCTCATCCCGGATGATTGGAATTTCCAAGCTATTGTCCAAAGTTGCCCACATTACGACAGTGACTACACTCCAAAAGTACTTCATTGGCTATAAAGTGCTTTGAGACGTCTGGTGGTCGTGAAAGGTGCTATATAAATGCAAGTCTTTCTTTCTTTCTTTCTCTTTAAACTGATCTATCTACAAAAGCATTGGGCCAGATTTTCCCGATCGGAGGCTTCCTGCGTGCGGGTGCCTCCGACCGGAAAAAATCTATGCAGTTACCTGCTGGCTCCGTAGATCCCGAGACTTGTGATCCTGGGCCTCTGCTCTCCAAAATGCACAGAGGCCCAGGTATCCCAGGGGGCGCAGGCGGTTCGTAAGCGTCCCTGGGATCACGTGGGCCATGGGGAACCAATCAAAGAAGGGAATCTCCCTTCACACTTTTGACAGGTCTCTCCGCACAGAACTGTCAGAAGTATGAATGGGGTTCACATTTAAAAACACAGTTAAACATTAAATAAATTTCAAAAAATCATCATGTATTTAAAATTACGTTAAATTAAATATTTTAAACAAAAGTTTAATTTTTTGAAAAAAATCATTAAAGTTTTTTACAGGGCTAAAAATAAACTTACCTTTTTTAAAAGTATTTTAAAATTATAAATGTGTGGAAATTTTTTTTTATTTTTTTGAACTCTTATGCTGGTAACAGCAGGCCTTACGTGCGCTTTTACCAGGCGTAAGATTTCTAAGGGTTTTCAGCAGGTGGAGGTTGTGCAGAAAACGGAACTTTCCCCCCCCCCCCCCCCCCGCAGAGGCCCTTCTCCAGGGCAGGCGGAGGATCTGTCAAGAGGATTCTTGACAGATCACAAGTGCCGGTTTTCAGTGCATGCGCTTCGTGTGCCTGAAACCGGCACTTGCGAGGCCCCAACATGTGCGTACACACCTTGTACACACCCGTGGGGGTTGGAAAATCCGGCCTATTATATTCAGGCTTTCAAAATAAAATTGTGGTTTTTCAAGCTCTCTGTGTGACCTGGAGGTAACTGGCACATCTGCAAAGTAAGATTATCTACCTAATCTATTTCCGCTGGTTGGGGAGTCTAGGACTAGGGGGCATAGTCTAAACATTAGAGCCAGACCTTTCAGGAGTGAAATCAGGAAACACTTCTACACACAAGGGGTGGTAGAAGTTTGGAACTCTCTTCCGCAAATGATAATTGGTGTTAGCTCAATTGTTAATTTTAAATCTGAGATTGACAGATTTTTGTTCACCAAAGATATTGAGGGATATGGGGCAAAGGCGGGTATATGGTGTGAGGTCGCAGATCAGCCATTGTACAGACCACATCTGGAGTACTGGGCACAGTTTTGGTCTCCTTACCTGAGGAAGGATATACTTGCCTTAGAGGCGGTGCAACGAAGGTTCACTAGAGTGATCCCTGGGGTGAGAGGGCTGTCCTATGATTGGGCCGATACTCTCTGGAATTTAGAAGAATGAGAGGTGATCTCATTGAAACGTATATACGATTCTGAGGGGGATTGACAGGGTACATGCTAAGAGGTTGTTTACCCCTGGCTGGAGAGTCTCTGGATAAGGGGTCGGCCATTTAGGACTGAGATGGGGAGGAATTTCTCCACTCAGAGGGTTGAGAATGGCAGAAGGGGCTTGAGGGGCTGAATGGCCTCCTCCTGTTCCTATGTTCAAGGAGATACACTGTTTGTCCCATTGTTCAGCAAGGTTTCCCTCGCCGCCACGCCATTATCAGCTCGCACTTCCAGCAACTTTGTGGGCAAAAAATGTTAAAACCTAAACCTGCAAGAACAAGTCTAACGAGCAGGGTACACCGCAAGATGCCCCACTCCAGCAAAATCTGGCCTGTAATGATCAGTAACATGTCATTCTAGAATGGTACACTAGGTGGAGCTGTATGTTTAATAGTGGGCTACCCACAAGGCAGTAGTCAAGATGGATGCTGTACACTAGTCCACATGGCTGAATAAATGACTAGCTCAAGCTAGCTGTTCATAATGAAAATGTTTATTTATTTATGAACATAACATGGTACCAGGATTGGTAATATCTGCTGAATATTGTGAAATGCGACATGGAGAATTTGAAGCCACCGGAGGGTTTGAAACTCACGGGGAATGTCGACTGCAATTGGCGGACTTTCAAACGACAATTTGAACTCTACATTGCTGCCATCGGGTTCAGTACGAAGCCAGACGCAAGGAAAATAGCGTTACTGCTCACGGTTGCAGGCCCGCAGGTGATAGAGGTATTTAATACGTTTGTATTTGATCAAGAGGAGGACAGAGAAAAAATGGACGATATGCTAAAGAAGTTTGATACACATTGTTCTCCCAAAAAGAACGAGACCTATGAGAGGTACGTGTTCCGTTCATAGACACAGCAGCAAAATGAGACTTTTGATAGCTTTGTGACCGACCTGAAACTGAAAGCACAAATATGTAATTTCTCTGAGCTGAAATCATCCATGATTCGTGACCAGATTGTGTTTGGTATTCATGATAAGAAAGTCAGGGAACGTTTGTTGAGAGAAACTGAACTAACATTGGAAAATGCTGTGAAAATATGCCATGCCAGTGAGCTAGCTCAACAGCACGCAAGGACTTTCAGTGAAATTAATAATAATGCGACTGTAGTGAATGACTGTGCTGCTGTCGGTGCTGTGTCCTACAAAGGGAAGAAACATGGGCAGAACAGAAATGCAAAGCAATCGGAGGATGGAATTTTTCATTGTAAATGCTGTGGTTACCAGCACCAGTCAAGACAATGCCCAGCATTTGGGAAAATGTGCACAAAATGTAATGGAAAGAATCACTTTGCCAAACAATGCTTTTCAAAAGTAAAAACAAAGAAAGGGCAACAAGTCAATGTGATTGAGGACACTGATTTAAGTGAGACATTTTTTGTAGGAATGGTGTCATGTGAGAATGTAGAAAAGGATACAGAAAATGTGCAGCCCTCAGGAATGGACAATGCTGAACATAAAGTTAATGCAGTAAAAGAGGACAAATGGATGATGCCACTGCAGGTAAATGGAGCATTAATTACATTGAAACTAGACACTGGGGCAAAAGCAAACTTAATCAGTATGAGTGACATAAAAAATATGAAAGAAAAGCCCAAAATACAGAAAAAGTCAGTACTACTGAAGAACTATAATGGACAGAAAATAGATAGCTTAGGTGTATGCACACTCAAAGTGACAGTCAAAGACAAAGTGCATCATCTCATGTTTTCTGTTATGGCTGAAGGACTTGATTCACTACTAGGTGACAAAGCTTGTGAGGACTTAGAACTGGTCAAGAGAGTCTACCGTATAAACTGTGCCATAAGCAGACCAGATGACTCGGTGGATTCTGTAGTGAGTAATTTCCAGGATGTGTTCAAAGGATTTGGAGTTCTACCATTCACTTACAAGATCCAGCTAAAGGAGGATGCTCAGCCAGTGGTACATGCTCCACAGAGAGTTCCAGCACCCCTGCGTGACCGGCTCAAGAAAGAACTGGACAGAATGACCACACTAGGAGTCATCAGGAAAGTTGAAGAGCCAACAGACTGGGTTAACTCCATGGTATGTGTAAAGAAAAAGAACAATGATCTAAGAATATGCATGGATCCAAAGGACTTAAATGCAAACATAAAATGTGAACACTACCAGATTCCCAAGCGAGAAGAAATCACCAGTGAAATGTCAGGTGCCAGATACTTTACAAAGCTCGATGCCTCACAAGGATTTTGGCAACTAAAACTGGATGAAGAGAGCACCAAATACTGTACCTTCAACACACCATTTGGCAGGTATTGTTTCCTCAGAATGCCTTTCGGGATAATATCTGCATCTGAAATCTTTCATAGAGCGATGGAACACATAATTGAAGGTCTGGAAGGAGTTCGGGTCTATGTTGATGACATCATCATCTGGGGCTCCACACTGAACGAACACAATGAGAGACTGACTAAAGTGCTACAGAGCATACGCCGGAATGGACTGAAGCTCAACAAAGCCAAGTGTCAGTTTGGCATCCAGGAAGTCACTTTCCTAGGAGATAATCTATCTGGTAAAGGAATAGAGCCAGATATGGAAAAAGTAAACACCATACTCAAAATGCCCCGACCCACTGACAAAAAAGGAGTGCTACACATCATGGGGATGATAAACTTCATTGGAAAGTTCATTCCTAACTTGTCAGCCAAGACAGCCTGTCTGCGAGACCTGCTACATAAAACAAATGAGTTCGCATGGACAGAAAGACATGAACAAGAGTGGATGAACCTTAAAACAGTGCTGACAACCACACCTGTACTCACCTTCTTTGACCCAACAAAGAGAATCAAAGTGTCAATGGATGCATCAAAAGATGGCCTAGGCACGGTCTTGCTACAAGCAGAGGGTGAAGATTGGAAGCCTGTTGCCTATGCCTCCAGGTCTATGACTGACCTCCAGGTCTATGATCGATACGCCCAGATTGAAAAGGAATGTCTAGGCTTGGTAGTTGGACTAGAAAAGTTCCATGGCTACATATATGGACTTCCCACCTTCACAGTTGAGACAGACCACTGCCCACTGGTTGCCATCATAAAAAAAAATCTGAATGAGATGTCTCCAAGGATTCAACGGCTCATGATGAAGCTGCAAAGATATGACTTTGAACTGATCTACACACCAGGCAAACACATAGTGTTAGCAGATGCACTATCCCGAGCACCCACAATGAATCATGTGAGCTTTACTGAGGAAGACGTGGATGTTCATGTGAGTATGGTCACTGCTGCGCTGCCCGTGTCAGAAACAAAATCAAAGCAAATAGCAGAAGAAACAGTAAAAGATACAGTGTTACAAACAGTAATAGAGAACATTCATCATGGTTGGCCAAAAGGTTCCTGTCCAAAGTATTATCACATCAGGTCAGAGTTGAGTGTCGCAAGTGGACTATTACTAAAACAGAACAGAATAGTCATTCCACAGGCTCTACGTCGAGACATGCTCAAAAGGATTCATGAGGGGCACCTCGGAATTGAAAAATGCAAAAGGAGAGCAAGAGACATTGTTTATTGGCCTGGCATAAATAAGGTCATTGAGAACATGATAAGCGAATGTGAGACATGTCAGAAACACCAAAAGAAACAAGCAAAGGAACCAATGATAGTAGCTGACTTACCAACAGCACCATGGCAAAAGGTTGGTATGGACCTCTTTCATTTGAATGGTAAAGACTATCTAATAGTGATTGACTACTATTCTAACTATCCTGAGATGGCGCTGCTCTCAAGCACATCAGCAAGCAGTGTCATAATGCATGTTAAATCCATCTTCGCCAGACATGGAATTCCCAGGATTGCCGTTAGCGACAATGGTCCGTGCTTCAACTGTAAGGAGTGGCAACAGTTTGCAGCACATTATGACTTTCAACACATCACATCCAGTCCTCTGTATGCTCAGTTGAATGGTAAGGCAGAGAAAGGTGTTCAGGTTCTCAAACAGCTACTGAAGAAAGCAACAGAAAGCAAGTCTGATCTTTATCTCGCCCTGCTGAGCTACCGAGCCTCCCCTTTAGACTCTGGTTCTTCACCTGCTGAACTCCTAATGGGTCGCAAGTTGGGCACCACGCTACCCTGCTGTGCAAAAGAAAAGCAGAGTAAGGAACTGAGACAGAGACTTCAACTGTTATAGCTGAAACAGAAATCACACTATGACAAGTCATCCAAAACTCTGAAACCATTGACAAGGGATGATGTTGTCAGGATTGAGGATCCAGATGCATGGAACAGGAAAGCTACAGTTCTTGAGGAAGTAGGACCAAGGTCATACACTGTTAGAACTGAGGAAGGACAGATTCTCAGGAGGAACCGCCGTTCCCTCCGGAAAACACAAGAAACTATCCAAGAGCAAATCGATGACAATGCCGCAACTGAATCTTGTCACTCACCACCAGAACAATCTAACACAAACACACATACAGGCTCTCATGCAAACACATCAGACTTACCTGTGCTGAGAAGATCCACACGTGAAGTAAAAAAGCCTGATAGACTTAATCTTTGAGTACAAAGAAAACTATAATAAAAGAATGAAAAGCTTAGAGTTCATAAAGTAATGCTTTAAAAATGTGTTGACTGTTGTGAAGATGTTTATGTCGTTATGATTGATTGATATTAATTGATATTGATTTTGTTTAACCTCTAAGGAAAGGGGATGTAATGATCAGTAACATGTCATTTTAGAATGGTACACTAGGTGGAGCTGTATGTTTAGTAGTGGGCTACCCACAAGGCAGTAGTCAAGATGGATGCTGTACACTAGTCCACATGGCTGAATAAATGACTAGCTCAAGCTAGCTGTTCATAATGAAAAAATCTATTTATTTATGAACATAACATGGCCCTCGTAGTTTTTCCAACCTTCTCCCCTACACACTGTAAGGGAATCAAGGGATATGGGGATTGGGCGGGAAGGTGGAGTTGAGGTCAAAGATCAGTCATGATCTTCTTGAATGACGGAGCAGGCTCGAGGGGCCGTGTAGCCGAATCCTGCTCCCAATTCTGATGTTCACTGGCTCACTGAAGTAGGTCGCATGAGCACAAGCCATCATCCAATACTTCGCTCAACTCAAGCGGGAGGCAAGATAGTGTGTTGGTAGGCTATTCGTTCATGGAAGCATTCGTAGCCAAGACTAATCCTCTCCTCAACCAATGTCCACACAGGCATTTTTCACCAGAGGTCACAAAACAGCAATTAGTAACCGGGACCCCTTTTCCCTGCCCGAGTCCAGGACACTGAGACCAATTGTAGTGAACCCACTGCTACCCCAGCACGGTGGCATAGTGGTTAGCACTGTTGCCTCACAGCGCCAGGGACCCGGGTTCGAATCCGGCCTCGGGCGACTGTCTGTGTGGAGTTTGCACATTCTCCCCGTGTTTGCGTGGGTTTTCTCCGGGTGCTCCGGTTTCCTCCCACAGTCCAAAGATGTGCGGGTTAGGTTGATTGGCTATGATAAATTGACCCTTAGTGTTAGGGGGGATTAAATACATGGGGATAGGGTGGGATATGTGTTGGTGTAGGGGTTACGGGGATCGGGTGGAATATGTGTCGGTGCAGGCTCGATGGGCCGAAATGGCCTCTATCTGCACTGTGGGGTTTCTGTGATTCTGTGATTCTGTGATACCCCAGCTGAGATCTGCTAACTTAGCAAATACTGGGGATCAAACCTGGGACCTTCTGGTCTATATGACTCATAGCAATACTGAGTGGCCCTTTTACCTGCTAAGCCAGCGGGGGCTTGTATTTACAACAGTGCATTTCTTCAGCTGGCGCTATTTTCAATTGCGCTCCTTCATTAATAACATGAGAGATCCGAGACAGTGGTTCTCAAAGGTGCAGTGATTTTTATTTTTTGAATGCTTTGATTCAATTTTTAAAGAAACTATTTAATACAATTTTTATGTTCTGTCATTTCTCCCGAGATTAGCTTTTTTATTCTGCTATCTCCTAAGAGCATAAGAATTAGGAGCAGGAGTCGGCCACACAGTCCCTCGAGCCTGCTCCACCATTCAATAAGATCATGGCTGATCTTCGACCTCAACTCCACTTTCCCGCCCGATCCCAATATCCCTCGATTCCCCTAGAGTCCAAAAATCTATCTATCGATCTCAGCCTTGAATATACTCAACGATTCACCATCCACAGCCCTCTGGGGTAGAGAATTCCAAAGATTCTCAACCCTCTGAGTGAAGAAATTCCTCCTCATCTCAGTCCTAAATGGCCGACCCCTCATCCTGAGACTCTTCAGCCAGGGTAGACAACCTCTCAGCATCTACCCTGTCAATCCCCCTCAGAATCGTGTATACGTTTCAATGAGATCACCTCTCATTCTTCTAAATTCCAGAGAGTATCGGCCCAATCATAGGACAGCCCTCTCACCCCAGGGATCAGTCTAGTGAACCTTCGTTGCACCGCCTCTAAGGCAAGTATATCCTTCCTCAGATAAGGAGACCAAAACTGTGCCCAGTACTCCAAGTGTGGTCTGTATAATTGTAGCAAGACTTCCTTACTCTTGTACTTCCAACCCCCTTGCAATAAAGCTCTCACTGGAGCAATCATTCTGTGTGTGGACAGGACGAACAGACTACTGCAACACTTTTACAGCCTGACACTGATTTCCACGAGGAACATGGTGCAGCATCCATCACTCCCGCTGACTTAAAGACAGAATGGGGGAGGTTGAACCAGCCGGATAGAGGGAATTAACTTTGCAATTATTTAAATATATCATTAAAAAATTTAATTCAAAATCAGTCAGAGTGAATAAAAGCGCATAAAAGACATTTAAATATATTTCTTAATTAAAATCAGATGTAGGAGATGTGTTATCAACATCTACGGAATATCATTTATCAGGTTGGCTCGCTCATGACTGTGTCAAACCTGAGTTATGCAGTCAACATGCAAAGGGCGTAGATCATATCTCACTGGCACCCATAATGTACTTTGTCTAAATTGCACATTAAACATCATCAGGCAAAGAATTAGGTTATTAGGTAAAAGAAAAAAAGCTGTGTTACATTGTTATAGTATCATATCGTTAAATGGAACTACTTTGGTATGGAACTACTTTGGTATGGTGTAGTTATATTGCTATGTGGCACACTGTGCACGGGCAGTGCACAGTGCAGCAGGACATCTTGTATCACTCCGCACCATGCGGCAGCACTGTAACAAAGCAAGAATACAGCTAAGTAAAAGCACTAACTAAAATGAACTAAAAGTGTCTGTAATATATATAGTATAAGAACACAAGGAGACACAACATGGTGGCAGCGGTATAAGTGAGTACAAAATTGTGCTATACGAACTACGAATAAGACGAAAAGTGATTTTATGAGCTGATTGTGAGTGCCGGTGTCTGCGGTGATTGAGAGTGAATCGTACGAGAAACTAAAATGATGGCTGCCGCTGCACTGACTGTGCAAATGCAACCCCTCATGAACTGGGAAGCCGACGATATAGTAGAAGCATTCCGCAAGTTCAAACAGAAATGTGAGCTTACATTCAAAAGCTTCCTGAAGGGTACTACCAATGAGGAAAAGGTTAGTTACATTCTGTTGTGGACAGGAGAAAAAGGTCTAGATTTGTATAATAGCTGGAGTTTGACTGAAGAGGAAAAGGAAAAACCTGCGACAATTTTTGATAAATTCAGCAACCATCTAGAGCCTAAATCCAATCACCGTATACACAGATACAAATTCCAGAGTCTAAGACAGGAACCCAGTGAAACAGCTGACAATTTCCTGACAAGGCTGAGAAATGAAGCCAGCAAGTGTAAATTTAAGGAAATGGCGAAAAGGCTTGTGGACGAGCTAATATGGGGGTCAGCGCATGTAGAGGTACAAAAAGCCCTGATAGGAAAAGAAAAGCTCGGAATAACAGAGGCTATAGATACTGCGAGAGCTCATGAAGCCACGAAGCAGCAAATGAAAACACTGATTTCTCAAACGGCTGACATGCGGACGGCTTCTGAGACGGACAACAGAGTGGATGCAGTGAGAGAAAAGTACAACACACAAAGACATGCACATGACAACGGGGGAAACGTGCAGAAATTGTGGAAGACCGCACGATTACACAGACAAGAGGAAATGTCCAGCATATGGAGCAAGCTGCAATGCATGTGGCAAACTAAACCACTGGGAAAAGAGGTGTAGAATGAAGAAAGAAGGAACATACATCAAAAACAAAGGTGGACAGCAGAACCAGAGAAAGAAACACAATATCCATGCCATGGATGAGCAGGATGATGATGATGATCACGACAATGCACTAAACATCGAAACCATAAAGATACAGCTTCACGAGATGTCCAAAGTGGAAAATACTCTGAGGAGAGAATTGCACACCATCATCCAAATCAAAAAAAAGGTCAAAGGTCGGCCCACAACCATCAACTTAAAGTTGAAGCTGGACACAGGGGCTTAGAGCAACATTCTCCCATTGAGACTGTACCAGCAGATCTTTCCTGAAAACCTGAGAGAAGATGGCTACCCGAAAAATGGTTGTTTAAAGGCAAGTAATGTCACGCTGACAGCATACGGGGGGAGTGAGATTAAACAACTCGGAATAACCTTTATCAAAGGGACACATAAAAGAAAGAACATCAACTGCATGTTCTATGTTACCGAAACTGAGGGGCCAGCGATCCTGGGATTAAACAGCTGCGAGAAGTTGAGATTGATCTCAGTGCATCACGAGCTGACGGAAACACCACTGAAGATAGACAGCAACACCCCACTGGAGAACCGCCCACAAATCAAGAGTAAAAAAGACTTGATAGACATGTATCCGGAATGTTTCGATGATACAGTGGGATGTTTCGGAGATTTCCAACACCACATCACCATCGATCCAGAGGTAAAGCCCGTTATCCATGCTCCACGAAAAGTACCCATTGAGCTGAAGACAAAGCTTGAAAGAGAGGTAAAGGAGATAGAAGAAAAGGGAGTGATCGTAAAGGTCACTGAACCCACAGACTGGGTAAACTCAATTGTGGTACGAGAAAAGCCAAATGGGCGTCTCAGAATATGTTTGGACCCCAAAGATCTAAACCAGGCGATAAAGAGGGACCACTATCCCACCCCAACGCTAGAGGAGATTACGCCATCACTGGCAGGAGCCAAGGTTTTCTCAAAACTAATGCCAGAAATGGATATTGGAACGTGAAGTTGGATGAGGAATCAACAACACTGACAACATTCAACACACCATTTGGGCGTTACAAATTCCTGCAGCTACCATTCGGGCTAAAGGTCAGTCAAGATATCTTTCAACAGAAAATAGACGAGACATACAGAGGCTGTGAAGGAGCTATAGGAATAGCTGATGATATTCAGATCTATGGAGCAGATGAAAGAGACCATGACATGTACCTACATGAGGCCATGGAGAGTACCAGGAAGGCTGGCATCAAGTTAAATGCAGATAAGTGCATAGTTAAAGTCAAGGAATGCCAATTCTTCGGTATGATTTATACACCAGAGGGAGTCAAGCCAAATCCAGAGAAGATTGCAGCAATTGCTGAAATGAAACCACCCAAAGACAAGAAAGAGCTGAGGAGTTACCTCGGCTTGGTCCAATACATGAGTTCTTTCATCCCACACATGTCGGAACATACAACAAATCTCAGAGAGCTATTGAAAGAAGACGCCGAATACCAGTGGTCTGAATTACATGAAAGGAATTTCAAACAACTTAAAGAACTGTTGTGCAAAGAAACAAGTCTGTCATATTATGACAGAAGAAAACCAGTCACTCTGCAAGTAGACGCTTCTACCAGAGGACTAGGGGCAGCTCTGGTGCAGGAAGGAGAGCCGATAGCTTTCGCATCAAAGGCCTTGATGTCAGCCGAGACGAGATACGCCAACATAGAAAGAGAACTATTAGCAGTAGTGTACGGATGCGAGAAATTCCATACATACCTATATGGCAGGCGATTTACAATAGAGAGTGACCATTGTCCACTAGAACAGATCTATAAGAAGAATCTGTGCAAAGCGCCTGCAAGACTGCAAAGACTACTTCTAAGGATCCAAAGCTATGACTTCACGCTTAAATATAAGCCAGGAAAGGAAATGGTGCTAGCAGATGCGTTGTCTCGATTGTCACCATATGAGAAACACGAGGTGGAGGGCCGAACAGTAAAAATCCACCACCTAGTGAATGTTACCCCTACAAAGCTCAGTCAAATCAGAGATGAGGCTAGCAAAGATGAGGAGTTGCAACTACTCACACAACAAGTAATATAGGGGTGGCCGGAGAGAATCCAGCAGGTACAGGCGACAATTTGTCAATACTGGACGATTAAAGACGATATTGCAGTAGAAGATGGTATTCTCCTTGCTGGATCGAGGATCATCGTGCCAAAGACGATGCAGACACAACTTCTCCATCTCATACATGAAGGCCACATGGGAATGGAGAAATGCAAGCTGAGAGCCAGATCAGCTGTATACTGGATAGGCATGTACAAAAATATCGAACAGATGGTCTCTGCATGTGGTATATGCCAGAAATACAGAAATGCACAACAGAAAGAGGAGATGATACCTAGTGAAATACCGTCAAGACCATGGCACACTGTTGGGGCAGATCTCTTCATGTGCAATCAAGAATGGTATCTCATCGTGGCAGATTACTATTCCAAGTTTCCTTTTGTGAGAAGGATGAAAGACTTGAGAGCCACAACTACCACCAGGATTGCAAAGAGCTTGTTTGCTGAACAAGGAATCCCGGAAAAGGTAATCTGTGACAATGGAACCCAGTTCACATCGAGTGAATTCAGAGCTCTGGCAGAAAAGTATGGGTTCAAAATAGTAACTTCATCCCCACATTTCCCAAGGGGACACGGGTTCATCGAAAGACAGATCCAGACTGTCAAGAGAACTCTCATCAAAAGTAGTGAGATGGAGGAAGACCAAGACCTTGCCCTCCTATCACTCGGATCAACATCACTGAAAGCAGACATGAAATCACCTGCAGAATTGCTGAATGGGAGGAAGTTTAAGACTACACTACCAGCAAAAATACATCCTCCCCAGGACCAGGAGGACTTCAGACAAAAGCTGGCAGAAGCACAAATCGTAGGAAGCAAACATTACGATAAACATGCAAAGACGCTACCAGAATTGCTGAATGGACAATCAGTGCATGTGCAAGACCCGGTGTTGAAAACCTGGAATCCAGCCAAGGTCATTGGAAAAGCTGATACTCCAAGATCCTACTTCGTAGAGACTGAACCTGGTAACCAATACAGACGGAACAGACTCCACATCAGACCTTCACCTGAACTGGATAAGCAGCAGACAACATCAGCAACATTGACAACACCAGCTACCACAAGCTGTACAGCACCAGAAACAAGCACTACCAATCAAACAACCACGAGCATGCACACTCCAACTCCAAAGGCGACAGCAACAACAACAACGAGAGCAGAACACACCAAAACACCGCAGAGAGGAATGATCACCACCAAATCCACAAGATGGAGGGACAACATCCAACCACCTGAGCGATATCGCGAATAAAAAAAAACTCACGATTCTTTGTAGTTGATAATAATAGTTTAGATATAATATTTGTTCATTTAAATTGTTAAATTTCATGTTTTAGTTTTTTGAGAAAGAGGGATGTTACATTGTTATAGTATCACATCGTTAAATGGAACTACTTTGGTATGGAACTACTTTGGTATGGTGTAGTTATATTGCTGTGTGGCACACTGTGCACGGGCAGTGCACAGTGCAGCGGGACATCTTGTATCACTCCGCACCATGCGGCAGCACTGTAACAAAGCAAGAATACAGCTAAGTAAAAGCACTAACTAAAATGAACTAAAAGTGTCTGTAATATATATAGTATAAGAACACAAGGAGACACAACAAGCTGGTTTCAGCTTCAGTGTAGTTGGAGGCAGTGTAAGTGGCAATTAGACTATTGTGCGAAGTGAAATTAGAATGCTTCGCGCTGAACATTTCTCTTTTGAATTATTTTTCAAAGGAGGAACAACAGTTCCAGTCAATAGAATGTAATGCAAACTCATCTCAATGAAACATGAACAATATTTATCGGAAATTACATACGAATATAAGAACATAAGAATCAGGAGCAGGAGTCGGCCATACGGCCCCTCGAGCCTGCTCCGCCATTCAATAAGATTACAGCTGATCTTCGACCTCAACTCCACTTTCCCGACCGATCTCCATATCCCTTGATTCCCCTAGAGTCCAAAAATCTATCGCTCTCAGCCTTGAATATACTCAACGACTCAGCATCCACAGCCCTTTGGGGCAGAGAATTCCAAAGATATTACACCACAATGTCGATGCACGCCAGGCGTATTTGACGGGGCTGTGCTTCCAGCCTATGGTCCCGCTCATGGTTCGCTCGGTTTGGAGAATTGGGGCTGGTAGTGTTATAACCCTGTTGCTAACCTGCGCTCACCACAAGCAAGTCGCGGTGCTGGCCTGGGACCCCACATTCTCACTGAATCTATCCTGCAGTATTTTATGTGAGTGTGTGATATAAGTGCAGCTCTTCAATGTGAAAAGCTCATTGAAATTCTGATCATGTGTGTTGCGTGGGGGGGTGGGGCGGAGCGGGGCGAGGAGAAACAAAGCTGCTACCAGAGAGAGGTAATGTTGCTTATGACATTCATGATCAACATCGTTTCCAAACCCTGTAAATATAAAAGCTCTGTTGGAGAGTAATAGGTTAACATTTAAAACAAAAAGTAACTTATTTGTATTTCAATAGCTGCCAACATTGGCAAAATGTTAGTAGTGAAATTTATATATGATTTAACAATGATTGGTCTGATTACAAACCCATTTAAATATATGGGGCTCCTTTTTTTTAGGAATGGGACGTATCAAAATTGGTCATTTTTTTTAAACCTACTGTGGCTCTGTGGGCAGCACCCTCACCTCTGAGTCAGAAGGTTGTGGGTTCAAAGCCCCACTCAGGAGACCTGAACACAAAAATCTAGGCTGACACTCCAGTGCAGTACTGAGGGGGCGCCTCATTATTGGAGGTGCCGTCTTTCGGATGAGACGTTAAACCGAGGCCCCGTCTGCTCTCTCAGGTGGACGTAAAAGATCCCACGGCACTATTTCGAAGAAGAGCAGGGGAGTTATCCCCGGTGTCCTGGCCAATATTTATCCCTCAACCAACATCACTAAAAACAGATTATCTGGTCATTACAACATTGCTGTTTGTGGGAGCTTGCTGTGCGCAAATTGGCTGTAGCGTTTCCTACTTTACAACAGTGACTACACTTCAAAAAGTGCTTCATCGGCTGCAAAGTGCTTTGGGACGTCCGGTGGTCGTGAAAGGCGCTACAGAAATGCAAGTCTTTCTTTTAACAATGAGATTTGACAAGCAGGAGTGAGATCAGGTGGATCTCTTCCCCTCTCCCCAGCTAATCCATGATGGGGCCACACGCCAGTGTATCACAACATTGGAATGCAGTGGGGATTCAGGCCAAACCCTGGGAATGGATAAGAAACTAGTTGAAGGGTAAGAAACAACAGGTACTCATTAGAGGTTATGTCAGAGAGTGGGGGAAATACTGAGTAGGGTGGCTTGGGGCTCAGTGCTGGGACCCCCACTGCTGTTTCTAATTCACAAACAACCTGGATTCAGACACCATGCAAAGTGGTCAAATTTGCAGACGATACCAAACTAGGAGGGGCTGTGGCATCAGAAGAATCAGTTCAGAAACTACAGAATGAGTAGGACAAGATATGTAACTGGGCAGAGCAATGGCAGATATAACTTAATGCTACACACAGGAAGAAAAAATGGACAACATGCTTACTTCATGGATGGTGTTTGAACAGCTATGGGTGAAGCTGAAAGAGACTTAGGAGTCTTAGGGGGAAAATGTGGTTGCTTTCGCTTCCGGGGCGCAAAGCAACTAGCGCCCAGGTGCATTGCCGCTAACGCCTCCCGCGAAATTCAGCGGGAGGTTAGCGGCGGCGGTAGCCGGTAGCGCGCTGTGGCGTTGCGCCTCCGGGAATGACATCATTGCCGTGCGCAGTGCCCCGCTCGCGCCCCGGCCGTGAACTTGGCTCGTGTCCCCTGACCTACCGCCGGACGCTATGTCCAACAGGGTCAGGGTGGGGGCGTTCTTGCAGCCGGGGCGGCGATAATTAAAGGGCAGGTGCCGGGCAGCCATTTTCTTTGGGCCGCCTGCCAGCACCCGCCCCCTCCCTTCTCCTCCTGCGGGGTGCCGTCACCCCGCTCCCCGGCGGTCCAGCAGGGTGCCGGTGTGTGCTGCGCTAGGCCCCTCCCCTTTAATCAGGGGAGGGAGGCCTGTAATACCGCGGCGCTATGTGCCGATGCGCGTGGTGCTGTTGCACGTAGCGCGGCGATATTCAATGGGAGCGCCCCAAGAGGGAGGGGGAGCGCTTCCAGTAGCGCCCCGCCTCCTGCTTGGGGCGCCAACATTCAATTTTGGGTGCGGGGATACTAACTTTTTAGTGCCCCGACGAAGTTAGCACCTCAAAGCGGGAGTGAGCCAATTTTTCCCCTTGGACTTAATATAAATATGTATATCTATATATATCTCTGTATATATGTATAGAGCTCCAGTCAGACTGCACCTTGAATACTGCATCTAGTTCTGGTTGCCAAGAAACAAGAGAGACATTCAAACACTGGAAGAGAGGCTACTCCCTAGCAATTACATACACAGGATTACATGGAATATATGGCACAGAAACAGGCCATTCGGCCCAACCAGTCCGTGCCGGCGTTTATGCTCCACTCGAGCTTCCTTCCGTCTTTCCTCATCTAAATCTATCAGCGTAACCCTCTATTCCCTTCTCCCTCATATGCTTGTCCAGCCTCCCCTTAAATGCATCTATACTATTCGCTTCAACCACTCCCTGTGGTAGCGAGTTCCACATTCTCGCCACTCTCTGGGTAAAGAAGTTTCTTCTGAATTCTCTATTGGATTTCTTGGTGACTATCTTATATTGATGGCCTCTAGTTTTGCTCTTCCCCACAAGTGGAAACACTCTCTCTCTCTCTCTGTCTACACTATCAAAACATTTCATAATTTTAAAGACCTCTCTATTTGGTCAATGTTCCTTTTAAGTTTTTTGTGGGGGTTGCACGGCCCGTTCAAAATACAGCACATGCGCGGTTAAAAACCGGTGGGCCAGCTGCATGGGAGCTGCAGAGTGCTGCGTGGCCGCGCAACTTAAAGGGAACGTTGCTCCCTAGTGTCGTGGTTAGGAGTTATGGGAGACTGAGAGTAGAACTAGGGGACAGGGTTCAAGCTCGAAAAGGTTACTCTTAAGACTGATTTTTTTTAAATTTGTTTTTATGGGATGTGGGCGTCGCTGGCAAGGCCAGCATTTATTGCCCATCCCTAGTTGCCCTCGAGAAGGTGGTGGTGAGCCACCTTCTTGAACCGCTGCAGTCCGTGTGGTGAAGGTGCTCCCACAGTGCTGTTAGGGAGGGAGTTCCAGGATTTTGACCCAGCGATGATGAAGGATTGGCCGATATACTTCTAAGTCAGGATGGTGTGTGACTTGGAGGGGAACTTGGAGGTGGTGTTGTTCCCATGCGCCTGCTGCCCTTGTCCTTCTAGGTGGAAGAGGTCGCAGGTTTGGGAGGTGCTGCTGAAGAAGCCTTGGCGAGTTGCTGTAGTGCATCTTGTAGATGGTACACACTGCAGCCACGGTGCGCCGGTGGTGGAGGGAGTGAATGTTTAAGGTGGTGGATGGGGTGCCAATCAAGTGGGCTGCTTTGTCCTGGATGGTGTCGAGCTTCTTGAGTGTTGTTGGAGCTGCACTCATCCAGGCAAGTGGAGAGTATTCCATCACACTCCTGACTTGTGCCTTGTAGATGGTGGAAAGGCTTTGGGGAGTCAGGAGGTGAGACACTCGCCGCAGAATACCTAACCTTTGATATCAGGGAATTCTTCTTTACACAGCTTAATTAGCATGTGAAATAAATTTCCAGATACAGTATTGGAGCCAAAACCCTGTAATCATTTAAGAACCAATTGCATGCAACACTGGGGGGAGAGGGCAGAAGGATTTCACTGGAGTGATAAATCAAATGGGCCAAATGGTTTTCCTTATCTATGATTATCTTGTGATCCCGTGATTACGACTCAGCCCAACGAGCATGCTCTACCAAACACAATCCACAGATATTTTAAGAGATGGTGGGTACTCCTTGAATTACATTTACAAGCTGCAGACCCTGGTAAACCTATCAACTTAGTTGATTCTAGCAGTAGCAGGGACTGGCTTTTTTGTGGGTTCCAGAATCAACTGCTGGTTATTTACGGGGAGTGAGGGGGGGGGGCGGTTGCAGTGGCTGGTTGTAGGGCCACGGGAGCACAGTGGTTGTGTCATTTGACTAGTAATCCGGAGGCATGGATTAATGATCCAGAGAGACATGAGTTCATAATCCCACCACGGCAGCTGGGGAATTTAAATTCAATTAGTTAAATAAATCTGGAATAAAATTCTAGTATCAGTAATGGTGACCATGAAACACCCGGATTGTCATAAAAAAGATTTTTGAATATTAAGGGAATCAAGGGATAGGGAGATCGGGCAGGAAAATGGAGATGAGGTAGAAGATCAGCCATGACCTTATTGAATGGCGGAGCAGGCTCGAAGGGCCAAATGGCCGACTCCTGCTCCTATTTCTTATGTTCTTATGTAAAACCCATCTGGTTCACTAATGTCCCTTAGGGAAGGAAATCTGCTGTCCTTACCTGGTCTGATCAGTGTCAGCCAGAGGCTCAGTGGGCGGCACTCTCGCCTCTGAGTCAGAAGGTTGTGGGTTCAAGTCCCGCTCCAGAGACTTGAGCACAACAATCTAGGCTGACACTCCCAGTGCAGTGCTGAGGGAGTGCTGCACTGTCGGAGGTGCCGTCTTTCGGATGAGACGTTAAACCGAGGTCCCGTCTGCTCTCTCAGGTGGATGTAAAAGATCCCATGGCTACTATTTCGAAAAAGAGCAGGGGAGTTCTCCCCGGTGTCCTGGGGCCAATATTTATCCCTCAATCAACATCGTGAAAAAACAAATTATCTGGTCATCACATTGCCGTTTGTGGGAGCTTGCTGTGCGTAAATTGGCTGCTGTGTTTCCTACATTACAACAATGACTACACTTCAAAAGTACTTCATTGGCTGTAAAGCGCTTTGGGACGTCCGGTGGTCGTGAAAGGCGCTATAGAAATGCAAGTCTTTATTTTTTGCATGTGACTCCAGACCCACAGCAATGTGGTTGACTCTTAACTGTCTTCTGAAATGGCCCAGTGAGGCATTCCGTTGTATTCATAAATATGGCTCACCACCACCTTCTCCAGGGCAATTAGGGATGGGCAATAAATCCTGGCCTTGCTGGCGACGCCCACATCCCGTGAACGAATAATATTTTAAAAAATGCGGATAACATGGAGGTCCTGCCGAATGGTTTTTGTTCTCCGTTTCCCTGTCGGCAGCCAGCCAGATTGAGTGACTGGCTGTCTGTCGGGCGGGAAGGCCTGCGCTGGAAGGCTGCAGCCGGCGATCAGAGAGGAGGGAGAGACCTCGGGGTTGCGGGGGGAGAAAGACATTGCGGGGGGTGGGGAGGGGAGATTGCGGGTTAGCTTGGAGATCGCGGAGGGGTGGCCTTTGGATCGTTGGGGTGGGGGGGGGGGGGGCGGGGGTTGTTGGCCAAACGCGGGAAAGGAGGCAGATCGCGGCAGGTTAGCTTGAGGGGGTGGGAGGAGCACACCTGCGACTCCTGGCCGGCCCACATGCGGTGCTGGAAAATCACTTACCTGACGGGTCCGGCTGATCTCGCCTCCCTTCGGCTGCCGGGTTTCCCGAGCTCTGGGAAACCCGGCCTGCCGCCGTTAAAGATAAAAGTCGGTTAAAGTCAGAGGCCGCGGCCTTATTAGCATATTAAAATTACTCGCCTGCCCGCCTCCACCACCACCCACCCCCCTAACCCACCCCGGTTAAACCAGAGGCAGGCGCATTGACAATGGTTGGGATCGGTTTTCAAATTTTTCAGAATTTAACCCCCTCCCCGCCCCCCTCACCCTGGGACTTTAAAATCCCCACCTGTGTAACTCTGTAAAGGTTTGTTTTTGCCTCTGCTGTTCTCTTATCAGCTACTTGGCTCTGTCTTTGCTTTCCATTTCGCTGGAAATGAAATTGAAACCAACATTTCCAGCCTTCAAATAGAAACTGACTTAACAGCCAAAAGCAAACAGTGAACAAAAAGAATTAACCCTTCCCTTACACTCTTGAGGTTGAGCCTCAATCATCCATTCCCACGCTGCTCCAGTAAAGATAGTCTGCAAGGTACCCTGCCCCAGCCCAATGTAGTACCGATAAACACAAAAGCAAAATACCGCGGGTGCTGGGAATCTGAAATAAAAGCACAAAGTGCTGGAAGCACTCAGCGGGCCAGGCAGCGTCTGCGGAGAGAGAAACAGAGTTAACGTTTCAGGTCGAGGACCTTTCGTCAGAACTGGAAAAAGTTAAGAGACGTGACAGGTTTTAAGCCAGCGCAGGTACAGGGAAAGGGGCGGAGTGGGGGGGTGGTGAGGAAAGAACCAAAAGGAAGGTCTGCGATAGGGCGGAAGGCAGGAGAGATTAAATGACAAAAGGGATGAAGGTGCGAGGCAAGAGGAGATGGGTCCTTTTGACTGAAATTTTATCCCCGTTCCCTTTGCCCCACCATTGGCGATTGTGCCTTTAGCCACCTGGACCCCATGCTCTGGAATTTCCTGCTTAAGCCATTCTGCCTCTCCACCGACTGGCCCTATAGTAGTGGGTTATCATTGATAGTTGCTTACAAAGTTAGTTACAGATTTCCTTGTACTCTCCTCCTTTAAAACTACTCTTTGACCAAGTTTTTGATCTCCCCGCCCCAATATTTTCCTTCTTTGCTTCGGCAGCCATTTACTTTTGATTACACCTCTGTTCTCTGTTGAAGGCAATAGAAGGAAAAAAGAAAGTCCAAATCGCTTTACAGCCAATGAAGTACTTTTTGAAGTGTAGTCACTGTTGTAATGTGGGAAACGCGGCAGCCAATTTGCGCACAGCAAGCTCCCACAATCAGCAATGTGATAATGACCAGATAATTTGTTTTAGTGATGTTGATTGAGGGATAAATATTGGCCCCAGGACACCTCCTCCTGCTGTTCTTCGAAATAGTGCCATGGGATCTTTAACGTCCACCTGAGTTTGCATACGGGGCCTCAGTTTAAAGTCTCATCCGAAAGACGGCACCTCCGACAGTGCAGCACTCCCTCAGCATTGCACTGGGAGAGCGTCAGCCTGGATTTTTGTGCTCAAGACTTGAAGCCACGACTTTCTGACTCAGCCGAGAGTGCTGAGCCCATGGCTGACACTGACTATATAAATGCAAGTTGTTGCTGATCCGCGGGACCACTTCCATAGGAACAGGAGGAGGCCATTCAGCCCCTCAAGCCTGTTCTGCCACCCAATTAGATCCTGGCTGATCTGCATCTTAACTCCATCTACCCATCTTGATTCCGTAACCCTTAATACCCTTATCTAACAAAAATATATCAATCTCAGTTTTGACATTTTAAATTGACCCCCAGCCTGAAGTTTTTTTCTGGGGTGGGGGGAGTTCCAGATTACACTTACCCTTCGTGTGAAGAATTCCTTCCTTCCTTCACCACTTGAACTGCCCTAGCGGGGATAGGGTGGGATATGTGTTGGTGTAGGGGTTGCGGGGATCGGGTGGGATATGTGTCAGTGCAGGCTCGATGGGCCGAAATGGCCTCTATCTGCACTGTGGGGTTTCTGTGATTTCTGTGAGCTCAAATTGTAAGGTTTATTCCCCATCGCCGCCACCCCCCCATCCCCACTGTATTGAATTTTAACGGCAGGTACCCTTCCCGTTGTATTAACGGTAGACACCAATGTGACTTCTTTGGCAGCATCTCCCAAACCCGCGACCTCTGCCACTAGAAGGACAAGGGCAGCAGGCGCATGGGAACACCACCACCTCCAAGTTCCCCTCCAAGTCACACACCATCCTGACTTGGAAATATATTGGGCCATTCCTTCATCGTCGCCTGGGTCAAAATCCTGGAACTCCCTCCCTAACAGCGCTGTGGGAGCGCCTTCACCACACGGACTGCAGCGGTTCAAAAAGGCGGCTCATCACCACCTTCTCAAGGGCAATAAATGCTGGCCTTGGGAATCATAGAATCATAGAATTCTTATGTTCTTATGATGGTTACAGCACAGGGGGCCATTCAGCCCGTCAAGCCCCGTGCCGGCTCTCTGCGAGAGCACTTCAGCTTCACCCCGCCGCCCTTGCCCCGTAGCCCTGCAACTTTTTTCCTTCAGGTACTTATCCAATTCCCTTTTGAAAGCCACGATTGAATCTACTCCACCACCTTTTCAGGCAGTGCATTCCAGATCCTAACCACTCGCTGTGTAAAAAGTTTTTCCTCATGTCGCCTTTGGTTCTTCTGCAATCACCTTAAATCTGTGTCCTCTGGTTCTCGACCCTTCCGCTAATGGGAACAGTCTCTCTCTATCTACTCTGTCTAGACCCCTCATGATTTTGAACACCTCTATCAAATCTCCTCTCAAACTTCTCTGCTCTAAGGAGAATCACCCCAGCTTCTCCAGTCTATCCACGTAACTGAAGTCCCTCATCCGGTAACATCCACGTCCTGTGAACTTATAATAAAAAGGCGAGCCTTTTTAGGGGTGCCGGGGGGGGGGGGGCGGAGACAATCGCAGGGGGATGAAAGTGGGAAATCTCTGGCTTGTAGGAGTGGCCCCCAACGCAGAGTTGGTGAGTTGGATTGCCTGGCTGAGGGAGGGAGGAGAGGCGGGGCCAGAGGCTGGGCGGGGGCTTGGCCTGGGCTCGCCCAATGGACAAGCGGGACTTTGGCTCGAGTGATTGACAGGTGGGGGGGCATGGGCTCGGATGATTGACAGGCGGGGCCTGGGCCGGTGCGATTGACAAGCAGGTGGGCGGGGCTTGGCGCATGCTGAATGCCGGGCGGTGAAGAGAGGGGCGGGGCTTGTGCTCGGTGGATTGACAGGCGGGGCTTAGACTCGCCTGATTGACAGGCAGGGAGTGGGGCGGGGCTGGTACTCGGGTGATTGACAGGAGGCAAGAGGCGGGAGAGGGGCGGGGCCTGGGCTCGACTGATTGACAGGTGGAAAGAGGCGGGAGCGGGCGGGCAGCGGCTTTCCACTCAGTCGGCGCTCGGCTGCCATTACCGAGCTCGGCGCCCGCGAGCGAGAGAGAGAAAAAAAATGTGCTGACAGCTAATTAAATTGTGGTGTTTTTTATTTCCTTTTCTGCCTGCATTAACTCGATGAAAAGATGAAGGTGCTGATGAAGCTGCCTGATGAAGAAGAGGAGGAGGAGGAGGACGACGAGGAGGAGGAGAAAGCGGCGGCGGCCGCCGCCATGATGGAGCCGCGGAAAGAGGGCGTCTACGAGTGGTTCGGCTCGGCGCTGACCTCGGCCCAGCGCCTCGAGTTCTGCTGCGGCCTGCTCGACCTGTGCCACCCGCTGGAGCTGCGCTTCCTGGGCAGCTGCCTGGAGGACCTGGCGCGCAAGGACTACCACACGCTGCGCGACGCCGAGCTGCGCGCCAACAGCGCGGCCGAGCTGCGCGGCCTGGTCGGCGGCGAGGCCGCGGCGGGGCCGGGGGCGGGGGGCGGCCGATGAGCGGGTGAGCCGCAGCAAGCTGGTGGTGTCGCTGGCGCTGCTGGGCTCCGAGAACCGCGAGGCGGCCGCCCTGCTGGCCCGGGCGCTGGCCCGCCTCTCGGGCCCGCCCCGCCGGCCGACGCCGCCGCCGCCCAGGAGGAGCTGGTGCTGCTCTTCACCATGGCCTCCAACCACCCGGCCTTCTCCTTCCACCAGAAGGAGACGTTGCGCCAGCAGCTCGGCCGCCTCCAGCAACAGCAGCAGCAGCACCGGCAACAACGGCCGCCGCCCCCACCGCCGCCACCCGGCAAATGGCCGCAAGTTCCAGAACGCCGTCGCTAAGGTAAAACACTCGGCCGGGGGGCGGGCGGGGGCAGAGAGGGCGGGGTGAGGGGAATAGGGAGGGTGAAGGGGTAGAGGCATTGAGGGAGGGTGGTACAGAGAGCGGAGGTGGGATGAGGTGGGTGGGGGTAGAGCGGGGTGGGATGAGGTGGGTGGGGGTAGAGCGGGGTGGGATGAGGTGGGTGGGGGTAGAGCGGGGTGGGATGAGGGGGGTGGGGGTAGAGCGGGGTGGGATGAGGGGGGTGGGGGTAGAGCGGGGTGGATGAGGGGGTGGGGGTAGAGCGGGGTGGGGGTAGAGCGGGGTGGATGAGGTGGGTGGGGGTAGAGCGGGGTGGGATGAGGTGGGTGGGGGTAGAGCGGGGTGGGATGAGGTGGGTGGGGGTAGAGCGGGGTGGGATGAGGTGGGTGGGGGTAGAGCGGGGTGGGATGAGGTGGGTGGGGGTAGAGCGGGGTGGGATGAGGTGGGTGGGGGTAGAGCGGGGTGGGATGAGGTGGGTGGGGGTAGAGCGGGGTGGGATGAGGTGGGTGGGGGTAGAGCGGGGTGGGATGAGGTGGGTGGGGGGGTTAGAGCGGGGTGGATGAGGGGGGGGTAGAGCGGGGTGGGATGAGGGGGGGGGGGTAGAGCGGGGTGGGATGAGGGGGGGGTAGAGCGGGGTGGGATGAGGGGGGTAGAGCGGGGGGGTAGAGGGAAGAGAAGGGGGTAGAGGGGTAGGGCATTGAGAGGGGGTAGGGTAGAGGGGTGAGGGTGGTTCGAGCGGGGTTTGGGGCTAGAGGGGTGTGGTGAAGTGACGTTGAGGAGAGGGGCGTTGTGACGGGGAGCATGGAGAGGGAGGCGTTGTTGGGGGGGGGGGCTTGTGACCGGTAAGTGGGGTGCGAGAGAGAGAGAGGTGGGGGGTGGGGGGTTGTGACCGGCAAGTGGCGTGTGCGCGAGAGAGGTGGGTGGGGGGGGGTTTGTGACCGGTAAGTGGGGTGCGAGAGGGAGGTGGGGGGGGGGCGGGGGGTTGTGACCGGTAAGTGGGGTGTGAGAGAGGTAGGTGGGGGGGGGGGGGTTGTGACCGGTAAGTGGGGTGTGAGAGAGGTGGGGGGGGGGGGGTTTGTGACCGGTAAGTGGGGTGCGAGAGGGAGGTGGGGGGGGGGGGTTTGTGACCGGTAAGTGGGGTGCGAGAGAGAGAGAGGTGGGGGGTGGGGGGTTGTGACCGGCAAGTGGGTGTGCGCGAGAGAGGTGGGTGGGGGGGGGTTTGTGACCGGTAAGTGGGGTGCGAGAGGGAGGTGGGGGGGGGGCGGGGGGTTGTGACCGGTAAGTGGGGTGTGAGAGAGGTAGGTGGGGGGGGGGGGGTTGTGACCGGTAAGTGGGGTGTGAGAGAGGTGGGGGGGGGGGGGGTTTGTGACCGGTAAGTGGGGTGCGAGAGGGAGGTGGGGGGGGGGGGTTTGTGACCGGTAAGTGGGGTGCGAGAGAGAGAGAGGTGGGGGGGGTTTGTGACCGGTAAGTGGGGTGCGAGAGGGAGGTGGGGGGGGGGGCGGGGGGTTGTGACCGGTAAGTGGGGTGTGAGAGAGGTGGGGGGGGGGGGGGTTTGTGACCGGTAAGTGGGGTGCGAGAGAGAGAGAGGTGGGGGGGGGTTTGTGACCGGTAAGTGGGGTGCGAGAGGGAGGTGGGGGGGGGCGGGGGGTTGTGACCGGTAAGTGGGGTGTGAGAGAGGTAGGTGGGGGGGGGGGGGTTGTGACCGGTAAGTGGGGTGTGAGAGAGGTGGGGGGGGGGGGGTTTGTGACCAGTAAGTGGGGTGCGAGAGGGAGGTGGGGGGGGGGGTGAGAGAGGTGTGGGGGGGGGTTGTGACCGGTAAGTGGGGTGGGGGGGGGGGGTTGTGACCGGTAAGTGGGGTGTGAGAGAGGTGGGGGGGGGGGGTTGTGACCGGTAAGTGGGGTGTGAGAGAGGTGGGGGGGGGGGGGGGTTGTGCCCGGTAAGTGGGGTGTAAGAGAGGTGGTCTGGGGGGGGGGGTTGTGACCGGTAAGTGGGGTGTGAGAGAGGTGGGGGGGGGGTTGTGCCCGGTAAGTGGGGTGAGAGAGAGGGAGGTGGGGGGGTGGGTGCGGTTTGTGACCGGTAAGTGGGGTGCGAGAGGCGCTGTGATGGAGGAACCGTCGGCTGCCGCTGCTAGTCCTATTCCGCTCGTGCACACACTCGTGTATAGTTTTTAAAAATTACTTTTAAAAACTGTTCAAAATAATTACTTAAGTACCTAATCGATCTATTGAAATAAAACACCTCGGGTGACATTTAAATTTTGAAGCGAATTTACTATTTTTAATAAATATATACACATACATACTCGTCATTCGGTCCGCCTGCCTTCAGTAGGCGGGCGCGACTTGGCTATGACTCTCCCAATGGGGCTGGATGGACTGGGTGGATGTGCAGGATTGGCAGTTGCCCAGGCCGCTGCGTGGTTGGTCGGGCTAGGGGGAGGAGCTCCTTGTTTTTGAATGGGTCGTTGGCGCTTGAATGCGGCCAATGGGGCGGTGTGCTCGGCCTCAGTTGGTGGAGGAGGAGTTGAGGATTGAGGGGTCAGTGTTGCATCCAGAATCTGAATCAACAAGCTGATGGAGGATGGGTTTCTTCTTAGACAGTCCCTCGGAGCTGAGGATGACTTGCTTCCACATTAAAAATGAGTTCTCGGGTGACTGATTAGTCCAATGCGGGACCTACAGTCTGTGTCACAGGTGGGGCAGACGGTGGTTGACGGGGCGAGTGGTTGGGGTGCTTGGGTTGACTTGCGCTTGGCTTCTGCTTGCTCCCAGCAATGAGACTCGAGGTGTTCGGCGCCTTCCCGGATACTACTACTCCTACTTTGTGCGGTATTGGGCCAGGGATTCCCAGGTGTCAGTGGGGATGTTGCACTTTTTCAAGGAGGCTTTGAGGGTGTCCTTAAGCGTTTCCTCTGCCCACTTGGGGGGCTCTTGCCGTGTCGGAGCTCCGAGTCGAGCGCTTGTTTTGCCAATGGATTTGCAGGATCTTGCAGAGGCAGCGTTGCTGGTACCTCTCCAGTGCATTGAGGTACCTGCTGTACATGGTCCATGTATCTGAGGCATATAGCAGGGCGGGTATCACTGCTGCTCTGTAGACCATGAGCTTGGTGCCGGGTTTGAGGTCCTGGTCTTCCTCAGGCGACCGAAGGCTGCACTGACACACTGAAGGCGGTGTTGGACTTCGTCATCGACGTCTGCCCTTGTTGACAGTAGGCTCCCGAGGTATGGAAAGTGGTCCACGTTGTCCAAGGCTGCCTTCACTAATCTAGTAATCTTCATAGGTGAAGCCTCTTTTTTTTTTTTCTTTCTTTTCTTCCCCCTTTTCTTTCTTTCCCTGGAGCTGGTGGTCATAGAAGTTTACAACACAGAAGGAGGCCATTTGGCCCATGTCTGTGCTGGCTGAAAAAGAGCTATCCAGCGTAATCCCACTTTCCAGCTCTTACCTGTAGGTTTCGGCACTTCAAGTGCATATCCAAGCACTTTTTAAATGTGATGAGGGTTTCTGCCTCTACCACCCTTTCAGGCAGTGAGTTCCAGACCCCCACCACCCTCTGGGTGAAAAAAGTTCTCCTCAACTCCCCTCTAATCCTTCTACCAATTACTTTAAATCTGTGCCCCCTGGTTATTGACCTCTGCTAAGGGAAATAGGTCCTTCTTATCTGCTCTATCTAGGCCCATGGCCGCTTCCTTTCACCCACTTGAAAGTGTTTGCTCGCATGGTTATGCAGCAGTATGAAGGTGCTACAGTTCAGTTTGGCAAATCAATTAGAAAACAATATATATAATCGTGTTAATGTTTATTGCATGTTGGGTTTGAAGCCCAGCTGTCTTCTGTCCCAGGAGGAATGGGTGTTTTATTAGCTGAGTTGCCATAGATGCACCTCTTTGTTCACACAGCCCCCTTCCCCTCCCATATCTCAACTTATGCTCTGATATTTAGTTTAGCGGAAGCTGCCCCAAGTGTCATGTACCAGTTGCTCACCTTTGCAAACCTTACAATTGCACCCATTCGCAACTACAAAGCCTCAAGTTGTAACTTAAAAGCAGTGTTGCTTTTTAATATAGAGGGATGCCTTTTTTTTGTCTAAATGTCTTTCTCCCCCATCACCCTCCCTTCCTGAGGGTGTTGACTGTTTGCTGATGTACAGTTCCTAAGTTACCAGTAATTTCCAGGATATGGCTGAAGTAACAACAGAAAATGCTGGAAATACTCAGCAGGCCAGGAAGCATCCGTGGAGAGAGAAAGAGTCAACGTTCCAGGTCTGGTGAAGGATCCCAGACCTGAAACGTTAACTCTGTTTCTCTCTCCACGGATGCTTCCTGGCCTGCTGAGTATTTCCAGCATTTTCTGTTATTTCAGATTTCCAGCATCTGCAGTATTTTGCAATTATATATGGCTGAAGTATCCCATTTTTCATGTGTGAAGCTGCACGGTGAGTGTTGGTGGGATATTCAACTGTTGGTTGCATTGTACAGCCCAATCATGTTCACTTTGCAGCAGCAACTAGATTGAGGTTGGGAGCAGAAACTTTTGCCAGATCCTGTTTCCTTACCCCAAACCCAGGGACTTGATCTTAATGGTGCAGTGAAAACTTTAAAGTGTCTCCATATAACTAGCAATACTGTAATGAATAACCCAGGTTCAGTACTGTGTAAACCTTTAATAACCTCTGTCCTTCAGGCACTATTAATCCTTCTGTGATTCTGTCCCGGGAACAGGCTCGAGGGGGCTGAATGGCCTACTCCTGCTCCTGTGTCCCAAAGGTTTATACAGTAATACTGAGGCCTTGAATTCAAGTACCTTTTGACCAGAGCTAGTTTATTGCCAAGCTCCTTGAGCCTGTTCCTGGGGCATACTCCTCGAAGGATTAATCATGTCTGATGGATAGAGGTTATTAAATGTTTACACAGTACTGAACACGGGTTATTCATTAGTGTGTTGTTAGTTATATTGAGACATTTTAAAATAAGCTAGCTAAATGAGAACTGAACGGAATAAAGTCAAAAAATGTTAAATGTGTAATTGCTCTTGCCATCCAGTTTCTAAGTGACTAAATTTCTTCATTTAAAACGAGCTAATGAGAAATTGTTGATGAAGTGTAATCGGCTAAGTTCTCGGGCTCCCCTTTCATATATCTTGGAGGCGTCTGTGAATCTGGGCCTATTGCTGAATACTTGACCCATACAGCTGTGCAGTTGAAAGGGCCTTTAGAGCTCAAGTGTTCATATTTTTGAAATAAAAACAAAATGCTGGAAACATTCAGGCCCAACAAGGAAATGTCAGATTAATGTTTCAGGTTGATGAACTTTTGCAGTTCTGACAAAAGGGGTCATCAACCTGAAATATTAACCCTCTGTTTCTCCGCAGATGCTGCCTGACCTGCTGAGTGTGCCCAGCACTTTCTGTTTGTATTTTAGATTTCCAGCATCTGCGGTATTTAGCTTTTTGTTCATAAAATTGAACTTGATTCTTGCAGTAGCTGGTTTATAACTTTTTTTAAGTGCTAGTATTCTTTAATACATAGTCAAATCTGGTCATTTAAACTAATATTTTCAGATGTAACTGCATTCGAATGAAGACCGGATACTGTAAGGTATTAAAAAAAAAGTATCTGACCTTTAAATGAAGGCTATTACAGGTGTATGTTACAAGAGGAATTGAAGCATGGTGGATAGAAAGTTGGCTGACAGGCAGGAGAGTGAGTTAGGGGGAAAGGGTATTGGCTGTGTTGAAAATGGTTTGCCATAGGGGTTAGTGGTGGGTATTGTTCTTGGTGGTTACATAGAAAGTAAAGAAAGAAAGACTTGCATTTACATAGCGCCTTTCACGACCACTGGACGTCCCAAAGTGCTTTTTGAAGTGTAGTCACTGTTGTAATGTAAAAAATGTGGCAGCCAATTTATGCACCGCAAGCTCCCACAAACAGCAATGTGATACTGACCAGATAATCTGTTTGTGATGTTGAATGAGGGATAAATATTGGCCAGGCCACCGGAGGTAACTCCCCTGCTCTTCAAAATAGTTCCATGGGATCTTTCACATCCACCTGAGGGGGCAGAAGGGGCCTCGGTTTAACGTCTCATCTGAAAGACGGCACCTCTGACAGTGCGGCACTCCCTCAGTACTGCACTGGAGTGTCGGCCTAGATTTTTGTGCTCAAGTCTCTGGAGTGGGACTTGGAACCCACAACCCTCTGACCCAGAGGCGAGGATGGTACCCACTGAGCCACGCCTGACACTAGATGATTTGGAATTGGGCATAAGGAACGCAATCTCCAATTGCTGACACAAAAGTGGGGAGATGGCAAATACTGAGGGACTGTGAAAGACTTAAGGAATACATAGGTTAGCGAAATGGCAAGATGGCTGGCAGGCGCAATTGAATGCGGAGAAGTGTCCGTGATGCATTTTGAAGGCAAAATGAGGAATAAGTATATACCCGAATAGAGGGGTGCTGAAGGGTGTGGATGAAGAGAGAGATCGAGGGGTTTAAATAACACTATTTCCTTGAATCTGCAAGTGCAAGTCGATTGGGCTTCTACTCGCTGGGGTTTAGAAGAATGAGAGGGGATCTCATTGAAACTTATAAAATTCTGACAGCACTGGACAGACTAGATGCAGGAAGGATGTTTCCGATGGCGGGGGAGTCCAGAACCAGGGGTCACAGTCTAAGGATAAGGGGTAAGCCATTTAGGACAGAAATTGGGTGAAGAAATTCCGCCTCGAGAGTGGTGAACCTGTGGAATTCTCTACCACAGAGGGCAGTTGAGGCCAGTTCATTAAATATATTCAAGAAGGAGCTGGATATATTTCTTACGGCTAAAGGGATCAAGGGATATGGGGAGAAGGCAGGGACAGGGTGCTGAATTTGGATGATCAGCCATGATCGCATTGAATGGCGGAGTAGGCTCGAGGGGCCGAATGGCCCACTCCTGCTCCTATAGAGTCATAGAGTTTTACAGCACAGAAAGAGGCCCTTCGGCCCATCGTGTCTGCGCCGCCCATCCATCCCTGTCCAGTCTAATCCCATTTTCCAGCATTTGGTCCATAGCCTTGTATGCAATGGCATTTCAAGTGCTCATCCAAATGCTTCTTGAATGTTGTGAGGGTTCCTGCCTCCACCACCCTTTCAGGCATTGAGTTCCACATTCCAACCACCCTCTGGGTGAAAAAGTTCCTCCTCAAATCCCCTCTAAATCTCCTGCCCCTTACCCTGAATCTATGCCCCCTTGTTATTGACCCCCCCACTAAGGGGAAAAGTTCCTCTTTATCTACCCTATCTATGCCCCTCATTATTTTGTACACCTCAATCAGGTCCCCCCTCAGCCTTCTCTGCTCCAAGGAAAACAACTCCAGCCTGTCCAGCCTCTCTTCATAGCTGAGGCGCTCCATCCCAGGTAACATCCTGGTGAATCTTCTCTGCACCCTCTCCAAAGCAATCACATCCTTCCTATAGTGAGGCGACCAGAACTGCACACAGTACTCCAGCTGTGGCCTCACCAGCGTTTTGTACAGCTCCATCATAACCTCCCTGCTCTTATATTCTATGCCTCGGCTAATGAAGGCAAGTATCCCATATGCCTTTTTAACCACCTTATCTACCTGCTCCGCTGCCTTCAGGGATCTATGTACATGTACACCAAGGTCCCTCTGACCCTCTGTACTTCCTAGGGTCCTACCACTCATTGTGTATTCCCTTGCCTTATTTGTCCGTCCAAAATGCATCACCTCGCACTTTTCAGGGTTAAATTCCATTTGCCACTTTTCCGCCCATCTGACCAACCCGTTTATATCGTCCTGTAGCCGGAGGCTTTCCTCCTCGCAATTTACCACCCCACCAATTTTCGTGTCATCTGCGAACTTACTGATCATACCTTTTACATTTTCATCCAAATCATTTATGTAGATCACAAACAATAAGGGACCCAGCACCGATCCCTGAGGTACCCCACTGGACACAGGCTTCCAGTCACAAAAGCAACCTTCGACCATCACCCTCTGCCTCCTGCCACTCAGCCAGTTTAGGATCCAACGCGCCAAGGCACCCTGGATCCCATGGGCTCTTACCTTCTTGACCAGTCTCCTATGCGGGACTTTGTCAAAAGCTTTACTGAAGTCCATGTACACCACATCCACAGCATTTCCCTCATCCACCCCACTAGTCACCCCCTCGAAAAATTCGATCAGATTTGTTAGGCATGATTTACCCTTGACAAAGCCATGCTGACTATCCCCGATTAATCCTTGCCTCTCCAAGTGGAGATTAATTTTGTCCCTCAGAATTTTTTCCAATAATTTCCCCACCACAGATGTTAGACTCACTGGCCTGTAATTCCCTGGTTTATCCCTGCTACCCTTCTTGAATAATGGTACTATGTTAGCTGTTCTCCAGTCCTCTGGTACATCCCCTGTGGCCAGAGAGGTTCTGAAAATTAGTGTCAGAGCCCCTGCAATCTCCTCCCTTGCCTCCCACAGCAGCCTGGGATACATCTCGTCCGGGCCTGGGGATTTATCCACTTTTTGGCCCGCTAAAACCGCTAGCACCTCCTCCCTCTCGATGCTAATATGTTCAAGTATGTCACAGTCCCCTTGCCCGATTTCTATGTCTGCATCGTCTTTCTCCATAGTGAACACAGATGCAAAAAATTCATTTAAAACCCCGCCTACATCCTCTGGCTCTACACACAGATTGCCACTTTGGTCCCTAATGGGCCCTACCCTTTCCCTGGTTATCCTCTTGCCCTTAATATACTTATAAAACATCTTAGGATTTTCCTTTATTTTGCTCGCCAGTGTTATTTCATGGCCCCTCCTCGCCCTCCTAATTTCTTTTTTAAGTATGCCCCTGCACTTTTTATACTCCTCTAGGGCTTCTTCTGTCTTTAGTCTTTTGTAACTGCCAAAAGCCCCCCTCTTATTTCTAATGCATTTCTGTATATCCCTTGTCATCCAAGGTTCCCTTTGCTTGTTGGTCCCACCCTTGACCTTTACAGGAACATGTTGGCGTTGTACTCTATCTTCTATGTAAAGCTATATTAAAATAAAAGGCCAACAGCATTGAGTTTTAGAAATAGAGGCACATAGTATAAGAATACAGAAGTAATACATTTGTATAAAACATTGGTTAGGACACAGTTAAGAGCATTGTATGCAATTATGGATGCCCCATTATTGAAAGGGCAAAAAGCCATGGAGATCGTATAATATAGATTCCCTGCGATAAGGCCAGGTGTGGGAAAGTCTGATTTATTAAGAGAGACTTGAGATAACTGGACTATTTCCACTGGAGCAGCGAAAACTAAGATCTAATAGTTTCTAAAATTATAAAAGATTTTAATAGTGTGAATATAGAAAGATATCCTCTGGTTGGGGAGTCAGTGATGAGCAGTCATCGTTTTAAAATCCTCACTGAGGGTGCAGGTTTGAGCATGGAATGCTTTGCCACAGAGAGTGGTTGAGGCACACACCATTGCATCTTTTAAGGGAAAATTGGTAAATATTTGAAGCGGAGGAGGATGGGACTTTGGAGAGAGAGGAGACCAGGCAAGTGGAATTATTTTTGGAATGCTCTAGTGAAAGAGGCAAGTGCAGACAGAATGGGTGAATGAGATTTGTTTGAATGTTCGATGGTTCTGTTGACATCTGATTTCAGTTTGATTTTTGATGAGGGAAGAGAGCAGTTGTGGCAGAAGGTACCAGAGGCAGGAGTGAGCCACGTAATGGTGTCCATTCTGGTATCCATGTATAACTAAATACCCGAGCAAGAGTAGGCAAAGTATTCTATTAGTGTATCTGGGACCTTGGTGAGCATAAGAAATAGGAGCAGGAGTAGGCTATAAAACTTGCATTTATATAGCCCCTTTAACGTAGTAAAATGTCCCAAGGCGCTTCACAGGAGCATTATCGAACAACATTTGTCTGAGCCACATAAGGAGATAATAGGGCAGATGACCAAAAGCTTGGTCAGAGGTAAGTTTTAAGGTGCGTCTTAAAGGAGGAAAGGGAGGCAGAGAGATTTAGGAAGGGATTTCCAGAGCTTAGGACCTCGGCAGCTGAAGGTACAGCCCCTCGAGCCTGCTCCACCATTCACTCATATCATGGCTGATCTTCGACCTCAAACTCCACTTTCCTGCCCGATCCCCATATCCCTCGATTCCCCTAGAGTCCAAAAATCTATCAATCTCAGCCTTGAATATACTCAACGATTCAGCTTCCACAGCCCTCTGGGGTAGAGAATTCCAAAGAGTCACAACCCTCTGAAGAAATTTCTCTTCAAACGAAAGGACCAATGAGATTTAAGGATAGAGAAAGAAACAGGAACAACTGAAGTAAAATCGGGTGAATTACAGTCAAATCAGTTACAGCAAGAGAAATAAATAAACAGAGAAAGATTGGATTGAGAGAGAAAAAGAGACAAAGGAAAAGTAAGAACAAAATTAAATTTTAATAACCTCCCAGAACAATTTACTACCTGCAGGAGTGAGGCTCCACAGTTTCAATTGTTCCCTTTCTGTGCCGGAGAGGTTGAATGGCATTGCAGGAATATAAATCTCAATTGTTAAAGGGTCCTTGCACTGTACCAGCCTTAACTTGCTGCGGTGAGTTTAATTCATATTTACTGTGCAAATGCAGCAATTTCTTGAAACTCGCAGGGACATTGACGACGAGCTGCTGTTTTCGCAAAGCTACTCGCAATCCAAGCCTCATCAGAAATTGCTGGATGATTTACACACTAATAACGGAGCCATTAATTTCCCAGCAAATTCTGAGCATATGTGGAGGGATGTGCTGGATTTTGGAACAATGAATCTTATATCCAGGGGGCCGGCAGAATTCTTTGATCTTTAGGATGGTATTGAACAGTGAAGCAGAGGGGTTAGTTACAGAGTAGGATACCATCCGCATACTGTGACATTTTGTGTTCAGCTGTGCCAGCCTGTGTTCCATGTTATAAGGGGCTCTATGGCAACAATGAAGAGGAGGAGGGGCCAATAAGACGCACTCCTTGTTGCTGTGGTTGGAGGGAGTTGAAACCATTGGTGGATGCGAGATTGGAATATAGGATTTGAATCCACTTGAAATTTCAGTTTTATTTCTCTTCCTTGCCCCTTTGAAACTGTATTGTATCAAGCCCTTTGTTAAATGTCCTCGTGCAGGTGATCTGTAGTTGTCCCTTTAATGCCAGTTGAGCTAGATGTTGACATACAAGAACAATATAGTGCCTCCAATAGGTCTGATTAATAGCGAGGATTGTCAGTGACGGAAACTTCAATAGTAGGAAAGACTTGTATTTATATCGTACAGGTAGACTATCCTTTATCCGAACTTCCGAAAACCTCTAAAAACCGAAAGTTTTTTCGTTCAGCGTAAGTCGTGCGCACGGCGCCGCCCCCGACCACCCCCCCCCCCCCCCCCCCCGCCGACCCCCACCCCCGACAAATTTCCCAGTCTTATAAAATACCTTCTGAAATCCGAAATTTTCCGAAAACCGAAACACGGCTGGTCCCGAGGTTTTCGGATAAAGGATAGTCTACCTGTACCTTATTACGTTTCTCAAACCTCGCTACTTTGCTGTGACTGTTTCCTAGTCAAGTATGGCAACCATTTTGCACGCCGCAAGATGCAACAAATGGTAATGAGACCAATGACCAGTTAATCTGCCTTTGGTGCTGGTTGAACGAAGAATGTTGGACAGGACAGCTGTCAGTCGATCACAAATATATTGAATCAGACCATAGAGACCAATAGATGATTTTGGCCACTTTATTTCGCTGGAAAATTCAGAAAGTAGGTCACTTTGTAGTTAAATGGATAGAAAATAATTTATCGGTAGCCTGGAAATCTGCACCCTATTTTATCTCTATCTAAATCTGTGCCTGAATTGTGATCATTGCACTATCTAAAGCTTTAAGTAGTTAATAAAGATTGGATCTTGTTGGATTTGTAAAATTATCAGTGTCATTATTGCTGCAGCATATTATAAATGGTGTTTGTGCTCCAGTCATGTGGCAAAATAAAAGTGGATGTTGCAGCATTTCAAATTGCATGATTTAATGATGAGCGCTTGCTGCCTTTCATAACCTGTGGCTGGCAAGTAAAAATAGCTTGCCTATAAATTGGCTGCACGAGCCTCTGAGCATTATTACACAGAATAAAGCAGGATGGGTGCCATTATCCACCTTCAGATGATAAATCAGTGGAACAATGCTCTTCTAGTTTATCTTCTGTGCCTGAAATATGTTACAAAGCAGTAACACACGTTGCTTATGTTATATATAGTCATAACGGCACAGAAGGAGGCCATTCGGCCCATCGAGTCTGTACCACCTCTCTGTAGAGTAATCCAGTCAGTCCCATTCCCCCGCTCTATCCCTGTAGCCCTGCAAGTTTATTTCCCTTAAGTGACTATCCAGTCTCCCCTTGAAAACATTGAGTGTCTCCGCTTCCACCACTTCCGTCGGCAGCGAGTTCCAGGTCCTCACCACTCGCTGCGTAAAAAAGTTTTTCCTCACATCCCCCGTATCTCTTGCCCAAAACCGTAAATCTGTGCCCCCTAGTCCTTGTACCATCAACTAGTGGGAACAGCCTTTCCCCGTCTAGCCTATCCAAACCCGTCATAATCTTATACACCTTTTGAATTGTCATTTAATGAAAATGATCTGATCATTCAATTTCTTTAGTGCTGAATTACCACTTTGCTTTGTTTGTGTTGCTTAATTCAAGTTATTAGATAGCAAAAACTGGCGTCCAATTATTGTCTACGAAGTTACCATGTTGAGGGACCGACATCTGTGATATTGTGGATTATATTCTTTTAGCACCAATGTATAAAGCTGTGTAATGCAGGAGGAATAATTTGCTAGAATTTTGAGCTTTCTGAAAGCCCAATATAAGTGAGTAATGTGTGTTTCGTATTCATGTGCAACACTAAAATAAGCGCTGCACTTCATAGTTCTTGTTTCACCCAAAACTACTGCTCGTAACCTAACTCGCACCAAGTCCCTTTCACCCATCACCCCTGTGCTTGCTACCCTATGCTGACTCCCGGTCCAGGAATGCCTCGCTTTTTAAAATTCTCATCCTTGTTTTCAAATCCCTCCATGACCTTGCCCTCCCCATCCCTGAAACCTCCTCCAGCCCTTGGAACCTCCTCCAGCTCTACAACCCTCTGAGATCTCTGTGCTCTTCCAATTCTGGCTCCACTCCTTGAACCTCTCCATCTCTACACCCCTCTTTTTAAGTCTTTGGTCATCTGTCCTAAAATCTCCTTATGTGGCTCGATGTTTGATGATGCTCATATGAAAGGCCTTGTGAAGTTTTACTGCATTAAAGGTGCTATATAAATGCAAGTGGTTGATTTAAACATGGCAACAGTCATCATTTTGCTTTTACTTTTTTAATGCAAGTGTGTCCCTCTGTTCTGGACCAATGAACATTTTTACATGCAATAGCACCCTCTGGTGGCGGTTATTGTGTTAACAGTTTGTATGCTGGAAAGGTCATCTGATCTTCCTGTGAGAGGTCATTTGACCTTCCTACCTTTCTTCCTGTTGACCCCAGGAAGCAGTTTTGCCAGGAAGAACCTGACTTGAGTAATGGAGAATCTGCTATGAGAGGTTCCATTTACAATCCAGTGTAATCTGATTTCATATGTTAGGCCAAGCGCAATATCTGTGAGTATCTTTGCTATTATGCTAAGAACCAATGTCAGTAATATTTTGATAATACTATGTTTATAAAAGGTTAATATTTAATTACAGAAGTTAGTCCAAATGTTAGTTATACAATTAGTCTATTCTACTGTTGTAAATATGTTTATATCTTATGTAATATCGAATGTATAGTACTCAGTGTATGTACAAAACATACTTTGTCTTTGTTTACAGTTTCACAAAGTTGTTCAAGTAAAAGCTTCAAAACAGCAACCGCTTCACGAAGAATTATTTTGAATAGAGTGTTTAACTTGCTGGATAACTAGATAGGAGCACGTCTAGCACGGCCAGTACAGTGAAAAGATATGTGAAAAGATAGCAATACGGCTAGCTGTGAAGAGCGGAGCAGGAGGAACCCAGAGTAAGCCTTAACCTCGTAGAGCACATCTACCTCACATCAACATGTTAGAAGATAATAACGAAAATGGTTTGCAGCAAGTAGAAGACCTTAAACAGGCAGACGAAACTGTAGAATGTGACAATCGGTCTATAAGCACCGGTTACTACAGATCGCAAGTTGGTTCACGGTCATCGGGTGGTTCGAGAGTAAGCATAGCCCTCGCCAAAGCACGGGCTAAGCTAGTAGCAGCTCAAGCCAGAGCTGCGCATACGGACAGTGAAATAGAAATATAAGTAAGACAGGCCTGTCTCCAAGCTGAACACCAAGCAGAACAGGCCCGACTCCAAGCTGAATCCCAAGCAGAACAGGCCCGACTCCAAGCTGAATTCCAAGCAGAACAGGCCCGACTCCAAGCTGAATTCCAAGCAGAACAGGCCCGACTCCAAGCTGAATTCCAAGCGGAACAGGCCCATCACCAAGTGGAACGCCAGGCTGAACAGGCCCGTCTCCAAGCCACATTAGAGGCTCTGCAGCAACAAAAAGATGCTGCATTAGCCGAGACTCAAGTATTCGAGGCAATTTTGGAGGGAGCTGATCCCGAGACAGCTTACAAACCTTTAATTCCCGTTCCGTGGCAGAGTCCACGACAGCGCACCATAGATTACGTGAGCGACCATGCCGACGTACAGTTTACAGGAGAAAGGGATGGAGGCCCGCACATCTCTACAGACGCAAACACTTCGTATAACATGCCACAAGTTGCCAACCAAGGTCAAAGCAGACGGCGTGCCTCAAGCCGCAGAGTCTCCGCCAGCAGAACGGAAGACACGGTGCAAAGGAATAGGACGCCGAATAGAGAAAGTCAGAGGCAAATCCCCCCTCGGTCCCTTGAGACCCCCAACAGAGCCCCCAGCCAAGGCAACCCTGGCACAGGTCCCAGCACCTACGACCTCGCCAAATACCTTGCACGCACCCAGCTGGTGACTTCGGGGTTAATCAAGTTTGATGACAGGCCGGAGAATTATAGGGCTTGGAAGTCCTGCTTCCACGATGCCATATCGGGCTTAGACCTGTCGGCAGGAGAAGAGCTCGGCCTCCTTATCAAATGGCTCGGCCCAGAGTCCGCCGGACAGGCCTGCAGGATAAAAGCGGCCAATGTGGGGCAGCTGCCAGAGGGGTTGAAGAAGGCTTGGGTGAGGCTGGAAGAAAGCTATGGCTCGCCCGAAGCCATTGAAAGGGCTCTCTTTGACAGGTTGGAGAACTTTCCGAGGTTGACGAGTAAGGAACCCCAGAAGCTCCGCGACCTTGGAGATCTGCTGTCGGAACTCGAAGCCGCAAAGCAGGACGGCTACCTACCCGGTCTATCGTACTTAGACACTGCCAGAGGGGTAAGTCCCATCATTGAGAAGCTTCCATTTAACCTGCAGGAGAAGTGGATAACGTTTGGATCAAAGTTCAAGCTAAAGCACAACGTGGCGTTCCCACCATTCTCGGCGTTCGTTAAATTCATCCGTAAAGAAGCCAAAGCCAGGAACGACCCCAGCTTCAACTTCTTCTCCTCCCACCCAGCACTTGCCAGAAGAGACAAGTTCGACAGACATGGAAAGACACCAATATCTGTCCACAAAATGCAAGTGTCCTCAACTGAGCGCACAAAGATTCAGAAGAAACCTGAGGATATGAGCAAACAATGCCCTATCCACAACAAGCCCCATCCTTTAAAGAAGTGCAGAGGCTTCAGGGAGATGTCCCTGGAAGATCGGAAACAATATCTTAGAGAACTCTATGTTTCAGGTGCTGCTCGTCCACGAGCCATCTCGCCAAGAACTGCAAGATAGAGGCAAAATGCACAGAAGGCGAAAGTGATCGGCACGTTTCAGCACTACACCCAGGCCCAGCTCCTTGGGAGTCAGAGACGCCTCCTCCCGCATCAGAGCACGGCGGGGAGAGAGAGGGAGCTGCTGGTACGGAGATTACATCCAGGTGCACCGAGGTGTGTGGAGAAGGAGTGAGCGCAAGAGCATGCTCCAAGATATGCCTCGTTAAAGTGTACCCTACGGGATGTCACCAAGAATCTGAGAAGAAGCCATCGCAGGTGAGCACACTCAAGACTTCCATCTTGGAGAATGGTCGTCCAAGCTACCTTACCCCATGCAGTAGACAGATCCGCGTGGTGTTTGACTCCAGTGCACCATATCAGGGCGTCTCTCTCAACGACGTACTCCTCACAGGGCCCGATCTTAACAGCCTCTTGGGAGTGCTCATGAGATTCAGGAAAGAGCCCGTCGCCATCACTGCCGATATCCAGCACATGTTTCATTGCTTCGTGGTGAGAGAAGACCACAGAGACTTCCTCCGCTTCCTGTGGTATCGGGACAATGACCCTAATAGAGACAGTGGACTACAGAATGCGTGTCCGTGTCTTTGGGAATAGCCCATCCCCTGCTGTCGCCATATATGGACTAAGGAGGGCTGCCAAGGAAGAAGACGACTACTTTGGCAGTGACGTGAGAGGGTTCATCGAACGAGAGTTCTACGTCGACGACGCACTGAAGTCATTCCCGACCGAAGCAGAGGCCATCAGTACCCTCGATGAGCCCAGGAACTACTTGCACTATCCAACCTCAGGCTGCATAAGATAGCCTCTAACAGACCAGCAGTGATGGAGGCATTCCCCCCTGAAGATCGTGCTAAGGACGTCAAGGACCTAGACCTCTTCACTGATGCCCTCCCCCTACAGCATAGCCTAGGGGTGTCGTGGAACATAGCAACAGACACGTTTACGTTCCAAGTCCTAGACGCCAAGAAACCCTTCACACTTAGAGGAGAGCTCTCTACAGTCAACAGCCTATATGACCCTCTCGGCTTCTTAGCCCTTGTCACCATACAAGGCAGGCTGCTCCTCAGGGAACTCTCCACACGCGCTGAAGAGTGGGATTCACCTCTCCCTGAAGAGATGGAAGCAGAGTGGGACAGATGGAGAGACTCACTCCAAGACTTACAGGAGATCCGAATACCTCGCTGCTATTTGTCTTTCTCTCCGTTAAATGCCCAATTCAAAGAGCTTTGTGTCTTTGCAGACGCACCCGCTAAGGCCATTGCAAGTGTGGCTTATCTGAAGGTCACCACTCAAGAAGGACAAAGCAAAATCGGCTTCGTCTTTGATAGAGGCAAGTTGGCGCCCCAGCCAGACCTCACCATACCCAGGTTGGAACTGTGCGTAGCAGAACGCAACCTACCCCCTCACAGCAGTCTACGGAAGCTGCATCCTATCATCGACACCAACGGACCGTCTCCGAGGTGGTGGTTCTTTTGTCGCCAGAGGACTCCAGTGACAAGCAGAGTTCGGACTATGTGGAGTCGTTAATGACCCCAGACGGGGAGTGCTCTGGACCAATGAACATTTTTACATGCAATAGCACCCTCTGGTGGCGGTTATTGTGTTAACAGTTTGTATGCTGGAAAGGTCATCTGATCTTCCTGTGTGAGGTCATTTGACCTTTGTTCCTTTCTTCCTGTGAGGTCATTTGACCTTTCTTCCTGTTGACCCCAGGAAGCAGTTTTGCCAGGAAGAACCTGACTTGAGTAATGGAGAATCTGCTATGAGAGGTTCCATTTACAATCCAGTGTAATCTGATTTCATATGTTAGGCCAAGCGCAATATCTGAGTATCTTTGGTTCTTAGCATAATAGCAATGTTGTCAGAGTAATATTTTGATAATACTATGTTTATAAAAGGTTAATATTTAATAGTTACAGAAGTTAGTCCAAATGTTAGTTATACAATTAGTCTATTCTACTGTTGTAAATATGTTTATATCTTATGTAATATCGAATGTATAGTACTCAGTGTATGTACAAAACATACTTTGTCTTTGTTTACAGTTTCACAAAGTTGTTCAAGTAAAAGCTTCAAAACAGCAATCGCTTCACGAAGAATTATTTTGAATAGAGTGTTTAACTTGCTGGATAACTAGATAGGAGCACGTCTAGCACGGCCAGTACACCCTCCAAAGGATACTTGTTTTGTTTCAACCAGTCAGTATCAGCCGTGGCTCAGTGGGTAGCACCCTTGCATCTGAGTCAGAAGGTCGTGGGTTCAAGTCCCACTCCAGACTTGAACACAAAAATCTAGGCTGACACTCCAGTGCAGTACTGAGGTAGTGCTGCACTGTCTGAGGTGCCGTCTTTCGGATGAGACGTTAAACCGAAGCCCCATCTGCGCTCTCAGGTGGGTGTAAAAGAACCCACGGCACTATTTCTAAGAAGAGCAGGGGGAGTTCTCCCAGGTGTCCTGGGGCCAATATTTATCCCTCAATCAAAGTCACTATAAAACAGATTATTTGGTCATTATCACATTGCTGTCTGTGGGAGCTTGCTGTGCGCAAATTGGCTGCTGTGTTTCCTACATTACAACAGTGACTACACTTCAAAAAGTACTTCATTGGCTGTACAGTGCTTTGGGACATCCAGTGGTTGTGATGGGCGCTATATAATTGCAAGTCTTCTATCGAAAATACTTTGTCCTCGTCTTGAGTAATGTTAGTTGTTCTTCCAGCATTTATGGAAAAATTAGAAATTGTGTACTCCTCCCAGAAGCCCTTTTTTTTGCTGGGGGAGATGGAGAAAGAAGAATCGATGCTGAAATGTTGGGGGAGATGGAGAAAGAAGAATCGATGCTGAAATGTTGGGGGAGATGCCAGAAACTGCTGCCTTTACCAGTTATATGAGAGGCAGGCATGAAAAGAAAGACAGACTTGCATTTCTATAGCGTCTTTCATGACCTCAGAACGTCGCAAAGCGCTTTACAGCCAATGAAGTGCAGTCACTTGTAATGTAGGAAACATGGCGGCCAGTTTGTGCACAGCAAGCTCCCACAAACAGCAATATGATAATGACCAGATAATCTGTTTTTTAGTGATGTTGGTTGAGGGATAAATATTGGCCCAGGACACCGGGGATAACTCCCCTGCTCCTTTTCGAAATAGTGCCATAGGATCTTTTAGGTCCAGCCAAAAGGGCAGATGGGGCCTCGGTTTAATGTCTCATCCGAAAGACGGCACCTCCGACAGTGCAGCACTCCCTCGGTCCTGCACTGGTAAGCTGCCCTTTCACTTTTTTAATGTCTGGGCTTGAAGCCATGCCAGACTGTGGGGCTGATAATCTCCATTGCATTGACCACAAATATCCTAATGTAAATTGAATTTCAGTAATCTTTATTGAAGAGTCTGTCCATAGCACAAAATTACCCCTAGTTCCACACAAACTGTACTAAATCGGCAGTTCTGCTTAGGCACTACAGGTACACTATCCCTTATCCGAAAGCCTTGGGACCAGCTGAGTTTCGGTTTTCGGAATTTTTCGGATTTCAGAAGGTATTATTATAAGACTGGGAAATTTGTATTTAATATAAATTTTAAAAGTTCAGGCTACCTCTTGCGACTGTTCCGTGTCTCATTCCCCTTCCTGCTTCTCTGGAAAGCCGGATATCGGCTGACTCCTACTAAGCTGGCCTGCAAATCAGGTCGGGTGGGGGGGTGGTGGGGAGAAAAGAATATTGGACGAGCTGCGATCTGGGTTTTGGTGGGGGGAGGGGGAGGAGAAAAGAATATCGGACGGGCCGCGTTTTGGTTCGGGTCGGGGGGGAGAAAAGAATATCGGACAGGCTGCTGCAGCTATCGGACGGGCCGCTGTATTGTTGGGTTCACTCTCCCGGTACCTCCTTCACACTGCCCAGCTCGGCCTGCAATCTCCTACCCAGGAGGGAACTCTGTGACCCTCTGCCCTGCTCAGCGTAAGTCGTGCGCCACTCTGGTCATGTCGTGCGCACGAGTTACGTTGAATGAAAAAACTTTTGGTTTTTAGAGGTTTTCGGAAGTTCGGATAAAGGATAGTCTACCTGTATAAGCGCTGGAGATGTACGAAATGGAGGGGAAATTACCACTGATGCAGTAAAAGGTGTTCTAAAATGGAGTAAATATTTAGACGGTTAATAGAATCATAGAAATTTACGGCACAGAAGGCGGCCATTTGGCCCATCGTGTCTGTGCCGGCTGAAAAAGAGCTCTCCAGCCTAATCCCACTTTTCAGCTCTTGGTCCGTAGCCTTGTAGGTTACGGCACTTCACGTGCATATCCAAGTACTTTTTAAATGTGATGAGGGTTTCTGCCTCTACCACCCTTTCAGGCAGAGCGTTCTAGACCCCACCACCCTCTGGGTGAAAAAAGTTCTCCTCAACTCCCCTCTAATCCTTCTCCCAATTACTTTAAATCTATGCCCCCTGGTTATTGACCTCTCTAAGGGAAATAGGTCCTTTCTATCCAGGCCCCTCATAATTTTGTACACCTCAATTAAGTCTCCCTTCCCCTGTGTCAAAGAAAGTCTGCAGCTGAATGCCAAGACTAGACTAGAAAAGGACACTACAGTGCAGTCATTTCCTTTTTGAGTGCAAAATATTTCCCATTGAGAAGGAATTTAAAGCTTGGCTAGATGTAAATATGGCTGTTCTCGTATTGTGGAAATGCTATTATTTGAAGGTTCTGTGCTGCCTGTTGGGTTCTCTTTCCCCTGCCCCATTTATGTTGCGGGACAGAATTCCAAGTACAGGTGACAATTTAGAAACTGGCGTACCTGCATAGTTGAGTCAATATCCTGACTTAAGTTTCTGGCCACAGCCAAGGGAAGTCTCATTTTCTGGCAGTGGGTGGATAGAAGAGCCAGTGGCTTGCAACATCTAACACTGCTGGCCATTTACATTCGTTCTTGGCAGGTCTGTTACTTCTGCAGGAGCTTCAAAACAAGCATCTCCTGAGGTGGTTCTTGGCTCATCTGGCAGTACCGTGGTGTGCCACCTCTTATGTTGGTGTTGGCACTGTATGAGAGGTGTATGAATGAATGACTGTGTGTCGAACATAAACAGAATTTAATGGATACAGTGAAGCAAAGATGAAAGTTAAGGAATTTTGAAAGAAGCTTCTCCGATTAATTTTAACTAGTAGGTTGGTACGTAGCTGAAACGTAGGGATTGGGTAGTGTAAATTCAATCTCTAGTGTGTACTTGGTAAAGCTGGAGCATCGTTGGAGGCGAGATTGGGCTTGGGTATGAAGATGTTTTTGGTTAATTAGTCTGCTGATGGTCGCTATCCAGCTAACACGTAAAGAAAGATTTGCATTTACATAGTGCCTTTCACGACCACCAGACACCCCAAAGTGCTTCACAGCAAATGAAGTACTTTTTGAAGTGTAGACACTGTTGTAATATAGGAAACACAGCAGCCAATTTGCACACAGTAAGCTTCCACAAACAGCAATGTGATAATGACCTGATGATCTGTTTTAGTGATGTTGGTTGAGGGATAAATATGGGCCCCAGGAGAACTCCCCTGCTCTTCTTCGAAATGGGATCTTTTACGTCCACCTTATCGAGCAGACGGGCCTTGGTTTAACATCTCATCTGAAAGACGGCACCTCCTACAGTGCAGCAGTACCGCACTGGGAGTGTCAGCCTAGATTTTTGTGCTCAAGTTTCTGGAGTGGGACTTGAGTCCACAACCTTCTGACTCTGAGGTGAGGGTGCTACCAACTGAGCCACAGCTGACACTTGGACAAGATGCTGCAAAGTGACCTAGGGAGGGGTGGGAAAGAAAGTTAGTGGGGTGTGAGAGGAGGAGCATAAAAAATATAAAACCATGTTTTATTAACACAGTGGCTCAGGCCAGGGCTTGTAGAGTAGAGAGACTGCAACCATATATCTTGAGCTACTGCCTTCACTGCAGTGCTAACATCTGAGTGGGAAGGTATTTAATATGCTTGGAAAAATTTGAATCACCAGTGTTTAACAATGTGATGAATCCATGCTGCTGCTTGCTTCTGTATAACCGACAGTGGAAATGATGTGTGCGTGCACCAGCAATTCCCAATAATACAGTTCTTCCGTTCCCAGCGGCGCTGAACTTTAGGTGTGGTTCATTGCCTCTTGTGCTCAAATGTACTCACAAAGCAGATCATTTGCATTTAGCAATTGCTGAGCTATGCTACCAGTGTTGGAATAAATTGGAGAGACTACAATTATCGAGGACATCCTAGTGAAGGCTGGGACTAGGATCCAAAAGTCCAGATTAAAATCATTGATTTACAACAACTATACCTTGCTGCTTAGTAAGCCTCCTATTCTGATAACGTCTCTAACGTGTGTTGTCTTGTAGTTTACTGCAATGCTGGTGTTCCTTCCACCAAACCTGGAATGCTCGTTTACTGTTGTATCTCCTTTCCCCTGTCTCTTCCTCATACCCCACCAAAAAACCTCTTATCTGCACCCTTCCTAAAAATTGCTCATGCTTGGGGTATAGTTGAACAGCTGTCAGCAGCTTTCTGATATCTCATCCAGGTGATCACTGTCCAGGCACAGACCAGAATGAACACCAGGCTCTCTGACCATCATGAGCATCACTGCTCAGCTGGTCTGTTCAAATCCCTCCATGGCCTTGCCCCTCCCCATCTCTGTAACCTCCTACAACCCTCAGATATCTGCGTGCCTCCAATTCTCTACCTCTTAAGACGCTCCTTAAAACCTATCTCTCTGACCAAGCTTTTGGTCGCTCATCCTAATTTCTCCTTGTGTGGCTCGGTGTCGAATTTTGTTAATGCTCCTGTGAAGCGCCTTAGATGTTTTACTATGTTAAAGGTGCTACATAAATGCAAGTTGTACATTCTAGCAGATGTGATGGATAACGTTCAGTAGGGGAGCCCTATCTGATATCTCTGACCTACACAGTTCAGGAAGATCTGCTTTGTTAGTTGATCCCGGTCACAGTTGCAGTAGATTGACATTTCTCTTAATTATACAGGAAACTCTTTTTTTATACGGGACCGGCGTGGTGCTGGTTTATCAAAGTCCAGATTACAGAGAGGCATAGTAAAAGGTACGAGAGCTCCGTACACAGCAACAGATCCAGGCTTCCCTGTTGCTTAGCAACAGGTGCATGAACCCTGGTTACACAGCCACAGATCCAGGAACGGCCACTAATATGAAGCAAAACTTACCTGAACCTACTCCTGAATTTTGCCGGTTAACAGAGATTTCTGGTTATTTAGGTGCCGGTAAATCGAGAGTTTCCTGTAAGCAGTATAGACAGCTAAAGTCTGAGAAACCTTATTGAAATCTTACAGAATCGTGATTCCGAGAACTAAAGAATCGAAAGCGGCCAGCTGACTAAAAAGGCTCTCTACCTTGTTCCTTTCCCCATATTTCACATTTTTTTCCTCTTCACTATTCCACCACTGTTTCTGGTTGGATATTTCATGCCCTAAAGACTTTTTTCCCCTGCTAACCCCTCCCCATAATTTTTGGGGGTGTTGTCTTAAATTTATGCCACCAGTTACTGATCCACTGACCAGTAGAAATTAATTTTTCCTAATTTACCTTATCAAATGCACTCAATTTTGAACGCTGTATCCGATTTTCTCTCAATCCTCTCTGTTCTAATGAACAGAAGCACAGTGTTTTTAGGTTATACTCATTACTAAAGCTTGTCATTCCTGTATCATGAATTTCCTTTGCACCTCTCCATTATAAATTGCAGTACCAAAGGCAGACAAAAATAGGTTACTGAAAGCAAGTTGGTATGGCTTCAATTGAAGCTCCATTCAGAAGGACAGGTTGGGGTCGGGGACAAGAGCAAACCTATCTTCCTGTTTGGAGCTCAGTCTCAACAATTATACTGTCACTGATTGGTGACATGCTGGCTGGTAATGAGTAGCTTGTACCCAAGTACAAAATTAGTAGTAAAACTGCAAGCGTCAACTTTGGCTTGTGTTCCCACAGATGGTGTTTCATACTGGGGTGAGTCCGTGTGCAGAGCCAACCATATAAGGGTGCTTATTTAAGGCAAATCTATTTGCATGTCCGTCCTTGACTTTTAACTAGTTTTGAATTAACAGGTTTTGTGGGAGAACTTTTAAAAAAATTAATCATAGACCAAACTCCTGAAATGTAGAGTTATGGTGAACTCTTGTTTTTTTTTTTAAAGAAATACTGCGTGAGGTTGGACAGAGGGACCTGGGAGTTAATGTGCATCGGTCCCTGAAGGTGGCGGGACATATTGAGAGAGTGGTTAGCAAAGCATATGGGATCTTGGGCTTAATAAATAGAGGTATTGAGTACAAAAGTAGAGAAGTTATGCTGAACCTTTATGAAATGCTGGTTAGGCCACAACTGGAGCATTGTGTCCAGTTCTGGTCACCACACTTTAGGATCGATGTAAAAGCACTTGAGGGTTCAGAGGAGAATTACCATTATGGCTCTGGGGATGGGGGATCTTAGCTACAAGGACAGGTTGGAGAAGCTGGATTTGTTTTCATTAGAGAAAAGGAAGGTTGAGGGGTGATTTGATAGAGGTGTACAAGATTATGACGGGTTTGGATAGGCTAGACGGGGAAAGGCTGTTCCCACTAGTTGATGGCACAAGGACTAGGGGACACAGATTTAAGGTTTTGGACAAGAGATACAGGGGGGACGTGAGGAAAAACTTTTTTACGCAGCGAGTGATGAGGACCTGGAACTCGCTGCTGATGGAAGTGGTGGAAGCGGAGACACTCAATGTTTCCAAGGGGAGACTGGATAGGCACTTGAGGGAAATAAATTTGCAGGGCTACGGGGATAGAGCGGGGGAATGGGACTGACTGGATTGCTCTACAGAGAGCCGGCACGGACTCGATGGGCAGAATGGCCGCCTCCTGTGCCGTTCTGGTTCTCTAAGCAAAAGAATCAAAAATTAAAGTCTTATTTTTTTGTGAAATATGCATTTCTCAACCAATATCAGGTTGTTGTGTTAAAAAGTTTGTTAAATTGTCAGTGAGCCAAAGTTATCCATGGAATAAATGTCTGAAAATGCTGGTTATGCAAATATAAGTCTTCTAGGGTAAAGCAGGTCTTAATAGAATTTTACAGCACAGAAGGAGACAATTTGGCCAGCATGCCAAGGTGCTAACTGTCTCAATGAGCTAACCGCTTAGCCCCCATTATGTGGGCTAGGATGTAGGCAGCAAAGTTTGGGTGAGTCGGACTTTGTGCAATGTAGAGTTCGGGAGGCTCACAGAGAGACCCTGCAAGTGACAAAGGCATGGCTGAAAATTTTGGAGGTGGTGGAATTGATACTGAGGTCGGACACCATTGGATTTACTCTGGATAAGTAGTTGAGAAGGGACCAGGGATTGAGGATTATGATGCAGAATTTTTTGGCAAGAGCTTTAAAGGGTGGCTTTGGTCATGCCAGTATTGATTTGGAGAAAGCTCTGGCTTCTGTGGCATTGTAGTTGTCGCTTCGAGTGGTGGCGAGGTGGAGCTGGGTGTCATCAACGTGTGTATAGAAGAGGACCAGATGCCTATGGATAATGTTGCCATGGGGCAGCATACAGACAAATAAGAGGGGACCAACTAGGGAGCACTTCTGAGGGAACTTGTGGGGCTGTTCCCAGGAGACATGTTGGCTCTGATGAGAGTGCAACCAAGCAAAGCCAGTACCGTGGAGGAGGATGGAGTGTTCAAAAGTATTGAATGACTCCGAGGTCAAGGAAAGAAAGAAAGAATTGCATTTATACAGTGCCTTTCACGACCACCGGACGTCCCAAAGCGCTTTATAGCCAAGGAGTACTTTTTTTTTTTGAAGTGTAGTCATTGTTGTAATGTCGGAGATGCAGCAGCTAACTTGCACACAAGCTCCCACAAACAGCAATGTGATAATGACCAGATCATCTGTTTTAGTGATATTGATTGAGGGATAAATATTGGCCAGGAGATAACTCCCTTGCTGTTCTTCAAAATAGTGCCGTGGGATCTTTTATGTCCACCTGAGAGCAGACAGGACCTCAGTTTAATGTCTATCTGAAAGACGGCACCTCTGACAGTGCAGCCCTTCCTCAGTACTGCACTGGAGTGTCAGCCTAGATTTTTGTGCTCAAGTCTCTGAAGTGGGATTTGAACCCATAACCTTCTGATTCAGCGGCGAGGGTGCTACCCACTGAGGAGGGATAAAGCACCATAGTTGCAGTCAGAAAGACTGTTGGCTACTTTGATCAGGGCAGTCAGTGCAGCGGGCAGACGACACCAAACAGAAGGGAATCATACAAACTGGTGGGAGAGGCAAATGTGAAACTCGGTAGTGATTTTATATTCCAAGATTTTCCAGAGAACAGAGAAGTAAGTAGGCAAGGTGGAGAGGTCACAGTGAGATTTTGAGGAGGCGGTGATGACAGCAGTTTTGAACTGTTCCCGAGGGAAGGGTGCCATTGACTATGTCAACAGCAGAAGATAGTTGCATGGTCAGAGGGGTTGGGAGGGCAATAAATGAGTACAGAAAGAGGGGTGTCATGGAGGAAATGATAAAATGGCACATTTTACTTGCAGAAAAATATTGCATTGAGCCTGCAGGAATCTCTTAATTAAAAATTGGTCGCTGTCGTCTTCTGTCTCTGAATAGCTGTCGTCTCCTCCTTCCTGAGTGCTGCACAGCTAGTTTGCCATCAAAACTTATTTTAATAAAATTCTACAAATCTCCCATTAAATAGTTCAGTAGGATTGTTGCCCTCATGAAATTCCTTGGAACTTTATCTTATGTTGATCAATATTTGGGAGAAAGTTATTTGTGTCACCTGGTAGGAAATTGTTCTTCAAATAAGTCCCTATAAGAAAACTTCTGTTTAAAAATGAAGATTTTGCTCCTGAATATGTCCTATCATGTGGACATATAGCTTTCAAATTTAACTCTCGCTATTTGATATTAAATATGAATCTTGTATTTAAACGGGATGCTTCTTTTGGGGAAGGAAATTGTGAAAATTGGTTTGGTTGTTCCTCTATAAAACAACCATTGATGTATATTTTTTTTTCCAAAAGGAACGTGTCTCCAGGAAAAATTATTCATTGGGGACGGAAAGAACTCCTCCATCATCTTGTGAAGGGGCAGAAGCAATCGCTCAGCGACCAGGTAATCTTTGATCGAATTTAAATTGCTGCATTTTGCTTAGAAGTTACACTCTGCATTCTCGCCCATTAGTCAATCAAATCTTTACATTCACAATTGCTCAATATTTCCATTAACCACCTTCCAAAGGATTGGGCTATCTTTCCAGAGTCTACGTTTGCAGACAAGCTGGAGGCCCAATAACGATCCTGATTTTCAAGTCAACCCATGCCGCCGTCTGATGAACCCAGAGTGTCGAAATATTTTTTTCGGTCCCGATGTTTAACTTTTGAAAAGCGTCGTGTCCTGCACATGGGCAGCTCAAATGCTAAACATACATTCACCCTACAGGGAAAATAATTAAATCCAGTGCTGAAAGAAGAAAGCTGTTTTAGTACATCAGTCTCTAAAGGTCCATGACTATTGGCATGTAGCTATAGCTACAGCGAGCAGGGTTCTGGGGTATATTCACAGGGCTGTAAAACAAAGCAGACCATTTTGTCCTTGTACAAGACCTTGGTTAGGCCGCAGTTAGAATACTGTATCCAATTTTGGTCTCACATGGTGGGGGATGTTGAGGATTCGGAAAGGGTGCAGAGGAGGACCACAAAACATGTTGGTTATCCAAAGAGGCTCAAGAAGCTGGGGTTCTACTTTATGGAAACCTAGGCGTGGAGGTGATTTGATCGAGGTTTCCAAAATCATGTAGGGACCAGATTGTGTTTATGTAGACCAATTATTTGAACTGAATAGTTTAGGAAAGGCTAGGGGCAGTGTTCCCTTTAAGTTGCGTGGCCGCGCAGCGTTCTGCAGGCCCCGCGCAGCTGGTGAGCCGGCTTTTAAATAGAAAATCTGCACAAGCAGGGTATTTTGAGTGGCCTGTGCAGACTATTAAAGGGGCCGTGCGGGCCAAAAAAAAGGGGAACGTTGGCCAGGGGTGATGCTTGTAAGTTTATGCAAGGGCAGGACCAAGTTGGACGTTGGGCTGTTCTTTTCCCAGAGGTTAGTGGACCTGTGGAACAGGCAGCCGACTTGTGCAAACGCTGATTCGGCGTAGTCCTTCAAGTGAGAGCTGGATCTGTTTCTGGGTGGGGCGGAGATCACCTCCTGCAAGAGGTAGGTAAATCGGGGCCATTGTGATCTCCTGGGCCAGTTTTGACTACCTAAGGGTGTCTGAGGAATTTTCCAGGTTTCCTTTCCCTAACTGGTCTGGGTTTATAGCCTGGTTTCTCGCTCATCCCAGGAGATTACATGGCTGCAGGTGGTTGGGGAGTGTCTGTTTTATAATGCATGAGTCATCCCAGCCAATGTTCCCGCTAAATTCTTTTGGGTGCACGGCCCCTTTAACGGGCTGCGCAGCCCATTCAATTTCTTGCGCCTGCACGGTTATTTCAATTGTAAAGCCATTGAGTGGCCTGCGCGGGACCTCCAGATCGCTGCGCAGCTTAACGGGAATGTTGGTCACAACTGTGTGGGACAGGTTGGATGGGCCAGTAGGTCTTTACCTGTCTGCCACTTCTGTAAAGTATGTTAAGTAAGATGAGGTAGTATTTTGTACAGAAAGTACTCCCGTTGGCTTTTCCTTTTCCCTTCAGTTAGAATTAAAGATCAAATTATAAAGGAGCTGCATTTCTTATTGGCTGTGTACATAGTGTGCCACTATCAATCCATAAGGAAGTATTCTCCTTGTTCTCTCAATTTCCTGCCTCATTTGATGATCTCTATGATGTTCCTTGTGGATAAAAATAAGTTTTTTATTCCCCCCCCCCCCCCCCCCCAAACCTCATTTCCATCTGCCTCGTATATAGACCTTTCATTATTTTTAACTTTTCCTCCTCATTAAGTTTTGGACTGAAAAATTATTACTTTGCTGTATAAGCAAGGTCTCGGCTGTTTGAGAGGCAGTCCAACAAATGAGAACTATTCTGGGACCATGGCTCTTAACCGTGTGGTGGTAACTGCGAGGATCATGTGCTGCTCAACTGAGCCTTGTGAGCAAAGTTCTCACTGGGGCACTGAAATGTTTGAGACTAATTGAAGAAAATACGAAGATTTTATTAAATGTTGACTGGTATGTCATAGGGTATGGTAGCATAATGGTTCTGTTACTAGACTGGTAATCCCGAGGCCTGGAGTAATAATCTGGAGACATGAGTTCAAATCCCACCACGACAGCTGGGGAATTTAAATTTAATTAAATAAATCTGGATTTAAAAAGCTAGTATCAGTAATGGTGACCATGAAACTATCGGATTGTCGTAAAAACCCATCTGGTTCACTAATGTCCTTTAGGGAAGGAAATCTGCCGCCCTTACCCAGTCTGGCCTATATGTGACTCCAGACCCACAGCAATGTGGTTGACTCTTAACTGCCCTCTGAAGTGGCCCAGCAAGACACTCAGTTGTACCAAACCGCTATGATAAACAATAACTGTGGGTGCATCTTCACCACATGGGCTGCAGTGGTTTAAGAAGGTGGTTCACCACCACCTTCTAGAGGAAAATTAGGGATGGGCAGTAAATGCTGGCCTTGCCAGCAACGTCCACATCCCTTGAACAAATAAAATAAAAAATGTACACTAAGAAACCATGGTGTTCTGCTTAAAGTATTTGTTGTAAAACAGTCAACAGGCAAAACTGAATGATTGTGAATAAAATTGAAAGGCTTGCCACTGTAATTGCTTAACTGTTCCCGTTTCCTATTTCACATTTACTCATTTAAAGGGTGGAACAAGTTGCCTCTAGTTTGAGTGTACTGATACATGATTGAACCATCGCATATTTTTTTGGGGGGGAAGTAAAAGTGCCCTTCAGGTGTGAATGGACCCTCAAAAAAGAAAACTGATCAGAGTCTTGGAAATAGAATTGAAATTTTGCTCCTGCATCTCCAATTCATTGCAACGATGTTGTGACAACTGACGGGCAAATGTAGTGTATAGCCCAGAGGGAGCATTTCTTTAAGTTTTAGCCCAATTTGGAGATTTCCTCTTCAGTCTAGAGTACTGTACCACCTTTTCTTGGCTTCATCTCATGCTCTGCAACTCTGTCACAGTCGAACTGTTCTCTGGTGTAGCAGGGAACTGAGACTAAAGTGGAAATCATACATGTTTTCAATTGGAGACAAAATTCTCTGGTGTTCCGATCAGCGTCAGTTATTTTTAGGGTTCCATTTACACTTCAGGTTTAACATCGGTGCAAACTAATATCCACTTCACACTGGTGCTAAACCTGAGTCGTAAATGTGGTGTCAGGGCCCCGAAGCATAGAGACTTTCTGTAGGGTGTAGTTTCACACCACTTACATAGAAACATAGAAAATAGGAGCAGGAGTAGGCCATTCGGCCCCTCGAGCCTGCTCCGCCATTCAATGAGATCATGGCTGATCATCCAAATTCAGTACCCTGTCCCTGCCTTCTCCCCATATCTCTTGATCCCTTTAGCCTTAAGAAATATATCCAACTTTCTCTTGAATATATTTAATGAACTGGCAGAGAATTCCACAGGTAATTCCACTTCAGTTTGACGCTGCTTGGGATGTAAATCCAGAGTGGTGTCACGTGCAGTTTATATACCACTTAGTGGGTCTGTTGGTTTGCAACCCATTGCTGCAATGTAAATGTGCCGCTAAAGCTTGAAGACTACAGAATTGCTGCAAATCATTTGTTGTAGCTTTCCTGAAAAACACATGCAGGGGTTCCCAGTAGGTCCAGTCACCAAGTTTTTAAGAATGACGTACAAGCTGACTGCATATCGTTTAATTGTGTCCAAGTGGACAGAAGTTACTTCTGACTGATCATTGACTCCTTATTTTGTAACTTAGGATTTCTGTTGTTTTTCTTTTTAGGAGTGCAGATTGAAAATATTACCTTCAAAACTGTGTCAAAAAAGAGATCAGACAACTACTGGGAGTACACATTTGATGTAAGTAAGAAATTATCCTTAATTTGTTCTGTACAGGAAACTTTGTGCTATCCGGCAATCTGGAGCCACCGGCAAAAATCAGCAGCCGTTTTTTTTGTTTTTTTGTTGTTGCTTTGTTTGAACAGTCAAGCTGTGCAAGGTCTGTAGCTATAGCAACAGCTTCAGCTACAGAGCTTTAGGGCCACACCCGAGTGTTTAGAAGCTGTTGCTAAGCAACAGTGTTTGTTGTCAAATACGGAGATAAGAATCTCCGTATCTCTCAACATTAACTCTGGAGAGTACAGCAGTTTTAAGGCAACGGCAGCAGCTCGGTCCCGTGGGTGCCGGATAGCACAAAGTTTCCTGTATTAACAAAGGAAAAAAAAAGCAGCTGGTTCTGAAAATCTGTAATAAAAGCAGAAAATGCTGGGAACAGTCGTCTGACGATATTTGTGGCGAGGACAGAGGAGTTCATGTTTCAGCTGTGGAGCCTTCATTTTCTGCCGAACGTTAGCATTAATTGAATGGAAAGTGCCGTCTGGTTCAGGAGCTTATTGCTGTCCAAGACTGTGGATGGATAAGGATGATTTATTTGGCCTCTACATTGGTAGTTGCATTGAATGATGGCCTTAGTAATATCATCTTTAACTGCACATGATTAGGCTCAGTAAGATTGTTAAATGGCCACCATTGCTCTTTGAAGTGGTGCAGAAACCCTTTGCTTTGCTATCTGATCCAATATGCAAGGCTTTTGAAAAATGGCACTGGTGCTTCCAGGAATTTATTTTGATTTTAGTATACTCGTGTATCGCTGCCTGTAATGAAGGGAAAAAATGCTATCAAATGGTACATTATTCATGAGAAAGAGAATGTAATAAATACAGCCATGCTGCTTAGGCCTGGATATAGCATACTGATGATTCAGTTTTTTTACTGAAGGGTTCAGAACTATCCAATAATTTGAATTAAGCAATATAGAAACATAGAAGATAGGAGCAGGAGTAGGCCATTCGGCCCCTCGAGCCTGCTCCGCCATTCAATAAGATCATGGCTGATCATCCAAATTCAGTACCCTGTTCCTGCCTTCTCTCCATATCCCTTTAGCCTTAAGAAATATATCTAACTCCTTCTTGAATATATTTAATGAATTGGCCTCTACTGCCTTCTGTGGTAGAGAATTCCACAGGTTCACCACTCTCTCTGGGTGAAGAAATTCCTCCTCATCTCTGTCCTAAATGGCTTACCCCTTATCCTTAGACTGTGACCCCTGGTTCTGGACTCCCTGACCATTGGGAACATCCTTCCAGCATCTAGTCTGTCTAGTCCTGTTAGAATTTTATAAGTTTCGATGAGATCCCCTCTCATTCTTCTAAACTCCAGCGAGTACAAGCCCAATCGATCCAATCTCTCCTCGTGCGTCATTCCTGCCATCCCAGGTATCAGCCTGGTGAATCTTCGCTGCACTCCTTCCTTGGCAAGAACATCCTTCCTCAGATAAGGCGACCAAAACTGCACACAATACTCAAGGTGTGGTCTCACCAAGGCCCTGTACAACTGCAGCAAGACATCCTTGTTCCTGTACTCATAGTCATGGATTAAAAGGTAGAAGATGGTCACAATATTTGAGCTCGACAAGACTAGTGCACATGATTTATATCCACGTGTTTTAATCTGAAAGTAGATGAATTAGATCACGCGATCGTTGTGGATGAAGAACGCTCTCCTCAGTTCACTGACCCAGAGGTCAGCTTGCTTAGTGCTAGCACTCTTGTTTCTGTCAAAGTTGTGCATTCAAGCCCCAGAAACTTGACCCCCCCCCCCCCCTAATCCAGGCTGAGGGAGTGTTTGCACTGTCGGAGGTGCGGTCTTTTGGATGAGATTTAAAAGCTCCCATGGCACTATTTGAAGAGCAGAGAAGTTTATCCAGTATTCTGGGCAATATTTCGCCCTCGACTGAGATCACAAACAGATTATCTGGTCATTATTTCAAAACTGTGAGACCTTGCTGTGTGCAAATTGGGTGCCGTGTTTCCCTTGATTACAGCAGTGACTACACTTCAAAAGTATTTAATTGGCTGTAAAGCTCTTTGCGACGCCCTGAGGTTGTGAAAGGCGCTATATAAATGCAAGTTCTTAAAGACCCCATTTTCAGCATCCAATTGTTTAAGATTGCAAGGCTTTTGCCTTCTGCTCTTCCTGTAAATCGATTCTCTGCATTGTTCACTCTTCATACAACAAAGTTGTTCTTGGTGTCGGTCCTAAATTTGCCATTTACTAGTCTGAATCTGTGTTCTCTTCTCGCTGTTTAACTCAAAATAATAGCCTGGGTTTAATTTTTTATGTTCCCTTTCCTCACAATTCAGACACTCTGCTTTTCTCTGCACTGCCGACAGCGCTTAAATGTCTCCCTTGTATCTCGGCGACCAGGGCTGGACACTACTTGAGATGCAGTCTGACCAGAGCATTATATGGTTTGGTCACCACTTCTTTTGACTTGTATTCTAACCATGTAGTTCAACATTCTATTGGCTTTGTTGATCGCTGCGCTACATTGGTTGGACATGTTGAGCGTCAAGTCCATTACGACTCTAATTCAACTTCATCTGTGGATACTTCAGCACTTACTTGTGTTCCTTATTTTTCCTTAAAATGTGCAGCACTTTGCACTCGTCTGCAGCAAATTTCATCTGCAGTTTTTCTGCCCACTTATTTTATCCAAGTTGTTCTGTAATTTCGGAGCTGCCTCCTCTGGTTCCACTGCCTGTTATCGTTTGGTCTAGTTTGCAAATTTGACTACTTTGCATTTGAGTTTCTGAATCCAGGTCATTTATGTAAGTTAGAAAACAGTAGTCCAAACCCTGAGTCCTGGGGCACCCTGTTCAGTGCTCTTCTTTCCCTCCTCCCCACACTGACATAACTTTACCACCCCCCCCCCCCCCCCCCCACCACACTGACACAACTCCCAGTGATGGGCGATTCTGTAACTGGAGTCACGTGTGTATGGACATCAGCTGCAGGAACCTACAAAACAGACTTGCTGTTGTAAAATGGTAAACAGAATTTTGGTTTTGTGTAGAAGCATGGAATACAAAAGTAAGGGAGGGTAATGTTGAACTTGTACAAGACCTGTTTCCAGGGATGATACGGTAATGAACAGGGCCGTGGGGCTTTTCCCTGTGGAGCTGGAGAGGTTTAAGGATCGACCTGATGGATGTCTTTGAGATAATGACTAATTATATTCAGTTAAATAGTGATAAATTGTCAGCAAGGCAGTAACAAGAGGGCACAAATCTAAGATAATTACAAAGAATTAAAGGGGCGGTTAGGAAAAAAAATTCTTCACCCAACCAGTGGCTAAATGTGGAAATCTCTGCCACAATCTGTTGTTGAAGCTGAGTCATAAATTCTTTTAAGGAAATTAGTTAGATGCTTGAAGAGGAATATTAAAGAGTATGCGGAGCGAGAGAGTGAAAGATTAGACTTTGGAAAGAGAAATATTGGTGCAGACTCATTGGGCTGACAGGCCTGTTTCTGTGCTGTTGACGGTCTATGATTTTTGTATTGCATTTGTACCCTTAATCACAACACTTTTTAAAAATGTTTTGAAGGTCATGCGGACTGATCTCTCGATGTGTACTGTGAGAAAAACACACCAGGAGCTGCAGGAGTTTTTAACGAAAGTAAGTTTTTACTGACTCAAATTTCAAATCTGCAGGGAGGTGGGGGCGAGAAGAATTGAAGAAATAAGATTCATAGACAACTGCCCACTGTTCCTAATGTAACACGCTCTTATTGTTCACGCCATCAATTTTAACTTGCGTAAAAGTGGAACAATTATCGCGTGGTAACATCTTAACTTCTGTCCTGCTAGATATTTGTGTGTGTGAGGTGCTTGTGTTGTAATGCTTGACCAGCATTATCCATCTTCTGATTCTGGATTTTCACTAAATTTTACAAAAACTCTGCTAATCTAGGCTCTTAGTTCTATGGGTGCGAAGTGAGCTGATTAAAATCCATATCTATGTTTAAGTTCCTCATTCAAGATGATTCCCTAGGAGGGGGATAGGGATGTAATTTTGAATCGAGGCAGTTCCTTGATTCTTGGTGATGACTGCTCCCTACTGTTGATCATGGATTGAATTCACTTCATTGCAGCAGTGGGTGGCCTGGTGCAGGAGCATATGCTCCTTGTCACGATGCTTGGTTGAGAGTTTCTGTCTCCTCCAGACATTGGGACTAATGTACTGCTGATGTCCTTTCAGATTTGTGAAGAACTGTTTGGTGAGCAAGTTAAAGAACTGAGAACTGTGGGCAGAGCAGTACACACCTTCAGTGGTATCCCCTGTATGGCACAGAAGGGCATATTCAATGCCGGTAGGCATGAGTGGCCCATCTGCAGGCTAAAACGGAACAAATAACCCTTTTGTGATCCTTTGAGACTAATGCAATCCATGATCCCCAAGATAGAGCTCTACAAGGTTGGAGACTCCTTGCCGTTAATAACTAAATATAGAATGAAACCTTTTTATGGTTTCCCTGCCTCGAGCATCTGAAGTGCTTGATCAGGACAGCCATCGAAAGGTTTCATTGTACATTGAGTTTCACAGGAATTGTGCATTCAGGTCACCTATGGAGTCCTGATTACACATCCATTGAGAGATTAAAAAGTTGCTGTGCTTCATTATCTCGATTGATGGTTCTAGTTCATTTGAGGATGGAGCAGATTATATTCTTTCTTTTGTAGTCTCCAACAAATTAGGTGAGGAGGTGGCAAAGAGAGAGAGGTTCTTCCTTATCCTTGATCTCTGGCAATTAAATGGACTTCTGAAAAGTTAAAAGTTCAGGAGTTGTGCTTTGTGTGTTGAACAATGTGTGCTTCCACATTGCCATTTGGCTTTGACCCAGAATATTTGAAGTCCACCTTTCCCCTTAAAAGTTACGAATACACGGTCCTTTTCCATAGCCTTTTGGCCTCCCAAAGTGTTCACGGAATGTCTTTCCATTGTTGGAATATATTGGTGTTTGTAGCACGTGTACATCCATTTGTATTTAGAGGATTGGCCTGTCAAAGTTTCTCAAGCCTGCCTAAGCAGCTGTGCCAGTGGGTCCGATCTCTACCTTTTCAAGGATTCTGGTTTATTGTCGATTTTGATGGGAGAAGTTCCTGCCCACAGTTCTCCAGGAGTTCTTCAGTTCTCCAAGCAGCTCTTTACAATTCGAAGGAAGGCAGTATGTTAGTCCTCAATTAATTCTCAACCAAGCATCGTCTACAAGAAGCTTTGTAGTTGGAGCCAAAGTAGAGCCTAATATTCATTGATTCCTGTTTTCAGATGCTTAGAAGAGCCTTTTTTTTATTCATTCACGGGATGTGGACAAGGCCAGCATTTATTGCCCTTGAGGTGGTGATGAGCCGCCTTATACAACTGAGTGGCTTGCTAGGCAATTTCAGAGGGCAGTTAAGAGTCAACCACTTTGTTGTGGGTCTGGTGTCACATAGGGTAAAGACAGCAGATTTCCTTCCCTAAAGGGCCAGATGGGTTTTTACGACAATCCGGTAGTTACTGATAGCTTTTTATTCCAGATTTATTTAATTAATTTACATTTAAATTCCCTGTGGTGGGATTTGAACTCATGCCTCCGGATCATTAATCTAGGCCAATAACAATCACCATGCTACCGTACCCTTATGCCATTTGGCTGTTTGCCATGTTTCAGAGTATGGGGTCCTTTTTTGGGGGTGGAAGAAACTGGACCTTGGCCAGATCCTAACTCTGTTCATTCTAATGGTGGCAGGTGTCTTTGAGATTGAACAGCTCGGTGAATTGCAGGCATTGGCTCACTGAACAACCTAGCTTAATTGATGGTCCTTGCGTGCCATCCTGAATTCCTAGTTAGTGGTTTTATACCAGTAGAAGACTTGCTTTCTATCCTCCCCATAACTGGTCAGGTTTCACACCCATTTGATGCTTGTAGTGCAATTTAAAAAAAATTGCAAGTACCATCAGCTGCTGCCTGCGGTCCACTTTTTATTAAATTCTAATTAAAAATGAATGAAATCGATTTTAGAGTGGAGTCCTCGCTGTTTATCACAGGAGTTAGGGAAACACCATAACTATTCAAAGGACACTGCTGCTTATCTTTGTCTTGAGCAAGGTTCAGAAAAGGATTGATTACATAATATCTGACTTAGCTTGGTACAGCAACCTTACTTGATCAAGTGGGCCTGGGTTGCTCTCGCTATTGCAGTTGCACTCTCTCGTATCACCAGTGGAGAATGTACAGGAGAGATCATTCACCCTGGTGGGTAATTTTGTTTCCTGTCTGTCTCCACATGGCAAACAGCATGTCCCACCAAACTGTCTAGTCAGTCGCACTTGGAGTTGTCTTTCTGTTCTTATTTTTGTCTGTCTCTTTCTTTCTCCCACTTTGTCTGTCTGTGTGTCTCTCTCTCTCTCAATAGAGAAAACTAGCCAGAGAATCCTGTTTCTGTTTTTTTAATGATGCAAATGAGGCCCTGTTTGTTAACCAAAATGCTCCGGATAAAGTCTGAATGGATTCAAAATGTCCTGCAGTTGCAAATTTTTTGAAAGTACTAACTGTATTGTACATGTGAGGATCATGGTGCCATGAAGATCTACACGTTAACATAACTTCCTGTAGCCACCAGTTTATAGCAGAAATTGACAGGTTGCTACAAGGATGACTAATATGGAAAGTACAAGTATTACGCTGGCATTGTAGGAAGGAGTGCTTTTTCCTAAATTGGCATATTGCTATAAAGAGGATGAGAGGGATTTTTTGTGGCTCAATTTGAATTCTGTTAAACTGGGTGGCTGTTTCTTGCAGGAGTCTGTTTTCCAAAATGACTCTTGCTTACCGCTGTTTATTCTTTCGAGAAGCATTTTTCTCTGCAATGTGAAAAAAGCAGCATGTCCACACAGACATGACCTTCAGAATCAGGCCGTAAAAGGCTTTCTTTGGCCTCAACACTCTTGCCAAGAAGAAACTGTATTAAGTGTTTGAGTCTGATGCAGTTTCCTTTTGAGCTGGTCTGATTCTTTCTGGACTTGGTCCCTGAAGGATTGTGTGCAATTATATTGCTGCTCGTGAAGTGGGGAATAAAAATGGGTACTGAATAAAGCTACAAGCAGTCCTTAACTGGAAAATCTGGTTGTGCATATTAGCAACCAAGCAGACTTTGGGCTTGTAATGGAAACTACCAGTTAACATAAACGTCACCATTCCCTAGTTAGGATGTTTTTGAGCTTGGTTGTGATTCCAGTGATGGGTTGAATTAATTGTGCATGACCAAGTCCCCAACCTTGGTATTGAGATTTTAAAACACTATTCTGCTGTTTCCTTGTACAGCTTCCTAAGGATCTTTCCATTGATGCTTCTGGGAAGACGGCATTGCGGGCACTAAGTCACGGTTCGCAGACAAGGGAAGACAGGCGGCACTCCAATTTGGAGTCAATCATAAGGTAACCATTGGGCACAAGAATTAGAAGTACCAGTGGAGCTACAGTGCTGATCTCCCCTCTGTTTATAGAACATTCCCCGCTGCTGTTCACCTGGCCGTGCATGCCTACCTAAAGCCACGGTTAATTGGCTACTCCAGTACAGTACTTAATCATTGCAAATAAAACTTAATTCAGGCAGGTGGAAGGGAAACCTTACTGTTTTCAAATGGTGTATTTGCTTGTGCTTTGCAATAATTTTCTCTTCTGCGCCCCCCCCCCCCCCCCAAAAAAAAAACCCTGGGAATACATTTGTATTTGAATTACTGTTTACACTAGTTCAATACTTTGAATTGTGAACATAGGAACAGGAGCAGGCTATTTAGCCCCTCGAGCCTGTTCCGCCAATCAGTGAGATCAAGGCTGATGTGTGACCTAACTCCAGTTCTATGGTATTGGCTTCTAAGATTGTGCTTGCAGCAGAATCTGTTTGGATCTAGCTTGCCATGAATTTGTCCTTTCAAAGAGGCAGATTTTGAGTTCTTTCTGTTGAGAGAGTGTCCGGGAAATACATTTCCATCCTTCATATGCTCAGTCGCTTACCATACATGCATATCTTTTTATATGCAACTACAGTGCGTTGGGGTTTTAAGTAAGCGTCTCCTCCTACTCTCACGGCCAGTTTTGATCCCCGCTGGACTGAATGGTAAACTTTATTTTTCAAATTTGCCCCCTCATGCGAGAAATGCTGTATTCTTTTGCTATGTTGATTTTTGTTTCCTGCCAGTCCTCTCGCTAAACGTCATTTTGAAAATCTTTCCCCCCCGCCCCCCCTGCCTTCCACCACATCCACTGCAATGCTGTCCGCTTGCCTGATTCAATTTATGTTTCGTAATACTCTGAATTTGCACTGTTCCAATTTTTATTTTTGCTCCATGTGTCATATCCGTGCTGTCGGGAATTAAATCACTGACCTGTGCTGTTTCAAGCCAGTTGCTGAACTGGAATGTGGCCCTTTCACGGTGGGTGGGGGGGGAGATCTGTAGCTCTTCACTTTTGTGTTATGGTAAGAGCGGAGTTCTTGGTGTGAGCTGCACCTTTATGGATATGTTGCCTCCAACATTCCCTCTAAGCGGCACGGCCGTGCAGCTGTCTGCATGATCTGCAAATTTGCAGATGATAGTAAGATCTGTGTGAGTGTTAGGCCTGTAGATGATGCTTGTCTGCTTCAGGCGGATCGTAATGTGACATTGGGCTCATGACGGGTGTATAACTTGAATAAATGCAGTGTTATGTATGTGGGCAAGGCGAATGCTCAACATTCATACACCCTTCAGGGAAAAGCATTAAAGAAAGTGGAGATAGCTAGATTTGGGCATTCTAATGCATACATCTCTAAAGGTACATCTGCAATGCTGGCTTGAAACAGCAGTCAGTGATTTAATTCCCGACAGCATGGATATGACACATGGAGCAAATAGGGTGTTGGGGTATATCCATGGGACAATTGAGTACAAGATGAGGCATGCTATTTTGTCCTTGTACAAGACCTTGGTCAGACCGCACTTGACCAGTTTTGGTCGTCTCACATGGGTGACACTGAGGCTTTGGAAAAGATGTACAGCGGTTGGTGCTGTTCCTGCATTTCTCTTGTAATTGACGTGTGGTGAAGATCATGTCCATTGTGCCCCTTAGTGGGCGGAATCCACATTGCGACTCTGGGAGGAGCTCTTCGGCCACTGGGAGAAGGCGATTGAGGAGGATTCTTGCGATGACTTTCCCTGTGGCAGACAGCAGGGAAACTCCTCTAATTACTGCAATCGGACTTGTCACCTTTCTTGAAGATGGTCACAATTACGGCATCGCTGAGATCCCCTGGCATACTCTCCTCCTTCCAGATAAGAGAGATGAGTTCATGAATTCGCGCCAGTAGTGCTTCTCCATCCACCATGCTTTAGTGCCTCGGCGGGGATTCCATCTGCTCCTGAGGCCTTGTTGTTCTTCCGTTGTCGGATGGCCTTTTCAACCTCATGCTGGGCTGGGGTTGTGCTGAGATTGTGGCGGGTAGCATGCTGCAGGATGGAGTTGAGGACACTTGTGTCGAAGACAGAGTCGCAGTTAAGGAGATCTTCGAAGTGCTCCTTCCAGCGGGCACTGACTGCCTCTGTCCTTGGAGTACCTCTCCGTTCTTGGCCCGCAGAGGGGTAGGGCCTTGGGTGCTTGGGCTGTAGATGGTCTTGACTGCGCTAAAGAATCCACGCACGTCGTGGTTGTCGGCTAGCTGCTGGATCTCCTGCGCTTTCTCCACCCACCATCTGTTCTTTAGGTTGCGAGTTTTTTGTTGGACTTTGGCCTTCAGGCTTCTGTAGAGCTGCTTTCTTGCTCTCGAGTGGCTGAAGAGTTCCTCCCAGAGTCGCAATGCGGATTCCGCCCACTAAGGGGCGCAATGAACATGATCTTCACCGCACATCAATTACAAGAGAAATGCAGGGAACCGCACCAACCGCTGTACATGGCTGCCTTTGATCTCACAAAGGCCTTCGACACTGTCAACCGTGAGGGATTATGGAGTGTCCTCTTCAAATTCGGCTGCCCTCAAAGGTTTGTCACCATCCTCCGTCTGCTTCACGACGACATGCAAGCCGTGATCCTGACCAACGGATCCACCACAGACCCAATTCACGTACGAACTGGGGTCAAGCAAGGCTGTGTCATCGCACCAACGTTCTTCTCAATCTTCCTTGCTGCAATGCTCCATCTCTCCCTCAGTAAGCGCCCCGCTGGAGTGGAGCTAATTTACAAACGGGAAACTGTTCAACCTCCGTCACCTCCAGTCCAGATCCAAGGTCGTCCCATCCTCTGTCGTCGAATTACAGTATGCAGACGACGCTTGCGTCTGCGCTCACTCGGCAGTCGAACTCCAAACCATTGTCAACACCATCACCGAAGTGTACGAGAGCATGGGCCTTACACTAAACATCCGTATGGCAAAGGTCCTCTACCAACCTGCCCCCGCCACACAGTACTGCCCCCCGATGATCAAAATCCACGACAAGGCCTTGGACAACATGGACCACTTTCCATACCTCTGGAGCCTACAGTCAACAAGGGCAGACGTCGACGACGAAGTCCAACACCGCCTTCAGTGTGCCAGTGCAGCCTTCGGTCGCCTGAGGAAGAGTGTTTGAAGACCAGGACCTCAAACCCAGCACTAAGCTCATGGTCTACAGAGCAACAGTGATACCCGCCCTGCTGTATGCCTCCGACATGGACCATGTACAGCAGGCACCTCAAATCACTGGAGAGGTACTACCAACGCTGCCTCCGCAAGATCCTGCAAATCCATTGGCAGGATAGGTGCACAAATGTCAGTGTTGCTCAGGCCAACATCCCCAGCATCGAAGCTTTGACCACGCTCGATCAGCTCTGATGGATGGGTCACATTGTGTCCGCATGCCCGATACGAGACTCCCAAAACAAGCGCTCTACTCGGAGCTCCGGCACGACAAGAGAGCCCCAGGTGGGCAGAGGAAACGCTTCAAGGACACCCTCAAAGCCTCCTTGGAAAAAGTGTAACAGCCTCACCGACACCTGGGAATCCCTGGCCCAAGACCACACAAAGTGGAGGAGAAGCATCCGGGAAGGCGCCGAACACCTCGAGTCTCTTCGCCAGGAGCAAGCGGAAGCCAAGCGCAGGCAGCGCAAGGAGCGCACGTCAACCCAAGCATCCCACCCACCCGCCCCTTCAACCACCGTCTGCCCCACCTGTGACAGAGACTGTAGGTCCCGCATTGGACTCATCAGTCAGTCACCTGGGAACTCATTCTTAATGTGGAAGCAAGTCATCCTTGGCTCCGAGGGACTGCCGAAGAAGAAGAAGAAATGATGTAGAGGGCCACTAGACGAATCCCCAGTTCAAAGCATCGTAGTTATCAAGATAGGCTAAAAAGAGTTGGGACTCAAGTGTAGACTTGGCGGTGGGCGAGAGGAAGGGATCTGATTGAGGTTTATAACATAATGAAGAGATTAGATTGTATTCCAGTTGACCGTTTGTTCCAATTAAATGGGTTAGGGAGGACCAGGAGTCACAAATTTAAGTTGTATAAGGCCAGATCTGGGTTAGATGTCAGGAGGTGGTTCTTTTCCTAGAGAATTCCTTCAAGCGAGAGCTGGACCTGTTTCTGGCTGGGGCGTAAATCACCTCTTACAAAAGGTAGACACTGCAGGGAATTCCTAGCCAGTGAGATCTTCTGGACTAGTTTTGATTGCCTAGATGGGTTGGAGAGGAATTTCCCAGATTTCCGTTCCCCCCCCCCCCCCCCCCCCCCCCCAAATATTGGCCTGGATTTTTAATGTTTTTTTCACCTCTCCCGGGAGATCCCATGGTTTTGGGTGGGTTGGAGAGTGTAGATATTGTGGTACACGAGGTATCGCCATTGTGTGCGACAGGCTGGGATGGACCAGAGGGTCTTTACCTGTTGTCATTGTTCGTATGTTCATACCTCATTTCTTTTTGGAATTCTATTTCTGTGTTCTCTTTCCCTGCCCCCCCCCCCCCCTTCCTTTATCTAGATTTTGCATTGCTTTCTTGCCCTTGTTCATCTGCCATTTCTCTTCTATCTTGAGCCTTACCTTTCTGCTCTTGCATACTGATTAAGCCTGTCTAGATTTTTTCTGTTTGGTTTTCCTTGTACTTCATTCTGATGATTGGCATCAACCTTTCCAGCACTTCAATTTCAGCAGCGGCCCTTCACGTGACTTTAGAATTTTACTTGTTGCTACTTTTCAGTGGCATGTGTTAAAATTAATGATGGCCATTTTGCAGCCCCCCGCTTTCTGTTTGCCTCTCATCGGCTGCCCCTTATTCCATATTTGGCCCGAAACTCTTCCCAAGGTGACTTGGCTTCCTTTCTGGGCTGGTTGACATGCAGGGTTCTTTGCCCAAGAGACGAGTCTCTTGCTATAGGTCTACTTTCTTGGATACTAGGAGCATCCCAGCCTCCAGAATATCGATCTATCATGTCGCCCCAAAGGAGAATAAATAAATATTTCAGTTAACGGAAGCAATAGCATAGTAGTTATATTACTGGACTCGTAATCCAGAGGACTGGACTAATGATCCACGGCATTTAAATTCAGTTAATTAAATAAATCTGGAATAAAAAGCTAATCAGTAACGGTGACCATGAAATTATCGGATTGTCGTAAAAATCCACCTGGTTCACTAATATCCTTTAGGGAAGGAAATCTACTGTCCTTACCCGGTCTGGCTTATGTGACTCCAGACTCTCAGCAATGTGGTTGACTCGTAACTGCCCTCTGAAATGGCCTAGCAAGCCACTCAGTTGTAACAAACTGCTGCGAGAAACAATAATAATAAAACCGGACGGACTACCCGGCATTAACCTCGGTACCGGCTTCAGACACAATGGCACACCCGGCCCAGTCGACCCTGCAAAGTCCTCCTCACTAACATCTGGGGACTTGTGCCAAAATTGGGAGAGCTGTCCCACAGACTAGTCAAACAACAGCCTGACATAATCATGCCCACTGAATCATACCTTTCAGCCAATTTCCCAGACTCCTCCATCACCATTCCTCTGTATGTCATGTCCCACTGGCAGGACAGACCCACCAGATGTGGCAGAACAGTGATATACAGTCGGGAGGGAGCGGCCCTGGGAGTCCTCAACGTTGACTCCGGACTCCATGAAGTCTCATCGCTTCAGGTCAAGCATGGGCAAGGAAACCTCCTGCTGATTGCCACCTACAGCCCTCCCTCGGCTGATGAATCAGTACTCCTCCATGTTGAACACCACTTTGAAGAAGCATGGGCACAGAAGGTACTCTGGGTGGGTGACTTCAATGTCCATCACCAAGAGTGGCTTTGTAGCACCACAGCTGGCTGAGTCCTGAAGAAAAATAACTGCCAGTCTGGGCCTGCGACAGGTGGTGAGTGAACCAACACGAGGGAAAAACCTACTTGACCTCGTACTCGCCAATCTACCTGTCGCAGATGCATCTGCCCATGACGGGGTTGGTGACCACTGCACAGTCCTTGTGGAGACGAAGTCCTGTCTTCACACTGAGGACACCCTCCATCGTGTTGTGTGGCACTACCACCGTGCTAAATGGGATAGATTCAAAACCGATCTAGCCGCTCAAAACTGGGCATCCATGAGTCGCTGTGGGCCATCAATAGCAGCAGAATTGTATTCCACCACAATCTGTAGCCTCATGGCCTGGCATATCTCTCACTCTGCCATTACAATCAAGCCAGAGGACCAACCCTGGTTCAATAAGGAGTGTAAAAGAGCATGCCAGGAGCAGCAGCACCAGGCGTACCTAAAAATGAGGTGCCAACCTGGGAAAGCTGCAACACAGGACTACATACATGCGAAACAGTGGAAGCAGCATGCTATAGGGGCTAAGTGATCTTACAATCAACGGATCAGATCAAAGCTCTGCAGTCCTGCCACATCCAGTCATGAATGGTGGTGGACAATTAAACAACTAACTTGGAAGAGGAGGCTCTATGAATATCCCCATCCTCAATGAGGGTGGAGCCCAGTACGCAGGTGCACAAGACAAGGCTGAAGCGTTTGCAACCATCTTCAGCCAGAGGTGCTGAGTGGATGATCCATCTCTGCCAACTCCTTAGGTCCCCACCATCACAGAAGCCAATCTTCCGCTAATTCCATTCACTCCACGTGATATCAAGAAACGGCTGAGTGCACTGGCTACAGCAAAGGCTATGGGACCCGACAACATCCCGGCTGTTGTGCTGAAGACTTGTGCTCCAGAACTAGACGCGCCTCTAGCCAAGCTGTTCCAATACAGCTACAACACCGGCATTTACCTGACAATGTGGGAATTCGCCCAGGTATGTCATGTCCACAAAAAGCAGGACAAATCCAATCCAGCCAATTACCACCCCATCAGTCTACTCAATCATCAGCAAAGTGATGGAAGGTGTCGTCGACAGTGCTATCAAGTGGCACTTATTCACCAATAACCTGCTCACCAATGATCAGTTTGGGTTCTGCCAGAACCACTCTGCTCCAGACTTCATTATAGCCTTGGTCCAAGCATGGACAGAATAGCTGGATTCCAGAGGTGAGGTGTGAGTGATTGCCCTTGACATCAAGGCAGCATTTGACTGAATGCGACATGAAGGAGCCCTAGTAGAATTGAAGTCAATGGGAATCAAGGGGAAAACTCTCCACTGAATGGAGTCACACCGAGCACTATATGGTTGTGGTTGTTGGTCAATCATCTCGGCCCCAGGACATCACTGCAGGAGTTCCTCAGGGCAGTGTCCTAGGCCAACCATCTTCAAGTGCTTCATCAATGACCTTCCCTCCATCATAAGGTCAAAAGTGGGGATGTTTGCTGATGATTGCAGAGTGTTCAGTTCCATTCGCAACTCCTCAGAAAATGAAACTGTCCATGCCCGCATGCAGCAAGACCTAGACGACATTCAGGCTTGGGCTGATAAGTGGCAGGTAACATTTGCGCCACACAAGTGCCAGGCAATGACTATCTCCAACAAGCGAGAGTCTAACCACCTCCCCATGACATTCAACGGCATTACCATTGCCAATTATCCCACCATCATCATTCTGGAGGTCACATTGACCAGAAACTTAACTGGACCAGCCACACACATACTGCGGCAACAAGAGCAGGTCAGAGGCTGGGTATTCTGCGGCGAGTGTCTCACCTCCTGACTCCCCAAAGCCTTTCCACCATCAACTAGGCACAGGTCAGGTGTGTGATGGAATACTCTCCACTTGCCTGGATGAGTGCAGCTCCAACAACACTCAACAAGCTTAATACCATCCAGGACAACGCAGCCCGCTTGATTGGCACCCCATCCACCACCTTAAACGTTCACTCCCTCCACCAGCGTACCGTGGCTGCAGTGTGTACCATCTACAAGATGCACTGCAGCAACTTGCCAAGACGACTTTGGCAGCACCTCCCAAACCCGCGACCTCTACCACCTAGAAGGACGAGGGCAGTAGGCGCATGGGAACACCATCACCTGCAAGTTCTCCTCCAAGTCGCACACTATCCTGACTTGGAAGTATATCGGCCGTTCCTTCATCGTCGCTGGGTCAAAATCCTGGAACTCCCTCCCTAACAGCACTGTGGGAGCACCTTCACCACGACTGCGGCGGTTCAAGAAGGTGGCTCACCACCACCTTGAGGGCAATTAGGGATGGGCAATAAATGCTGGCCTTGCCAGCGACGCCCACACCCTGGAACAATTTTTTAAATCCAGTTGAGGACTGTGCTTAAATTTCAGTCCAATAGGAACTATGACCAAATTGTACCATCCTTGCTGATCTCTACAGTTCCACGTAGAGCTATTGCCAGGATATTAGTAAGGAATCTCTCTGACGTCTAGCACACAGCCAAAATAATATTCAGCAAACCAATAAAAAGGCAACTACAAATAGATGGCTGTGCTTTCACAAGTGGAAAATGTGAGCTGTGCTCTGGTGTGCTTGCAAACTACTTCTTCATACTGAGCTGTGTGACAGCCTTCCCTAATTTAGCAAGAAATGGCAAGAACTGTAACCTCTGGAGAGAGAGAGAATATAAGCTCCTTTTTTTAGGAGGGAAAGGATTAAAGCTGTTTTCACGATTTACATTTCAGATGCAAATTTTATTAACTGTTGACTGCCTGAAAGCATTTGAAGACACACGATGGAAAAACTGAGGGGGAAAAAGTTACACCTTTAGCTGTTTTGTTTTGGTTGTGTATAACAATGCATGTGTGGTAAGACGGGTTTTCTATAGAATGAGTTCGACTGTCAGCCGTGACTCAGTGGGTAGCACCCTGGCCTCTGAGTCAGAAGGTTGAGAGTTCAAGTCCGACTCCAGAGACTTGAACACAAAAACCTAGGCTGACATTCCAGTGCTGCACCGACAGAGGTGCCGTCTTTCAGATGAGCCGTTAAACTGGGGCCCCGTCTGCGCGCTCAGGTGAGCGTAAAAGATCCTACGGCACTATTTTGAAAAGAAGCAGGGGAGTTATTCCCGGTGTCTTGGCCAATATTTATCCCTCAATCAACAGCACTAAAATAGATTATCTGGTCATTATCACATTGCTGTTTGTGGGAGCTTGCTGTGTGTAAATTGGCTGCCGCGTTTCCTGCATTACAACAGTGACTACACTTCAAAAGTACTTCATTGGCTGTAAAGCACTTTGGGACCTCCGGTGGTCGTTAAAGGCGCTATATAAATGCAAGTCTTTCTCTTCTCTACTTACTGGTTATCACTAGTGTAACATTATAAACTAATGTTCTGGTGCTTGTTATGCTGTGCTGAAGGGCCCGAATCTTTAAATGCTACTTCATAAACCTGCTGGAAAAACGGTTGGCCAGAGCAAGATTCCTCCTAGTACATTGGACCAATTGAAAATGCAGCAAATGTAATAACATATAATAGGAGCAGGTGTAGGCCATTCTGCCCCTCTAACCTGCTCCACCAGTCAATAAGATCATGGCTGATCTGATCTTGGCCTCAACTCCACTTTCTTGCCTGCTCCCCATAACCCTGGACTCCCCTGTAGTTCAAAAATCTGTCTATCTCCGCCTTGAATATATTCAATGACCCAGCTTCCACAGCTCTCTGGGATTGAGAATTTTAAAGATTCATGACCCTCTGAGAGAAGAAATTCCTCCTCATCTCCGTCTTAAATGGGCGACCCCTTATCCTGAAACTATGCCCCCTAGTTCTAGATTCCCCCACGAGGGGAAACATCCTCTCAGCATCTACCCTGTCTAACCCCCTCAGAATCTTATTTTTCTATAAGATCACCTCTCATTCTTCTAAACTCCAATGAGTATAGGCCCAACCTGCTCAACCTTTCCTCATAAGACAACCCCTTCATCCCAGGAATCAACCTCGTGAACCTTCTCTGAACTGCCTCCAATGCAAGTATATCCCTCCTTAAATAAGGAGACCAAAACTGTACGCAGTACTCTTGGTGTGGTCTCACCAACACCCTGTACAGTTGTAGCAAGACTTCCCTACTCTTATACTCCATCCCCTTGCAATAAAGGCCAATAATGTCGGATTCACAAACGATGAGTTAAAAGTGGAACTGTAGGAATGTACAGGACTGGAAAAGACATCTGGCTGGTGCCAGAGTTCAAAAGCACCGTGCAGAATTAACTATCTCAATTGTTTTCTTACCAAATGCCTGTCCAACATCCACTTAAAATTACTAATGTTACTGGCTTTGATTGCTGGGGACGTCCATTTTAAATGTGAATTGCTGATTTGTGTGAAATAGTTACATCTGATCCGTTACTCACCTTCCGTCTTCTGAACTTCATCTCTTAGCCCCCATTCAGAGAACAAGGGGAAATGGTAAACTGTTTGAGGTCAACTTGTCAATGCTGTTGAGCATCTTAAATACCTTGAATAAAACCCCATCTGTCTTTTCTAATGTAAACCTATTCAGCTCCTGTCGTTCAGTTGCCTGGTGCCAGGGATTAGATGGGTAGCCTTTGCTACACCTTTTCCATGTCATGATGTCCTTGCTGTAATATGGCAACCAGAACAGCGCACATTACTCTAGATGGGGATAAACCAATGCCTTATGTAGGCATACATCCTGTGATTAATTCTTTACTCTATGCACTGTATAACCCATGATTATATGTTGTGCAGGTGGTTTCATGATCTGGCCACCAGATCCTTTTCCTGTACTGTACCCTGTAGACTAGCATAAAGTTTATAATTCCAGTTTTATTTATTTCATAGTCTCATTACTTTCCAAATGACAACACTAAATTTAACTTTCAGTTTCCCGGCTCAGCTGCTCAATCTATCCAAGAATCCTCTGTGCACAATGATCCTGCCTTTGTTTGCGACCCTCCTACCCGCCACAGCCTCCTTCGTGTCATGATCAAACTTTGACAGTTTTGTGTCTCTTCCCACTTCCAAATCATCAACTCACAATGTGAGTAGCAATGGTCCGAGCACTGACCCTTGGGCACTTAACTGGTCACTTCCCTCTGCTCCCTTGTGCAGCTGGTGGCCAGTGCACTTCAATGGCTGCCCATGTATTCCATACTTTTCTACCTTATTGAGCAACCTCCTATGTGGCATTGTATCAACCCTTCACTGAATTTTAGATGAACAGTGTTCATGAAGTTCCTTTTAGCCACAAGCTCTGGTATCTCAAAGAATTCTAACGGGTTTATGGAGAATCATTGTCGTTGCCCCCTGCCCCCCAGAAAGCTATGCTGCTGTGCCCTGATAACTTCATGCTTCTCTAGGTGTCTCGCGATTCCCTTTTTCAGGATGGCCCCCAACATGTTACCCATGATCTGTCTGGCTGGCCACTCTTAATTTCCGGGATGTGCATTTTTGCTTTTTTTTAAAAATACATAAAGGCGTTTGTATCCTTCTCTCAATCTTGGGTACAACTCTTAATTCTAATCATTTCCTAACTATCCCAGCCAAAAATTGACTGACTTGTCAGCCATTGGTTTTGACGGCCATTTCCTTTCGTGCCCTTGTGTGCAGGTCATTCAGCCTTGGGCCTTATTCTCCTTCATTGTCTTCAATGTTTCTGTCATTTCCTCAGTAATTACTGTTGTCCTTAATGTTTTCTCCCCATTTCTTGGAAAATCAACCCTCATTTCTGAGAGAGAATCGTAGAGTTTTAAGACAGAGGTAGATGAAGTATCTGGAAAAAGCATCTATCCTGAAGTCTTTTTAATTGCTAATTGTGGAAGAAACATAGAAGATAGGAGCAGGAGTAGGCCATTCGGCCCTTCGAGCCTGTTCCGCCATTCAATGAGATCATGGCTGATCATCCAATTTCAGTACCCTGTCCCTGCCTTCTCCCCATATCCCTTGATCCCTTTAGCCTCAAGAAATATATCCAACTCTTTCTTGAATATATTTAATGAACTGGCCTGCACCGCCCTCTGTGGCAGAGAATTCCACAGGTTCACCACACTCTGGGTGAAGAAATTCCTCCTCATTTCAGTCCTAAATGGCTTACCCCTTATCCTTAGACTATGACCCCTGGTTCTGGACTCCCCAGCCATCAGAAACATTGTTCCTGCATCTAGTCTGTCCAGACCTGACAGAATTTTATAGGTTTCGATGAGATCCCCCCTCAATCTTCTAAACTCCAGTGAGTATAAGCCCAATCGACACAATCTCTCCTTATACGTCATTCCTGCCATCCCAGGTATCAGCCTGGTGAATCTTCGCTGCACTCCCTCCATGGCAAGAACGTCCTTCCTCAGGTAAGGTGACCAAAACTGCACACAATACTCGAGGTGCGGTCTCACCAAGGCCCTGTACAACTGTAGCAAGACATCCTTGTTCCTGTACTCGAACCCTCTTGCGACGAAGGCCAACATACCATTTGCCTTCTTAACCGCCTGCTGCACCTGCATGCTTACCTTCAGCGACTGGTGCACAATAACACCCAGGTTTCTTTGCACTTCCCCTTCTCTCAATCTATTGCCATTCAAATAATAATCTGCCTTCCTGTTTTTGCCACCAAAGTGGATAACCTCACATTTATCCACATTATAGTGCATTTGCCATGTTTCTGCCCAATCACCCAACCTGTCCAAATCGTACTTGCGTTTCACGACATCCTCCTCACAGCTTACCCTCCCACCCAGCTTTGTATCGTCTGCAAATTTGGAGATATTACATCCAATTCCCTCGTCCAGATCATTAATATATATTGTGAACAGCTGGGGTCCTCGGACCGATCCTTGCGGTACCCCACTCGTCACTGCCTGCCACTCGGAGAACGACTCGTTTATTCCAACTCTTGGCTTTCTGTCCGCCAACCAGTTCTCTATCCAAGTCAATACCTTGCCCCCAATCCCATGTGCCTTAATTTTGCACGCTAATCTCTTATGTGGGACCTTATCGAAAGCCTTCTGAAAGTCCAAATACACCACATCCACTAGTTCTCCCTTATCTATTTTACCAGTTACATCCTCAAAAAATTCCAGTAGTTTAGTCCAGCATGATTTACCGTTTGTAAATCCATGTTGACTTTGTCCGATCCTGTCACTGCTTTCCAAGTGCTCTGCTATTACATCTTTTATAATAGACTCTAGCATTTTCCCCACTACCGATGTCAGGCTTACCGGTCTATAATTCCCCGCTTTTTCTCTACCGCCTTTTTTGAATAGTGGGGTAACATTAGCTACCCTCCAATCCATGGGTACTGTTCCAGAGTCTATCGAGTTCTGGAAGATGACCAGCAATGCATCTACTATCTCTAGGGCCACTTCCTTAAGTACCCTGGGATGTAGACCTTCAGGCCCTGGGGATTTATCGGCCTTCAGTCCCATCAATTTTCCTAACACCATTTCCCTACAAATACTGATTTCTTTCAGTTCCTCCCTTTCATCAAACCCTATGTTCCCCGACATCTCTGGGAGGTTATTTGTGTCCTCCTTTGTGAAGACAGAACCAAAATATGTATTTAGTTGGTCTGCCATTTCCTTGTTTCCCATTATAAATTCCCCTGATTCTGACTGCAAGGGACCTACGCTTGACTTCACCAATCTTTTTCTCTTCACATATCTATAAAAGCTTTGAGTCAGTTTTTATGTTCCCTGTTAGCTTACTCTCATATTCTATTTTCCCTTTCTTAATTAATTAATCCCTTTGTCCTCCTTTGTTGACTCCTAAACTGCTCCCAATCCTCAGGAGTATTGCTTTTTCTAGCCTTCTTTCATGAGTAGCATTGGTTTCAAAATTAAATTGTCCAGGATGTCCACCATTTTGGGCTGCCTAATTCCACCCTTCTGCCTTTCCTTGACTCCGTTTACTCCAGATGTACTTAAAGGAGCATTTTATGCTCCCTCCAGTCCTAATCTTGCGCCTCAATTTTTTTTGGAAGCTCAATTTTTTTTAATGTTCTTCTTTATCCTTGTACTCATGTCTGTCTATCACAGATCCTGAAGATCTATATTTGAAGTGCATACCCTCCTTTCTTGACCTATTCCTTGCATTATCTCCTTTTGTTGCTTCTGGCTTTCCTCTTGCTCCTATTGTTTCTTACCCAGCGGTGTGCATTAACGTTGCAATTGCAGCATGGTGCATTGAAAAATTTACCACGACTCCGCTACACTTTGCCCTTCTAATATATTTTAGTCCAGCTTCATAAAGGAAAAGCAGGTGTGGTAGCTCTGTTAATAAAGGATGAGATCAGTGCAGTAGTGAGAAATTTATATTGGCTCAAGATCAAGATGTAGAATCAGTTTGGGTGGCGATAAGAAATAATAAGGGAAAGAAGTCAGTGGTGGGAGTAGTCGAAAGTGGCTACACTGTAGGACAGAGCATAAAGCAAGAAATAATGGAGGCTTGTAAGAAAAGTACTGCAATAATCATGGGCGATTTTAATCTTCGTATTGATTGGACAAATCAAATTAGCCAAGATAGCCTTGAAGAGTTCATAGTGTATTTGGGATGGTTTCTTAGAACAATATGTTGTGGAACCAACCAGGGAGCAGGCTACCTTAGATCTGGCACTGTGTAATGAGACAGGATTAATTAATCTCATAGAAAGGATCCTCTAGGAAAAAGTGATCATAGCATGATAGAATTTCAAATTCAGTTTGAGGGTGAGAAAGTTGGGTCTCAAACCAGTGTCCTGAACTTAAATAAAGGCAATTACAAAGGTATGAAGGCATAGTTGGCTAAAGTTGACTAGAAAAATAGATTAAAGGGTAAGACGGTAGATAAGCATTTAAGGAGATATTCATAACTCTCAGCAAAGATATATTCTAGTGAGAAGGAAGGACTTTGAGAAGGATGAACCATCTGTGGCTAACTAAGGAAGTAAAGGATGGTATCAAATTGAAAGCCAAAACATGCAATGTTGCAAAGTTTAGTGGTAGGCAATTTTTAGAAACCAGCAAAGGATGAGTTTAAAAAAAAAAAAAAAAAATAGATTGAGAGTAAACTAGCAAATATAAAAACAGACAGTAAGAGCTTCTACAGGTATATAAAAAGGAAGAGAGTAACTAAAGTAAACGTTGGTCCCCAAGAGGATGAGACTGGGGAATTAATAATGGGAAACAGAAATGGCACAGACTTTGAACAAATATTTTGTATCAGTCTTCACGGTAGAAGATACTAAAAGCATCCCAATAGTAGATAATCAAGGGGCTATAGGGAGGGAGGAACTTAAAACAATCACTATCACTAGAGAAAAAGCACTCAGTAAAATAATGGGACTAAAGGTGGACAAGTCCACTGGACCTGATGACCTGCATCCTAGGGTCTTAAAAGAAGTGGATGCATTGGTTGCAATCTACCAAAATTCCCTGGATTCTGAAGAGGTCCCAGCAGATTGGAAAACCGCAAATGTAACACCCCTATTTCAGAAAGGAGGGAGACACAAAGCAGGAAACTATAGACCAGTTAGCCTAACATCTGTCATTGGGAAAATGCTGGAGTCCTTCATTAAGGAGGTAGTAGCAGGACATTTAGAAAATCATAATACAATCAAGCAGAGTCCACATGGTTTTATGAAAGGGAAATCGTGTTTGACAAATTTATTAGAGTTCTTTTGAGGATGTAATGATCAGGATGAATCAAGGGGAACCAGTAGATGTAGTGTATTTAGATTTCCAAAAGGCATTCGATAAGGTGCCACATAAAAGGTTACTGCACAAGATAAGAGCTCACTGTGTTGGGGGTAATATATTAGCATGGATAGAGGATTGGCTAAGTTTAAAGAAAACAGTCGGGATAAATGGGTCATTTTCCGGTTGGCAAACTAACTAGTGGGGTGCCACGGGGATCAGTGCCAAGGCCTTAACTATTTACAATCTATATTAATGACTTGGATGAAGTGGACTGAGTGTAATGTAGCCAAACTTGCTGCTGATACAAAGATAGGTGGGAAAGCAAGTTGTGAGGAGGACACATAATCTGCAAAGGGTTAAGTAAGTGGGCAAAAATTTGGCAGATGGGGTATAATGTTGGAAAATGTGAGGTTATCCACTTTGGTTGGAAAAATAAAAAAGCAAATTGAGAGAGATTACAAAATGCTGCAGTACAAAGGGATCTGGGGGTCCTCGTACATGAAACATAAAGTTAGCATGCAGGTACAGCAAGTAATTAGGAAGGCAAATGGAATGCTGGCCTTTATTGCAAGGGAGTTGGAGTATAAAAGCAGGGAAGTCCTGCTACAACTGTACAGGGTATTGGTGAGACCACACCTGGAGTACTGCGTACAGATTTGGTCTCCTTATTTAAGGAAGGATATACTTGCATTGGAGGCAGTTCAGAGAAGGTTCACGAGGTTGATTCCTGGGATGAAGGGGTTGTCTTATGAGGAAAGGTTGAGCAGGTTGGGCCTATACTCATTGGAGTTTAGAAGAATGAGAGGTGATCTTATTGAAACATAAGATGCTGAGGGGACTTGACAAGGTGGATGCAGAGAGGATGTTTCCCCTCGTGGGGGAATCCAGAATTAGGGGACATAGTTTCAGAATAAGGGGTCAACCATTTAAGACCGAGATGAGGAGGAATTTCTTCTGAGGGTGGTGAATCTGTGGAATTCTCTACCCCAGAGAGCTGTGGAGGCTGGGTCATTGAATATATTTAGAGTGGAGATACAGATTTTTGAACGTTAAGGGAGTCCAGGGTTATGGGGAACGGGCAGGGAAGTGGAGTTGAGGCCAAGATCAGACCAGCCATGATCTTGTTGAATGGCGGAGCAGGCTCGAGGGGCCGAATGGCCTACTTATGCATGTTCTAAAGTATGTTCTAACTGCTTTCTCATTTTCCCCCAACTTCTACTCTTTGAAAATCTAAAGTCTTCATTGTACTCCTATATCCCTGGCGAGTCTGCCACCAAATGCAATTGTAGTCTTGGTTTTTAACATGTTCCCTAGCTTTGGCATTCAATCATCTCTGCTTTGTTGCATGAAACCAGATCCAGAGTTGCCATCCCCTTGTGCTCTTTAACCATCTGGGTCAAAAGACAGTTTGTGGCATTATTCAGGAAGTAAATCTCTTGGCTCTTTTTCCCACCTTGGTTAACCCTGGTAAATTAAAATCCCCCTGGACAATTGTATTCATATTCAAAATGCCACCCTAATCTCTCTGCATAGCTCAGCAGCCATAGTCTCACTCTGATTTGGTGTTCCTCTCCTTGCCATACTAGTTTTAATTGTATTCCCTGATATTTTGAAGATTAAGGGGTGATTTGATTGAAGTTTTCAAGATAGATAGAGAGAAACTATTTCTGCTGGTTGGGGATTCTAGGACTAGGGAACATAGTCTAAAAATTAGAGCCAGACCTTTCAGGAGTGAAATTAGGAAACACTTCTCCACACACAGGGTGGTAGAAGTTTGGAACTCTCTTCCGCAAATGGCAATTGATGCTGGGGGGTCAATTGTTAATTTTAAATCTGATATTGATAGATTTTTGTTAACCAATGGTATTCAGAGATATGGGGCAAAGGCGGGTATATGGAGTGAGGTCGCAGATCAGCCATGATCTCATTGCATGGCAGAGCAGGCTCGAGGGGCTGAATGGCCTCCTCCTGTTCCTATGTTCCTAATTCATCCCCACCCGTTCTATTCATTTTCTCTGCCCATACGTTTCAGGTGAAGGCAATCCAGTTTTAGAGCCTCCTCCTGTCCTACCATGTGACACAGTGCCTCTGCACCATGTCCCTAGCCACATACTTACCTGCCTAATCCTATCCTGCCTCTGCTGTCCAGCACAAAGTCCATGAATTGATTGGATTTTTTTTTGGAAATCTTGCACTCCTGTCAATTCTCTTCAATCAAAATGCAGTGTAGACGTATATCCCAAATGGCAGTCACCGTGCACTTGAATGCCCATTAGTGGAGCCCTCCAAGCATTGTAAGCACATGGTGTAGCTTGGCTCTGCTGCTCCACAAGTGGAGCTTGTGCTTTGTAAAACTACTGCAAGAGGAACGCAAGTAGAAATGCCATCAGATGGGGATTCATTTTGAGTCCGCTTTGATTCTTGTTCTAATAACGTACCCCAGTAGTTGCTCATCAGAAAGAGATGAGGTGGCTTTCTTATTGCTGATTTCAGGATCAATGCTGTGACCCTAGGGCACTATAACTGACTATAATTAGACCAGGTTAAGTGCTAATTCTGTAGTGTTTTGTTTCAGGTGTGTGATGTTGCCCAACCCTAATTGTCTCGTGCGTATGTGGCTCAGTGGGCAGTACTGTCACCCCTGAGTCAGGTGGGTTCAAGTCTCACTCCAGAGATTTGAGCACAAAAATCTAGGCTGACACTCCAGTGCAGTACTGAGGGAGTGCTGCACTGTTGGAGGTGCTGTTTTTCAGATGAGACGTTAAACTGAGGCCCTGTCTGCCCTCGCATTGATGTAAAAGATCCCGTGGCACTATTTCGAAGAAGAGCAGGGGTGTTACCTCCGGTGTCCTGGCCAATATTTATCCCTCAATCAACATAACAAAAAACATTATCTGGTCATTATCACTTTGCTGTTTGTGGGAGCTTGCTGTGTGCAAATTGGGTGCTGCGTTTCCCACATTACGACAATGACTCCACTTCAAAAGTACTTCTTTCGTTGTAAAGCACTTTGTGACATCCTGAGGTCGTGAAAAGTGCTATAGAAATGCCAGTCTGACTTATGGTTATCTCTTGTCTTTATCCATTAGGCAACTATTTCTGTCTCCAACTCGAGCTTTCTTAAAAAGTGAACACGTTCGTGAATTTTTCCTTGGGAAGTCATCTGACTACAGTCAGCACCACAGTAAGTGACCAACATTATGCAAGATTGCGGAAATCTTTTCATGAAATAAACATGGAGTGTGTGCATGCTTCATCTGTTTCCTTGCAGGAGCATTGTAAAATACAACTCGGCCTCCAGGTGTTTTTATTTTTATTTAATCTTGAGCTTCCCTTGACTCAGCTAGTTAAAAGTGAGAACTGGAAACCTGAAAAACACAACGTTAGAAATACACTGGCCAATCGGCATCTGTAAAGAGAAACGGTGTCGCTCTTCATCAGAACTGAGAACTAAAAGATAAGCAAGCACGTTAGTACAGTCAGGAGGAAGGGACAACAGCAGGCACTCCAATCACATGAGGGAGTTAATGCGCTTAATGATCTTCAAGTTGCTTAATAGAAAACTTTACATGACTATTCAACTCTTTAAATTGTTGTCTGATCAGAGTACCTATTTCATCTGTTTTTTTCCAACCTTCCGAAAATGCATGCTTTGTTTTCAGTTTTGATATAGTTTACAGCCAAAACATTAATTTGTGTCAGCTATGGCTCCGTAGGTAGCGCACTCGCCTCTGAGTCAGAAGGTTGTGAGTTCCAAGTCCCCACTCCAGCGACTCGAGCACAAAAATCTAGGCTGACACTCTCAGTGCAGTACTGAGGGAGTGTTGCACTGTTGGAGATGCCGTCTTTCGGATGAGACATTAAACTGAGGCCCCGTCTGCTCTCTCAGGTAGACGTAAAAGATCCCATGGTACTATATCGAAGAAGAGCAGGGAGTTATCCCTGGATCCTGGGGCCAATGTTTATCCCTCAATAGACATCACTAAAACAGATGATCTGGTCATTATCACATTGCTGTTTGTGGGAGCTTGCTGTGCGCAAATTGGCTGCTGCGTTTCCTACATTACAACAGCGACCACACTTCAAAGTGCTTCATTGGCTGTAAAACGCTTTGGGGCTCCCTGTGGTCGTGAAAGGTGCTATATAAATGCAAGTTTTTTTCTTCTCCCGAGCACTCTTTTTATTGATCATGAGTAGCTGAGCCATTCAAACGAGAAAGATCTTGTGGTCTGATCTCGAAACTCTCTGGAGTTAGCTGCTCTAGGGTGGGGAGTTGGTGTTAAAATTGGCCTTGATGTGTCTGGGTTAAGGGGGGCTTGGGGGCAGGAATTGACCAGGTATCTGACCTGAATTGCAGTTCCAGTACTCGTACTGGGACTGTGTGGATGTCCTATGAAGATGGCGTCAGGGTTGGCTGTGATGCCTCGGCATCAGAATAGCAAAAACAACTTGCATTTGTATAGTGCCTCTAGCATAGAAAAATGTCCCAAGACACTTCACTGAGGTATAAGAAAAATTGGATGCCAAGCTAAAGGAGTAAATATGTGGGGGATGAGTGACCACTAGCCTTGTTGAAGAGTTGGGCTCCAAGGAGAGTCTTGGAGGAGTTAGAGAGGCAGAGAGATTTAGGGAGGGAATTCCAGCACACTGAGGCCTAAGTTGATGAATGTAAAACTGCCAGTGATGGTGAAGAAAGAGCAGGTGTCTGAGGTGGGAGTCGGGAATGGAGAGTTTGGTGGTTGTAGTGCTGAAGGAGATTACAAAGATGAGAAGGAGCAAGGCCATGGAGGGATTTAAACACACAAGGTTGAGAATTTTAAAGTTGTGGCTTTGGAGGACTGGAAGCCAATGTAGATTGGTGTGGGGTGACTGGGATGATGTGTGTTAGATTAGAAGCGGCAGCGTTTTAGATGAGCTGGTGTTTGGGTGTAGGATGTACAGGTGAGCATTGGAATAGTCAGGTCTGGCGGTGACTAAGCAAGGATGAAGGTTTCAACAGCAGGTGGGCTGAGGTAGGGGTGGAGGAATGTTCTCTCCTCAAAGAAAAGCAGAGTGAGCTACTTAAGGGTGTCCAAGGCATCTGGAGCTCTAGCTGAAGGAGAAACTGACATCTTGAAACCTTTTCATTGCAGAAAGGTGAGACTTTTTTTTACAGTTGTGTGTGTGAACCTGTAATTAGCTTGAATTAACAAAGGGCTTTACTGTTGTTTCACTGGAGTGTTATAAACACGGTAAGATGTTTTAAATTGCATCTTAATTTCTTTTGCAGCTAATTTACAGCCAGCGTTAAAGTTGTCCAAGTCTGCAGAACACTTCAAAGAAGACAGTTCTGAGGCTTCCAGCCAGGAAGAAGGTACTTGGCTTTACATACTGTGCGCCGTGTGCTTTTAACCCTTGCCCTGCTAATCAATTGGGAATTTATATTGGTAATATTAGTGTGTACCAGCACTTTGTAGTTCCTTCTAGGTGTACTGTTAAGGAAAGCATTGCCTGACTTGTGGTATTTGTGTCACGAGCGATGATGACAATAACTGTGTCCACAGCGAATAATGTGGGGAAGAAGCGCAGCAAAGTTGGCCACTAGTCTCTTAATTGGATTGTGGGGCCCTTGACCTGAAAAGAGCACCACGTGGAGTATGAACGCTGCAATGTGCAGTGCCTATTTTCCGTTAACTAGTATTTGTTTCTGTTGTAACACTTTTTACAAGTCTTTCCAGTTCTGGGTTTCAGCCCCTTTGAACTTGGGTGAGACGAGAGAAGTAAACTGACCATAGAACTTTTTCTTTCTCTCACCACTTCTTGGGGGGGCCCCCCCCCCCCCCCCCCCCCAAAATAAATCTCTAAACTGCCACTGTTAATATAAACGTTTTGACATTTCTGGGTAGGCAAAGAATCAAGTTAAATGCATGTTTTTAGCCAAGTGGTGGTCGCTGTGCTAATGCAGTTGAAGTTAATGTGGTGCTTAATTTGATCAGCTGGCGGTGCTGTTGTGTGAAAAATATTACTAGGTTCAAATCGCATTTTTAAAGAAATAGTCTGAGGCCGTACAATTTTCTTCTCTCAAAAAAAAAAAAAAAGTGGAGCCGAGAATGGAGTCTTAACTGATGGTGATTCTGTTCTGTCCGCAACCTTTTGTCACATCTCAGACAGTGGGCTGGCTAGTTAACTCGTGAGCTGAAGTTTAAAAAAAAAAAAAAAAAAAATTCAATACGTGTCTGTAATTTGAAATAAATGTGGCATTGTGAAGCTTCATCTCCAGTGTTCTCTTTACCATAACTTGTTAACATTCCAGTGGTCTATCATGTCTCTGCTCTGATCAATGTAGTCAATTTCTACTTTTTTTATTATTTGTTCACGGGATGTGGGCGTCGCTGGCAAGGCCAGCATTTATCGCCCATCCCTAGTTGCCCTCGAAGGTGGTGGTGAGCTGCTTTCTTGAACCGCTGCAGTCCGTGTGGTGAAGGTGCCCCCACAGTGCTGTTAGGGAGGGAGTTCCAGGATTTTGACCCAGCGACGATGAAGGAACGGCCGATATCTTTCCAAGTAGGGGTGGTGTGTGACTTGGAGGGGAACTTGGAGGTGATGGTGTTCCCATGCGCCTGCTGCCCTTGTCCTTCTAGGTGGTAGAAGTCGTGGGTTTGGGAGGTGCTTTGGTCATTTCTCATCCTGACTTTCCAGCCCTTCCAAGGCACCATTTCTTTCGAGCAAGGGGTAGCTGAGTAAGAAATGCAATTCGAGGCAACCTGCTTTTTGTTCAGAAAACAAATTAAAGAGCTACAGATAATGCATTTGTCACTAGAAAATCCTTTCAAATCAGGGGGAGGGAAATTGACCATTCAACGATTGGTTACTTTAAGGTGGAAAAGTTTGGTAGATCATTTGTAAATGTGATTTTTGATATTTCTCTAGATGGGCAACAGCAAGCGATTCATCATAAGAAAAACATAGGGAAAACGATAGGTTGCAGGTAAGTCAAGTAAAGTCGAGTTTTTCTCCTGTTAAAGCTGACCTGTAGGGATGGTTCTAGTTGAGGCTGAAGTCATTGTTAGCTTTGCAATTCAAAAGAATGAGAAACCTTTTGAAAGTTTTCATTTTTTTTTTACCTCGTGAAGTTACTTGAATTTTGGGTTTAATTTAGCAATACTCTGGCACTTTGCCTGTAGAAGGGTTTTGTTGAAGTGGTGGAATATTTTGTAAGGCGTGTTTGCCAATTGTGTATAAGTGGTGTACTTTAAACTTTGTACACCTGTACCCTCCATTTCAAACAAAATGGATTTATAAAGTGCAGAAAAACTTTGTAGTTTTATGAAGATTTTCTAATTGTCCTTCTAAAGGACTTTGTTTCACATTTTTCAATGTAAATGTAAGGACATTTACATTGTCACTTCTCCATTCCTACAAATGCAAAAATGGTGCCAGAATTCTGACCTTTGGCATTTACTCTTTTTTTGTATGTTTAAATACTGCAGCTAAGCTCTGGGTGAAGCTTACTTTCAATTAGTAAGACTCGCTGGGTCTCTTCAACTGTCCAGTAGCAGTAACTGGCTCTCTTGGGGTCAGCAGGCTTTTTAAAATAATTTTGTAAATTCAATAGAAATGGGAGTGGGAATAGAGAAGGACAAATCATTAACAAAAATCAAACCTTTTTAAGAGGACTGTGGCTAAATTCAGTATTCATGGTGCGTACTTCCGCTGCCCATTACACTGAATTAAAATGTTTTTATTGTTGATGGGGGAGATCTTTAGTGACGCACACTCACTGACACAACTGCAGGTCATGTTTAATGATCATTCCATTGTGTTTTTTGGTTTCCTCAACATTTCTCTTTTCCTTACAGCGTCTCTGGTGTAAAATCTCCAGGGGATGGTGTGGGCTTACAGCACTCTGAACAGAATGGTGTACTGGACTGGAGGAAAAGGAACTACAGTATGAAACACAACGCTGACCACTGTACAGCAGTGCTGGAACATGTGGGTGTGAAATTTTGCTTGACCAAATTCATGAGTCTTTTTAATGCGCACACTGAACTTTCTCTACTGCATGGCTGTCCTTCATATCTCCATAATTACTATCCAGCACTTCTGTATTGAATACTTTTTTACCTTCTCTGCAACCGCCCCCACCCCTGTGATTTTTCTTTTAAATTGAGTAATCTTGCTTAACAACTGAAGTGTTGCTTTCCCCTGGGGAGGGAGACCAGCTATTTCAGGGCTCTACAGTCAACACAGAACTGATCGGTTGACACAGACCCATCAATGAGTGACTCCCGTTACCCATCTAGTACTGAAATGTCCTGCCTTGGGCACCTTGCCATTCCAGGACAGGAGAGAGTACATGTTGTAATTACAGGAAACTTTGTGATATCCGGCACTGACGGGACCGAGCTGTTGCCGTCCCATCAAAACTGCCGGACAAACCAGCGCTAATGTTGAAACATACGGAGCTTATCTGGCAACAAACCCTGTGCTTCTAAACAGTCGGCCGTACCTTGCAAGCGTCTCTGTAGCTTAGCAACAGCTTCAGCTAGACGTTGCAGAGCCTGACTGGTGGGGAAAAAAAAGCAACGAAAAGAAAAAAAACTTACTGAACCGACTCCTGAACTTTGCCGGTGGATCGAGCAAGTTTCCTGTACTCCTTATACGGTCGAGTTCAAGTTCCTAATCTTGGGTGAGGTTGTCTGATGAATTTCGGTGGACTGGAAGAAATCTGAAACTTCTAACAGATTTATACGAAAGTGTTCCCATCTTTCTACTTGATCGGATTAATTATTTTGAAAGTGCTACTTCCCTCTTATACACAGGCACACGCTGTTCTGCCTCCCTTAGCAATGCTGGCATTCCAGGCATCCAGTGTTGCCAATAATGACGAAGTGTTACACGTAGTATCACTCGTTGCCGCCTCATTTACGTGCACCCATATTTGAGCAGGCACTTCTGGCCTCCAGTGGAAATGACTCTAGAAAATCTGACTCTGGCAAGGAAATGGGCAAGGATCTGATTCAAAACCAATTTTCTGCCACCGTCCACCCCAGTACTGCCAAAAAACTGTTGTAACGGCAGCGGGAAACATTACCTAATATGTAGTATAATAGCTAAATCACAGTCTCTGCACTCTGGAATGAAATAAAAACATGTTCCCGCACGCTTGCTGCGTTTTGGCTTGAAGGCTGCAGTGTTCAGTGCGTCACCTTAAAGTCCTGCGACATCTATGTCTCCCTGCAGAAGCCTTTACCCAAAAAAGTCTGCTCTAAAGCTATTTTGGAGCGTACATGGAACATTAACTTCCCATTGCAACCCCAAAAGCTTGATTTGTATTTTTGTGAAAATTATTATGGATAGTTCTAATGTTGAATTGAAAGAAATGAAAATTTGATTTTCTTCTATACTACAAACTCTACCCAGCATCTTGATCTTTGAATGTGGTACCGTATGCCAACAAAGGCCCAGCTTGGATAGATTTCACTGTGGGGCTTCTCGGAATTGATTTTTTTCTCCATTTCCTCACCGGCTTCCATTACGTACTGCTTACCAGCAAGATGATTGGAGATTTTTGGGGTTGAGCTGGGTTCAATTTATAAAGGTGGTTATCAATGTTGGCACTGAGTTGAGAACTCTTAAATTAATGGGAAATTATTTTGCAATCTGGAATGTTGTGGTTGGTATAACTTGGGTTAATTGTTGATTTGGTGGGCGAGAGGTGTAAAAGGAACGCCCTTAAGTTGTAGACTAGGATTTTATATTCGCTTGCCGAAAGCGAACATTAAACCTGGAGCATGAAGCATAAGGAGGGAGACTGGACAAAAGTAGAACTTGATGGTAAGGTGGAAGTGATAAATAAATTGCATCTCGTTTGGCTGGGCATACAAGGAAGAGGTGAAGAGGATGTGTTCTGGCTGGAAATATTTAATCCTCTCCAGAGAAGGCGTACAGCATGGGACGTAAACACTGAGGCTAGGGTGCAGCTGGCAATTCTTTATGGGGCCGTGAGTTTGGCCCGGTGAAAGCACTGAAGCAGAAACTGGATGTTTCTGGCATGTGCTGTGCAAGGGGAGATGAGTGAGGAGTGACTCGAGTGCAGTAATAGCATGATGGTGAATATTGACCCATATAGATCAGTAGATCCCAAGTTGGATTCCCAGTCCCTGCTCATGTTGGTTAGCAGTTGGGGAGCTATCATTTACCCTGAGCAAGGGAGAGGGGGAAATCGGCCAGGAATCCCATTCCTGATTTGCCATCCAATGACCCCTGCTAGTGGGTGGGTGTATATCTGATGGGATAGAATTTGGCTTGATGCTTTCACGCCAAAATAGTCCATTGACACTCGCTGTCTGGACTTGCGTATGAAGATTGAGCACTTCTGCGAAGTACCAAAAAACTGTTGGTGCCTCTTAGGACCATAATCCCAACAGGAGTAAACTTCTTTCCCACATCCTTCCCAAATGTTCTCGTTTTTCTCTCCCCTGCTGAAAGTGCTGCCTTAAAAAAGGAAGGATAAGTGAGACCTATATTGTGACTGATAACCATGTGCAATGGACTAGTTATCAATGAACACTACAATCTTGCATTGTTAAAGGGTTCACTTCTATATGTATTCTACTACAGGGAAGATGGAAAGCATTTGAAAGCGAATCATAAAATGATACAGCACAGAAGGAGGCCATTCGGCCCATTGTGCCTGTGCTGGCTCTTTGGTAGAGCTCTCCAATTAGTCCCACTTCCCCAGCTCTTTCCCCACAGTCCTGCAAATTTTTCCCTTCAAGTATTTCTCCAATTCCCTTTGAATGTAACTTTTGAATCTGCTTCCACCGCCCTTTCAGGCAGCGCATTCCAGATCACAACTCGCTGCGTAAAAACAAAATGGTTCCTCATGTCGCCTCTGGTTCTTTTGCCAATAACCTTAAATCGGTGTCCTCTGGTTACCAACTCTTCTGCCACTGGAAACAGTTTCTCTTTATTTACTCTATCAAAACTATCCATGATTTTGAACACCTTTATTAAATCTCCTCTTAACCTTCTCCGCATAACTCAAGTCCCTCACTCCTGGTACCACTTTAGCAAATCTCCTGTGCACCCTCTCCTAGGCCTTGGCATCCTAAAGTGTGGTGCCCAGAATTGAACACAATACTCCAGCTGAGGTCTAACCAGTGTTTTATAAAGGTCTTGCATAACTTCCTTGCTTTTGTACTCTACTCCTCTATTAATAAAGCCAAGGATCCCGTAGGCTTTTTTAACAGCCTTCTCAACTTGTCCTGCCACCTTCAAAGATTTGTGTACATACACCCCCAGGTCTCTCTCTCTCTGCACCCCCTTTAAAATTGTACCATTTAGTTTATAATGTAATGTAGAACTTCAGAGAGTTTAAAGAAGTGAATTGTGAGAGATTTTGCATCAGACTGTTATCCACAGGGTGTTTTATACAACATGGTACCAAGTTTTGCTGTAAACAAATGCTGGTTTAGAATGTTGGAGTATAGCGTACGCACAGCGAAAAATACAGCAGTTCTGATTACAGTTATTCCTGTGTCTCAGCTGGTGCTATTCTTTATTTACTGTGTCTCCAGATACTCAAATGGATTTCTGATTATGCGTTTTTTTCCCTCCCTGTCCGTTGTAGTGTTTGTCGGAAGATAAAAGAAATTCTTCACCTGGGAGTAAGAAGCTGAACACTCAGACAGACATGTATGTATTAGTAAAGATGCTGGGTGAGGGTTAAATGTTCTCTTGCTGTTTTATTTTGTTTAAAATAAGTATTAAGGGAGGTAAGGAACTCTAGCTTTAAGGGCTGGGGAAAGAATGAGTTGGAATAGAAAGGTGTAAGTCTTTATTTCAGGTCAGAGAGGAGGAAAAGGCAAGTAGTAGGTTGAGCTGCAGCAACTGACTGTTGTCCTTGGGCTGGGGAGCTGAAATGACTGCTTGGGTTCCTGGTCCTGATTGCTGGCCATTGATCCCTGTTGGACAGTGCTTGGGTAAGGATTGGATCAAACATGGCTGCACTACCCAACATGCTTGTAGGAGGCTTCTAACGCACTCTGTTAAGCTTATTCATGAAGAATGGCACTGAAGTATTGGCTGGCTCCAATTCAACTATCCTTACATAACAAATGAATTAGGAGCAGGAGTCGGCCATTCGGCCCCTGGAGCCTGCTCCGCCATTCAATAAGATCATGGCTGACCTTTACCTCAACTCCACTTTCCTGCCCGATCCCCATATCCTTGATTCCCTTAGTGCCCAAGAATCTATCGATCTAACTATTTTTTGAATATACTCAACAAGTGAGCATCCACAGCCCTCTGGGGTAGAGAATTCCAAAGATTCACCACCCTCTGAGTGAAGAAATTTCTCATCAAAAAAGGGGCAGTAGCAGCATGGATACAAAATTGGCTGAGGGATGTAAAACAGTTGTGATTGGCTGTTTTTTTGGACTGGCGGGAGGTGTACAGTGGCGATCAGTAAACAGTGAGGAGGAGAGTGATAGACTTCAAGAAGATGTAGACCGGCTGGTGGAATGGGCTGACACATGGCAGATGAAATTCAACGCCGAGAATTGTGAGGGTGATACATTCTGGTAGGAAGAACGAGGAGTGGCCGTATATACTAAATGGTGCAAATTTAAAGGGGGTGCAAGAACCGAGAGACCTGGGGGGGTTTGTGCGCAAATCTTTGATGGTGGCAGGACAGGTTAACAAAGCAGTTAATAAAGCACATGGGGTCCTGGGCTTTATAAATAGAGGCAGAGAGTACAAAAAGCAGGAAGTTATTACAACCTATATAAAACACTAGTTTGGCCCCATGGAGCCGGCTACACGTGATTGCTGTGCAGCTAAAGGGGAACATTGGCAATCATTGAGAAACACTTTGGAGTTGGGCAAAGAGAAAGGAGTAATTAGTCTTTCTATGATCCATTCCTAATTATTTTATTCTTTTGCTTTTTAACAGCAGTAAAAACAAGGCGGACCGAGGGAGCCACAGGACACCCGTTAGTAATGGTATTCTGAGAATTCCACCTGTGCAGCATGTGTGGACTGGGCCAGGAAAAGGTAAGAACTTTGGTCATCCACGTCACGCCCTTAACCATCAAGAATAAGGACAATAGTCCGAGTTAGAGGGCATGGGGATAATTGGCTCCAAGTGGGGGTGGGGAGAGCTGATGGAAGGGAAGAGGTGCTGGTGGGTGAGGGAATTAACATTTTTAGGGGAGGTTAGGTTAAAGCCAGTAAAGTGGCTTACTGTGGGTGGGGTGGGCGTTGGCAACGTGGCTATGGGGGCAGGGGAGACCAGGAGGCTGTCAAAGTGGCAAAGTTGGGGGATCCATGGCAATGTTGCTCGATCAACTTCAAAATCACAACTTGGGGGGGAGGGGGTGCATTGGGAGGCGGTTGTGGTGGGCTTCCAGCTGAAGAGGACCTTGACTATCATTACCATCACACTCAAAAGCCTGTGTTACTTGATGCCGAGTGGCCTCAGACTTCCAGGACAAGGGCCCTCCACCCCTTCTTTCATTATAAGCACAGGTGGGGATTAACTGTCCCTTACCAGCTTCTAAAGTTGTGTTAAAGAGAGGGTAACTCATTCTTTAGCAGACTACTTCATTTGCAAGGAGGATGTGATCAGGGGGTGGGGAGGGGGGGGGGGGGGGGGGGAAACATTGTACCCAGGGGTTTATGATCACTGTCAATGGAGAGGGTGATTGCAAAATCCAAATCTGCGGTAAGCAGGTAGAGGGTCGAGGGAAATGTTGCCAAGTTCGGTTCCGAGGGACCTTGACCTGGAAGGTATGGGTAGTGTGTGACTGGGGCTGTCATTAATTCTGTGGGTACGCGCTACCATATTCTTTAGGGTCTGTTGCTTAATCTCCCTGCATTCCAGGTGGTTTAATTTGTTGAGCAATGGAGTAGCATTATGGTGCTTGGTAACACATTACTTTGCGATTGCTTCAGTTGCACTCTATTCCTTGAGCGCAGGGGTACTGGGTTTTCCAAAAGCATATTTTTTTTTGCCCTGTATATGGTGGAAGAACTTTCAGACAAGTGAGTGGAATGTGCTTTTTCTGCTGGATATTTCTTTACAAAACGACTAAGTTGCACAGACTGTTGCACCGTCTTGCTACACTTCCATTTTAAGTCCACCAATAAAATCTAGTGAAAACAACTTTTTGAACTTAATTGTTGAACTTAATATTGCTCAACTAACAACAGAGAATGCTGGAAACACTCAGCAGGTCAGGCAGCATCTGTGGAGAGAGAGAAAAACCAGAGTCAACGTTTCAGGTCTGGGATCCTTCGTCTTTCTGTTTTTCTGTCTCCACGGATGCTGCCTGACCTGAGTGTTTCCAGCATTTTCTTTTATTTCAGATTTCCAGCATCCACAATATTTTGCTATTATATTGATATTGCTCAAGTCAGTTTTACAAAACGATGATCGTAAATAATGACTTTACTGCCAGCAATACTAATATAATGTGTAATACTCAGATCATTGTTTTATATAAAGGGTGTGTAAAGGTAGCGATTGGTAACCTTATTTTTGTTTTACAATTGTTTTGGTAAGCCGTGGTTTAAGAGAAATCCATGCAAGTAAGAGCTCAGTAAGTAATTGAGGCAAAAGGCATTAATAGTTCCAAAGGAAATGTTGCCAAATCAGAGTTGTAATTAAAATTTGATTTCAGTTGGTGTTGTAAAAGTTTCACCATCAGAGTGGAAAAGATACCTCGGCAACTGTAACTCGACAAGCAAGGCAGAGACAAGATTTAGAAGAGAGTCTGGATTGATTCCTGGGATGAGAGGGTTGTCCTATGAGGAGAGATTGAGTAGATTGGGCCGATACTCTCTGGAGTTTAGAAGAATGAGAGGTGATCTCATTGAAACATACAGGATTCTGAGGGGGATTGACAGGGTAGATGCTGAGGTTGTTTCCCCTGGCTGGAGAGTCTAGAACTAGGAGGAATAGTCTCAGGATAAGGGGTCGGCCATTTAAGACTGAGATGAGAAATTTCTTCACTCAGAGGGTTGTGAATCTTTGGAATTCTCTACCCCAAAGGGCTGTGAATGCTGAATCGTTGAGTATATTCAAGGCTGAGATCAATAGATTTTTGGACTCTAGGGGACTCGAGGGATATGGGGATCGGGCGGGAAAGCGGAGTTGAGGTCGATCAGCCATGATCTTATTGAATGGTGGAGCAGGCTCGAGGGGCTGTATAGCCGACTCCTGCTCCTAATTCTTATGTTCTTGCAAGTTGGTGCTTCACTGACACTTGCCGAGCAACATATGAGCAAATAATTGTAGCTGGGATCTGTACCTTCAGTACTTAGCAGAAACCCCAGAGAATTGGCTTTTGTCAGCCAGCTGTGAGTTGATTTCTAATGCTACTGGAAGCATTAGTACCAATGAGGGGAGTGTAATTGTAACTAACGGAACAATTTCAATTGATTCTTTTTCCCCATTCCAAAATTGCAGTCATTTAATCATGGCAACGATTACAGAATCCCATATTGTGATTCATGTACAGTACTTGTAAAGCTGATTGCAACCTGATTAGACTCCCTTGTGGAAAATGTTATTATTCTATATTTCAGTATTGAGATTGCATCATGCGAGTATTCTAACTGATGGGATGTGGAGGAGCTGCTTGCACCGTCCATCGATCACCCAGCATCATCAACATATGTTGAATTCCTCTGTCCCTCCTTCAGTTTTTACACTCCTTGGCTTCTCTTAACAATGCAGCACTGCTCTCGCACTAACCATTAGGAAATCTGAAATAAAAACAAAATGCTGGAAATACTCAGCAGCATCTGTGGAGAGAGAAACCGAGTTAACATTTCAGGCCGATGACCTTTTTGCCAGTTCTGATGAAAGGTCTCTGATTTCAGATTTCAGATTTCCAGCATCCGCAGTATTTTTGCTTTTGCATTAGGAAGTCTGAAGCAGTGATGGAGGCCGTTGTTTCTTCTATCCCTGTAGGGGAGAAAATGCTTGCTTTCTGCTCGGCGTCTGCAATGTCCGAGTCGAGCCCATTAACAATGTAGGAATGAATGTTGAGAGCCAGAATCCTACCACTCTGGAGCTTGGGAGCAATGCTTCCAGCATTAAAACCATTTTGACACAAGTTGTGGCACCACCTAGTGGCCAAGATGAAGTATAGCACTACCTTTATTGCTATCCGTTTTGAGAAATTCCCTTTGATCCAACACCAGTGACATTTCTGATATTTGCTCACATCCGATTCAATCTATTTGCAGATTGAGTATTTTCTTTCAGTTTAAGAATTAATTGTTGTGTTGGGTATCACGGACTCTGTCCTTCATCACTACATTTTAGTATGCTTTCGGCATTGTAAAATTGTATATAAATATTTTTTGGCATGTTTTGCAAAATCATCTGGTGGTGTAGCTATTGAGAGAATATAGATTTTCCAACCTGGCAATTGGTTTGAGATTGGGGGGGGGGGGGGGCGGGTGGTTTAAACAACAGCTGGATTTCCTCATCATAGGAAATGAACTGGTTCCTGCAGCACACCTCCCAGTTGTGGAGTGGAATGAGTGGCGATGGAGGTTTAGCCCAAACTGTCCTGCGCACTTGGCTGAAGGACAAGGGACGAGAAAGTAGAGAGATGCAAACAGAAAGTATTTTGCAAAAGAATGCCATGGACTACATAGCCTGTACCTGTGCATCATCACACTGCAGACTGAAAAGGTGATTGGCTTTATCTTATTACTCAATGGCACCTACCTGATTGTTTTAGAATTAAGGGATGTTGGCTCTGGTCTGGAGGCATGTGGAGACAGCTCTTCAGAAAGTTACAGTTCTCCCTCCAGCCCAAGACACGATGGGAGAGAGAGCTGTGAAAGTGAAGATGAGAAAGACAAAGGTGAGTTATGTTTGAATTTCTAAAATCCCTCTAGATTGGTTTTTAACCACCTGCAACCAAACAAGCCATCATTTTTTCTGACACTATGTGGATGCTCAAAGGACTTGACTTGCAAATGCATGCATTTTAACTTTAAGCAGATGATGAAAGCTGATCGGTAACATTGTGGTGGAATAGCCGGATCTCAACTGGGTATTTGGTGCAACTAAAATAGTTGCAAACTAACGGTGTCCAACAAAATTTTAGTGCAAAGGTTTAAATGCTGAAGATGAAATGCAAAATAAAAAATAATTCCAACAAAATGTGGGAGGGGGATTTTTTTGATGATTAATATTTTGGCGTGCCTTGTGTAACGAACTACCATAAAATTAATGCCAATTTATAATTGCCTTTAATCATTTACTTCTCTTATTTAGTATGAAATTGAAGTGTCAAACTATTGTGAGCACTTATATTTTTAAAAAATTAACCTGTTTTATGAAAACATGTGTGGTGGGGGAAGGTCAAGCGATGTGGTCAAAAATTACCTGAATGCAAACGCAGTTTTGTTTCCTGTAGCTAGCAGCCACATTTGACCCTTTACCTGCCCACCCCCAATTCCCTTGCTGGGTAAGACATTAATATTCTCTGCTTAGTGCCTCTGTGCTCAATATGGCTTGGAATGGTAACTGGATGTAGTGCATCAGGCCCTTTCCCCGTACCTGCATTTTTCACACCTAGCTTGGTTTATTGGCGATGTGGTAATTCATAAAAGGTGTCGCCTTGTACTGTCCACATGCAGCTGAGAGTCCCCAGCCTGCAACTTGTGCTCCTCCAACACTGGATTGCTCCTAGCTATCTCTGCTCCATTGACAGCTGCCCCTTCGGCCATTATGCCCATGCTCCTTGGAACTTTCTTCCCCAAACCGCATTCCTTACTACCTTTCTCCTTCAAAGGCCCCCTAAAATTAAAACTAGTCTGCCAACCCCTCCCCTTCCCTTCTGCTGCTATGCAAGAGTTGCTGTAAAAATACAAGTGCCTGTTGTCAAATCTGCCATGTGTTGAATGCACCGATTCTGTTAGCTTGATCACAGTGACGTCCACCGTTGCTTAGATCTTAAGTCTGATGTTCCACTTGTAACTGTGGCACTCAGTCTTCCCAACTGATGAGTTAGGAGCAAGAAAGAGCTTGAGTTTATATTGTGATTTTTCAGGATGTACTGAAGTGCTTCACAGTAAATTAATTACTTTGGCAGTGTGGTCACTGTTGCATAGGCAGATGTGGTAGCCAATCTGTGCACAGCAAGATCCAAACCGCAAATGAGACAAATCAACCAGTTCAACCGTTTTTGGTGGTGTTGGTTGAGGGATAAATATTGGTTGGGGACAGAGAGAACTCTGCTCCTCTTCAAATTGTGCCATGGGTATTTTGCTTCCACCAGGCAGACAGGACCTCTGTTTAATACAACCATTTGAAAAATGGCGCCTCCGATAATGCGGCACCCTCCCTCGGTACTGCACTTAAGTGTGAGGCTATATTATGTGCACAAGTTTTGGAGTGGGGCTTGAACCCACAACCTTGACTCCGAGGTGAGAGTGCTACCATTGAGCCAGGCTGCCATGTATGCCACGGTTAATGTAGTAGTGCCAGATAGCTCCACCAACTGGAGTTGTGTTCAGAGTTTGATCGTTACTTTTTCGTCAGAACATTTTTCTTGCAGCTGTTGTACCAAATGTTCCCAATCTATTTCTATGCAGCATCAGCATGCTGTCTATATACAGTGTCTCTCAGAAATTTGACAGCAAGAATATTACAATCTGGATATGTCATTGCATCCATGGGCATGTGCTAAATGCAAAATTTGGAACTTTGCTTTTTTTAAATACAAGCATAACTGGTACTTTCTGTAACCAAACTTTTACTGCTAAATGTAGTCAGTTCTTTGTAACCATTAGGAGAAAATCATTTTTTTTATTCGTTCAGGGGTTGTGGGCATCACTGGCAAGGCCAACATTTATTGCCCTTGAGAAGGTGGTGGTGAGCCGCCGCCTTGAACCGCTGCAGTCCGTGTGGTGAAGGTGCTCCCACAGTGCTGTTAGGAAGGGAGTTCCAGGATTTTGACCCAGCGACGATGAAGGAATGGCCGATATATTTCCATGTCGGGGTGGTGTGTGAGACTTGGAGGGGAACTTGGGGGCGGTGGTGTTCCCATGTGCCTGCTGCCCTTGTCCTTCTAGGTGGCAGAGGTCGTGGGTTTGGTAGGTGCTGCCGAAGAAATATAAAATGACATGCGTGCAATTTTAAATGACAATACAATAGAGCACCAGTTTTATACCACATATACCTAATTTCAGCTGAAATTTTCAAGACCGAGATCGACAATTTTTTATTAGGTAAGGGTATCGAGGGATATGGATCAAGGGCAGGTAAATGGGAGTTGAGGGACAGACCAGCCATGATCTACTTGAATGATGGAATAGGCTCGAGGGGCTGAGTGGCCCACTCCTGTTCCTAAAGCATATTTGTACTAGGTCAGTCTTTGAAAATTGGTCCATTTATGGTAAATATCAGTTTTACTTTACCATACCATCTCTCTTCCAGCTTATGATATTTTGACTAGTTATTGAAGGAATGCCACAATTTTCCTCCACTTTGCATTGGGTGTTTTTGTGAGCATCAATCAATTTCTAACTGCTTTTGTATAATTTAAAAACACTTTTGGCAGAATTAAGTTTTTATTTTTGTTACAAATATAATACATTTACATGCTTCTATTTCCTTTCAATAGATTCAGATAGCACTTCGGAGGATTCCGGGAAAGATAAACAAAGAGAGAGGCCGTCCTGTAACTCTGTCCGTGGAAGTACCACGAGGCCAACTGCTCAGGTGGCTCCAGTGCAGAGTGAGAACTGTACTCTTCCAGGGAATCCACCTGCCCCTTTGCTTCCTCGCGCTCCTTTAATGCCTCCCATACACTACATGTTGCAAAATGGAAAGAAGCCAGACTATGTTGCTCCCGTAGACGCTAAAACTGTTGGGATGATTGTCGCCGTCCCTCCCGGAGCCGTGTCTCTTCGGGATTCTGCGCACGTAACGTCGGTCGGTGCTGCTGAAGCAGGGAAGAGACTGGACCTGATCCCCTCGCCTCTGTCGGTGGCGACGCCTTTCCTCCTGCAGGCTGCTAGTCCTGCACTGCATCCCATGGTGCACAGACATAAAATGACGGCACCGCAAATGAGCCTGGAGAACTGCCGTGTTCCGGGACCCCAGCCACCAGCAGGCTCCGTGAACATCGGATCCGCCAACACTGCTTTCATCCCTGTTCACAGCCACTCTCCATCCGGGAAACTTCCAGCACCCTCTGCTTTAGATCCCACTGCGAAACCTTCGGCGCAGAACGTCGTAGGACTGAACGCCTTGTTGCCTCATGCCGACGGAAATCTAGGAACAGTGCCCGAGTCCGCCAGTTTGAAAGTGATGCTTCCCGCCGCTGGCCTGCACCCACCACAGGGCTCGTACAACTTGAGTGGAACTCCGGCTAGCGTTTTGCCTTTGCCGGGTGCGGCAACCTCTCCGTCTCCTGTAGGCCAGATCCAGTCCACTGGATCTTCAGTCCCCACCCACACGCCGGGCCCCGTCCCAAGCCTCAATACTGCGTTAACTCACAGCACAGCTCAGAGTGACAGCACCTCTTACATAAATACAATAGGAAATACGAGTACTAATGGGACCATTCCAGCAGCTCAGCCGCTGGGCTGTGGGACTTGTAGTTCCTGTGGCTGCCGAGGTAGCTGTGGGACCAACAGTAACCCTCTGCTCAACTACTACTACCCCAACTCGATACCCAGCCAGCTGATCCGAGTTCCCTTCATCCCTTTCAATGGCATAACCTCTCTTTGTAATGGAAGCTACCTCAACCAAGCACATCAAAACAATGGAACCCAGATGCCCTTTTATCAGAACCCTTACACTAACGGACTAATGCACGACCCTATGGCAAATCAGACTAACTACGGGATGCAGCAAATGCCGGGTTTTGTCCGAGGATTTCCATTGATGTACCAAGTGGCCAACATGGTCACCAGTGTTAATGGGTTAGGACCTAAAAAGAATGGCAACGTATCCTGTTATAATTGTGGTGCAGGTGGACACTATGCACAGGATTGCAAACAGCCATCAATGGAGGCCAGTCAGCCAGGTAAGCGGAGTATTCAAGACAACAAGAATAGTCATCTGTTTCGAACATTTTAGATTGATATGTAGCTGGAATCTTGAAATGGCACTTTCACACTCACCTTGCAATTAAGCTGTGGCACGGCCTCATTTCTAAGTTTGAAATGTATCTCAACTTATGGCGTGTTAACCGTAATCATGTGATAATGTGGTTGAACCACTGAACTCTTGTTTTACAAACTCTCGCGTAGATCTGTTGATGTAATCGCTGGGTTACTGAGTGACCAGTGCGTCGTTGAGTTGCAAGTTGAATATTAATGTACTCCATGCATATTGTGGGGAAGACTTTGAAAATGCAGTAATCAATGGCATTCATACTATATTCTGCAGTTCTGCGCATGCAGCTTGTACCTCCCTGTTTGAGCATTAATGAAACTTGTGGGTCAGAGAGTGAACTTGTTTTCAGATTGTGTATTTTTTTTGCTTAAAAGCAAATTGGATGCAGGGGCTGAGTAATACATCGCAACCCCCCACACGGCACAACTGTTTTCAACATTATCTTCTACTTTTTAACTTGTGTTTCGTTTGCCTCTTCCCTTTATCCTGACTGCTCCAACCCAGCTGCCGAGCTGAGAGTGGGAATATTTGGCAGTTGCGAGTGTAACAATTCGTTCCACCACATTGTGGCACAAGCCAGCATTCAGAATTTTTAAAAACTAATTGGTACAAAATGTTCATTTATATAAAGATAGAGACTTTATTACTTTAGCTGGGAGAAGATGCCTGAAGGAAATAATGGTGTACGCCCCAGGCTTTGGGAGAGACGGAAAGATTCCTGGTGGCAGCATTAGCATTAAACATACTAAAACAGCAAACGGCAAAATGAACAGCATGCCAAGCTATACTGTCAGATTAGCAGAGCACGAGTCTGAGGCTATCTCGCTGAAAGTGGCAAGTCGGGCAGCCCCTGGGATGCTGCATCCCGTTTCCGGTCACTGAGACACGGGGCAATTTGAAGTGGTGCAGGGAGGGGACTACACTGATGATTCCCAGGGGCTCATTTTACAAATGCGCATTTCCGGGAGCATGTACATAAGAATTAGGAGCAGGAGTCGGCCATACGGCCCCTCGACTCTGCTCCGCCATTCAATAAGATCACGGCTGATCTTCGACCTCAACTCCACTTTCCCGCCCGATCCTCATCCCTTGATTTCCCCTGGAGTCCAAAAATCTACCTATCTTGGCCTTGAATATACTCAACGACTGAGCATCCACAGCCCTCTGAGGTAGAGAATTCCAAAGATTCACAACCCTCCGAGTGAAGAAATTCCTCCTCATCTCAGTCTTAAATGGCCGACCCCTTTTCCTGAGACTATGTCCCCTGGTTCTAGACTCTCCAGCCAGGGGAAACAACCTCTCAGCATCTACCCTGTCAATCCCCCTCAGAATCTTATGTTTCAATGCAATCACTTCTCATTCTTCTAAACTCCAGAGAGTACAGGCTCAATCTCTCATGGGACAACCCTCTCGTCCCAGGAATCAATCTAGTGAACCTTTGTTGCACTGCCTCTAAGACAAGTATATACCATCCTCAGATAAGGAGACTAAAACTGTGCATAGTACTCTAGATGTGGTCTCACCCAAGCCCTGTACAATTGCAGCAAGACTTCCTTGGGAAATTGCAAGCGTGCTCCCAGCAGTTTTCTGTCCACTGAAATGAAAGGATGGGGAGTTTCTGGGGTGTATCCCCATGGTTTCTTGATTTATGTGCTGCTAATCTCCACACCAGGAATACTGAGAAAATCACCCCTTGGGTAATTGTAGCATAAAGAGACATGGGTGCAAACTAATGGATGATGGGTTCAGGACTGGTGTAGGGAAACACTTGTAATGCCGTACGTAATACCTGGAAATGACCACCTGAGTCGTGTATTGGAAGCAAAAACGCTGGAATCGTTTTAAGATCTAATGGGGGAACCATGGAAGGGATGAGCTTCCCTCATCTGTACCTATTTTGGTGATGGTGATGAAAATTTGAAATGGGTTTTACAAGTGACGAGGCTATGCTATGTTGTTTAGCGGACCAGAGTTTGTTCCTGCTCTTGTTCCATCTCGCATGTCGGGTTTTCACAGGCAGACTGTCGGCCAGGCAAGACCTGCACAAACCAGAAGGTGGATCTGAAACGGAGTGAATGAAGTGGTTGGTGTATGGTTGGAGGTCTTCTTAATTGGGGTGGAGTAGGTTTTTTGCAGGAATGGACTTGGATGCCTGCTTGTTTTTGGAGCGCTGCCTTGCTTTCTCCAGTTCAGCAGTGGGCCATGCCTGCAGGAATTACGACTAAAGCCATGTACTGTACCAAGATCTGTTGTGGTTAAATGTGCTGAGCAAAATGCAGTTTTGCTTGCCTGTTAACGGGACAAAAATGTTGGGGGGAGGGGGGTGGTGCCCCAACAGATTTTGGAACAATTTCTCAGATATTAAGCATGTGTTACCACCTGCTCTTATATATAAAAAAATAGCTGAACTCCACCAGCAAATTGTATTTGGGCTAAAGCAGGTGCTCTAAAACTAAGCGCCCGCCTCTGAGAAAACACCTTCCACCTCTGGAGTTACTCAACAAAGCAAAAGAAGGAATTAAAAATACTGTATTTTCCAAGTGCACCAGACATTAAAACTTTTCATTTGAAAAGAAAATCTGCAAAGCCTCGGATGAGGGGACTTGTGGTTGTGCAGAATCTTTCTGTTTGGGGTTGTTAGGCATATGGTGCATGTCTGCACAAAATTTTAAAATTAATCCAGTCGAGAGTCTCTTGTACAAGGCACATTAATGAGAAAACAAATGGAGTTTTAAAATGACATTGCCTTTCCAAAAGCAGAGGTTCAGGTCAACTAATATATAATACTTGACCTACCAACGGATTTAACTTTTTTTTACTGGGGACAGCTGCAGTCCTCCTGTACGTAACCTATTCTTTGTCTGAACCTCGAAACTATGGAACTCCTTGCCTCCCTTGGTCTTCATCCTACAAATTTCAGGTGTTTAAAACTCACCGAACCACTGATTACTGCCTTCATCTTTAGTGTAATGAACTGAGAGCCCAGGCACTTCACTTTAGTTTCTCAATTTAAAACGGAACTGGGCGCATCTGTGTGGTTCTTGCTCTTGACTGGACCACAGTGAAGAGGACAAGCGGAAGAAACTCTGCTGCCTCTTGGGCTCCGATTCAGTTGCCATCTCTCTCTCTCTCTGCACAAGAGTAAGAAATCTTCCCACCATTTTGCCTTGAGTGAAAGTGAGCGATGATTGACAGGCACTTGGACCAGTCGAAAACAAAGCCAAAGATTGGCACAGGGCACCATTTGGTGCCACAACCACACTAAAGTGAGGCCATTTTTTTAAAAGTAATGTTTTTTTTCCTCCGTGAAATAGAAAGTGAGAGCTATTTGACCTCTTCCTTGTTTCCACCACCCCAAAATACATGGTCCTTTACCGTGTAAACCATTTGGACAAAGTAGTAGTTTGGCAGTTTTAGCGATACCCTATTGCAGTGTAATGTATGAACCCATAGCAAGGTATCATTGGCAGTGAAAACTTTCTCTGCCAATTAATGACCTGGCTTTTGCAGTGTGTGCATCTTGTAATAAATGTTTGGATCCTGCTGCAGTGGTCTTTTAATAAAACCAGTTTTTTTCTCATTTTCCAGGTGCCTTCAAATTAAAGTTTGCTTCGCCTCATGATTTGGATTCTGCTGACTAAGCTAGAAAGACTATATCAACTTAACAATGAGCCTGAATACGTGGGTCTGACCCTAACTGTACACTTGATGCTCTGTTAGTCCAGCAACAATGGTTTTCTCCATTAGATTGGGATTAGTACATGGTCACTGAAGTCTGGGTTGTCTTGAACTTATTGTGGCATTTTCTTTTCACGTGTCTTGACCGACTTTGGCTGCAGTGTTCATGAAGCCAACAGAGCAGTCTGTGATGACCTAGAAATGCTCACAATATCGACCTCTAGTTTTTTGCACTGATGAATGTATTGTGGCACGTGCAATGTTCGCTGTTTGTTTGTAATTTATGGCAGTGTTTGAGAACCGACCTGTCTGATAAGACTCTGGGCTGGAATGAGCAGACTGGCTGCCGGTTGAAACGCTAGGTCACATCGTTACATCTCGCATCATGGTACATCTTCTGTCCGCGTCAAATTGTCTTCAAACTCTGAGTCTCGGTTGCTTTTCTGTTAAACGGTTTTTAATTGTTTTTTCTCTTTTCAGTTGATGTAGAAACCACTCCGCTTTCAAAAGTAGCTACATGAATTTACAGTACTTCTTGGCATAGTGAATAAAAGAGTAAATTTAGACATTGATGTAGGTAACGCCTTTTATATTGATTTTTGAAGAAGAAAAAAAGCTTTGGAAAATTATGAGTGCCTGTATTAATCCAGATAAAAATAACAGGAAAAACAATCTTCAGAATATTGTCTGGTTTGGTTTTTTTTCAAACTTTATATTAAAAAAACCCCCCCACAGATTTTAAAGCATTTTATTTAGAGCAGCTATTTACTTTCGTTACCTTAATTTTTGCTGGTGATATTTATTACAATTGTGTTTAAATTTGACGAAAGTTTGAATGTTTTTTTCTTTATTTGTCCTTGGGTAGAACCATTGACGAATAGCCACAACCGTTTTCTGTGAGTCCCATCTTTATGCTGTACCATAAACTTGCATTGGACATTACTTGATATTTTTTTTTAAAGACAGCTCTAAGCTGAAACTGCTATCGTGGCAGTGTTTACTGGGATTTTTAGAATGTAAAACAAATGTTATTTTACTCCTACACACAGGTTACGAGTCTTCGTGATGAAATATAAAACCACTGTTAGATATTTATTGTAGGTAGCATAATCTCTGCAGATTTGACGTGGTAGTGAATTCACCATTTCACATGCATTTGCCACTACTATAATGTGAAGACTGATGCTCGATATTTGTAGATGGTATTAATCATGTTGGCGTTGTCACTAATTTATGCTGCTTTTTTTTTTATAAAAAGAGATAAAAGCCAATATGCACTATTCTGCTTCCAGGTTTATTTCTTCAAAGTGCACTGAGGTGGTTCACAAGATGATGGCAGTTTTGAGGGTTGCTGCATTCTACAGCATAGGTTGAATTTAGTGCTGTCTAATCTCGACCCTTGGCATTCCTTTAACATTTTCTGGGAATATATGTGGAGCTGTGATATTGGCATGCAGCAGTCTGCTTTCTGTAAATGTGTAGAGTCCGAGTGGATTGGTGTATTTTGTCGACTTGAAAAACGAGTGAGAGAGTCCTAGGAGTTGAATGTGTTTTGTTTGTAGGCTCTTGCAGGCCTTTGTCTTGTCTTAAAGCCCCCGTGTCAACAAAATGCTCGTCATTTTAAAAAAAATTGCAGCTGACTTGATCTGGTTATTCTAGTCGAGCTGCTTTTTAGTAGCTAGGACCTTGTGTACAGGACGTTGACCTGAACTACTTATTGCATGTAAGAAATACCTGTTGACATTTAGGCCTTTTTAATGCCACCCATATCAATCAATTAATAATTCAGTTATTTTCAAATTGCTAGAGGATAAAGTGTGGCATTTATTTTTCTTAAAAGCACATTTCTTTTTCTTAGATTTTTTGGGATGTCCAATTGAATACAAAACAACGATCTTGGTGTTATTGTGCTGTTGAGTTTTAAAAAATTAGATTTAAAACAAATTGGTAAGCCACGCAAGCCTGTAAGACAACGTGTTGTAAATAACTTGGTGGTTGTATTGGAACTAATTTTATGGTTTAAAAACTGTACTGTATATAGGAGGTACGCTGCTACCTTCAGTTCGTTCATATGTTTACTGTATCCTTTGATATTCGAGATGTTATGTACTGGAAAGGTCACTTATATTTCTAGAACAAATTTTTGGATTTTATGCAACTTTTTCCCCTGAATTAACAGCAATAAAAATTATACAAATCTTTTATTACAGTTTCTGCTCATTTTAAGCACTGTTCTTGTATGTCTTGCACACAAATCCAACAACCAGATTGTTTTGATATAATCTGTCCAGTAGCTCCATTAATGAAATGTTGGACTGCACAAGAGGGTAGTCTTTGAATCCCAGCCTTGGCTGACATTCAAGCTCGCTGCCCCAATCGGCAGTTTTGCCAGTTCCAATTTGATGCAAATGTTTTCTGGGACTAGGTCCATCTTTCTTGTCCATGTGCCTTTACCTTGATGGTAACCATGCCCATATCGGTGACCATATCATGCCATCTTTTCAAAAGAAAAGGCCTAACTAGTACAAATGAGATTCTTCCCACTGCTCAATATTGTGATTACCACCAATTCTTTTTTTTCATGGTAAAATTATACTGATATCTTCCGATGAACTTGTTTTGTCCATGATTGTTGGCCTTCACAACTCAAACACAATTGGTCACAAGAGTGTGGGTCTTGTTTAGTAGAAACTAATTGCTGCTCTTTTGCTGATTACTTGTGCCTGCTGCATGATTAGTTGCACTTGCATCTTACCGAAGTAACTACCGTGGCGTGTCTGCAACGTGGCGAGTGTTGGCGGCTGTTGAGACCTAGTTCAGCGGTGGAAGAAGAGACTTCTTCTCGCCGCCCTCTTATCAAAAACTGGTTGAACCATACTGGTGTACAGGAAACTCTCGTTTAAACGGCACCTAAATATCCGGAATTCTCTATTAACCGGCAAAATTCATACTCCGAAAACAACACAATCACTGGAAATGTTGCCGAGTCTGAGTCTCCCGCAGTGGCTGAGTTAGTCAGTGGGGTAGTTCTCCAAACTGCCACTACTCAGCTTCTTGGCGCTGTCGGAAGTCCGAACACCTCAATAACAGGAGTCTGACTCTCCCGCGCTGCCGGTAGTCTCTTCTGATCTGCCAATTACTGTATACTGCACATTTCTTGATTTTTAAAAAAAATTTTGTTTGTTAAAAATAGCCTCGGTAGATAACCCTCTCCGTCATCCGGAATTTTTAATCAACCGGCAGCACGTCGGTGCCGGATACCAAAGAGTTTCCTGTACTGTAAAATTGACCATTGATTGGAGAAACTGTGTCTGTAAACTGCTGCTGCCACAGGCAGATCTGGGTACAGAATTAACATCATTGGCAAAAGACCTAGAGGGGAGAGAAGAATTTTTTTCAGACTTACCTGGAACGCTCTACCTGAAAAGGTGGTGGAAGCTGATTCCATGAATAATTTTAAAAGGGAGTTGGAGGATGAGGAACTTACAAAAAGCGGGAGTGTGGGACTGAGCACCACTGCTCCTTCAAAGAGCCAGCACAGGCATGATGTGCTGAATGGCCTCAAGTGCTGTAAGATTCTATGATCATGCTGAACTGCAAAGGCAGACTTGTAGAACATCCCCTCACTAGTTGAGGAAATCTCTACTTATATTTAATTTTTTTTAATACAGGTAGCTGTAGCTATTTGGGGAAATTTGATTGATCTAAAAATTGGTAGGGTGGTAAATAGCGAGGAGGGTAGCCTCAGTCTGCAGGACGATATAGATGGGTTGGTCAGATGGGCGGAACAGTGGCAAATGGAATTTAACCCGGAAAAGTGCGAGGTGATGCACTTTGGGGGGACTAACAAGGCAAAGGAATACACAATGAATGGTAAGACCCTAGGCAAGACGGAGGGTCAGAGGGATCTGGGTGTGCAAGTACACAGATCCCTGAAGGCGGCGGAACAGGTGGATAAGGTGGTAAAAAAGGCATATGGGATACTTGCCTTCATTAGCCGAGGCATTGAATATAAGAGCAAGGAGGTTATGATGGAACTGTATAAAACACTGGTTAGGCCACAGCTGGAATACTGTGTGCAGTTCTGGTCGCCACACTACAGGAAGGATGTGATCGCGTTAGAGAGGGTGCAGAGGAGGTTCACCAGGATGTTACCAGGGCTGGAGCGCTTCAGCTATGAAGAGAGACTGGGCAGATTGGGTTTGTTTTCCTTGGAGCTGAGGGGGGACATGATTGAGGTGTACAAAATTATGAGGGGCATAGATAGGATGGATGCTGAGGAGCTTTTTCCCTTAGTAGAGGGGTCAATAACTAGGGGGCATAGATTCAAGGTAAAGGGCGGGAGGTTTAGAGGGGATTTGAGAGAGAACTTTTTCACCCAGAGGGTGGTTGGAGTCTGGAACTCACTGCCTGAAAGGGTTGTAGAGGCAGAAACCCTCAACATTTAAGAAGCATTTGGATGTGCACTTGAAATGCCATAGCATACAAGGCTATGGGCCAAATGCTGGAATATGGAATTAGATTAGACAGGGCTTGATGGCCGGCGCGGACACGTTGGGCCGAAGGGCCTCTATCCGTGCTGTATTACTCTATGACTCTAAGAGAAATACAACTTTCATTTCTATAGTGCTGCCATACTGAATGAGCTGTTAATGTTTTGCATTTCGGAGGATAAGAGAGAAATGTTTGTGCATAATTAGTTACATGGCTTATGTTGACCTGTTGTAGTGTGAAACAAACTTCTTGAACAGGACTGGTTTAGTCTAGCACCAATTTCAAATGCAGAAGTTGGTTGAATTCTCATGTTTTCAAATCCCTCCATGGCCTCGCCCCTCCCTATCTCTCTAATCTCCAGCCCCACAACTCTCCAAGATATCTGCGCTCCTCCAATTCTGGCCTCTTGAGCAACCCTGAGTTTAATTGCTCAACCATTGGTGGCCGTGCCTTCAGCTGCCTAGGCCCTAAGCTCTGGAATTCCCTCCCTAAACATCTCCACCTTCCTTTAAGACGCTCCTTAAAACCTACCTCTTTGACCAAGCTTTTGGTCATCTACCCTAATATCTCCTGATGTGGCTTGGTGTCAAATTTTGTTTTATAATGCTCCTGTGAAGTGCCTTGGGACATTTTACTATGTTAAAGGTGCTATAAGAACATAAGAAATAGGAGCAGGAGTAGACATTTGGCCCCTCAAGCCTGCTCCGCCATTCAATAAGATCATGGTTGGTCTGATCTTGGCCTCAACTCCACTTTTCTGCCTGTTCCCCATAACCCTCGACTCCCCTGTAGATCAAATATCTGTCTATCTCAGCCTTGAATATATTCACTGACTCAGCCTCCACAGCCCTCTGGGGTACAGAATTCCAAAGATTCACTACCCTCAGAAGAAATTCCTCCTCATCTCCGTTTTAAATCCCCTTATCCTGAAACTATGTCCCCTAGTTCTAGATTCCCCTGCGAGGGGAAACATCCTCTCTGCATCTACCTTGTCAAGTCCCCTCAGTATCTTATGTTTCAATAAGATCACACCTCATTCTTCTAAACTCCAATGAGTATAGGCCCAACCTGCTCAACCTTTCTTCATAAGACAACCCCTTCATCCCAGGAATCAACCTAGTGAACCTTCTCTGAACTGCCTCCAATGCAGGTATATCCCTCCTTAAATAAGGAGACCAAAACTGTACGCAGTACTCCAGGTGTGGTCTCACCAACGCCCTGTACAGTTGTAGCAGGACTTCCCTGCTCTTATACTCCAACTCCCTTGCAATAAAGGCCAACATTCCATTTGCCTTTCTAATTATTTGCTGTACCTGCATGCTAACTTTGTGTTTCATGTATGAGGACACCCAGATCCCTCTGTACTGCAGCATTCTGTAGTCTCTCCATTTAAATAATATTTTGCTTTTCTATTCTTCCTACCAAAGTGGATAACTTCACATTTTCCCAAATTATACTCCATCTGCCAATTTTTTGCCCACTCACTTAACCTATCTCTATCCCTTTGCAGACTCTTTCCTCCTCGCAACTTACTTTCCCACCTATCTTTGTATCGTCAGCAAATTTGGCTACACTCGATCACTTCAAGTCATTAATATAGATTGTAAATAGTTGAGGCCCCAGCACTGATCCCTGTGGCACCCTGCAAGTTAGTTTGTCAACCTGAAAATGACCCATTTATCCCGACTCTGTTTTCTGTTGGTTAGCCAATCCCCTCTATCCATGCTAATATATTACTCCCAACACAGTGAGCTCTTATCTTGTGCAGTAACCTTTTTATGTGGCACCTTATTGAATGAATGCCTTTTGGAAATCCAAATACACTACATCTGCTGGTTCCCCTTGATTCACCCTGCTTGTTACATCCTCAAGGAACTCTAATAAATTTGTCAAACACGATTTCCCTTTCATACAATCAAACAGAGTCCACATGGTTTTATTGGCCCAGAAATTCGGGTCGGGGGCTTCCCGCGGGTGCAAGCCCCCGACCTGCACTTACCGAGTGCGCCGGCCATTGAGCTGTGGGCCCGCGTGGGATTCCGATCCTGGGCCTGCTCCAACTGCCGGCGCGCAGTGCTTGCGTATCCCAGGGGCGCAGTTAGTTCAAAGCGTCCCCATGGGTCACGTGGGCCATGGAGCGCCAATGGTAGCAGGGAATCTCTATTCATAGATTTGACCGGAAGACCTGTCAAATTTATGAATAGAGTTCAGCCCCAAAACAACAAACTTCAAAAAAAAAAAATTTTTCAAATCACATTTTTAAAATAACTATAAATTACATAAAATAAATATTCTAAACAATTTAAATTTTTGAGAATTAATTACAGTTTTGAACGGGGCTAAAAATAAACTTACCTTTCTTTAAAGTATTTAAAAATAATAAACCTGTGGGGAAAAAATGTTTTAATTTTACTTAATTCACCACTTAGCTTGTTAAAAGCAGGCTTTGCAACTGCTTTTTAAAAGCGTAGCTGCTGGAGATTTACCCTCCTGGAAAAACTTGCACAAAAAACCGGAAGTTCCAGGCGTACGCGCTGCCTCTCCGGCGCACGCGTTCGACCTGTGAACCCTTTCCTTGAAGGGATGGAAGTTCCGGTTTACCACGCATGCGCAGTGCATGCACAAAACCGGCACTTTCGTTGGGCCTACGCATGAGTACCCTGTGCGTACTCACCCGTGGGGACCCGAATTTCTGGCCCATTATGATTTTCTAAATGTCCTGCTACTACTCCCTTAATGGATTCCAGCATTTTCCCAATGACAGATATTAGGCTACCCGGCCTATAGTTTCTTGCTTTATAGTTTCTTGCTTTCTGTCTTCCTCCCTTGAATAGGGGTGTTACATTTGCAATTTTCCAATCTGCTGGGACCTTTCCAGAATCTAGGGAATTTTGGAAGATCACAGCCAATGCATCCACTATCTCTGCAGCCGCCTCTTTTAAGACCCTTGGATGCAGGCCATCAGGTCCAGGGGGACTTGTCAGCCTTTAGTCCCATTAGTTTGACTAGTACTTCTCCTCTAGTGATTGTTTTAAGTTCCTCCCTCCCTTTTGCCCTTGATTATCTACTATTGTTGGGATGCTTTTAGTGTCTTCTACTGTGAAGACAGATACAAAATATTTGTTCAAAGTCTCTGCCATTTCCTTGTTTCCCATTATTAATTTCCCAGTCTCGTCCTCTAAAGGACCAACATTTACTTCAGCTATTCTCTTCCTTTTTATATACTTGTAAAAGCTCTTACTGTCTCTTTTTACATCTCTTGCTAGTTTACTCTCAACCTATTTTCTCCCTCTAATATTTTTAGTCATCCTTTGCTTGTTTCTAAAAAAAATTCCCAATCTTCTGGCCTACCACTAATCTTTGCAACATTGTATGTCTTTTCTTTCAATTTAATACCATCCTTAACTTCCTTAGTTAGCACGGATGGTTCATGCTTCTCGTAGAGTCTTTCTTACTGGGATATATCTTTGTTGAGAGTTATGAAATATCTCCTTATGTCTGCCACTGCTTATCTACTGTTTTACCATTTAATCTATTTTCCCAGTCCACTTTAGCCAACTCTTCACACCTTTGTAATTGCCTTTATTTAAGTTTCAGACCCAAGTTTCTCACTCTCAAACTGAATGTGAAATTCTATCATGTTATGATCACTCTTCCCCAGAGGACCCTTTACTATGAGATCATTAATTAACCCTGTCTCATTACAGATTACCAGATCTAAAATAGCCTGTTCCCCGGTTGGTTCCACAATGTATTCTTTAAAAAAACTGTCCTGAATATGAACTCGTCCTCAAGGCTACCATTGCCAATTTGATTTGTCCAATCGATATGAAGATTAAAATTGCCCATGATTATTGCAGTACCTTTCTTACAAGCTCCTTTGTCCTATAGTGTAGCTACTGTTGGGGAGCCAATATACTACTCCCTTTCTATTTCTCATCTCCACCCAAACTGATTCTACATCTTGATCTGAGCCAAGATAATTTCTCACTACTGTACTGATCTCATCCTTTATTGACAGAGCTACCCCACCTCCTTTTCCTTTCTGCCTATCCTTCCGAAATGTCTCCTACCCCTTAATATTCAGTTCCCAGCCTTGGTCACCTTGCAACCACACCTCTGTAATGGTTATCAGATCATACCCATTTATTACTATTTGTGCCGTTAGCTTATCTATCTTGTTACGAATGTTGCGTGCATTCAGATAAAGAGCCTTCAATTTTGTCTGGTACACTCATGTTTGTATGTTCTGTCCCTTCCTGTTACACTCTGGGTATCATTACCCCTATCGCTAGCCTGCATTATTGCCTGATGCTGCCTGGCCTGCTGAGTATGTCCAGCATTTTCTGTTATTTTGCATTATTGCCTTGTCCTTTCTCTTTAACTTTCTAAATTTCCCCTCTTCTGACCCCTCTTTACCCCCCACCCCGCACTATTCAGTTTAAAGCCCTTTCTACAGCCCTAATTATTCGATTCGCCAGGAGACTGGTCCCAGCATGGTTCAAGTGAAGCCTGTCCCAATGGAACAGCTCCCTCTTTTCCCCAGTACTGGTGCCAGTGCCCCATGAATCGAAACCCATTTCTCCGACACCAATCTTTGAGCCACGCATTCAACTCTCTGATCTTACTGACCCTATGCCAATTTGCTTGTGGCTCAGGTAGTAATCCATAGATTATTACCTTTGCAGTTCTGCATTTTAATTTAGCCCCTAGCTGCTCATACTCTCTCAGCAGAACCTCTTTCTTAGTCTTACCTATGTCATTGGTACCTACGTGGACCACGACAACTGGATCTTCCCCTTCCCACTCCAAGTTCCTCTCCAGCCTGGAGGAGATGTCCTTAAGTTTAAGTTAAAATTTAAACTTCAAAGTTTTAAGTTTCTTCAGGCTTAAGCAGAGACAAACAAGCAAGCTCTCCTCCTACTGGAGAGCTGCTGTAATTAGTTAATTAGCTAACTAGATTAAACTGGTTCCTGAAACAGTAGCAGAGCAGTGTTGACTCAGATGAGTTACAAACAGTATAAACACTGGCCTGTGAGAGCAGCGAGCAGTGAACAGCTGGGAGTTTGGTAAGTGTGGGAGCTTGGTGAAGTGGGGGAAGGAGGTGCTTGCTTTTCTTAACTTCTCCCGCAGAGCGGCGGCGGACCTGAGCGGGAGCAGACAGAGGCCCGAGAGCGGGGATAAAAGCAGCAGCAGACCTGCATCAACAAGAGAAAACGGCAGTGTGATGTCACAGGTAAGGCAGGTAAGTGATTGGTAGTGACTGTGGGCTAAGTTTTAAGTTAACACATAGCGCATAAGTAAATTTTAAAAACTAAACTTAATTCATTTAATAAACTAAACGAGGTAAATTATTTGATAACACTAAACTAATTAAATAAATAAAATAATGGGAGAGCAGGAGATGTGTTGCAATATATGGGAGCTTGTGAACATTTTTGTCCAGGGCGACTACATCTGCGGGTAAGTGTCTGCGGCTCGAGGAACTGGAGTCCGAGCTGCTGACATTGCGAGACATCAGGGAGGGAGAAAGATACCTGGACCTTTTGCTCCAGGAGGCAGCCACACCCCTTAGATTAAATACTTTAGAATTGACACGTGGTCAGGGACAGGAGGGTGTGACTGCGAGTGAGGCAGGTACGGGGATCCAGGAGGTCGTATTGCAGGAGCCTCAGTCCCTGCGCTTGTCCAATAGATTTGAGGTTCTTGCAACCCTTGTGGACAAGTGCTGGGACTGGTGGGAGGAGGAGCAAACAGACCACGGCACCATGGTTACAGGAAGCAGTTCAAGTGGGGGGGGGAGTAAAAAGGAAGGTGGTTGTAGTATGCGACAGTATAGTTAGGGGGATAGACACTGTTCTCTGCAGTCAGGAGCGTGAGTCCCGAAGGTTATGTTGCCTACCCGGTGTCGGGGTAAAGGACATCTCTTTCGGGCTGGAAAAGAACTTGGAGTGGGAGGGGGAGGATCCAGTTGTCGTGGTCCACGTAGTTACCAACGACATAGGTAGGACTAAGGAAAAGGTTCTGCTGAGAGAGTTTGAGCAGCTAGGGACTAAATTAAAAAGCAGAACTACAAAGGTCATAATCTCTGGATTATTACTGGAGCCACGAGCAAATTGGCATTGGGTCAATAGGATCAGGGAGATGAATGTGTGGCTCAAAGATTGGTGTGGGAGAAGTAGGTTTCGATTCGTGGGACACTGGCACCAGTACTGGGGAAAGAGAGCTGTTCCGTTGGGACGGACTACACCTGAACCATGCTGGGACCAGAGTTCTAGTGAATCGAATAACTAGGGAGGTAGATGGGGCTTTAAACTAAATAAGGGGGGAGGGGGGAGGGTCCCGGTGGAGAGAAATCTAGAATGCTAAAGAGAAAAGACAAGGAAGCAGTGCAGGAAAGTGACTGGGGTAAGGATAACCAGATTGTCAGGAAGGGACAGAGCGCACAAACAAAGGAGTGCACTAACAAATAGGGTCCGGGTAAGATAAAATGGTAATAAGACAAATAGGGCCATAGTACAAAAAAATGTTAAGACAAATCTAAAGGCACTGTATCCGAATGCTTCGTACATTCATAATAAGGTAGACTAATTAACAGCGCAAATAGATGTAAATGGCTACGATATAATTGCGATTATGGAGACGTGGCTGCAGGGTGACCAAGGCTGGGAGCTGAATATCCAAGGATATTCGATATTTAGGAAGGACAGGCGAAAAGGACACTATAATACAAAAGCAAAATACTGCGGATGCTGGAAATCTGAAATAAAAACAGAAAATGCTGGAAATACTCAGGTCAGGCAGCATCTGTGGAGAGAGAAACAGAGTTAACGTTTCAGGTCGCTGACCCTTTGTCAGAACTGGAAAAAGCTGGAGATGGAACAAGTTTTTAAGCAAATGCAGGAAAAGGGGGGAGGGGAGGAAAGGAAAGAACAAAAGGGAAGGTCTGATAGGATGGAAGGCAGGAGAGATTAAGAGATGGTAATAGGACAGGCAGGGATCAGTGCTTGGGCCCCAGCTTTTCACAATATATATCAATGATTTGGATGGGGATCCGAATGTAATATTTCCAAGTTTGCTGATGACATGAAACTAGGTGGGGTTGTGAGGAGGATGCAAAGAGGCTTCAAGGCGATTTAGACAAGTTAAGTGAGTGGGCAAATACATGGCTGATGCAGTATAATGTGGATAAATGTGAAGTTATCCACTTCGGCAGGAAAAACAGAAAGGCAGAGTATTATTTAAATGGTGATAGATTGGGAAATGTATCATAGAGCGAAGGTTCACCAGACTGATTCCTGGGATGGCAGGACTGCCGTATGAGGAGAGATTGGGTCGACTAGGCCTGTATTCACTAGAGTTTAGAAGAATGAGAGGGGATCTCGTGGAAACGTATAAAATTCTGACCGGACTAGACAGACTGGATGCAGGGAGGATGTTTCCCCTGGCTGGGGGGTCGAGAATGAGGGGTCACAGTCTCAGGATACGGGGTAGGACATTTAGGACTGAGATGAGGAGAAATTTCTTCACTCGGAGGGTGGTGAACCTGTGGAATTCTCTACCACAGAAGGCTGTGGAGGCCAAGTCACTGAATATATGTAAGAAGGAGATAGATAGATAGATTTCTGGACACAAAAGGCATCAAGGGATCTGGGGAGAGAGGATCAGCCAGGATCATATTGAATGGCGAAGCAGGCTCGAAGGGCCGAATGGCGACTCCTGCTCCTATTTTTCTACGTTAACCCAGGCAATGCAGCCTTTGGGACTCACACTCTCGGCTGCAGAGAACAGTATCTATCCCTCTAACTATACAGTCCCCAACCACTACTACATTCCTTTTTACTCCCCCAACTTGAAATACAAGTTGTGTTGTTGAATATTGTGTTTGAGGTCCTATTTTAGCCAACTGCTTAGCCAGGTCTAAACATTTGACCTGGAACTGAGGTAAATCATGACCGTGGGCCAATATTTTGTATTGGTAGGTGCCAGCTGTGGCTCAGTGGGTAGCACTCTCAGCTCTTGAGTCAGAAGGTTGTGGATTCAAGACCCACTCCAGAGACATGATCTAGGCTGAGGGAGTGCTGCACTGTTGGTGGTGCCATTTTTTCAGATGAACCGTTAAACCAAGACTCCAACAGCCCCCTCAGATGGACGTAAAAGATCCCACGGCACTATTCGCAGCAGGACAGTTCTCCCCAGTGTCCTTGGCCAATATTTATCCCTCAAGCAAAGGTGAAGATACTCAACTGGAGGAGAGCCAACTCTAGTGAGCTGAAGAGAGATCTGGCCCAGGTGGATTGGAAACTTAAGATTGGCAGGTAAAACAGTAAATGAAGAATGGGAGGCCCTCAAAGTGGAGCTAGTTTAGGTACAGACTAGACTCATTCCTACTGGGGGGGAAAGGAAGGACATTTAAACCTCAAGCTCTCTGGATGGCTAAAGATATGGAGATTAAAAAACAGAAAAAAGAGGCTTATGATAAATGTTACATCATAAAGTAGAGAATCGAGCAGAATACGGATTGCAGAGGAGAACTGAAAAAGGAAATGAGGGGCAAAGAGTGCACGAGAAAAGATTAGTGGCTGACATAAAAGGGAATGGAACATATCAATAGTATAAGGATTGTCAAAAGAAGGGTGGGTCTGATTAGAGACCAAAAAGGAGCACTTGTGGAGGCAGAGGGCATGGCTGAGGTGCATCTGTCTTTGCAAAAGAAGAGAATGCTGCCACTGTAGCAGTAAAGGAGGATGTAGAGAAATTCAATAGAATAAAAATAGATAAGGAGCAGGTACTTAAAAGGTTGGCAGCACTCCAGTAGAAAAGTTGCCTGGTCTGGTTGGGATGCATCCCTAGGTTGCTGAGGGAAGTATGGGTGGAAATAGTGGAGGCTCCAGCCACAATCTGTCAATCCTCCCTGGATGTGGGAGCAGTGCCACAGGACTGGAGGATTGCAAATGTTACACCCCTGTCCAAAAAAATAGGATAAACTAGGTAACTGCAGGCCAGTCAGCCTAACGGTGGTGGGAAACTTCTCGAGACATAATCCGGGACAAAATTGTCACTTGGAAAAACATTGGTTAATAAGATGGCCAGCATAGATTTGTTGAAGGCAAATAGTGTCCGACAAACTTGATTTGAGTATCTTTGATGAAGTAAGAGAGGGTTGATGAGGGTAGATGGATTTTCAAAAGGCATTTGATGAAGTACCACAAATTAGACTTGATAGCAAAATTAAAGCCCGTGGGATTAAAGGGGCAGTGGTAGCATGGATACAAAATTAGTTAAGGGATATAAAGCAGAGCGTAGTGGTGAACGGTTGTTTTGCAGACTGAAGAAGTATACAGTCGTGTCCCCCAGGGGTCGCTATTGGGACCACTGCTCTTGATATATATTAATGACCATATTAATTGGGTATACAGGGCATAATTTCAAAGTTTGTAGATGACAGTAAACTTGTAAATGTAGTAAACAATGAGGCATAGACTGGTGAAATAGGCAGGCACATTTCGAATGCAATTTAGAAGTGGAAAGTAATGATTTTGGAAGAATGGGGCGAGGCAATATAAACTAAACGGTACACCTTTTAAAGGGGGTGCAGGAACAGAGAGATCTGGGGTGTATGTACACAAATCTTTCAAAGTGGTAGGACAAGTTGATGATTTATATATATTTTTTAAAAGCACCGTGTGATCAGAAACTTAACTGGACCAGCCACATAAATACTGTGGCAACAAGAGCGGGTCAGAGGCTGGGTATTCTGCAGCGTGTGTCTCACCACCTGACTCCCTAAAGCCTTTCCACCATCTACAAGGCACAAGTCAGGAGTGTGATGGAATACTTGCCTGGATGAGTGCAGCTCCAACAACACTCAAGAAGCTCAACACCATCCAGGACAAAGCAGCCCGCTTGATTGGCACCCCATCCACCACGTTAAACATTCACTCCCTCCACCACCGGCGCACCGTGGCTGCAGTGTGTACCATCTACAAGATGCACTGCAGCAACTCACCAAGGCTTCTGCGGCAGCACCTCCCAAACCCGCGACCTCTTCCACCTAGAAGGACAAGGGCAGCAGGCGCATGGGAACACCACCACTTTTATCGTTCACTATCGTTACACTATGGTTATCACTGTTATATTGTTACACTATGGTTATCACTGTTTACACTGTTGTATCACTACACAAGGTCACCTCTTGCCACGCTGTTATACCTGGGCTGACCACAGCTGACTCCGCCCATGGCTCCGCCTGCTTGCCCAGGTATAAAGGTGGTCGACTGGCTGGTATTCCTCCTTGTTGGATCCGATCACCCACGAGGGTGGGCTCTGTTATTTAGCCAATAAAAACCTATAGTTACTAACTTAACTCGTCGCTTTTCATGAACTGAATTGATAGGTATATCACCCTCCAAGTCACACGGCATCCTGACTTAGAAGTATATCGCCGATCCTTCATCGTCGCTGGGTCAAAATCCTGGAACTCCACCACCACCTTCTGGAGGGCAATTAGGGATAGGCAATAAATACTGGCCTTGCCCACATCCCATAAAATAATAAAATCCTTGGTTTTATTAATAGAGGCATAAAGTACAAAAGCAAGGATGTTATGCTAAACTTTTATAAATCACTAGTTAGGCTGGCGTGTTGCATCCAAATCTGGGCACCACTCTTCAGGAAGGATGGCACGGCCTCGGAGAGGGTGTAGAGGAGATTTACTGGAATGGTTCCAGGATGTAAGACTTCAGTTACGTGAAGAGACTGGAGAAGCTGGGATTGTTCTCCTTGGAGCAGAAAAAATTAAGGGGTGGTTTATTAGATATGTTCAAAATTATGAAGGGTTTTGATAAAGTAAATCAGGAGAAAATGTTTCCACTGGCAGGAGGGTCCACAACCAGAGGACACAGATTTAAAGTAATTGGTAGAAGGGGAGATCAGGAGAATTTATTTTTTTACGCAGCGAGTTGTGATCTGGAATGCGCTGCCTAAAAGGGCTGTGGATACAGATTCAATAGTAACTTTCAAAAGGGAATTGGATAAATACTTGAAGAGGAAAAAATTTGCAGGGCTGTGGGGAAAGAGCGGGGGAGTGGGTTTAATTGGAGAGCTCTTTCAAAGAGCCAGCATAGGCATGATGTGCTGAATGGCTTCCTTCTGTGTTGTATCATTCTATGATTCTAACCAACATCACTAAAGCAGATGATCTGATCATTATCTCATTGCTGTTTGTGGGATTTTGCTGTGTGCAAACTGGCTGCCACATTTCCTATATTACAACAGTGACTGCACTTCAAAAGTGTTTAATTGGCTGTAAAGCGCTTTGGGATGTCCTGAGGCTATCAAAGTTGCTACACAAATGCAAATCTTTTTCTTTTTATAAACCATTCAGATCCTTGTGATTGGTCTTCTAAAATCCAAGGCAATCGCATTATCTAGATAGCCAGCATCTATTAGTTTAGTTACAGCAGACCTCTGGGCCATAGAAAAATAGGAGCAGGAGTCGGCCATTCAGCCCTTCGAGCCTGCTCCGCCATTCAATATGATCATGGCTGATCCTCTATCTCAATACCATATTCCTGCTCTCTCCCCATAGCCCTTGATGCCTTTTGTGTCTAGAAATCCATCTATCTCCTTAAATATATTCAGTGACTTGGCCTCCACAGCCTTCTGTGGTAGAGAATTCCACAGGTTCACCACCCTCCGAGTGAAGAAATTTCTCCATCTCAGTCCTAAATGTCCTACCCCGTATCCTGAGACTGTGACCCCTCATACTAGACCCCCCAGCCAGGGGAAACATCCTCCCTGCATCCAGTCTGTCTAGCCCTGTCAGAATTTCATACGTTTCAATGAGATCCCCTCTCATTCTTCTAAACTCTAGTGAATACAGGCCTAGTCGACCCAATCTCTCCTCATACGACAGTCCAACCATCCCAGGAATCAGTCTGGTGAACCTTCGCTGCACTCCCTCTATGGCAAGTATATCCTTTCTTAGGGAAGGAGACCAAAACTGCACACAGTACTCCAGGTGTGGTCTCACCAAGGCCTTGTATAACTGTAGTAAGACATCCTTGCTCCTGTACTCAAACCCTCTTGCAATGAAGGCCAACATACCATTTGCCTTCCTAACAGCTTGCTGCACCTGCATGTTTGTTTTCAGTGATTGGTGTATAAGGACACCCAGGTCCCTCTGTACATCAACATTTCCCAATCTATCACCATTTAAATAATACAGGAAACTTTGAGTTATCCGGAGGCGAACCGTTCGGCAAGCTGGAGCCACCGGCAAAAATCAGGGGCCGTTTTTTATTCTTTTCGTTTCTTTTCTTTGCTTTTTTTGAACAGTCAAGCTGTGCAAGGATGTAGCTAAGCAACAGCTTCAGCTAGAAACGCTTGCCGACTGTTTAGAGACTGTTGCTAAGCAACAGGGTTTCCGTATGTTTCAACATTAGCTCTGGAGTGTACGGCAGCAGGTCGGTGCCGGATAGCACAAAGTTTCCTGTACTCTGCCTTTCTGTTTTTCCTACCGAAGTGGATAACTTCACATTTATCCACGTTATACTGCATCTGCCATGTATTTGCCCACTCACTCAACTTGTCTAAGTCGCCTTGAAGCCTCTTTGCATTCTCCTCACAACTCACAATCCCACCTAGTTTTGTGTCGTCCGCAAACTTGGCAATATTACATTTGGTTCCCTTGTCCAAATCACTGATATATATTGTGAATAGCTGGGGCCCAAGCACTGATCCCTGCGGTACCCCACTAGTCACCGCCTGCCACCCTGAAAAAGACCCATTTATTCCTACTCTCTGTTTCTTGTCTGTTAACCAATTTTCAATCCATGCCAGTATATTACCCCCAATCCCATGTGCTTTAATTTTGCACACTCACCTCTTATGTGGGACTTTATCAAAGGCCTTCTGAAAATCCAAATACACATCCACTGGTTCTCCCTTATCTAGTCTACCAGTTACATCCTTAAAAAACTCCAATAGGTTTGTCAAACACGATTTCCCTTTCATAAATCCATGTTGACTTTGTGTAATCCCGTTGATATTTTCCAAGTGTTCAGTTATCACATCCTTTATAATAGACTCTAGCATTTTCCCTACTACTGATGTTAGGCTAACCTATTCCTATTCCTTTTCCCTGTAAGAAGTACAGGTGCACGCTGGATTTACTTTGATTGGCTCAGATCAAAATTAGGCCAGTTTGCTCAACCTAAGCAGAGGTCAAAATAACCAGGGGGCATAGATTTAAAGTAATTGGTAGAAGGATTAGAGGGGAGTTGAGGAGAACTTTTTTCACCCAGAGGGTGGTGGGGGTCTGGAACTCACTGCCTGAAAAGGTGGTAGAGGCAGAAACCCTCATCACATTTAAAAAGTACTTGGATATACACTTGAAGTGCCGGAACCTACAGGGCTACGGACCAAGAGCTGGGAAGTGGGATTAGGCTGGAGAGCTCTTTTTCGGCCGGCGCAGACACGATGGGCCGAATGGCCTCCTTCTGTCCTAAGTTAGGAGTGCACATCTGAAATTTAAATGTTCTGATGGTCCAAAAACAATTTCAATTCTGAATTCATTGCTTTGTCAATTTTTCACGCCAAAGTTCAGATCATGGAAACTCAAAATATTTGAATTGGATCCAAATTGCATTGGAAACTGAATCTCAACCCTAATGCTTGATTTGTTTAAAAAAAAAAGGCAAGTATATTTCCAACAGGATCTTGGAGTGTAATTTCCTGTGTATTTGTGTCCAGAGACGTGTGCAATTGGGGCATAAAGCAAATACCTGGTATTAAAAAAAAAAAAAATTAGAGCAAATGCATGCACAATTGTGTTATGTACGTAATTACGCTACACCCAAATTTCCTCGATCCTTGTGCCATACACATCTCGGCTCAATATAATGGCCCACCCCCATGCTAAAGAGCCATACATGTGAATTTCCTGCGATTACACTGGTTCGAAAAGTGTAAAATTATGCTCAAAATTTTAAGCGCAGCAGGAAACATTTGGCAGATGGAATATAATGTGGGAAAGTGTGAGGTTATGCACTTCGGCAGGAAAAATAAAAAAGTCAATTATTATTTAAATGGAGAGAAATTACAAAATGCTACAGTTCAGAGATACCTGGGGGTCCTTGTGCATGAAACACAAAAAGTTAGCATGCAGGTACAGCAAGTAATCAAAAAGGCAAATAGAATATTGGCCTTTATTGCAAGGGGGTTGGAGTATAAAAGCAGGGGAGTCCTGCTACAACTGTACAGGGTATTGGTGAGACCACACCTGGAGCACTGCGTACAGTTTTGGTCTCCTTATTTAAGGAGGGATATACTTGCATTGGAGGCAGATCAGAGACGATTCACTAGGTTGATTCCTGAGATGAAGGGGTTGACTTATAAAGAAAAGGTTGAGCAGGTTGGGCCTATACTCATTGGAATTTAGAAGAATGAGAGGTGATCTTATTGAAATATAAGATACTGAGGGGGCTCGACAAGGTAGATGCTGAGAGGATGTTTCCCCTCGGGGGCATAGTTTCAGAATAAAGGGTCGCCCGTTTAGAACTGAGATGAGGAATTTCTTTTCTGAGGGTCGTAAATCTGTGGAATTCTCTGCCCCAGAGAGCTGTGAAGGCTGAGTCATTAAATACATTTAAGGTGGAGATAGACAGATTTTTGCAAGATAAGGGAGTGAAGGGTTATGGGGAGCGAGTAGGGAAGTGGTTTTGAGCCCAAGATCAGCCATGATCTTATTGAATGGCGGAGCAGGCTCGAGGGGCCGAGTGGCCTATTCCTGCTCCTATTTCTTATGTTCTTCTGAAATGGTCATTTTTCTGGGGGTGGGGAATGTTTCCGTTGAGGTCCTACGCAGGCCGCTCACCGGCTTTTAAATGGGAAAAACAGCGCATGTGCGGAAATTTGAATGGGCCGCACACCCAAAAATAAAATTACAGGTAACATTGGTGCGAGGGGTGGGGAGGATTATCTCCACTGAGATCTGCTCTGTATTTTCTGTGTCTTTGCATTTTTATGGCTTCAGCATGAGTTTGATTAAAATTGAAAAGCTTCCACGATTACATTTTCTTAAACATGCTGTGCCTAATGTGTGTGAATGATAGTTGGATGGCTTGAAACTCTTCAATTTTCATACATAAAGAAAGAATATATGTTGAGTTCCTCGGGGCCCCGGTTGCTTACGCTGATTCACCCTTGTTTGCGTAGAATTTTACGTTCCACCGTATGCTAATGAGGTAGACAAAAAATTTAAGAGTAAATTGATATCGTCCGAATGGGTGTAATTTCAACAGTAACGTCCCAATTATGCCTCAAAAAATTCTACCCTCTTATTTCCGAAAGGTTTAGATATTGGATCAGATGTTTCTTTCATTTATTTACAAAAACATCAATCTGCTTATGTGTTACGAGCAGGACTCGGCAACTTACCAGAATCAAAAACAGCTAAAGATTAGTTGGCAAACCATCATTGACTCTCTGCCAAGCAGCCAAATAACTATAAATGTGTATTCTTCAAACCGCTTGATTAAGTCAGGTTAGCAGTTTGACTGCTGGTTAACAGGTCTCTTCTGTTTGAACTGGTTTATGTTAAACTGACCGTTACATAATCAGATGTACACATGTTTATTATTACCATGGCCTAATGCAATCTGGCACGTGCATAAGTGAGGATCAATAAGGCAGGATCAAACTTTTCCCAGTCTGATTTTCAGGTTGAATAGCTTTAGATAGCTCCCTCAAATGGTAGTGAGTCGTACTTGATCCACTCATTCTATTGGTAGCTATCGTTGACTCTTTTCCAGCTACTTGACAGATGGTGCATTGCATTTCTATTCAGTTGTGATGTGTTGCTGTTTTACGCACATGAAACATGAGCCAACTAGGTGCAAGCGTAAATACAAATACTGTGATGCCCAAATGGGACATCTTAAGTCATGCAGACAACATGCAGGAATATGAGCTTATCTCCCTTGCTCATGGCGAGTCAAAGGTTACGCTGTTTCTGGGGTGTGAAGGGGGTGAGATGGCTGCTGGAAGGATTTAGAAATAAGTTTGTGACTCAGACACTGACGTAAGTATTACAATAGCAAAATACTGCAGATGCTGGAATCTGAAATAAAAACAGAAAATGCTGGAAACACTCCAAGTCGGGCAGCATTTGTGGAGAGAGAAACGGAGTTAACTTTTCAGGTCTGTGACCTTTCGTCAGAACAGTAACGTAGGTATTCCCTTATTGGTCCCTGGAAAATTTGAGGCATTTAGGATTTTCTGTGTGCTGCACATATGCTAGATACAACACTTGTTGATGTAGATTTCTCATGGCATTGCTCACTGAGTCAGGGGTTGTGCTATTGCAAAGGGGGCACTGGACTGTGGAAGTAAGGAGCAATGCATATGTTCAGCGGCAGAATTTTGAAGGACATTTGTAAGCGATTTCCCCAGTGACATGTAATCATAGCTGCTGCGCGCTCATTTTTCTAGCTGCCTCTGTTTCCTCTCTCTGACTTTTGTTTTATTTCACTTTTTCCCCCTTCTGTTTTAACTTTTTTTTTAAAAAGCCATTAATCGTTTTTCTGCCGAAACCTACATCAAAAAAGGTTTCAAAGTCTGTTCTTTGTCTTGTTTAAAGGAAAAACAAACTCATTATTACTGTTACAGCTTGAAGAATGACGGGCTTCTCGTACTGCACAGATTACATAGGATATACAGCACAGAAACAGGCCATTCGGCCCAACCAGTCCATGCTGGCGTTTATGCTCCACTCGAGCCTCCTCCTCTAACTCTATCAGCGTAACCCTCTAATCCCTTCCTCCTCATATGCTTATCTTGCCTCCCCTTAAATACATCGACACTATTCGCTTCAACCAGTCCCTGTGGTAGCGAGTTCCACATTCTCACCACTCTCTGGGTAAAGAAGTTTCTTCTGAATTCCCTATTTGATTTCTCGGTGACTATCTTATATTGATGGCCTCTAGTTTTGCTCTTCCCCACAAGTGGAAACACTCTCTCTCTATCTACTCTTATCAAAACCTTTTATAAATTTAAAGACTTCTATTAGGTCACCCCTCAGCCTTCTCAAGAGAAAAGAGACCCAGCCTGTTCATTCTTTCCTGATTGCTATACCCTCGCAGTTCTGGTATCCTTGTAAATCTTTTTTGCACCCTCTCCAGTGCCTTTACCTGTAGGAAATGATACTAATGCTTCCTGCGAGATTTCTCCGCAGTGCTCGTGTGTGGTCCGCGGGATGCTTGGAATCGTAAGCACAGGGGCTTGCGGCAAGTTGTAGCTTTTCCTTCAGCTGGCAGTGATGGCCTGCGAAGGACCCTAGGCTTCTCAGAGAGGCACAGGCTTCCAATGCAAAACATTACTTCAGGCATTTCAAACCCAGAAAATATTATATAAGTAGGTTTAATCTTTTTATGTTGTATTATTTATGCCTTTATGTTATGTTCCGGTCCTTGTATCCAGTGGTAAGCGCTCAATGAAGAAAGAAACTTACATTTATATAGCGCCTTTCATGACCACAGGACGTTGCAAAGCGCTTTACAGCCAATTAAGTACTTTTTGAAGTGTAGTCACTGTTGTAATGTAAGAAATGCAGCAACCAATTTGTGCACAGCAAGCTCCCATAAACAGCAACGTGATAATGACCAGATAATCTGTTTTAATGATGTTGGTTGAGGGATAAATTTTGCCAGGACACCGGGGAGAACTCCCCTGCTCCTCTTCGAAATAGTGCCATGGGATCCGAAAGACAGCACCTCCGACAGTGCAGCGCTCCCTCAGTGTCAGCCTAGATTTTTGTGCTCGAGTCTCTGGAGTGGGACTTGAACCCACAACCTTCTGACTCGGAGACGAGAGTGCTGCCCACTGAGCCACGGCTGACACATGGGAGAATGCAAGATGGCAATTGAAAGGATTTTCGATAGAGGAAGCTATTTTTGACTCTGTTTCTCTTTGCTGTTTGGTGGTTGTTACTGACTGCCGATGTTTAGTTGGAAGCTTTTTTGTCACTGCTAATTGGTAGTTTGCATTCCTGGTTCTTGTCACTTGATTGGCACATTTTACATGGGTTCAGTTATGATTTTTTTATGAATATAAAATTTAAGTCATTCAAGTGCAAGGGATTTGCATTTATACACGTGACGCCAGAAGTGCGACACCTGAAATATTTTGATTGAAATTCATGCCAAATTGTTAAGTACATTGTTTTTAAACCACTAGATCTCCCGTGAGTGAATTAGAGAGATGCTATTTTATCATGACAGGGATTTTATATCCTGCTTTTTTAATTCAGTTTTTTATAATGACAGGCAATGTTCCCTTGAATTTTTGGGGGGCTGCACGGCCCCCTTATTAACAGGCTGCGCGGCCCATTCAAATCCCCAAGCGCGGTTTTTCCTATTGTAAAGCCAGCAAGTGGCCTACACGGGAGCTCCAAACAGCTGCGCGGCCTTGCGGATTAAAGGGAATACTGATGGCAGGAGCGTTGTATAGCATTTTATTATCTTCAGTGGCATGCCTCACTGACAAAAAAAAAATCTACCCCTCTTCCTGTGACTCCTTCTGCTTTCCCACTTGCTAATTCTTGTGTTGTCTGTTTTACTCGGCTACGTATAGTGACACCGCTATTCCCAGCCAGAATGGAGATGATTGGGTAATTGCCCCGTCAATCACATCTGGAGACCACGCTGCTGAGAGTGACTGGGATTGATTATACGCACATCATTTGTATGATGTTACTACCCTCCACTCACTGCATGTTGCTGGAGGAATCGCCCTGCTTTTGTCGGGAGAAGTTGCTGCAGTTTCAGTCATGGGTTCCGTTTCCTCTAGTTCGTAGAGACTTTTTAAAAAATAGATTGGGTACACTGTTTGCTGTAAAATAGACTGTTTGCTGTGAGTCCTGCCATAAGTTTTTTTTCCAGTGGCGACATGAGTAAAAACTTTTTTACGCAACGAGTGGTTAGGATTTGGAATGCGCTGCCTGATAGGGCAGTGGATACAGATTCAATAGAAGCCTTCAAAAGGGAATTGGGTAAATACTTGAAGGAAAAAAAATGCAGGGATATGAGGAAAGCGGGGGAGTGGGACTGACTGATTGCTCTTCGAAAGAGCCGGCGCAGACTGGATGGGCTGAATGGCCTCCTTCTGTGCTGTGCGATTCTATAAGTCCCGTCCTGTCTCCAACTCATTGGCTAACACAGTGGTGTCAATAGACACTGCTTTTTGTCTTCCACAGATTCTCTCTGGCTGTGACACACTTTTCCCACTGCCGTATCATTATCACTTTCTCACTCTCTCAATTTCAGTCTCACTCTTTTGTAAGGCTCTCCTCTCCTCTGCATGTTTCCCCTCCTTCCCTGTGTCTCCCCTGTCTCCCAGGTTTCTGTGTAATTCTCACACATTTAGCATTAGTGAGGTTGTCAATATTTATATCTTGGTTTTTTTAATGCCTAGGGTACGCAGGGAGACCTTGGATGGAGGTAGAGGTGGGGAAGGGCCGTCGGAGAGGTGCTGCAACATGGGCAGATGAGAGAGAAGGTGGAGCTGAATGTCGGACCAAGTGGGATTGGGTAGAACTGTGGTTGGGAGTTTGGGAGGAAGGGTGCTATAGCCTGGGAGGAACTGGGGGAAAGGGCTGGACTTAGGAGTAACTGTGTGGGGAAGGGGTGTGGGAGCACCGGGATTCTGATCTATAACACTTAGGCTGGGTGAAGGCACACACAAGCCAGCAAGCTCATGTGGTGGACCGAGGAGCAAGGGAAGCAGTCTGGGTGGATTGGGACCAGGAGGCCAGGAAAAGTCTGGAGCAAACAGGTGGGCTTGGAAGCACTTGGGGCAAGTCAGGTGTTAGGGTTAAGAACTTGGGCTGGATCAGTTAGTACACAGGCTATCAAGTACCGACGATGGGTGAATTAGTGGGCAGGCGACCTCCAAAAGTACTCGGGTAGGGCTCAAAACCGCCCAGTCCAGTCCGGTCCACTCTGACCCAACCCCACACCCTGTCCGAGTCTTCCCCCACATGCCAGTTTTCTGCGCGGTTGTAACAAAACTATGTAACTGTATAATTCTTCATCCAGTACAGTGGGCCAACTCCTGCCTCAGCTCATCTGATGCTGAAACCCTAATCCATGCCTTTGTTACCTCTAGTCTTGACCATTCAAACGCACTCCTGGCCGGCCTCCCACGTTCTACCCTACGTAAACTTGAAGTCATAGAAAACTCGGCTGCCCATGTCCTAACTCGCACCAAGGCCCATTCACCCATACAAAAGTAAAATACTGCGGATGCTGGAAATCTGAAATAAAAACAGAAAATGCTGGAAATACTCAGCGGGTCAGGCAGCGTCGGTGGTGAAAGAAACAGGGTTAATGTTTCAGGTCGATGACCCTTCGTCAGAACTGGAAAAAGCTGGAGATGGAGCAGGTTTTTAAGCAAGTGCAGGGGCAGGGAAAGGGGGGAGGGGAGGAAAGAACAAAAGGGAAGGTCTGTGATAGGGTGGAAGGCGGGAGAGATTAAGAGCGATTAAGAGATGGTGCAGGTCAAAAGGAGTTGGTAATGGGACAAGTTAAGAAACAAAAGATGGCTCTAGATGAAGTGTAAATGGCACTGGCAGAATGAAAGACAGCTGCCATGTGGGAGAGAGAAAAAAAACATTGAAATAAATGGGGAAAAAAAGGATAGGGGCCGAGGTTATGATCTGAAATTGTTGAACTCGATGTTGAGTCCAGAGGGCTGTAAAGTGCCTAATCGAAAGATGAGGTGCTGTTCCTCGAGCTTACGCTGAGCTTTATTGGAACAGTGCAAGAGGCCGAGGACAGTGAGGTCTGAGTGGGAGTGGAGTGGAGAACTAAAGTGTTCACTATGGAGAAGGATGATGTAGGCATAGAAATCAGGCAGGGGGATTGTGATATACTTGAACAAATTAGTATTGAGAGGGAGGAGGTACTAGCAGTTTTAGCGGGCTTAAAAGTGGATAAATCCTCAGGTCCAGACGAGATGTGGCCCGGACGAGATGTATCCCAGGCTGCTGTGTGAGGCAAGGGAGGAGATTGCAGGGGCTCTGACACAAATTTTCAGAACATCTCTGGCCACAGGGAGGTGCCAGAGGACTGGAGGACAGCTAACTTAGTACCATTATTCAAGAAGGGTAGTAGGGATAAACCAGGGAATTACAGGCCAGTGAGCCTAACATCAGTGGTAGGGAAATTATTGGAAAAAATTCTGAGGGACAGAATTAGTCTCCACTTGGAGAGGCAGGGATTAATCAGGGATAGTCAGCATGGCTTTGTCAGGGGCAGATCATGTCTAACCAATTTGATTGCATTTTTCGAGGGGGTGACTAGGTGTGTGGATGAGGGTAGTGCAGTTGATGTAGTCTACATGGACTTCAGTAAGGCAGTAAGTCCTGCATGGGAGACTGGTCAAGAAGGTAAGAGCCCATGGGATCCAGGGCAATTTGGCACATTGGATCCAAAATTGGCTTAGCAGGAGGCAGAGGGTGATGGTCGAAGGTTGTTTTTGTGACTGGAAGCCTGTGTCAAGTGGTGTACCGCAGGGATCGGTGCCGGGTCCTTTGCTGTTTGTAGTGTACATTAATGATTTAGATATGAATGTAGGAGGTATGATCAGTAAGTTCTCAGATGACACGAAAATTGGTGGAGTGGTAAATAGCGAGGAGGAAAGCCTCAGGCTACAGGATGATATAGACGGGTTGGTCAGATGGGCAGAACAGTGGCAAATGGAATTTAACCCTGAAAAGTGTGAGGTGATGCATTTTGGGAGGACTAACAAGGCAAAGGAATACACAATGAATGGTAGGACCCTTGGAAGGACAGAGGATCAGAGGGACCTTGGTGTGCATGTACATAGATCCCTGAAGGCAGCAGGACAGGTAGATAAGGTGGTTAAAAAGGCATATGGGATACTTGCCTTCATTAGCCGAGGCATAGAATATAAGAGCAGGGAGGTTATTATGGAGCTGTACAAAACGCTAGTTAGGCCACAGCTGAAATACTGTGTGCAGTTCTGGTTGCCACACTATAGGAAGGATGTGATTGCTTTGGAGAGGGTGCAGAGGAGATTCACCAGGATGTTACCTGGGCTGGAGCGTTTCAGCTATGAAGAGAGACTGGACAGGCTGGGGTTGTTTTCCTTAGAGCAGAGAAGGCTGAGGGGGGACCTGATTGAGGTGTACAAAATTATGAGGGGGGTAGATCGAAAGGAACTTTTCCCCTTAGTAGAGGGGTCAATAACCAGGGGGCATAGTTTCAAGGTAAGGGGCAGGAGGTTTAAAGGGGATTTGAGGAAAAACTTTTTCACCCAGAGGGTGGTTGGAATCTGGAACTCACTGCCTGAAAGGGTGGTAGAGGCAGGAACCCTCACAACATTCAAGAAGCATTTAGATGAGCACTTGAAACGCCATAACATACAAGGCTACGGACCAAGTGCTGGAAAATGGGATTAGAATAGATAGGGCTTGATGGCCGGCGTGGACACGATGGGCTGTGCTGTATAACTCTATCTATCTATGACAGGCGACCGGAAGCTCGGGGTTACCTGTACGGACTGAACAGAGCAAAGCGGTCACCCAATCTGCGTTTGGTCTCCCCAATGTAGAGGAGACCGCATCGTGAGCAGCAAATACTGTATATAAATTGCAAGAAGTACATTCACCCATCATCCCTGTGCTTGCTGACCTACATTGGCTCCCAGTTAAGCAACACCTCGATTTTATAAAAAAAAAAAAAAAAAAATTCTCATCCTTGTTTTCAAATCCCTCCATGACCGTGCCCTCCCGATCTCTGTAATCTCCCCCAGTCCCACAACCCTCCAAGATATCTGCGCTCCTCTAATTCTGGCCTCTTGAGCATCCCCGATTTTAATTGCTCCAACATTGGCGGCCGTGCCTTCAGCTGCCAAATCCTTAAGCTCTGGAATTCCTTCCCTAAAACACTCTGTGCCTCTTTCCTCCTCTAAGACGCTCCTTACAATCTGCCTCTTTGACCAAGCCTTTGGTCACCTGTCCTAATATCTCCTTATGAGACTTGGTGTCAAATTTTGTTCGATAACGCTCCTGTGAGGCGCCTTGGGACGTTCTATTACATTAAAGGCGCTATATAAATACAAGTTGTTGTAGAGCACGTTTATTTGCTGGGCAGGCTTCGTAGCAATGGTGTGGAGGGAGCCAGGTGCCCAAGACATCTGAAGCTAGACCTCAACATTGAAAGTAAAACTCAAACCAGAGTGGTATTCCTGCCAGAGGGTGAGGAGAGTGACTGGAGGGCTGTCTCTGGGACAGGAAATAAAAAACACAGCTGCTTTAACAAATATCAAATGTATAAATAAGCAGCACTTAATATATACATTCATTTTCCTTTCAAAAATCATCTCTCAAAAGTTCAAAAATGGATCATCTTTTAAAAAGTAATTCTCTGAATGTGGGCGTCGCTGGCAAGGCCGGCATTTATTGCCCACCTCGAGTTGCTCTTTCATATTTTATACCAAAAAAAGCGAATGTATTTTTACTTGCCATGTCTCATTCAGTCAGTAATGAAACGCTGGCCTTTCCTTCAAAGGGGAGGAGCTGATGCTCGAGTATACAGAGCCTTGGTCAGACTCCATCTGGAGCACTGCGTTCAGTTTTGGGTACAGGTTGCATCAACCTGGCTTTTGTATTCCCTTGATTTTAAACGGTTGAGGGGTGATCTACTTGAGGTGTTTATATTATGATAAAGGGATTCAATAGGGTAGATATATTGGACCTATTTTGTCTTGTTGGGGAAGCCAGAGCAAGGGGGAGCACAATCTTAAAACTATAGCTAGACCATTTTGGAGTTAAATCAAGAAGAACTTGTTGGCACAAAAGGTCGTAGAAATCTGGAACATGGTTCCCCAAAGGCTGTGGATTCTGGGTCAATTGAAATTTCAAGACTGAGATCAATAGGTAAGGTTTTCAAGGGATATGGAATAAAGGTGGGTACTGTATATGGAGCTGAGGTACAGATCAGCCATAATCTGTGTGAATGGCAGAACAGGTTCGAGGGCTGAATGGACTACGCTGGTTCATAAGAAATAGGAGCAGGAGTCGGCCATTCCGCCCCTCGAGCCTGCTCCGCCATTCAATAAGATCATGGCTGATCTGATCTTGGCCTCAACTCCACTTTCCTGCCCGCTCCCCATAACCCTGGACTCCCCTGTAGCTCAAATATCTGTCAATCTCAGCCTTGAATATATTCACTGACTCCGCCTCCACAGCTCTCTGGGTAGAGAATTCCAAAGATTCACGACCCTCTGAAAGAAGAAATTCCTCCTCATCTCCGTCTTAAATGGGCGACCCCTTATTCTGAAACTATGCCCCCTAATTCTGGATTCCCCCACGAGGGGAAACATCCTCTCTGCATCTACCCTGTCCAGCCCCCTCAGAATCTTGTATGTTTCAATAAGATCACCTCTCATTCTTCTAAACTCCAATGAGTATCGGCCCAACCTGCTCAACCTTTCTTCCTAAGACAACCCCTTCATCCCAGGAATCGACCTCGTGAACCTTCTCTGAACTGCCTCCAATGCAAGTATATCTCTCCTTAAATAAGGAGACCAAAACTGTACGCAGTACTCCAGGTGTGGCCTCACCAATACCCTGTACAGTTGTAGCAAGACTTCCCTACTTTTATACTCCCAACTCCCTTGCAATAAACGGTAACATTCCATTTGCCTTCCTAATTACTTGCTGTACCTGCATACTAACTTTTGATGTTTCATGTACGAGGACACCCAGATCCCTCCGTACCGCAGCATTCTGTAGTCTCTATTTAAATAATATTTTGCTTTTTTATTTTTCCTCCCAAAGTGTATAACCTCACATTTTCCCACATTATACTCCATCTGCCAAATATTTGCCCACTCGCTTAGCCTATCCATTCCTATGGAATGTTCTATCATTTGGAAAGGAGTGCGCTGGGTGAAGTGGGAACTGGTCCTGAAAGGGGTCTGCTCACTTGACGCAGGAGGGAGAAATAACCTTATTTGCATTCTGGAACCACAATGACGAGCCGGTGCTTGTTGTGAGTTGCATGGACAGCAGCCAATCGGGAGGAACCAAGGCATTCACAATCAAGTCAGCAAAGCCCAACAATTCCATCTCCAGCCAAGCGACACAGGAGTCTGCTTCGCTGAGCAAACCTTTTTCCAGGGATTTACAACACCTTACAGGCACCTCCAATTGAGGAATAAAACATTTCATTAAGAATTTTTGATTTTTATGGGTTACTGGTGTTTCTACCTATAAATTTTCAATTTGAGTAAAAATTCCAAGATGGCAGCCCAAACCAACTTCACTAACTTTTGTACTGGTTTGATTGGTTCGGCTTCTCTTTTGACTTTTATTTTGTAGCCTTTCCTTCCAGCCAGTTTTTGATTTGTAGTTTTCCGAGCTTCATGATTGGTGGTTTTCCTGCCACTGGCCGACTGGCGCGGTAACTATTTGTTCGGTTGTAATTTGTTGCCGTTTCTTTGAACGTGAAATTTGAGGAAACGCAAGGTGTATCCACTCGAGAAGATGCGACTGCAGGTTTCCTTATGGATTCCGCTTCCAACACTCCATTTCATTTCCGAACAACCCTCTGTGTTTTAAAATAAATACGTCTAACATCTGCTTTTATTCTTTTGATATGTTTCTGCTCTCCAGTTATTGACTCGCCAACCAGCGGAAATAATTTTTCCCGATTTAACTTATTAAAAACCTCTGCGTTCTAAACACCTCTATCAGGTCTCCTCTTAACTTTCCTTGCAATGAAAAGAGCCCCAGTTTCTCATTGATCCTTGTAACTAAAACGTCTCATTCCTAGTATCATAGTGGATCTCTTCTGCCCCCCTCTCCATGGCCTTCACATCATTTCTAAGGTAAGGTGCCCAACATTGACACATTATTCTAACTGTGGTCTAACTAATGAATTGTATATGTTTAGCATTACCTCTTTCCTTTTGTACTCTATACCCCTACTTATAAAACCTAGGATCCCACATGATTTTTTATTTACAGCTTTATCAAAATTTTCCCCTCACTTTTAAAGATGTGTGTATCTGAACCCCTAAATCACTCTGCTATTCTACTCCTTTTAAAGTTTTACCACTCGGTGTATTTGTCCTCTCTTTCTTTATTCTTCCCCCCAAAATATATATTGGTCCAAAATTCCTCAGGGGCCTGTGGTGTACTCCTGAAGTAAGATGGCCAGGAGAGCAGCAGGTGGTGTACAGTGCCGATTCACCAGAATGATACCGAGGCTAAAAGGGTTAAATTATGAGCACAGGTTGAACAGAATAGGTTTGTATTCCCTTGATTATAGAAGATTAAGGGGCGATCCAATTGAGGTGTTTAAGATTTGATGGGGTAGATAGAGAAACGATTTCCTCTGGTCAGGGAAGCCAGAACAAGGGGGCATAACCTTGAAATTAGAGCCAGGCCGTTCAGGGGCGACATCAGGAAGCACTTCTTCCCACAAAGGGCACTGGAAATCTGGAACGCTCTCCCTCAAAAAGCTGTTGAGGCTGAGGGTCAATTGAAAATTTCAAAACTGAGATCGATAGATTTTTGTTATATATAAAGGCATTAAGGGATATGGAACCAAAGCGGGTAAATGGAGTTAAGACACAGATCAGCCATGTTCTAACTGAATGGTGGAACAGTCTCGACAGGCTGGATGGCCTCCTTCTGTTCCTATGTTTTGGGGGGGTGGTGGAGTGGAGTGGAGTGGAAAATCAGGCAGGACCCAGAACCCCCAGGTTTCCATCCCAATGACCCACAAGGAAATTCCTGTGGAGGACTGGGGTGGGTGGAAGTTCCACCTGCCCCATCCAAGGCCATAATGATGGGAAGGAGCCGATGGGATGGCAATCCTCCCACCAAAATTCCCAGACCTCCTGAGCATCCAGAAATCTGGTGACTGGAAAATTGCCAGCACCAGGTCAGTTGAGCAGTGCAAGCCGGGATCACTGGGGGTGGCGAGGTCTGGGTGTTGACCTTGAACACCCAGCATCAGGTGAATTGGCACCCTTATTAAGGAGGCCGATTGCCACATTTTAAGATACTTTTGAGCCAGCCAAGCTGCATGGTCCGAGTGGCTTGCCAGCACTACATCTGGCTGTCTTTAATTAACCCATATCTTTCTGGGTAAGTAATTTTTACCCCATATTATTGCCTCTAGAAATTTATCCGCTACCAATGTTAGGTTGGCTGATCAATAGTTGCCAGGTTTATCCCCTTCTCCAGCTCACCCCTCTTTAATTTTTAAAAACTTTTTGTTAATAAATTCTTTTATGATTTCCCTTTATGCTGCAACAACAACTTGCATTTATATAGCGCCTTTAACGTAGTAAAATGTCCCAAGGTGCTTCACAGGAGCGATTATCAAAATAAAATTTTACCTATCTCTTCTTCATACCCTCTCTTAGCCTTTCTACTGTGTTTTTGCTTCCCCCTAGTTTCTATATTCAGCTTGAATTTCTTTTGTATTATTAATCATAGATTTGTCATATGCTTTTTTTAAATCAATTTTAATTCCTCTGCTCATCCAATGAACTCCAGTTTTTGATGCACCACCTTTAATTCTGGTCTGTACACTAATCATCTCCTGTTTGTGTCAGCCATGGCTCAGTGGGCAGCACCCTCGTCTCTGAGTCAGAAGGTTGTGGGTTTAAGTCCCACTCCAGAGACTTGAGCACAACACTCCAGTGCAGTGCTGAGGGAGTGCTGTACTGTCTGAGGTGCCGTCTTTCGGATGAGACGTTAAACCGAGGCCCCGTCTGCCCTCTCAGGTGGATGTAAAAGATCCCATGGCACTATTTCGAAGAAGAGCAGGGGAGTTCTCCCCGGTGTCCTGGGCAATATTTACCCCTCAATCAACATCACTAAAACCGATGATCTGGTCATTGTCACATTGCTGTTTGCTGTGCGCAAATTGGCTGCTGCTTTTCCTGCATTACAACAGTGACGACACTTCAAAAAGTACTTTATTGGCTGTAAAGCACTTTGGCACATCCTGTGGTTGTGATAGGCTTTATATAAATGCAAGTCTTTCTTTTCTTTTTTGAACATTTCCTTGTAGGTTTTGTAATTCACGTGCTGCTTCCTTGGATTCAGCAAGATTTCCTGTTTTCATTGCTGATGTGAATTAGAAACAGGAGGAGCACCAACGCTGACCACTAGGACACCCCAGTCACCATTTAACTGCAACTCAACATAACGTCTCTAACAAACAGCCACTACATCCTATCCGACAGCTAATTTCTTACCGGTTCTCGGGTTTTACCATGCATCCTCTCGGTTTTAAGCCTAAATAGTAGGTGTTCGTGCAGAACTTGGTCGAATGCTTTTTGGAAGTCAAGGTATACCCATTAATAGGGCTTTCACTTGGCGTGTAACTTGCACGAAAAAGTGGTTTGCTGCATGCTGCACAACATAGCCATGGAAAGAGATCTATGCCTGGCTGCAGCAGAATAACATCAATAAACCATGGCACAGGAGCAGTAGGAGGAGCTAATAAAACCAGAATAGCCATTGTAGGAAGTCGTACTGTTTCACCAGGCTATGATTGAGTACTTTCCTACATTACAACAGTGACCACACTTTTAAAGTTCTTCATTGGCTGTAAAGAGCTTTGAGACGGCCAGAGGTCGTGAAAGGCGCTATAGAAATGCAACTTTTTTCTTTCGTGGAGACCTCCATTCATGTTGCACGCAAGGTTGTTTTCTGTTTTTATTCAACCAACTTTTCACATTTTGGGATTTTTGATATTTCTTTCTACATAATTAATTTGGGAATGAGTTGTGTTCTGCTTTTAGTGGGACAGTTGGAAAAAGTAAATCTGCATAGTTTTTTTTAAAAAGAAAAACACAGGCTACATCCAGCAGTGAGATGGAGGGGGAGCTCGAGTTGTTAATGACCCAAGCACTGAAGAGGTCTGCACAATGGCTGAGGACACAACCAATTGGTTATCTCATCTCAAACGGCAAAAAATACTCTCACCCACAGCAGATTTTATTTATGTCGGCACAGCATGCAATGTTGTGTTGAAGGGGTTGTCTTATGAAGAAAGGTTGAGCAGGTTGGGCCTATACTCATTGGAGTTTAGAAGAATGAGAGGTGATCTTATTGAAACAAGATTCTGAAGGGGCGATGCAGAGAGGATGTTTCCCCTCGTGGGGGAATCTAGAACTCGGGGGCATAATTTCAGAATAAAGGGGCATCCTTTTAAATTGGAAATGAGGAGGAATTTCTTCTCTGAGGGTCATGAATCTTTGGAATTCTCTTCGCCAGAGAGCTGTGGAGGCTGGGTCATTGAATATATTTAAGGTGGAGATAGATTTTTGAACGATAAGGGAGTCAAGGGTTATGGGGAGCGGGCAGGGAAGTGGAGTTGAGGCCAAGATCAGATCAGCCATGATCTTACTGAATGGCAGAGCAGGCTCGAGGGACCAAATGACCTGCTCCTACGTCTTATGTCTGTTGAAAATGTATTCTTGGGAGAAGGAGTAGCCCATTTAGTTGACAAGACTGCTGGCACATCACTGCATGGTAAAAGTTTCTTTGACACTGCCCCTTTGCTACCTGGGGTCAGAATTAACAAAAAGATGGGAAAATTGAATATTCAGGACCGTCAAATGTTGACTGAGGGGCAGTGCTGGAAGCTAAAATGCAGGAGGTCAGCTTTTGCAGTTAGAAGGTGTCTAGAAGGAAAGGTAAAGCCAAAAATAAGTAAGTCAACCCATGCAAGGGACAGGGCACATGTTTTATTTTTTTATCCAATTTTTGAAGGAGTCAAATGAGATTGAGTGAAGCAAGTAGAATTTGCTTTGACTGTTACTATGTATGTTCACTTTCTATCTAAATAAAGCTGTTCAACGATCCGTATCTGGTCTCGTCTCAGTCTGTGTTTAGAAATTTTGAAGTGCATGTGTAAAAGACACATTGGCCCAGAAATTCGGGTCGGCCGTTGAGCTGTGGGCCCCCGTGGGATTCCGATCCTGGGCTTCCTCCAACTGCCGGCGCGCAGTGCTTGCATATCCCAGGGGCGCAGTTAGTTCAAAGCGCCCCCTGGGATCACGTGGGCCATGGAGAGCCAATGGTAGCAGGGAAATGCCCATTCATAAAATTGACAGGAAGAGCTGTCAAAACTATAATTACTAGAAGCTCCAAAACATTTTTTTGAAGTTTTAGTTAAAATCACATTTTTAAAATAACTATAAATTACATAAAATAACTTTTAAACAATATTTAAATTTGAAAAAATTACATTTTCTAACAGGGCTAAAAATAAACTTACCTTTCTTTAAAGTATTTAAAAATAATAAACCTGTGGAAAAAATGTTTTAATTTTAATTAATTCACCACTTACCTTATGTAACTCCTGGAGACTTACCCTCCCGGGAACCTGCAAGAAAAACGTAAGTTCCAGGCGCACGCGTTCCACCTGTGAACCCTTTCCTTTAAGGGAACGGAAGTTCCGGTTTCCCGCGCATGCCCAGTGCATGCACGAAACCGGTACTTTCGTTGGGCCTACGGGTGAGTACCCAGTGCGTACTCACCCGTGGGGACCCGAATTTCTGGGCCAATATCCAGTTCAGATCGCAAGGGGATCCCTACTGTTACACCCCTGAGCATCGTTCCCGCTAAGCTGCGCAGCCGTGCAACGGTCTGGCGGTCCCGTGCAGGCTGCTCACCGGCTTTTGTATGGGAGAAACCGCGCATCTATGAGAATCTGAATGGGCTGCACGTTCACTTAAAGGGATTGCGCACCCAACATAAAAAAAGAGGGAACATTGCCCGAGTTACACTATAATTAGATATTGGGCAGCCCGGGCACACTCATGAATGTAAGGCGCGCGGACCACTTATGGGCATGACCAGCACTGCTGTACCCGAGAGAACATCTAAGGCAGACCTAAAAGTTGTAACATCAACCTTTTGTTATCCTTGCTCTTCATCCAAAAAGAAAATCAAAAACAATCACTGCATAGTTCAAAGTGGTGTGTTGTGTCTTTACTGAATATAACACTAAGGTGCAGTGTGTGTTTAACGTGCTGTGCTTTCTCTTTGCGTCTTCATCGTTCTACTGTATTACTTTGACATAGAATCATAGAATGGTTACAGCATGGAAGGCCATTCAGCCCGTCGAGCCCGTGCCAGCTCTCTGCAAGAGCACTTCAGCAGGTCCCACTCCCCCGCCCTTTCCCCGTAGCCCTGCAAATTTCTTTGTTTCAGATACTTATCCAATTCCCTTTTGAAAGCCGTGATTAAATCTGCCTCCACCATCGTTTCAGGCAGTGCATTCCAGATCCTAACCACTCCATAAAAAGTTTTTTCTTACTTCGCCTTTGGTTCTTTTGCCAATCACCTTAAATCTGTGTCCTTGGTTCTCGTCCCTTCTGCCAATGGGAACAGTTTCCCTCTACTCTCTCCGGACCCCTCACGATTCTGAACACCTCCATTAAATCTCCTCTCGATCTTCTCTGCTCCAAGGAGAACAACCCCAGCTTCTCCAGTCTATCAACGTAACTGAAGTCCCTCATTCCTGGAATCAATCTCGTAAATCTTTTCTGCCCCCTCTCTAAGGCCTTCACATCCTTCCTAAAGTGTGGTGCCCAGAATTGGACACAGTACTCCAGTTGGGGCCAAACCAGTGTTTTATACAGGTTCATCATAATTTCCACACTTTTGTACTCTTATACCTCTATTCATGAAGCCCAGGATCCTGTAAGCCTTTGTACTAATGGAAGAAATGGGTACAGATGCTTCCAATGACCCCTGGGTTAGAGAAGGGGAAATCAGCCAGGGTTTCTGCTCCTGATCTCTGCCCAGTGACCCCAGGGAAATGTACTGTCCCTGATGCCCATCAGACAGTAACCCCAGCACGGAGCTAGGATGGAGAAACAGTGAGTGTCGTCCTCTTTGAAAGAAGCCAGGAATGAGCTGACATTCGGCAACTTGCCATTTCATGTGTATATGACCCATCGAGGCTGCATTCACTCCCTCCTGCTTTGCTGTGCCCGGGATCGCCCTGCAGTTTGGTGGCCGTGCAGGTTCCCAGGTGTGGGCTGCACCGAGGGAGCGCTGCACTGTCGGAGGGGCAATACTGAGGGAGCGCTGCACTGTCGGAGGGGCAATACTGAGGGAGCGCTGCACTGTCGGAGGGGCAATACTGAGGGAGCGCTGCACTGTTGGAGGGGCAGTACCGAGGGAGCGCTGCACTGTCGGAGGGGCAATACTGAGGGAGTGCTGCACTGTTGGAGGGGCAGTGCTGAGGGAGCACTGTATTGTCGGAGAGGCAGTACTGAGGGAGGGCTGCACTCTCGGAGGGGCAGTACTGAGGGAGCACTGTATTGTCGGAGAGGCAGTACCGAGGGAGCGCTGCACTGTGGGAGGGGCAGTGCTGAGGGAGGGCTGCACTGTCGGAGGGGCAGTACTGAGGGAGCGCTGCACTTTCGGAGGGGCCGTACTGAGGGAGCGTTGCACTGTCGGAGGGGCCGTCTTACGGGTGAGATGTTAAATCCGAGCCTCCGGCTGCCCTCTCGTGGATGTAAAAGATCCAACGGCCACTATTCAAAGCAGAGCGGGGGAGTTCTCCCTGGTGTCCTGGGCCAATATTTATCCCTCAAACAACATCAATAAAACTGGTCATTTATTGCTTGCAGTTTCTGGGATCTGCTGTGCACATGGCCTGCCGTGTCTGCCCACATTACAACAGAGACTGCACTTAAAAACAAATTCATCGGCTGTGAAACGCTTTGGGACATCCTGGCACAGGCTCGATGGGCCGAATGGCCTCCTTCTGTGCTGTAACCATTCTATGATTTAGAGATTGGTTAAGGATCTGTTTGTGAATCAGATGGCCAGCTATTCATTGTAGACCTTGACAGTCGTGTGTCAGAACAGCTTGTCCTATTTCTCCTTACTTTGGGAGCTTCTCCCATCACTTATCCAGAGACGTATATGCCTTTTGGTGCGTGACCCTGCATTCACTTCCAGGACTATTACGTCCCACACTTATTTTATCCTTTTGACTGTTAGTGGGTTGCTCTTCCACACGGTATAAGGCACTTCTCCGTGCCCTCACCCCGGCCAGTATCGTTTGCAGCTGGTCATCACTGGAACTGTGATTTTTGCCTTCCGTATTCTCCTGTCATTTTGCTCGCAGTTTGCTATTCACACCAGATAAGTGGATGTTCAGATAATGAGCAGCATTATTGCAGGTGCTTCCAAACTGGCCACTAAGTTGTGCATTAGAGTGTCAGTCGTGGCTCAGTGGGTAGCACTCTTGCCTCTGAGTCAGAAGGTTCTGGGTTCATAGTCCCGCCCCAGAGACTTGAGCACAAAAATCTAGGCTGACACTCCCAGTGCAGTGCTGAGGGAGTGCCGCACTGTCAGAGGGGCCATCTTTCAGATGAGATGTTAATCCGGGTCTGAGTCTGCACTCTCAGATGGATGTAAAAGATCCAATGGCACTATTTGGAAGAAGAGCAGGGGAGTTATCCTCGGTGTCATGGCCAATAATTACCCCTCAATCAACATCACTAAAAAAACAGATCATCACATTGCTGTTTGTGGGAGCTTGCTGTGTGCAAATTGTCTGCCGCGTTGCCTACATTACAACAGTGAGTACACCTCAAAATTGGCTGTAAAGCGCTTTGGGGCGTCCGGTGGTTGTAAAAGGCGCTATATAAATGCAAGACGTTCTTTCTTTCTAATGCACGTGTGCTTCTAGAAAGTATACACAGTAAAGATGTGCTTTCCTATGAGTGCATTAAAAAAGGCCAAAAACATATATAACACGCAGTGCATCAAGAAGAATTTCACGCCCATTTTGGTTGTTTTTTTATTTTAATTTTATTTCTACATTTTTACCTTGTATTTGGATTACATGTTTCCTTCCTCCGTGACTCCTACCCTTCTGCAACTGAGAAGGGAAGCACACTGACCTGCAGCATGGACGTTGGCCCTTTGTCTTGGTTTCTCAGTAAGTCTGGGTCAGTGATATTTGTAATGGGATTCAGAGCTTTAGCCTCTTTACTTCCTTCCCAGCTTCAATGTGACGAGGTGAAAGGGCCTTTTCAAAATAGAACTCTTGGTCCTAATTTCCCCCCCCCTCCAACACACGTCTTCCTGTAGTCAAGGAGTTGCAGGCACGTGGAGGAGTGTCCCATCACTTTATATCTGTGCTGCAGCATTCCTGAGTGAATCTCCAGCAAAGTATCAGCGGGGATTGTGGCCATGGCAAATAGTTAGTAGCTGGGCACATAGGAATAGCAGTAGGCTATTTAGTAACTTGAGCCTATTCCGTCATTCAATGAGATCCATATACCTGCCTTTGCCCCATATACCTTAAGAAGTTAACGTGAAACAGAAGCAGTTTATACCCCTAAGGGGCTAAAGCTCTGCTTGCCAAAAAAAACAGCCAAGGGACAATATGGCCGCGATTTCGCCATCGGAGGCGGGAGAGGTGGTTGGCGGGTCCCGGTCCTGGCTGCAGCCGTTCTGTGAAAAGGATTTTACATTGATTGGGCTTGTTAACCTGCCCTGCGAGGTTCCCGTCCAATTAAAAGGAAGCGGGTCTGATGACGTCATTTGATGGGAAGAGTGGGAATCAGAGGGAGAGGGGGGACAGAGAGGGAGAGGGGGGACAGAGAGGGAGTCGGAGGGAACTTGTTGGGAAGAGAAGGTCAGGAACCCAGGGTGGGGGGAGGGGGGAAGAAGGTCAGGAACTTGGGCAAGTGGAGGAGGTCAGGAACCCAGGGTGGGTGGGGGGAGGGGGGGGGAGAAAGAGGTCAGAAACGTGGGCTGGGTGAGTGGGGGGAAGATCAGGCACTTGGGCATGGGGAGAATGTCAGATACTTGGTGGGAGAATGTCAGGAACTTGGGCAGGGGGAGCAGGTCAGGAATTTCGGCGGGGGAGCGAGGAGATCAGGAACTTGGGTGGTGTGGAGGAGATCAGGAACTTGGGCGGGGGAGGAGGTCAGGAACTTGGGCGGGGGGGAGGAGGTCAGGAACTTGGGCGGGGGGGAGGAGGTCAGGAACTTGGGCGGGGGGGAGGAGGTCAGGAACTTGGGCGGGGGGGAGGTCAGGAACTTGGGCGGGGGGGAGGTCAGGAACTTGGGCGGGGGGGAGGAGGTCAGGAACTTGGGCGGGGGGGAGGAGGTCAGGAACTTGGGCGGGGGAGGAGGTCAGGAACTTGGGCGGGGGGGAGGAGGTCAGGAACTTGGGCGGGGGGGAGAAGGTCACGAACTTGGGCAGGGGGGAGGTCAGGAACTTGGGCGGGGGGGAGGTCAGGAACTTGGGCGGGGGGGAGGAGGAGGTCAGGAACTTGGGCGGGGGGGAGGTCAGGAACTTGGGCGGGGGGGAGGAGGTCAGGAACTTGGGCGGGGGGGAGGTCAGGAACTTGGGCGGGGGGGAGGAGGTCAGGAACTTGGGCGGGGGGGAGGTCAGGAACTTGGGCGGGGGGGAGGAGGTCAGGAACTTGGGCGGGGGGGAGGTCAGGAACTTGGGCGGGGGGGGAGGTCAGGAACTTGGGCGGGGGGGAGGAGGTCAGGAACTTGGGCGGGGGGGAGGAGGTCAGGAACTTGGGCGGGGGAGGAGGTCAGGAACTTGGGCGGGGGGGAGGAGGTCAGGAACTTGGGCGGGGGGGAGGTCAGGAACTTGGGCGGGGGGGAGGAGGTCAGGAACTTGGGCGGGGGGGAGGTCAGGAACTTGGGCGGGGGGGAGGAGGAGGTCAGGAACTTGGGCGGGGGGGAGAAGGTCACGAACTTGGGCAGGGAGGAGATCAGGAATTTGGGCGGGGGGGAGGAGGTCAGGAACTTGGGCGGGGGGGAGGAGGTCAGGAACTTGGGCGGGGGGGAGGTCAGGAACTTGGGCGGGGGGGAGGAGGTCAGGAACTTGGGCGGGGGGGAGGTCAGGAACTTGGGCGGGGGGGAGGAGGTCAGGAACTTGGGCGGGGGGGGAGGTCAGGAACTTGGGCGGGGGGGAGGTCAGGAACTTGGGCGGGGGGGAGGAGGTCAGGAACTTGGGCGGGGGGGGAGGTCAGGAACTTGGGCGGGGGGGAGGAGGTCAGGAACTTGGGCGGGGGGGAGGAGGTCAGGAACTTGGGCGGGCGGGGAGGTCAGGAACTTGGGCGGGGGGGGGAGGAGGTCAGGAACTTGGGCGGGGGGGAGGAGGTCAGGAACTTGGGCGGGGAGGAGGAGGTCAGGAACTTGGGCGGGGGGGGAGGTCAGGAACTTGGGCGGGGGAGAGGAGGTCAGGAACTTGGGCGGGGGGGGAGGTCAGGAACTTGGGCGGGGGGGGGAGGTCAGGAACTTGGGCGGGGGGGGAGGTCAGGAACTTGGGCGGGGGGGAGGAGGTCAGGAACTTGGGCGGGGGGAGGAGGTCACGAACTTGGGCGGGGAGGAGATCAGGAATTTGGGCGGGGAGGAGGAGGAGATCAGGAACTTGGGCGGGGGGAGGAGGAGATCAGGAACTTGGGCGGGGGGAGGAGGAGATCAGGAACTTGGGCGAGGTCAGGAACTTGGGCGGGGGGAGGAGGAGGTCAGGAACTTGGGCGGGGGGGGAGAGGAGGAGATCAGGAACTTGGGCGGGGGGGAGGAGGTCAGGAACTTGGGCGGGGGGGAGGAGGTCAGGAACTTGGGCGGGGGGGGAGGAGGTCAGGAACTTGGGCGGGGGGAGGAGGAGATCAGGAACTTGGGCGGGGGGGAAGAGGTCAGGAACTTGGGCGGGGGGAGGAGGTCAGGAATTTGGGCGGGGGGGGAGGAGGAGATCAGGAACTTGGGCGGGGGGGAGGAGGTCAGGAACTTGGGCGGGGGGGAGGAGGTCAGGAATTTGGGCGGGGGGGGAGGAGGAGATCAGGAACTTGGGCGGGGGGGGAGGAGGAGATCAGGAACTTGGGCGGGGGGGGAGGAGGAGATCAGGAACTTGGGCGGGGGGGAGGAGGAGATCAGGAACTTGGGCGGGGGGGGAGGAGGAACTTGGGCGGGGGGGGAGGAGGTCACGAACGTGGGCGGGGGGGAGGAGGTCACGAACTTGGGTGGGGGGGAGGAGGTCACGAACTTGGGCGGGGGGAGGAGGTCACGAACTTGGGCGGGGGGAGGAGGTCACGAACTTGGGCAGGGGGGAGGAGGTCACGAACTTGGGCGGGGGAGGTCACGAACTTGGGCGGGGGGGAGGAGGTCACGAACTTGGGCGGGGGGGGGAGGAGGTCACGAACTTGGGCGGGGGGGAGGAGGTCACGAACTTGGGCGGGGGGGAGGAGGTCACGAACTTGGGCGGGGGGGAGGAGGTCACGAACTTGGGCGGGGGGGAGGAGGTCACGAACTTGGGCGGGGGGGAGGAGGTCACGAACTTGGGCGGGGGGGAGGAAGTCACGAACTTGGGCGGGGGGGAGGAGGTCACGAACTTGGGCGGGGGGGAGGAGGTCACGAACTTGGGCGGGGGGGAGGAGGTCACGAACTTGGGCGGGGGGGAGGAGGTCACGAACTTGGGCGGGGGGGAGGAGGTCACGAACTTGGGCGGGGGGGGAGGAGGTCACGAACTTGGGCGGGGGGGGAGGAGGTCACAAACTTGGGCGGGGGGGAGGAGGTCACGAACTTGGGCGGGGGGGGGGAGGTCACGAACTTGGGCGGGGGGAGGAGGTCACGAACTTGGGCGGGGGGGAGGAGGTCACGAACTTGGGCGGGGGGGGAGGAGGTCAGGAACTTGGGCGGGGGGGAGGAGGTCACGAACTTGGGCAGTAGGGAGGTCAGGTACTTGGGCAGTGGGGGGGGGGGGGTGAGTAGGTCAGGAAGTTGGGTGGGGGACGGAGGGAGGTCAGGAACTTGTTTGGGGGGTGGGAGAAGGTCTTAACCCACTAGGGTGAGCCCTGTCTGTTCCAAGTGAGCTCTGTTCTGTCTGGAGTAGGCAGTCAGACTGGCTTGAATTACACTTTGTAAAGTAACTGATTATGTCGGCAGGATCGATCTAATTACATATTCCAGAGAAACTGCTATGACTTGTCCTCTAGAGGGACCAATCAGCAATCAGGACTTGTCATCCAAGGGGACCAATCAGAGCTTTTGGTGTTGCGAATAAACACATTCGCGTTTATTGCCCATCCCTAATTGTCCTCGAGGTGATGGTGCATCTCTAGAATCTAGAATAGCTGTTTCGCGTTTCTCACTTTCAAACACAATGTTGAACTCGATCATAAGAGCTGTGCTAGTGCCACCAGCTTCAGATTAATGGGTCTTGCGCAGCCGGTGGCAATCCAAAAGTACACTTACCATATTCACTAAGGCTAGCTGCTGGCAAGATCTGTTTCTAATGCAATATAAAAGCAGCTAATGTGTAGGTCACATCATGGAGTGCCGGTCATTTTGAAGAGCTGCAATGAAGACTAAGGAAAAGAGTGCTATGGTTCGTTCGACCTGCAGAGAAAGTGTGCCTACAAATAACCCAAAGCACGGAAGGAGGTGGCTGACAGGAAGATGTTAAATGTTCTTTTTGTTCATTGAGTTGGTGAATAGTAAGTGGGCTGATGTGGGGTACTATGGATTGATTTAAGGCGATACTGGTGTGTATAGCAATAGGTGAAAATTCTTGCATGCTTTCTGTTACAGTGGGACAGTTAAGAAATAATTGCAGTGAAAATGTTATTGCAAGTGTTTTGAGATTGTTCCACAAACCTGAACTATGATACAAATCTACATGAGCTGCTCATAAACTGACAGAAATGAGACCACTGGAAAAATTATGGTTGCAATATTACTGTTTGAAAGTACTGTATTATTTTTAACCTGTATTCTTCAGTTACAGAGAAAGGAAGGTGTAGGGGGAGAAGTATTGTTTGAAGTACTCACCCTACTAATATTAGAAAATAACATTCTTGCCATACATTTTCTTAAAGACTTACATTTCTATAGCGCCTTTCACGACCACCGGACGTGCCAAATCGCTTTACAGCCAATGAAGTAGTTTTTGAAGTGTAGTCACTGTTGTAATGTAGGAAACGCGGCAGCTAATTTGTGCACAGCAAGCTCCCACAAACAGCAATGTGAAAATGACCAGATAATTTTTTTTTTTAGTGATGTTGGTTGAGGGATAAATATTGGCCCAGGACACTGGGGAGAACTCCCCTGCTCTTCTTTAAAATAGTGCCACGGGATCTTTTACGGTCCGCCTAAGAGAGCAGACGGCCTCGGTTTAACGCCTCAACCAAAAGACGGCACCTCCAACAGTGAAGCACTCCCTCAGCACTGCCCTGGAGTGTCAGCCTAGATTTTTGTGCTCAAGTTTCTAGAGTGGGACTTGAACCCACAACCTTCTGACTCAGACCCGAGGGTGCCACCCACTGAGCCACAGCTGACACAACTGTGTCAATTTCATTGTCAAGATGGTGCAACAGTGACATTAGTTACAGGTCCCAGAACAGCAGAATGAGACTTCAGATTGGGCTGATGTCTGGTCCGGAGTCCTCCAAACCCACAAGGCCATGTAGTGCCGGCCAGTCGGAACTCACATTCTTCACTATTTGTAATGTAGCGACTCCAGGATACTGCCAGTCATTGGTATCACCAGAATGGTTTGGCGGGGATAAGGGGGAGACCCCCTCCTTTGAAGCTCTCCAAATCAGCAATAAAATTGATGTTTTGAAAAAAAAAGTCCAAGAAAAATCTGGCAGGGTTCAGAGAGAGGGGAGAAAAAGTGAAATCTATTCCCAAAAGTCCCTATTTACTGATGGTTGCACTTCAGTGTTGGCAGGAATAGCTTGTGCGATTTCCCGCTGCTGTTTTCTTTTATTGTGGGCCATGGAGATGTCACTGCAATTACACCTTTATTCTGATAATAACTCCAAAAAAATAGTAGAGGGAAGGGAGATGGTTTATTTTAGTTCCGTTGTCTGGAAAATATTTATAATAAAGTGATATATTGGTTAGCAGGAGCCAGAACCTTAGATCTCCAAATCATAACAAACTGCATTTAGCATTCCATTTTACAATAAACATTTTTGTACTGCATTACTTTTGAAGTTTCTTTTTATTTCATATAAGCCGTTATCCCCATTTTGCAGATGTGTGTATTTTGTATATTATTGTTTATTTTTCACTTTCCTTTGTATTTGTTATTCAGGCCAACAAAGTTATGTACAGTACTGCGTTGTTCCTCCCGCTCTGTGTGCACGTTTATCAGTCGAGGTGATCCCATCATGAATGTGAATGGATCACGCCAAAAACTCACCTGTTTTCAGTGTGGCTCAGCGTGGGAGTCACGTTTTCACCAAAACCAAAACAGTCAGCGACTTTAAATCAGAAACAGGTTCTCATGTTCGATATACACTCCACAGGGGAAGTATCATCAGCTCGAGCGCTGGCTGCAATCTTAGGCAGTCCCTCAGAACCGAGGATTGTTATAAATCTCATCATCATCATAAACTACTCATGAAATAACACTGGACGGCCAGCTGGTGGCGCCGTCCAAGGAGTATAAATACTCAGCCGTGGGCCCAGCTCTCCAGGGACATTTTGTAAGACAAGGAACTAGTGAAGTACAACTAGACCTCCATGTTCTGAAACAAGTTGATTAAAGCCTTGCTTTATACTCAAACCAAGTGTGTAGTGAGTTTTATTACGTATGGGATGACTTGCTTCCACATTAAAAATTAGTTCTCGGGTGACTGTTGAGTCCAATGTGGGACCTACAGTCTCTGTCACAGGTGGGGCAGACGGTGGTTGAAGGGGCGGGTGGGTGGGGTGCTTGGGTTGACATGCGCTCCTTGCGCTGCCTGCGCTTGCTCCCGGCGAAGAGACTCTGTGTTCGGCACCTTCCTGGATGCTTCTCCTCCACTTTGTGGGGTCTTGGGCCAGGGATTCACAGGTGTCGGTGGGGATGTTACACTTTTTCAAGGAGGCTTTGAAGCGTTTCCTTGAAGCGTTTCCTCTGCCCACCTGGGGCTCTCTTGCCGTGTCTGGTTGCAGTCTGATATTGAGGCACAGCAAAACCCGAGCAAATAGTGGGGGCTGAATTACTGCCACCTACTGTGCACCAATTGTATCTCATTTTAAAAGTTAGTTGGCCAATGGATGCATTCATAAAGTAAAGACCACGTGAGCAGCTGTCTTCCTGAACTCACCCAGTATAAATGGGACAATTCCCTCCACTACCCTATCTATTTTTATTCACTGAAGCTTGGTTATGGTGCTGGAACTCACAACAATAAACTTTAATTTATAAAGCGCTCTACCCTACGTAAACTTGTGCTCATCCAAAACGCTGCTGCCCGTGTCCTAACTCGCACCAAGTCCCGTTCACCCATCACCCCTGTGCTCGCTGACCTATATTGGCTCCCGCTTAAGCAACGCCTCAATTAAAAAAATCTCATCCTTGTTTTCAAATCCCTCCATGCACCCCCCCCCCAATCTCTTTAATCTCCCCCAGCCCCACAACACTCCGAGATATCTGCATTCTTCTAATTTTGGCCTCTTGAGGATCCCCGATTTTAACCGCTCAACCATTAATTGCCGTGCCTTCAGCTGCCTAGGCCCCGAGCTCTGGAATTCCCTCCCTAAACCTCTCCACCTCTCTCCTCCTTTAAGATGCTCCTTAAAACCTACCTCTGTGACCAAGCTTTTGGTCATCTGCCCTAATTTCTCCTTATGTGGCTCGGTGTCAAATTTTTGTTTTATAACACACCTGTGAAGCACCTTGGGACGTTTTACTATGTTAAAGGCACTATATAAATACAAGTTCTTGTTGTTGTTGTAGTGCCTTTCACGACTTCAGGACCTTGGTAAAAATGGAAGCATTTAAAAACTGTGAATGGTGTCTGGTATGGGGTTGTGTGTGGAATTGGAGAGTAGACTAAGGACTTAAATCTTATTGGTGCTCAGTAACATTGAATAGGTACACGCAGGTTTAAGTTCTACTCGACTGAGTTCCGTTGAGTTGGGAGATGTCAAGCAAACAGAGAAAATTGGAGGGGAGTCATGGCTGGGTTGTCTACATCACCTCCTGGCATCTTTCAACAGGCTGCAAGAACAGAATCTGGATTCTGGAAGCAAACTATCCTCGGTTCCTCTCTGTTACAGGCATTCAGGTTGGATATCGTAGAAAAGGGGATTGAAGATATAAACACAAAAGGTGAAAGCTTACCCAAATACCCCCATTAAAACAATTTTTCTTAAAAAAATAAAGTTACATCTGGAAATCTTTATTAGACAACCCTTTTGTTTGCATCAGTCCTGGTCACCACCCACGATCTCCAGAGGTATCTGATCTCCGAGGCACCGAACAGAGGTCAAATATTTCCTTTGGAGGAAAATCAGAGGGAGAATAACCACAGGCTTTTCTCACACGAGGTTTCTGGCCAATCAGATGGAAATGTCTGAAGTCCTTAAGCAGGCCAGAAATCTCAGGAAGTGGTTGATCTGATATGTTATGTGGTGATTGCTGATGAATCGTGAGTTAATAACACCTCAATAAGGAAATGACTCACAGCACACTAACTTAAAAAGTTACATGTATTCTTTACTCGGTGAGCTCCCGTTCCCCCACCTACCCACTACAGGTTAATTTTACCCACCCCCGCAGAAGCTAGAAAGAAAAACTCAGCACGGCAACAGCTCGAAGGGAGACACCTTGAGAACACCTTGCAGGGAAACACACATCAAAGGATCACTATAGTTCAGTCAGTTTCAGAACACTAAAAGACTGTGCAGGGTAGGTGGTGCAGTGGTTCGGACACTGGCCTTTCGCCATTGGACCCATGTTCAAATCCAGCCCAAAGTGATGGATATCAGGGTCCAATGTGAAATGAGTTTGAGCAGTCTCAATGCAAAACACTCCTTAATTGGGCACTGATGGTTAATCTGAACTCAGAGAGGTCACAGTGTGGCTGGAGTGGGAAATGGAAACAATGCCACACTGGCGCAGTGGGGCTCTGTTAAGATTGGGGGCGTATATTTGGGGCAGAGTGGACGGAGCTTTACTCTACAACTGGCTGTGGAAGTGCATGATGTTGCCATTCGACGCCCCAGCATCTCTCCCCTTGAGAAAGACAAATTAGGCTAGTAATTCTGCGGTCTGGGGACAAGGAACTACAGGTGCTGATGGTCTTCTCAAATATTGAAATAACCCCACCCCTGGGAAGAGTGTTCAATGGATCTTAAGAACATAAGAAATAGGAGCAGGAGTCAGCCATTCGGGCCTTCGAGCCTGCTTTGCCATTCAATGAGATCATGACTGATCTTCTGCCTCAGCTCCATTCACCGGCCCTATCGCCATATCCCTTGATGCCCTTACTAGTCAGAAATCTATCGACTTCTGTTTTGAATATACCCAATGACTGAGCCTCCACAGCCCTCTGGGGTAGAGAATTCCAAAGATTCGCCAACCTCTGTGTGAAGAAATTTCTCCTCATCTCAGTCCTGAATGGCCTACCCTTTATCCTGAGGCTGTGACCCCTGGTTCTAGACTCCCCAGCCAAGGGAAACATTCTCCCAGCATCCATCCTATCAATCCCTGTAATAATTTTGTATGCTTCATTGAGATCCCCTCTCAGTCTTCTGAATTCAAGAGAATACAGGCTATTATTTGTTTTAACTTGACAGGCTACCTCTTGGGGCACAGAAATAGAAAGTATTAAAAATGACCCATGTCAGCTAGTGTTTGAAAGGGAGAGACAGGTTGGCATTTTGAGTGTAAACCTTCATCAGAATGAATTTTTATTTCAAATTACCAGCACTTCCAGTTTTTCTTTTTGGGCTAGATTTCCCTCCCAGTGACTATGAATGGATAGAAAGCTAGTTCTCATTTATCTCCATCTTTCCAGGCAACTGCTGTCATCTGGACTCCTGAGCAAGAAGAATGTTAGTACAGCAAGGTTGTTGATTTGTAACCTGGCATGTGGAAGAGGAGCCTGCCTCTTTTCACAATGGGTGAGCCCACAGCAGGGAGACCGCTTCTTGCAAGGCCTGCTGAGTAAGTTGGAAACCTTTACTGCTAGAGAAGATGGACTGATGTATGGGATCTTCTCCCCGTGCACAGTCATCTCAACAGGAGAAAGCGTGGATCTGCTTCTTGGTTCTACTCATTCCCTGTAAAAGCACTGCACAAGGTGGCGCTCATTTGTTGAACTGCCAAGTAATTAACTGCTTGAAAAAGAGGAATATCAAAGGTTATGGGGGAGCAAACAGAAAAGTGGGATGAGAATAGGCGGCTTGTGTGGCAAAAGACAGCAGGGCAAACTTAACTGGATGAATGACCTGTTTTTTGTACTATAACATCCCAGGATCTTACAACATGGAAATGTGCCCAATGAATTAACACTCCTGTCTAAACCTTACACATGCCCTCTACAAATATGCCTTCATCAATTGTGCCTTAAATCTTCCTACAATTCACAAATCTCCCATTCATAGCTCCGGATGAGACATCCTCCCAAACCTTAGCAAGAACATCAGTAAACAAGCATATCATGTGCTAGTGGCTGCTATTTGCTTCCACAATATTTCCCCTAGGTGGTATTTGTGCTCTTAAACCGAGTCTTGTGGTTCATTTCAGTGCTTCCTCGGTGGCAGAATTACTTCAGGCTGGCTGCTGTGCACCATTATCTGTGCCCATTCCAGGCATGACCCTGCTGCAAGACTCTGCCTCACCGTGGCCACTGATTCGTCTAACAGTTGAGATGATGGCAACAGTGAGTCAGTGAAACCCTGCCTCATGGTTCTTTCTAGCAATGCGGAGAGCGATAGATTTTTGGACTCTAGGGGAATCAAGGGATATCTGGATCGGGTGGGAAAGTGGAGTTGAGGTCGAAGATCAGCCATGATCTTACTACTGAATGGCGGAGCAGACTCGAGGGGCCGTACGGCCTACTCCTGTTTCTTATGTTCTAATGTTTCGCCTTCATATGGGGTTAGAGGACGAATGTTAGAAGGTCCTTCTCCTGTAAGTGTTCTCTCTGTTATCGTCTGTCTTCTCCTGCACTCAGAACAAAAGAGGTGAGAAGTTCCAATTGTCAAGATGACATGCATTAATGTCAGAAAACAGCCCTTTGTAAGTGTGATGACATGTAGATGCAACTTCCAGCTTTCCAATTGCCATTTTCACCGTGCTCCCCTTATGCTCCATGTTGTGCTATGGTATGGGGAACGCAGGTTTCTAGATTGTTGCTGCATTTCAAAATAAAATTATCAAAATTGCTATTGCTTAAATTTTTCAAATTCTGTATTGTAGCAGTATTTTGTTCAGAATGGGAGGATTCTTCACGACTGAACTGCCGTGGCATTTAGTCTGTAGCTAGACCACAGTGAACATGAGAGAGAGCGCTCCAGGTCTCGGACTACCTGTGAACAATGCCATCTACCAGCAATTCATAATCAGCAGAGCAGCAATATTAGGAAACTCCTACAGAAATAAGATCCAAGGCCAATACATCAGTAAATAGTACATGTGATCTAAAAGCTAGCATTGCTGTCAATATGTCTTCCACATTTTTTTTCTGCACGCAACTTTTCGCTCTCGGGTGCATTGCAAGAATTATAATATAAATATTCTCAACCTTTCCGTCAAAATGTGTTTGACAGAACCTGCTCCAGATATCGAATGGAGCCAGAGATTGATTTGCTAAAACCGCGTCAGCTGTGGCTCAGTGGTAGCACCCCCGCCTCCGAGTCAGAAGGTTGTGGGTTCAAGTCCCACTCCAGAGACTTGAGCACAAAAATCTAGGCTGACACTCCCAGTGCAGTACTGAGGGAGTGCTGTACTGTCGGAGGTGCCGTCTTTCGGATGAGACATTAAACCGAGGCCCCGTCTGCTCTCTCAGGTGGACGTAAAAGATCCCATGGCCACTATTTCAAAGAAGAGCAGGGGAGTTATCCCCAGTGTCCTGGTCAAATTTGGCAGAGTACAGCTAGACTACAGATGCCGACTCAACTGAGACTAGGCTGGACAATCCATAGGATTGTCCTTCACAAAGTATTCCTCCGGCTAATGCGAATAATGAAGTGGAGAATTCGCCAAGATTGGGGTTTCTACTGGTGGGTTCGTTTGGTTGCTTTGCATCACCAACAGTTATTGGGTGAACTCTGCAAAAACAAGAATGGGAAGGTAAGTTTTCCTTCTGGTGAAAGGTCATCGACCTGAAACACTTCACTCGCCACAGATGCTGCCTGACCTGCTGAATGTTTCCAGCATTTTCTGCTTTTATTACGGCATGGTTTTAAAAAAATTCATTTATAGGATGTGGGCGTCACTGGCAAGGCCAGCATTTATTGCCCATCCCTAGCTGCCCTTGAGGAGGTGGTGGTGAGCCGCCTTCTTGCACCGCTGTAGTCCGTGTGGTGAAGGTGCTCCCACAGTGCTGTTAAGGAGGGAGTTCCAGGATTCTGACCCAGCGACAATGAAGGAACGGCGATATATTTCCAAGTCAGGATGGTGTGTGACTTGGAGGGGAACTTGGAGGTGGTGGTTTACCAGGCACCTGCTGCCCTTATCCTTCTAGGCGGTAGAGGTCACGTGTTTGGGAAGTGCTGTTGAAGGGAATGGGTTCGGGTTGGCTGAGCTGAACCGGGCCTCACAAAAAGAAAGGCTTGCATTTACATAAAGCCTATCACAACCACAGGATGTGCCAACGCGCTTTACAGCCAATAAAGTACTTTTTGAAGTGTCGTCACTGTTGTAATGTAGGAAAAGCAGCAGACAATTTGCGCACAGCAAACAGCAATGTGATAATGACCAGATCATCTGTTTTAATGATGTTGATTGAGGGATAAATATTGCCCAGGACACTGGGATAACTCCCCTGCTCTTCTTCGAAATAGTACATGGCATTATACTGCATGGCAGATGCAGTATAATGTGGATAAATGCGAGGTTATCCACTTTGGTGGCAAAAACAGGAAGGCAGATTATTATCTGAATGGCAATAGATTGGGAGAAGGGGAAGTGCAACGAGACCTGGGTGTCCTTGTGCACCAGTTGCTGAAGGTAAGCATGCAGGTGCAGCAGGTGGTTAAGAAGGCAAATGGTAAGTTGGCTTTCATAGCGAGAGGGTTTGAGTACAGGAACAAGGATGTCTTGCTGCAGTTGTACAGGGCCTTGGTGAGACCACACCTTGAGTATTGTGTGCAGTTTTGGTCGCTTTATCTGAGGAAGGATGTTCTTGCCATGGAGGGAGTGCGGCGAAGATTCACCAGACTGATACCTGGGATGGCAGGAATGATGTATGAGGAGAGATTGGGTCGATTGGGCTTATACTCGCTAGAGTTTAGAAGAATGAGAGGGTATCTCATTGAAACTTATAAAATTCTAACATGGCTGGACAGACTAGATGCAGGAAGGATGTTCCCGATGGTCGGGGAGTCCAGAACCAGGGGTCATAGTCTAAAGATAATGGGTAAGCCATTTAGGACAGAGAGGAGGAGGAATTTCTTCACCCAGAGAGTGGTGAACCTGTGGAATTCTCTACCACAGAAGGCAGTTGAGGCCAATTCATTAAATATATTCAAGAAGGAGTTGGATATATTTCTTAAGGTTAAAGGGATCAAGGGATATGGGGAGAAGGCAGGGACAGGGTACTGAGTTTGGATGATCAGCCATGATCTCATTGAATGGCGGAGCAGGCTCGAGGGGCCGAATGGCCTTCTCCTGCTCCTATCTTCTATGTTAGTGCCATGGAATCTTTTACATCCACCTGAGAGAGCAGACGGGGCCTCGGTTTAACGTCTCATCCGAAAGACGGCACCTCCGACAGTGCAGCACTCCCTCAGTACTGCACTGGGAGTGTCAGCCTAGATTGTTGTGCTCAAGTCTCTGGTGTGGGATTATGAACCCACAACCTTCTGACTCAGAGGCGAGAGTGCCGCCCACTGAGCCCCAGGCCGACACCGCTCATATTCCGCAGTGAATGGAGAAATCCCCCTCCTGAGGTGAATAAGACAAGTTCCCTCCCAGCTGGGAGCCATCAACACAGACAGTGCAGCTAAAACAAACAAAAACAAGAGTCCGCTTACCTTATCTTAGTGTACGATCCGATTCGAAGCATCTGTCTCCTTCATCGAATTAACCGAGCACCGAAAATAAAAACAATCTCCACAGCGGCCATCCTGTCGTTCGCCGCCGCTATCGTCTTGTGTATGTGTGTGCGCGCATGCGGAGGCACGGCGGGGATTGTAGTTCGCCTCTTGCCACTCCCCCCATGCGGTTGGCTGGGCAATTGGCCCGGTGGAGAACTACAGCTCCCAGAATGCTCTGCGCGGGAGGGGGGAGCGTGGCGAGGCGGGGCGCTCGAGAGAAGGACGCCAACGGCCATCCGATGGCGTCACGCCCGTTCATGAATATTCAGCAGGAGGGCTGGCCGAACCCTCAAAGTCAAATTTAAATAAATATATACCCTGAGATACATATATATGTTTAAAATCAAAACAGCGGATAATATTCTAACATTTAAAAAATACCAATTATTTTTAAAAAAAGAGAAGGGGTGTGTGGGGGAGTTAACGGCGACATGAATATTCATGAGCGAGCTGATGAATTATGCATGAGGCGGAGCGCGGGCACAAGCAGTCCGTTCGTCCGTCGTCCATTCCGTAATGGCGATAGTCAGCGGCTGGTGCTGAGGGAGAGACGCTCCCAGGATGCTGTCATTTGGGCCGAAATTGAAAAAAAGAAGAGTGGTTTCTCACAGGATTTTAATTATTTTTTAAAAAAGAATATATATTATTTGTTTTTGTGTGGGGGGGGGAAAAAAAACCAAACCACGACCGGTTGGGGAAGATGGAAGCCGCCTTGGTTCCCGAGCTCCAGAGGCAGAGCTTCGGGCGTACAATTTGTAAATTAAAAGGCGGCGATGAAGTGCAGCGGCTGGATTCCTGTGGAGAAGGAGGTGGTGGTGGACATGTCTCTTCTTCTGCAACCTTGCCGGCTTATGCGAAGCCCGGTGGCGCTAAGAGTTGGAGCAACAATTCCAACTCGCTGCTCCTGAGGAGGAGGCTGAGGAGGAACCTCTCGACCACGGCGGCGGCAGCCCCTTCCCCCGGCCACACTCGCAGCCTGGACCGTAAGGCGGTGGTGTGGGGGGCGAAGCAGAGGTCGCTGACTGCGGCCGACAGGGAGTGGGTGCGGGCCGACGTGCGGAGGGGGTGCCTGCACCTCTACGACAGGCTCCTGTCCGCCTCCGCCTCCACCGCCTCCTGCTCCTACCTGCGAGCTGTCACTTGCACCCTGGACACCACCGCGGCTGAGGTGGCTGCCAGGTTGCTGCAGCCTGGCAAGAAAGGTGGCAAGAGCATGGGGAAGGCAACCTCCATCGATGGCGCTGGCATCGCCAAGTTGGACGCCAAGTTGAGCTCCTTGGACAACAACATCGGTGGTGGCAGGCCGGGCACATCAAGGAATGTCGGTGCCCGGGCAGGACCAGTTGCTTCGGCCAAGCCAGGCTACGCTGACACTTTGAGCGCTGGGTCTTCGGATATTGCTGCTAACAGCCAAGGGCAAATGTGCATTGCTGCTCATGGAAAACCGGCATCGTCGCCGGGCACTGCTGCCAATGCCGGGCACCACTCAAATATTGACATCGTCGGGTACGGGAAAGATAATCCTACCTTTGCCAGGTTTGGGACGTCACTGGATAGCCATAATGCCACACAGAAGGAACCAAATACTGTGAGTGCTAGGCAGGTGCACACAGTACCAGCCACGGCCAGCGAAGGGCCAAAATCTGATTCTGAAATTAGCAGGCTCAGGTCTTCGTTGGATAGTCATACTAATCGACTCAAATCGTCAAATAATTCTTCTGTCAAGCTGATGGCCGTAGACAATGTTGCTGCTAGACGTAGACCTTCACTGGACAGCATTACAGCAAATAATGAATACACAAAGGGCGATACCATAAATGATACTGTGGTCAAGGTGGGATGTCTGGACAGGTCTGAGTTGAGGCGAGACATCCTTGCTGGCAGACAGGGACTGCTGGACTGCGACGATGGCAGGCTGAAGTCTTTGATCCCTGGCACTTTGAGAATGGGGGTAACTGAGAGCTTGCTCGCGTCAGTGGTCTATGTGCAACTTCACGGTGAAACTACCAGGAGGCTGGAGCCGCATGAAAACCCCCTTGAAATACAAAATGAGTACCTCTTTAAACTGGGATTTAAAGATCCTTGCAGGGTGCAGGAGGAAGGAATGGATGTTGAAATTGGCTGTCTGATTCGATTTTATGCAGGTACTGTTTTTAGGTTTTATTGATTAGTTCCTGTAGACTTTTTTTTTAATTCAAATTGGAGTGCCACCTGTTATTACTGTCTGAAAATTAATGACTTTTATTGGTAAATAATACATACTGTGATCCCTCCAAAATTGATAAGCTTGTATTGTGAAAATATCCAGGACCAGTTTAGAATTTTCTCTTGTTTAAAAGAACTCTTGCTGATTTTATCTTTCTTCTGGAGAGAAGAGAAAATGGTAGGTATGCAGAGACGTACACTTTGACTGTTTGCAGTGACTAACTTAGTTTCCAGACAAATGTTTTAGGCAGTACTTGCAGTCATGCATGCAGGTGTTGAAAAGAGAAATTGCAGAAAGGTGAGAATTTAAGTTTTTAATGTTTATAATATATTAAGTACTGTAATTTAAAAAGATTGGCATTGAGTAGCATATAAACTTTGACTGGCATGAACAAAATGCATTAAAGACAGCATTAACCTGTATGTTGATATGTGTAGAATATCATAGCATAAGAACTAGGAGCAGGAGTTGGCCATTCGGCCCCTCGAGCCCGCTCCGCCATTCAATGAGATCATGGCTGATCTTCAACCTCAACTCCACTTTCCCGCCCGATCCCCATATCCCTCGATTCCCCGAGAGTCCAAAAATCTATCGATCTCAGCCTTGAATATACTCAACGACTCAGCATCCACAGCCCTCTGGGGCAGAGAATTCCAAAGATTCACAACCCTCTGAGTGAAGAAATTCCTCCTCATACATGTGACTATCAAGGTTTTAAAAGGGAAATAGCGCAGAGAGAGGCATAAGTGAGTTACTTGTATTTTGTTGTCATGCTAGTGAATTAAAACCATAATCACATCCACAATGGAGCATTATATTCCTCTCATTACGTGCTTTTTATTTGGCTGTTTTGCCCCTTTTTTATGTTTGTGTAGTTGGATTGACATTCAAGAGTGTTTCAAATGTGTTTGTTCTTAAGTGTATAATGCTGTTTCTGCTGAGGGTTTAAACAATGTAGTGACACTGCTTGATTTACTTCCAGAATGTGCTGCACAAAAGGTGCTAGTGCTGCGGATAGCTGACTACACTGGTGACTATTATGGGCTTTATCATCACTACAGATGGTTATTGCGTTCTTCAGGAATGTAAAATAACACTTCCACCCACATGATCAGCTGTCTTTTGTTTTGCAAGAAAACATGACCGTGTCCCTTGTATTAATATCAGAATAATTTTAAATATCTTTAATTTGTGACACACGATCATAAGCACGTTAATTGTTATGCTTAACATGTATGATATATTATTGAACTAAATCTTTTATTGCACAGCTTGATCTTTGCATATAAAAGGAACATCCACGTTCACCAGACTAAGACCTATAAATGCACCAGTAGGACTATTAAAGGCGCTATATAAATGCAAGTTGTTAATACCAGGACTGTGATCAGCCTGTATAATTTGCAAAGTACTTTGAGGAATTACGTGATTTTTAAAAAGCACGATAAGGAAGCTGTTCATCTGAACACCATTTATCCAAATCGGTTCGATCTGTTTGAGTGACTTTGTGTATAATCTTCACGTGTAATCATAACTTATTTTCTTTCAAGAATGCCAAAAGTAGTTGTGTGCATTAGTGCACAGATGCTAAAACGAAAATCTTGCGAGAGACTTGGAAATGATGGAGTGAACCTTTATTGAACTACTTAAAGTGCAACACATATATTAAACTGATAAAACGACAAAATTACTGGCAAAAACAGTAATGGTAAAGGTGAAAAATCTTCAAATGGATCATTAGCTTCATCAAACAGAGTAATTGTCATCGATGAGGAGAGTCTGATTTGTGTTTCCAATGCAGGATAGTTCTGCTTGTCATTTGTCATTGATCCATGCCAGCAAGCTGTTATGCAACTCAGGAAAAAAACTGCTGACTGTCTGTACTCAGATTTTTTTTCAAGGGATGTAGCCTCATCATAGTCATACTGTACATTAGCTTCATTCACATGGAACTCGCGTCCAGTGGCTCAGCCGACTGAACAATCTTAAGCTTCCTGCTGCGTGTAGCTCTTGCAAAGATACATGGCTAAATTTTTAATTTTTAATATTTTTAAATGCAAAAAGTGTGTATGTTAAGGGAGGACATATTATGCACCGATATATCTTTCAAAAATTTGAGTACTCAAAAGATTTGACAATTATTTTATTATACTGTATATCAGTTCTATTTTAAGTCATTGTGGTTCAATGTAGTACAATATTTGAGCTAATACAGAGTTGGCTAACTGAATTATTAATTTACCCAAACAGGCGTATTTCCCTGACTGTTCAGACTGGCAGAGCACAAAAAACACAATTTATTTTTAAATGTGGCTGCTGCAGAACAGTAGAACCAGCAGAAACAATATTTCAGTGAGTGAGCGGTCAATCTCTGGAACAGGGTCTCTAGGGAGAGAGGGGAAGCAGTTAGTACAGATTAATTCAAATGTAAATTAGATAGATTTCTTTAAGAAAATAACATTTTGGGTTGCAGTAATTTGAGACCTGACGTGGTGAGTGTAGCGTGCTTGGGAGGATCAGGTGACTTTGGACCGATGGTTCCCAAAGCTCTCCACCACTGGATTCTTCTCGCCTCATGTCTGGGTCTGTTGTCGACTCATTGATAGAGATCGATTGCTATGATTTGTGAACAACTCCATTATCATTTTATTGTGCGACTGTCAGGATGATAGAAGGCGAGCTAGGGTCTTGGTCTTTTTTCGTCTAGCAATTTCTATTTCCCTATGTTTGCTATCCAGGTGCCCAGAGGTCCTGCAGTCCCAGGTTTGAATCTTATAAAGCATACACTGATTCAAATATGTCATTCAGAATCCCTCCAAAACCCGCAAAAGGGTAAAGACATAACTTCTACCTCATTAAGAACTCCCTTGTCAGATGTATCTGTTACTTTCAATGGAATGCTGGTTATATAACATAACCACAAGTAATAATCACAGACTGTGAAACTTTTACTTGTTGCACCACAGATGTGAGTATTCCTGTCACACTGTTTTCTGTTTACTATATTTGCAATCAAGTTCGTAAACCTTGAAAGTATAGCCGCTAAAGCTAAACTTTGTGCATTGCTGTTGAATTTATTTTTGATAAATGGCATCGAAGTGTAAAACAAACCTGCCTCTCTGCAGTTAAATCTTGAAACAGTATTCAAAATCTATTTTTCCCTCATGTACATTTTTTTTCAATGTTTGTACCCACCTGTAGAACATTTTTTTCCCCCTAACAATACTGTTTAATTTTGTGGATGATTTTTGTAATACCTTAAAATTAATTGCGGCACATTTTGAATTATTTATGCTGTGAACTGCTTTTTAGCCCCAAAATGTTAAACCAAGGGAACATTAAATGCTTGGGGGGGTGTATTGTAGGCAGTACATTGCAAATTGCCAGAAACATTACAATATCTGTTCTTGTGTCAGCTGTGGCTCAGTGGGTAGCACCCTCGCTTCTGAGTCAGAAGGTTAGGGGTTCAAGACTCGCTCCAGGGACTTGAGCGCAAAGATCTAGGCTGACACTCCAGTGCAGCACTGAGGGAGTGCTCCACTGCCTGAGGTGCTGCCTTTCGGATCAGACGTTAAACCGAGGCCCCGTCTGCTCTCTCAGGTGGACGTAAAAGATCCTATGGCGTGATTTCAAAGAAGAGCAGGGGAGTTATCCTCTGAGCTCTGGTCAATATTTATCCCTCAATCAACATCACTAAAGAAGCAGATTACCTGGTCATTATCCCATTGCTTTTTGTGGGAGCTTGCTCTGCACAAATTGCTGCCAGGCTTCCTGCATTACAACAGTGACTACACTTCAAAAAGTACCTCATTGGCTATAAAGCACTTTGGGACATCTGGCACTATAGAAATGCAAGTGTCTTTTTTTTTTCTTTTACATCATATGTTAATGTCACCTCAGTTGTAGGACTTTATAGGCTAAATTATCACTTATTATTGATCTATGCACAACATGCTGACTGAGTTCCCAGTCTTAAGTGCTCTGAATAGAATTCACAGGAAGCAAGTAGTTTTACCTGTTGGAACAATCAATGTTCATATTATAATGAAAATTGAGAGCCTTGGTGCACTTTTTAAAAAATAAAATTACATTGAATCCTCTTGATCTGTCATTGATATAGGGAGACCTGAGGCAGAAGCAAAAGACCTGTTTATGATGGAGCTTAAAAATAAGGCAAATTATTGTTTGGCAGTAGAGTTCAAGATGCTCAGATGATTGTGCCCGTGTTTTGTGGCAGTTTTGCTGTCAATGCTGTAATGCTTTGTGCGTTGGCTGTGTTGAATCTTGGTTTAGGGCACTCTTTCTCCGTATGCTTCTTGATGTTCAGTGTTAACTTCAAACCTTGTCTGAAGTGCAGAGTTTGAATCTCCAGAATCCTTGTAAACTTATGTAATTAACATTTGCCTGTAATTCAAGAAAATTGGTACCCCCCCCCCCCCCCCCAAATATATACTTGTGTGCTTAAAAACTACTCTGTAAAGCACATCACGTATGTGCAATGAGGTCTATTTCAGATGAGTTGCTGTGGTCAAAATGTTATTGAATGACAGTCTAGCACCTTACAACCACTTCTCTGCCAATGGGAAGCAACTGTAAGGCACTACCATGTTAACTATGGGCAGTAACTACTGCAGATATGGATTTTATATGGCACACATTTAAAGTTTTTTGTGGCAAACAAGAATTGCAGGTTAGGTGATCTTGTTCAGAATTATTGGCAACAAATCTTGAGAATTTTTTATGCATTTGCTGTACATCCAGGAGGTAGCTTCCTGAATTTGTATTGCCAGCGGAGAGCCTCACCCGTAGGGTGCGCATATTGGGAAATTGTGGTTTTCCATCTAATAAATGGAATTGTGGGTGGTGTGACTGCGATTTCCCAGTATGCACAACCAGCAGGTGCGGCTCATTGGCGATAACACACACCCGGAAAATCATCCTCTTAAACTACTGCTATGATTATAATGTTGAGTTGAAGGTTAGCAGTGTTTTTTTTTCTGCTTTTTCCTGCCAATTTTCTCTCCTTTCCTCCTGATGATGATGATGACGTTGGTCCCCTAGAGGATGAGTCTGAGGAATTAATAATGGGAAATGGTGGAGACCTTGAACAAATATTTTGTATCGGTCTTCACAGTAGAAGACACTAAAAGCATCCCAATAATGGATAATCAAGGGGCTATTGAGGTGGGGGGGGAACTTAAAACAATCACTATCACTAGAGAAAAAGTACTAGGCAAACTAATGGAACTAAAGGTGGACAAGTCCCCTGGACCCGATGGCATGTATCCTAGAGTCTTAAGAGGTGGCTGCAGAGATGGTGGATGCATTGGTTGTAATCTACCTAAATTCTCTGGATTCTGGAGAGGTCCTAGCGGACTGGAAAAACGCAAATGTAACGCCCCTATTTAAGAAAAGAGGGAGACGGAAAGCAGGCAACTATCGACCAGTTAGCCTAACATCTGTCATTGGGAAAATGCTGGAGTCCATCATTAAGGAAGTGATAGCAGGGCATTTAGAAAATCATAATATAGTCAAGCAGAGTCAGCATGGTTTTATGAAAGGGAAATCATGTTTGACAAATTTGCTGGAGTTCTTTGAGGATGTAACGAGTAGGGTGGATAAAGGGGAACCAGTAGCTGTCGTGTATTTGGATTTCCAGAAGGCATTCGATAAGGTGCCATATAAAAGGTTACGACACAAGATAAGAGCTCACTGGGTTGAGGGTAATATATTTAGCATGGATAGAGGATTGGCTAACTAACAGAAAACAGAGTCGGGATAAATGGATCATTTTCAGGTTGGCAAACTGTAACTAGTGGGGTGCCACAGGGATCAGTGCTGGGGCCTCAACTAATTACAATCTATATTAATGACTTGGATGAAGGGACTGAGTGTAATGTAGCCAAATTTGCTGATGATACAAAGATAGGTGGGAAAGCAAATTGTGTGGAGGATGCAAATAATCTCCAAAGGGATATAGATAGGCTAAGTGAGTGGGCAAAAATCTGGCAGATGGAGTTTAATGTGAGGTTATCCACTTTGGTAGGAAAAATAAAAAAGCAAATTATTATTTAAATGGGGAGCAATTACAAAATGCTGAGGTACAGAGGGATCTGGGGGTCCTTGTACATGAATCGCAAAAAGTTAGCATGCAGGTACAGCAAGTAATTACAAAGGCAAATGGAGTGTTGGCCTTTATTGCAAAGGGAATGGAGTATAAAAGTAGGGAAGTCCTGTTACAACTGTACAGGGCGTTGGAGAGACCACACCTGGAGTACTGCGTAGAGTTTTGGTCTCCTTATTTAAGGAAGGATATACTTACATTGGAAGCAGTTCAGAGAAGGTTCACGAGGTTGATTCCAGAGATGAAGGGGTTGTCTTATGAAAGGTTTTGAGCAGGTTGGGCCTATACTCATTGGAGCTTAGAAGAATGAAAGGGGATCTTATTGAAACATATAAAATTCTGAAGGGGCTCGTCGGGGTAGATGCAGAGAGGATGTTTCCCCTCGTGGGGGAATCTAGAACTAGGGGGGCATAATTTCAGAGTAAGGGGACACCCTTTTAAATGAGGAGGAATTTCTTCTGAGGGTCATGAATCTTTGGAATTCTCTTCGCCAGAGAGCTGTGGAGGCTGGGTCATTGAATATATTTAAGGTGGAGATAGACAGATTTTTGAACGATAAGGGAGTCCAGCGTTATGGGGAGCTGGCAGGGAAGTGGAGTTGAGGCCAAGATCAGATCAGCCATGAGCTTATTGAATGGCGGGCGGAGCAGGCTCGAGGGGCCAAACCTACGTCTTATGTTCTTATTATGATTCCTTCCTGGGTTATAGTTCCATGGGGGCTGGTTACTGTTGAGTATTTTTCAACTGCACCAAAAATAGTAGCTGAGCCTGTGCGATGAGGTCTACTTCGGACAAGTTGCTGTGGTCAAAATGGTTATTGAATGACTGTCCAGCACCTTACAATTGCTTCCCATTGGCAGAGAAGTGGTTGTAAGAAACTACCATGTTAACTAAAGGCAGTAACTACTGCAGATATGGATTTTACATGGCGCACATTTAAAGTTTTTTGTGGCAAACAAATGGCTGCTCCCACCCAAAATCTAGATGCGCTTCCAGCAGGGGTTGATAGTAGTTAGAAGCAGAAACCTTGGGGACTTTCCCCTCCCTAACCTTGTCGCGATTAGGGAAATTCTAATGTCTTACTGCCTCACCAGCTGAGATCAGATAACTTGGCACAGGGTAGGAATAAAACCTGGGATCATCTTGCTTCGTATGGCTGAGCTACTACTGGCTTACTCAGCTGAGCCAGGATGAGCATTTTCACTGGTGTGATCTCGGAGTCTTAGCTTAAATTTCTTTTTTTTATTACAGTAAATAAAATTTACCACAGTACATTTAAATGTTACTATAGTATGGTAGAGGGGCAACATGATTTCCTTCAAATGTGTCTGTTTCAGCTAGTTGGATCATGTGCAAATTTTATACTTAACGTGTCACTTATAGTGTGCAAGCCACTGAATCATTGGCACTGTGTACATATGGAAGTTTAGTGAGCATGTCTTCTATTCTTCAGTCACAAGATATGGATGTGTATAAATGCAATTTCGTGGTTCACTTTATCATCTCGCAAAGATTGGTGGAACTGTTTCTTGCCTAAAATTACAATGGAAAACGCAGCTGGTTAAATAGGTCAATATATTGAAATTGAAACCTAAGCGAGCTAGAAATAGGGAACTAAAAGATTTGTTTTACTTTGGAGGAGGGAAGATGATGTGCTTTCTCCACACTTAACTAGTGGTGTGAGTTTTTGTTAATGTAGAGCTTGACAACTGTTTACACTTTTGAGATATGCAATGTTCTTGTCAGCTTACAAGCTCACTGTACTGGTGTAGTCGCACAGTTTTTCTGACAGTTGTGCGATGTAAAAATAACTCTGCTCCTTTTGAAAACTGCAACAAAATGAACAGCCATTGAAAATATTTCTCCATTGTATTTGTCTGTCTACACTTGATTATATATCATTTATTTATCCATTGTGAGTATCCTGTCATTTCAAATATTAACGTTAACATTTTAGTATTAATCCTTCGGTTTAAGCTTCTCTAGAATTTAAAAGAATTAATTTGAATGAAGGAAAGCTACTCTTTTTATAATTGTCTTTGACAAGACCTTCCCATTTGGCAGTTAAGAGCAACAATGGTAACAACCTGAAAGAAGCAACTTTAAATAAAAGGCCATTTCGAAGACCCATGCCACTTCCTGTGGCCAGTGCAAGGTTCCCACGGTAACAGTTGAGGTTGTGAACAGCCCTGTACACTCAATTCAGAGACTTGGATCTGAGAGAATTCTTCTTGTGACAGCTACACTTCTTATGCACTACTGCATTTTAGACTTGCAGTACCATCAATTAAAGTCCTGCCTTGAATGTAATCGAGGGCAATTAGGGATGGGCAATAAATGCTGGCCTTGCCAGCGACGCCCACATCCCATGAATGAATGAATGAATGAATGAAAAAAAACTGATCTACAGTTTTTTTTAAAGAGGGTTCTTTTCAATAGCCCATGAAAGATGCATTTTTTGCTGGGCGGCAAGATGTCTTTCAAGAATTTCTGGCTTTCTCCAATAGTCACCACTTTTAAATCTCCACACACTGTGCTTTTACAGATAGAACATATAAACAGAATGTTGCAGTTAATAAGTTTCCATGGATCGCCTTTTAATAAGATTTATATACATAAAAAAATAAAAATCATGGGTGCTTTTTGAGAGCTAGGTTTATTCATCCATCAGTGCAGTAAGTGTAATATGATACCATTGAAAACTCAAATGAATTAATGATCGATTAGTAATTTTAGCCTATATTTTTGCAGAGCATGTTCTAAGCCATCTTGAGCACAGCTACTTTCCAGTTTATTGGAAGCTTGTAGTTTGTGGTATTAATCTGGCTGCTGTTTATCAGTGCTATAAAATTCCACTCGGTTGAATATGTGGTTAAGAAAATATAGTGGAGACTAGTCGCACATACCTAATTAAGTATGCTTGTTTCTACTGTAATGTGAAATAGAAGCAAATTAAATCTTAGTGACTCTTTTCCTCCCTTCCCCCCCCCCCCCCCCAACAAAAGTATCTGTATAGCTTAATTAGTTATATCAGTTTGAGTTGCTTTCTTTAGTCTACGTCTGTGACTATATACATTTTTTTCAAATGCGTTAATGTTTTAGTATTAATCCTTAGGTTTAAGCTTCTCTAGTTTTTAAAAGAATTAATTTGAATGAAGTAAGTGTAGAAGCATAACATTTGCTGTCTTCATTATTCCTGTTATCCATAAATGAGTGTCATTTAGCAGATAATTCAAAGTTGGTAAAATCAGACTCAAATTTTAGAAAGGCCTTCGATATTGGAGGCTAACTTGTTCTAAATTGATTAAACCCAGCCTATTTTGACTGAAGAATTCTAATGTTTTTGTTCAGCAGGATATGAGTTAAAACATCACATTCTGCAAAGCCTCTAGATACTTCTAATGGATCTGTCAAGTCCACGATTCTTGGTTCTGCAGTGCTTAACATTGAGATGCGAACTGACCCTTTCCCCTGAGCTAACTTAGTCCCTCAGGAACTTGCCTTTTTTCCCTAAGCTAATTAGCCGTTGCGACTGACATATCTTGAACACTCATGCTTAACCTTCTGCGGTGTTTGTAAACATGATTGGAATCTGTAGTCAACGGACTGCCACCAGTGCTTTTCGTCATAAGCTGGAGAACAGGCATTTCAATTGCTATTTCTAATATGGAACAGGCGGCAACAACTTGCAATTATTTAGTGCCTGCAACATAGAAAAACGTCTCAAAGTGCATCACAAACATGCAAGTTAAAAATGGATGCAAAGAAAGAGCTATTGGGAGGGATGAGCAAAAGCTTGGTCAAAGAGGTGGCTGTCCTACATTACAACAGTGACTGCACTTCAAAACTACTTCTTGGTATATATGTCTTTTCTTTCTTTTAAGGATGGTGTTCGAGGAGACGGAGATGGAAAGGTAGTTGGGGTTTAGGGAGGAAATTAAAGAGTGGAGCGATTAGTGTGGCACTAGAGGGTGGCACTAGAAGTAGAGTCGCAGGAATGGAGATTTTGGGTGGGTGGAGGGGGTGGCATGGTGGAGTTACTTAGGGAGGGGCGAGGCCATGAAGAGATTTAAACATGAGAATGAGAATTTTAAATTTGAGGTGATGTGAAAGCACTGGGTGATAGATGATCGGGACTTAGTGAGTAATGGGATACAGGCAGCTGTGCTTGAGCTGTAGTTTAGGATGGATAGATGATGAGAGGCTGGCTCGTAGAGCATTGTAATAGTCAAGTCTGGCGGTGACAAAGGCATGGATGAGGGTCTCCGCAGTAGATGGGCTGAGGTAGCTGCAGAGATGGAAGTAGGCAGTGTTTGTGATGATGGAATATGGAGTCGGAAGTTCAGTCTGGGGCTGATTAGGACACCAAAGTTGCTTGCGAGCAGCCTGGTTCAGCCTGAGACGGTGGCTGGGAGGGGGGATGGATTTAGCGGCGAGGGTACGGAGTTTGTGACTGAGGCTGAAGGTGATGACTGCCCCATCGATGGATTCCACTCTCCCATTCCTTCTATTCAGAATCTTGCTAAAAGCCCTAAGCATTCTTAACCTGTCAGCTTGAAATAATTGTTTCAGTGGACTGTATGTAAAAGCGAAGGAATGGTAGAAAGTGGAGCCTTGACAAGCTGTACACATTGTGATGTTATTGACCATCTGCATATTCTAGGGCACATTCCAAGCCAGTTCCATAATGCTTAAAAATGTTGCCTTGCAGCATCTCGTGACAAATGCTAGCATGCTTTAAGGGTTGTGATTTTTGAATGTTCATTCATCTTTGCAACTCCATTTTGCACATTTTTGTTTCTGTGAATTCTGATCTTGCATATTCATGGCTTTGATTTTTTTTTTTGGTTTCGGTCAGCCTGATTTTTAATTCTTCCATCGGCAAAAACCTTTATCTTTTAGCGGCCACCAATTTCACTGCTATGTCTGGATTAGAACCGTAGATTTTTGTTGCACCTTTTTTTTTCTATTTTTTTTTCTTTTTGTTTTCTTTCAAGCTCTATTCCTTTATGCTCCTTTTTCCTATTTGTTGCTTGTACATTTTTTTTTCAGCTTATGGGGCCAGGAAAAGGGAGCTCTCTCTTTCCAATCATTTTTCCTGAGGAATTTTTAAGATATTTTCCTCCCCTAATTAGCCCGTGCTTTTTATCCTTTTTTTTTTTGCATCTCCCAGGCGATTGCATGGCTTCTGAGTGTGGGGAGTCTAGGTACCATATAAAACGCCCATGTTTAAAATGGGCAGTCGCTTATATCGGCCAAAAAACGATAACCTTTATCCATTACCTCATTAAGGTGCACTGAATGTAATAAGAGTCTTATTGAAGCAGACTTCAGTTTAATATTTTATATTTTCGGGTAACAACCTTTCACCCAAACCTGCGCGGCTGTGCAGGAGATTTCCCCCATGAAGGATTGACCAAAGCAATGAAAGACCTCTTTTACTTTTCCAGTGAATTTGTGCGTACAGTTCATCAGCTGTAATAAATGGCCCAGATTTGAAAGCTATCTGGTAAATATAGACCTCTGGTAACTTTTTTTTGTCCCACTTCTCTCAGCTATGACGTTTGAACAAGTGCTCAAAATAAATTGAAATTAAGCTGTTGCTAAATCGAGAATGTATGTTTTAACTGCATGAAAGCACTTTAATCGCTTAAATGAAACCGCTTAAGTCACTTGTGAATTATTGTTTGTAATAAAGTTAGTAATGTTGCAGTGAGAACTGCTGCAGCGAGAACTGTCCTCTCTCTGGCAGTCTTTAAAACTAATTGAAATGATTTTTAATTTTATTAACGCTACCACATTATACCGGCCATTACGTATAGCGGGCAAATCTTGTTCACACGAACGCGTCTGTTTAAACGGTGGGGACTGCATTTTGTAGCATCACAACTCTGTGGGACCGGCTGGATGGACCAGTAGATATTTTCCTGTTCGTCATTTTTTGTATGTTTCAATTTATTTCACTTTCAATCAATATCGTTTTCTTTCACTTTTCCATCCTTTCCTCCTTGCTCTTTTTCTTTCCACCTCGGTACACAATATTTGCAGCCTCTTAAACAGTGGTTTATACTTTCCACAAGAAGCTGTTGGGACGACTCTTCTGTTAACCATAGGTATCCTGCAGTAACGCACGCCTCCACCAAATGTGCCAGAAACATTGGCATGCACAGCAGGAGTGGAAAGATGAAGCTCAGCCGCCATCTTTGAGGATGATAAAAATGATACAAAATTTATTTAAAGACTTATTATTAAGAGTTTTAATGGGATATTGGTTTTTATGAAAAAAATACTGTATATGGCCAACCTTTGTTTGGGGAGGAGGGCAAGCTAGAAGAGCTGAATATTATGTTACACCTCTGGTATCATTGGCACCACATGCTGGTAAATAATTTTTAAAAAATATTGCTAATCACTGGTTATTGAAGACAATGTCTCTAACTACCCAAAGCTGGCTTGCAGTTGACTAATGCTGCAGTGAAGCCCTAGAGTTGTAACTCCAAATTTAGAGAATGTTGACTGCACTGTGATTGTTTTTTTTTCAACAAGACATGGCAAACACTTTATCAATTTCAGAAGAGTGTGATCAAGCATGAAAATGATTTACAGGCTCGGGCAGTACATAACTTGCATGTGTAGTGGGACTGCCACATTGTTCAATGGGAGAAAAAAAATACAGATACAACTTCCCTCCACTCCACCAACCTCGTCAATGAACTGAAGAAAAAAAGAATGCATGACCAAATAAGTACAGAAAAAAAACCTAGTTTCTAATCACTAAATGTGCATGTTTTGAGGCAATTTTAAAGAAAAAAATGACTGACCTGTTCTCCATGCCCTGCATGGAATACACCAGCCAGAGAGGGCAGACCGATGACCATGTCTCCGTCACTTTGAGTTAGTTGCTAGGGGAGTGTGTGTGTCTGTGTAAAGAGAGCTCCTGCCCTCAACCCAAAGCTCTTGAATTCTCTCCCTAAACCTCTCCGCCTCTCTCTCATTTAAGATGCTTCTTAAAACCGACCTCTCATCTGTCCTAATATCTCCTTATGTGGCTTGGTGTCAAATTTTGTTTGATAACGCTCCTGTGAAGCGCCTTGGGACGTTTTATGTTAAAACTCTATAATGATAGATGCCAGAATTATAGTACAGCTATAACACTGGCATCTATCCGACAATGTGGAAAACTGCTCAGGTATGTCCTGTCCACAAAAAGCAGGACAAATCCAATCTGGCCAGTTACCGCCCCATCAGTCTACTCTCAATCATCAGCAAAGTGATGGAAGGCGTTATCGATAGTGCTATCAAGCAGCACTTGCTCACTAATAACCTGCTCACGAATGCCCAATTTGGGTTCCGCCAGGACCACTCGGCTCCAGACCTCATTACAACCTTCGACAAACATGGACAAAAGAGCTGAATTCCAGAGGTGAGGTAAGAGTGACTGCCCTTAATATCAAGGCAACATTTGACCGAGTGTGGCATCAAGGAGCCCTAGCAAAACTGAAGTCAGTGGGAATTTGGGGGGGCGGGGGGGGGAGAAACTCTCCACTGGCTGGAGTCATACCTAGCAGAAAGGAAGATGGTTGTGATGGTTGGAGGTCAATCATCATAGCCCCAGGACATTGCTGCAGGAGTTCCTCAGGGCAGTGTCCTACGCCCAACGATCTTCAGCTGCTTCATCAATGATCTTCCCTCCATCATAAGGTCAGAAGTGGGGACATTCGCTAATGACTGTACAGTGTTCAGTGCTATTTGTAACTCCTCAGATAATGAAGCAGCCCATGCCCACATGCAGCAAGACCTGGAATGACATTCAGGCTTGGGCTGATAAGTGGCAGGCAATGACTATCTCCAACAAGCGAGCGTCTAACCACCGCCCCTTGACATTCAACGACATTACCGTTGCCGAATCCACCATCAATATCCTGGGGGGGGGGGGGGGTCACCATTGACCAGAAATTTAACTGGACCAGCCACATAAATACTGTGGCAACAAGAGGTCAGAGGCTGGATATTCTGTGGCGATTGTCTCACTTCCTGACTTCCCAAAGCCTTTCCACCATCTACAAGGCACAAGTCCAGAGTGTGATGGAATACTCTCCGCTTTCCTGGTTAAATGCAGCTTCAACAACATTCAAGAAGCTCGACACCATCCAAGACACAGCAGCCTGCTTGATTGGCACCCCATCCACCACCTTAAACATTCATTCCCTCCACCACCGGCGTACTGTGGCTGCATTGTGTACCATCTACAAGATGCACTGCTGCAACTCGCCAAGGCTTCTTCAGCAGCACCTCCCAAACCCGCGACCTCTACCACCTAGAAGGACAAGGGCAGTAGGTTCATGGGAACACCATCCTGACTTGGAAGTCCTGGGACATTGGAACCGGTTCTGGGGGAGGTGGGACCAGTTCAAACCGGACGGTTTGCACCTAGGCAGGGCCGGGACCGATGTCCTAGGGGGAGTGTTTGCTAGTCCTCTGGGGGAGGGTTTAAACTAAAATGGCAGGGGGTTGAGAACCTGAGCAGGGGGACAGAGGAAAGGGAAACAAGGATAAAAGCAAAAGTGGCAGTCAGAGAAATCAACGGTTTAAATCAAACATGGCCACAGTAAATAATAATTCTAATAGGTCGAAGAGCTTTAAAAAAAAAACAAGCCTGAAGGCTTTGTGTCTTAATGCGAGGAGCATTCGTAATAAGGTGGATGAATTAGCTGCGCAAATAGAGGTAAACGAATATGATTTGATTGGGATTACGGAAACATGGCTCCAGGGTGGCCAAGGCTGGGAACTCCACATCCAGGGGTATTCAATATTCAGGAAAGATAGGCAAAAAGGAAAGGGAGGTGGGGTAGCATTGCTGGTTAAAGAAGGGATTAACACAATTGTAAGGAAGGATATTGGCTCTGATGATGTGGAATCTGTATGGGTAGAACTGAGAAATACCAAGGGGCAGAAAACATTAGTGGGAGTGGTATATAGACCTCCAAACAGTAATGCGGAGGTTGGGGATGGCATTAAAAGGGAAATTAGAGAAGCGTGCAATAAGGGCACAGCAGTCATCATGGGTGACTTTAATCTACATATAGATTGGGCTAGCCAAATTAGTAACAATACTGTGGAGGAGGAATTCCTGGAGTGTTTAAGGGATGGTTTCCTGGACCAATATGTCGAGGAACCAACCCGAGATCAGGCCATCTTAGCCTGGGTATTATGTAAAGAGAAAGGATTAATTAGCAATCTTGTACGAGGCCCCTTGGGTCGGAGCGATCATAATATGATTGAATTCTTCATTTAAGATGGAGAATGAAGTAGTTGACTCAGAAACAAGGGTCCTCAATTTAAATAAAGGAAACTACGATGGTCTGAGGCGTGAGTTGGGTAGGATTAATTGGGGAATGTCACTCAAAGGGTTGACGGTGGATAGGCAATGGCAAACATTCAAAGACCGCATGGATGAACTACAGACTTTGTTCATCCCTGTTTGGCATAAAAATAAAACAAAAAAGGTGACTCAACTGTGGCTAACGAGGGAAATTAGGGATAGCATAAGATCCAAGGAGAGGACATATAAATTGGCCAGAAAAAGCAGTAAACCTGAGGATTGGGAGCAGTTTAGGATTCAACAAAGGAGGACAAAGGGATTAATTAAGAAAGGGAAAATAGAATATGAGAGTAAGCTTGCAGGGAACATAAAAACTGACTAAAAGCTTTTATAGATATGTGAAGAGAAAAAGATTGGTGAAGTCAAGCGTAGGTCCCTTACAGTCAGAATCAAGGGAATTTATAATGGGAAACAAGGAAATGGCAGGCCAACTAAATACATTGGTTCTGTCTTCACAAAGGAGGACACAAATAACCTCCCACAGCTGTCGGGGAAACATAGGGTCTGATGAAAGGGAGGAACTGAAAGAAATCCGTATTTGTAGGGAAATGGTGTTGGGGAAATTGATGGGAGTGAAGGCCGATAAATCCCCAGGGCCTGATAATCTACATCCTAGGGTACTTAAGGAAGTGGCCCTAGAAATAGTTGATGCTTTGCTGATCATCTTCCAGCATTTGATGGAATCTGGAACAGTACCCATGGATTGGAGGGTAGCTAATGTTACCCCACTATTCAAAAAAGGTGGTAGAGAGAAAACGGGGAATTACAGACCAGTAAGCCTGACATCCGGTAGTGGGGAAAATGCTAGAGTCCATTATAAAAGATGTAATAGCAGAGCACTTGGAAAACAGTGACAGGATCGGACAAAGTCAGCATGGATTTACAAAAGGTAAATCGTGCTTGACTAATCTACTGGAATTTTTTGAGGATGTAACTGATAAAATAGATAAGGGAGAACCAGTGGATGTGGTGTATTTGGACTTTCAGAAGGCTTTCGATAAGGTCCCGCATAAGAGATTGGCGTGTAAAGTTAAAGCACATGGGATTGGGGGCAAGGTATTGACTTGGATAGAGAACTGGTTGGCAGACAGAAAGCAAAGAGTTGGAATAAACGGGTCTTTTTCCGAGTGGCAGGCAGTGACTAGTGGGGTACCGCAGGGATCGGTCCTTGGACTTCAGCTATTCACAATATATATTAATGACCTAGACAAGGGAACTAGATGTAATATCTCCAAATTTGAAGACGACACAAAGCTGGGTGGGCGTGTGTGCTTTGAGGAGGATGCCGAGAAACTCCAGAATGATTTGGACAGGTTGGGTGATTGGGCAAAAGCATAGCAGATGCAATATAACGTGGATAAATGTGAGGTTATCCACTTTGGTGTCAAAAACAGGAAGGCAGATTATTATCTGAATGGCAATAGATTGGGAGAAGGGGAAGTGCAACGAAACCTGGGTGTCCTTGTGCACCAGTCACTGAAGGTAAGCATGCAGGTGCAGCAGGCAGTTAAGGCGGCAAATGGCATGTTGGCCTTCGTAGCGAGAGGGTTTGAGTACAGGAACAAGGATGTCTTGCTGCAGTTGTACAGGGCCTTGTTGAGACCACACCTTGAGTATTGTGTGTAGTTTTGGTCGACTTATCTGAGGAAGGATGTTCTTGCCATGGAAGGAGTTCAGCGAAGACTCACCAGGCTGATACCTGGGATGGCAGGAATGACGTATGAGGAGAGATTGGGTCGATTGGGCTTGTACTCGCTGGAGTTTAGAAGAATGAGAGGGGATCTCATTGTCCAGTCCTGTCAGAATTTTATAAGTTTCAGACTAGATGCAGGAAGGATATTCCCGATGGTCAGGGAGTCCAGAACCAGGGGTCACAGTCTAAGGATAAGGGGTAGGCCATTTAGGACAGAAATTAGGAGGAATTTCTTCACCCAGAGAGTGGTGAACCTGTGGAATTCTCTGCCACAGAAGGCAGTAGAGGCCAATACATTAAATATATTCAAGAAGGAGTTAGATATATTTCTTAAGGCTAAAGGGATCAAGGGGTATGGGGAGAAGGCAGGGACCGGGTACTGAATTTGGATGATCAGCCATGATCGCAGTGAATGGCGGAGCAGGCTCGAGGGGCCGAATGGCCTGCTCCTATCTTCTATGTTTCTATGTATATTGCCGTTCCTTCATCGTCGCTGGGTCAAAATCCTGGAACTCCCCCCTTAACAGCACTATGGGAGTACCTTCATCACATAGACTGCAGCGTTTCAAGAAGGCGGCTCACCACCTCCTTCTCGAGCCCAACTAGGGATGGGCAATAAATGCTGGCCTTGCCAGCGACACCCACATCCCATGAACAAATTTAAAAAAATACACGTCGTTGTTATATTTCCCATGTGCCCTCCATCACAAACTAATAATCTGTTACTGGGGGTGACTAATTTTTTTTATATGCTGAAGTCGAAAAAGCTTCACTGGCTTGAATACTTGTTACATATTTGATTGTTAGGCAAGCGATCTAAAGTTTGATAATGGCCAAATGACTGCTACCATATCATTGCTTCACTTTGTACAGCCATTCAATGACTTGTGCCACATAATAACTACATTGTTGGTGTCACCAGGATGTTTGATTAGAAGCAGTTGTTTCTTTCCTCTGCTGTGCCTCTGAAGATATTGAAACATTTACAATTCTAATTTTAGTTACATCGTTGCTGGTCATTGGTAAGAAAAGCACCAAAATAATAGTTTAAAAAAATATATATGCCAAGTTGCGCACACGTGCAGTTTGGCTGAGGTCTTGCTTTTGGATGAATATAAAAGGCAGTGAGAGAAAGGAAAGGAGAAAATGTTTTGCTTAAAACCGTTAATAAGAACATAAGAATTAGCAGGAGTAGGCTGTACAGCTGCTCGAGTCTGCTCCGCCATTCAATAAGATCATATCTGATCTTCGACCTCAACTCCACTTTCTCCCCCACCACCCCCCCCCGATCCCCATATCCCTTGATGCCCCTATAGTCCAAAAATCTATCGGCCTCTGCCTTGAATATACAGGAATCCCTCCCCAACCGCAGCGGATGCGTCCCTGAAAATCCCTGTAGTTAGTAAAACCGCGGTTGGCAAATTCACTAAACACATATATAAATAGCATAAAAATCATGTTTTTTTACCTTATTCCTAAATGAAAAACCGCGGATACGCTAATTTCAGGGCCGCGGTTGACATTGTCGCAGATTGGAAACCACGGATACGTGAAATCCGCGTATGGCAAACCCGCGGTTGGGGAAGGATCCCTGTATTCAACGATTCAGCATTCACCGCCCTTTGGGGTAGAGAATTCCAAAGATTCACAACCCACTGGGTGAAGAAATGTCTCTTCATCTCAGTCCTAAACGGCCAATCCCTTATCCTGAGACTGTGGGCCCTGAGTTCTAGACTCTCCAGCCAGGGGAAACCGCCTCTCAGCATCTACCCTGTCAATCCCTCTCAGAATCTATGTTTCAGTGAGATTACCTCTCATTCTTCTAAACTCCAGAGAGTATAATCCAGTTGTGGTAATGAAATTAAGGATTTTTTTTGTTCTCTGTCTAATTTGCCAGCAGCTGTATTAGCTTTTGGCATCTTGTGCCAAACCAGGTCCTAGTGAGCAAAAACCCATGATAAACACTTACCTGTGGTTCAGTGTTGCTTAAAAGGAGAATGAAGCCAGTGGAAAAACATCGATTTCATAGTAGCAAAGGAGAGGTGGGGACTCTAGAAACCACTTTCAACCATAGCAGGCTTGAGTTGATGGTATCAATACAGAGAGAAAACAAACAATACTTTGTGAAAGCCAGCCAGTGAAACCAAGTTAGAATTCTAACGAGATGACCCTACCACAGTTGTTTGGAACAGTTTTTCTCCGGATGTTGTTCATTGTGACATTTAAAAAAAAAAAGGCAGAATCCATTCAGCAACTTCAACATTGTTGAAGATGTGAATTCCTCTAATTTAGTGGCAGGACTGGGCTTGAATTTAATGCATTCACAGAGCTCGGCACTGGCTTCCTGACTTGTTGCCAAAGTCTATTCACAATGCAATGAACACAGGAAGTTCTCGCATTCATTGAAAAAAAGGGAGCTGCAGAGGAGAAATAACTGCTAGGAAAACACGCTAGTGCCTCCAAGAGAAATCAGCCTACTTTTGATAGTCTGTACTTGAGAGTTTACTGCACTAATTGACCTTTGACTTGTTACAGTATGCCTTTAAATTGACAACTGTGTTTTGAGCATAGTTGCTAGGGGTGCCCTGACCATGGTTTGAAAACGCTGCGGCCTTTTGTCAACACAATGAAAGGTTTTGCATAAATATTGAGCAGTTATCGTGTAGTAACCTAATTAAGTATGTGTACAGCAGTGATCCTTCATGGTCACCCAAGGTGAAATTTTGTTAATATAAATTGGGATCTTTTAAAAAGAAATCTGGAGAATGGGCTAACTACTGACAATTTTTTTGTTGTGGATTCGCTTTCCCTTAAAAAGAAAATAGCAAAGTTGACATGAGCAAAAACCTGCTGACAGTATCGTGACTGTTACCAGACTCCTCACCATGCCTCCCTATTTGGGTGAAAAATGGGACGGCTTGAATTTACCGAGTTTTGAATATAGCTGTTGAATAGCAAAAGCTTAACTTTGCAAAACCACTTGGGTAGGTGGCTTTTAGAAACGGTGTTGAGTGTTGTCGTTACGTTTTATCACAGAAATCACAGAAACCCCACAGTGCAGATAGAGGCCATTTCGGCCCATCGAGCCCACACCGACACATATCCCACCCGATCCCCGTAACCCCTCCACCAACACATATCCCACTCTATCCCCGTAACCCCACGTATTTAATCCCCCTAACACTAAGGGTCAATTTATCATAGCCAATCAACCTAACCCGCACATCTTTGGACTGTGGGAGGAAACCGGAGCACCCGGAGGAAACCCACGCAAACACTGGGAGAAATGAGCTGTTACCAGTGCCTGTTGTCCTTGATCATATGCCGTAAAGATGTTCCAGTTGGCAAGGAGTTAATGGTGGTCTCTATTTGAAGTAACACTTTAGAAAATTGTGGAGTTGAGAATTTGTGTAAATTAGATTGGACATTCAAATTGGGAGTGCATCATTGATCAACTATCAAATCTTCGTTAGTGAGTCGCTTGGCGATGTGCACTAGGGAAACCATACAAGCTCCATCGTGTAGTGTAGTCCAACGAAATGCATCATTTCTTTTAATGTTTAGAAGAATTCCAGAGTTCAAGAATTTGTCTGGAACAACTGAAAATTCTTGCTGTTTTTACTTATCCCAACCATTTTCTATTATTAAAATAAGCATTTTACTTTGAGCAATGAACTTTTCCCTTCAAACTTTCTAAGGATTTAACAGTACATGCATCCCAGAGTGGAACATGCAAGACTCTGCTAAAGTTGGAAGCCATTTTGGTGGATAAGCTTATGAAAAGTCAGTACAAAAAAAAATCCAGTTGATTGCTTAGGATTTAAAAAATCTGAATGATGTTATCTACCTCCGCGCTGCCTTTAACCCAAGCAGTGCCATCTTCAAAGGAGAGACAGGTGTGATGACCTGTCGCATCTGACTCACTGGTTGGCTGTAAACATTTTTACAGAGGCGTAGCCATGGATAGCCCATCCAATTAGCACCCAGACCCCCACAAATCTGAGCCACTTTGAATTGCCAAGTTTAATTACATTTATTGGCAGGCTTTTTTTTCAGTAATGAACGCCTGGCTGTTCCGGCAGTAGCCTAGCCCTGCTAGCAGTGGGAGCTTTTTAAGCACATTGTGGTGCTGTTTGCCCTCTTTCGCGGCTTGGTCTGCAGAGACAGTGAATTGGAGCATCCTGATGAAAAGAGCATTGCCTGTCCATTGGAACTTGGGGGCCCACTCAAATTTCCATTCCTAGCTACACCACTGATTGAATTTAAAAAATCAACTATGTGGAAACATTGTAATTGTTATTACTATCTGGTATTTTCTAATTCAACATTTATGATCCACTGTTAGTTTACACTAAAAAAACAACACATTTAACAGTGACTAAGTGAGCCTATTCAGACATCGAGTGGGGTGGTCAGCCTGCAAACTTCTAACATGCATATGTTTGTATAAAAATGGAATGGGTCACAAGTCGGTCAGTCCTATTTTTCATCTACACGTGCCCCTTGGCGACATCATCCGAAAACACAATGCCCGGTTCCATATGTACACCGACACCACCCAGCTCTCTCGCCACCACCTCTCTCGACCCCTCCACCGCCTCTATTTGTCATGTTGCTTGTCCGACATCCACAAATGAATGTACAGAACTTTTTCGAATTAAATATTGGGAAGACCCCCGCCACAAACTCCGTTCCCTAGCCACCAACTCCATCACTCTCCCTGGCCACTGTCTGAGGCTGAACCAGACCGTTCGCAACTGTGGTGTTTTATTTGACCGTGATCTAAGCTTCTGACCCCATATCTTCTCCATCAACAAAACTGCCAATTGTCAAAATAACAACAGAAAATGCTGGAAATACTCAGCAGGCCAGGCAGCATCCGTGGAGAGAGAAACAGAGTTAACGTTTCAGGTCTGGGACCCTTCATCAGAACTGGAAAAAGCTGGAGATGTAACAGATATTAAGTAGGTGGGGGGGGGGGTGGTGGTTAGGAGGGGAGGGAGGCATAGAAAGAATACCCTGTGCTTTTGTAAGAGGCAGGAAAGATAAAATGTTGCAAATGGGAATGGCAAAAATCATACTGCATGAAAAATGGGGGCAGGGATAATTATCTGAAATTGTTAAACTCAATGGGCCAGTAATTCCGGTCCCAACGCGCGAGTACGGACGGTATACTCATGCGTGGGCCCGTTGGAAGTGCCGGATTCCAGCATGCGCGGGAAACCGGCATTTCCTCTCCATCGAACTAAGGGGTTAAGAGGTCCAACGTGTGCGCGCAGGACTCTGCGCGCACGCGTTGAACTTCCTTCGTTTAGACAGGTTTGCGTGTGTGCAAGAGACTGAACTTTTTGGAAATGAAAAAAGGAGGCGTAAGCAGTGGATTCTTAAAGGTAAGTGGTCTAATATTTAAAATTGTTACATTTTTTCCACAGCTTCATTGTTTTTAAGGAATTTACAGTAAGGTAAGTTTCTTTTTAGACCCGAATTTGTGAAAAAAAAATTTTTTTAAATTGTTTTAAATAGTTTTTTAAAGTTATTTATAGTTTATTTAATTATTGGGATTTTTTTTTAATTTTAATTAAAGTTAAAGTAGTCTTTTGGGCGCCCGGACTTTTCATGAGTTTGACAGTCTTTACTATCAAACTCATGAATGAGTTTCCCCTCCCCTGATTGGCTGCAGAGTGCTCACCTGATCCCAGCTGGCACATCGCACTAACTACGCCGCTGGATCAGGTAAGCACATCGCACCGACATCGGAACCGGGCCAGTGACAGGAAATGCAAGCAGGCCCGGGCTTCAGATGTCAGCGCGCAGGGTGAGTGCAGATCGGGGGCTTGCACGCGCGGCAAGCACCCGATCCTAATTTCAGGCCCAATGTTGAGTCCGGCAGGCTGCAAAGTGCCCAGTCGAAAGATGAGGTGCTGTTCCTCGAGCTTACGTTGAGCTTCATTGCAGCAATGCAATAGCCCGAGATCAGAGTGGGAGTGAAGCGGTGAATTAAAGTGACAGGCGACCGGAAGCTCAGGGTCACCCTTACGGACTGAACGGAGGTGTTCCGCAAAGCGGTCACCCAATCTGCGTTTGGTCTCCCCAATGTAGAGGAGACCACATCGTGAGCAGCAAATACAGTATATTAAATTGCAAGTAGTACACGTAAATCGCTGTTTCACCTGGAAGGGGTGTTTGGGGGCCCTGGACAGTGGGAAGGGAGGAGGTAAAAGGGCATGTGTTGCATCTCCTGCGCTTGCACGGGAAGGTGCCAGGTGAAGGAGAAGGGCTGTTGGGGCTGATCGAGGAGTGGACCAGGGTGTCGCGGAGGGAGCGGTCCCTTCGGAATGCTGAAAGGGGAGGTGAGGGGAAGATGCGTTTGGTGGTGGGATCACGTTGGAGGTGGCGGAAATGGCGGAGGATGATCTGTTGAATGTGGAGGCTGGTGGGGTGAAAGGCGAGGACGAGGGGAACTCTATCGTGGTTCCGGGAGGGAGGGGCAGGGGTAAGGGCAGAAGTGCGGGAAATAGAACGGACACGGTCAAGGGCAGTGTCAACCACGGTAGAGGGGAATCCTCGGTTGAGGAAAAAGGAAGACATGTCGGAAGCACTAGTATGGAAGGTGGCATCGTCAGAACAGACGCGGCGAAGACGGAGAAACTGGGAGAATGGAATAGAGTCCTTACAGGAAGCGGGGTGGGAGGAAGTGTAGTCCAGGTAGCTGTGGGAGTCGGTGGGCTTGTAGTGGATGTTTGTTGAAAGCCGATCGCCAGAAATGGAGACGGAGAAGTCAAGGAAGGGAAGGGAAGAGTCGGAGATGGACCATGTGAAGGTGAGGGAAGGGTGGAAATTGGAAGTAAAGTGAATGAACTTATCTAGTTCAGGGCGAGAGCAGGAAATGGCACCAATACAGTCATCGATGTACCGGAAAAAGAGGTGAGGGAGGGGACCTGAGTAGGACTGGAACAAAGAGTGTTCCACATATCCCATGAACAGGCAGGCATAGCTAGGGCCCATGCGGGTTCCCATAGCAACACCTTTAATTTGGAGGCAGTGAGTGGAGTCAAAGGAGAAGTTGTTCAATGTGAGAACAAGTTCAGCCAGGCGGAGGAGGGTGGTGGTGGATGGGGACTGGTTGGGCTTCTGTTCAAGGAAGAAACGGAGCGACCAAAGGCCGCCCTGGTGGGGGATGGAGGTGTAGAGGGATTGGACGTCCATGGTGAAAAGGAGACGGTTGGGGCCAGGAAACTGGAAACTGTTAAAGTGGCGGAGGGCGTTTGAAGAGTCGCGAATGTAGGTGGGAAGAGACTGGACAAGGAGAAAAAATAGAGTCGCGATAGGAAGAGATAAGTTCCGTGGGGCAAGAACAGGCTGAAACGATGGGTCTACTAGGGCAGTCCTGTTTGTGGATCTTGGGAAGGAGGTAGAAGCGGGCTGTGCGGGGTTGGGGGACTATGAGGTTGGCGGCCATGGAGGGAAGATCTCCAGAGGAGGTCAGTGACACACTTGGAAACAATGGCTTGATGTTTGCTAGTGGGGTCATGGTCCAGGCGGAGGTAGGAGGAGATGTCGGAGAGTTGGCGTTCAGCTTCCGCACGGTAGAGGTCGGTTCGCCAAACAACAACAGCACCACCCTTATCAGCAGGTTTAATGATAATGTTAGGGTTGGATCGGAGAGAACGGAGTGCTGCAAGTTCAGAGAGAGGTAGGTTGGAGTGAGTGAGGGGAGCAGAGAAATGGAGACGGCCGATGTCACGTCGGCAGTTGGCAATGAAAAGATCTAGAGAGGGTAAGAGGCCAGAGGGAGGGGTCCAAGTAGAACGAGAATTTAGAAAGCGGGAGAAAGGATCAGCCGTGTGGGGGGTAGACTCCTGGCCAGAGAAGTGGGCACGGGGACGAAGGCGACGGAAGAAGAGCTCAGCATCGTGCCGAGCTCGAAATTCATTCAGATGGGGGCGTAAGGGGACGAAGCTCAGGCCTTTGCTGAGGATTGATCGTTCGGGGTCAGAGAGGGGAAGATCAGAGGGGATAGTGAAAACACGGCAGGGGGTGAGATTGGAAGAAGGGATAGGTCAGAGGAAAGTAACAGGGAAGAAAGTTCTGGGGGGGCGTTGGTGTCCACGAGTTGATGAAGCTTGCGATCCTTGACATCAGAAAGGAAGAAAAAAAGTTTTTTGTTGAAGCGTTGGATGAGTCGAAGGATGAAATGGAACTGTGGACCCGGACAGTATTGAAATAGAGTGCGTCGGTGCTGCTGAAGAGAGAGGTCGAGGTTGTTCATGTGGCGGCACATGGCGTTGAGCGTGGATCTCAAGATGCGGCGAGAACAGTAGTTCGAAGAATGATGAATAACTCCTCAATCACGCCCAACAGCCCTTCTCCTTCACCTGGCACCTTCCCGTGCAAGCGCAGGAGATGCAACACATGCCCTTTTACCTCCTCCCTTCCCACTGTCCAGGGCCCCAAACACCCCTTCCAGGTGAAACAGCAATTTACGTGTACTTCTTGCAATCTAGTATACTGTATTCGCTGCTCACGATGCGGTCTCCTCTACATTGGGGAGACCAAACGCAGATTGGGCAACCGCTTTGCGGAACACCTCCATTCAGTCCGTAAGGGTGACCCTGAGTTTCCGGTCGCCTGTCACTTTAATTCACCGCTTCACTCCAACTCTGATCTCTCTGTCCGTGGCCTATTGCATTGTTCCAATGAAGCTCAACGTAAACTCGAGGAACAGCACCTCATCTTTCGATTAGGCACTTTGCAGCCTGCCGGACTCAACATTGAGCTCAACAATTTCAGATAATAATCCCTGCCCCCATTTTTCATGCAGTATGATTTTTGCCATTCCCATTTGCAACATTTTATCTTTCCTGCCTCTTACAAAAGCACAGGGTGTTCTTTCAATTCCTTCCTCCCCTCCTAACCAACCCCCCCCCCCCCGGTCTCTGCACCTGCTTAATATCTGTTACATTTCCAGCTTTTTCCAGTTCTGATGAAGGGTCCCAGACCTGAAACGTTAACTCTCTTTCTCTCTCCACGGATGCTGCCTGGCCTGCTGAGTATTTCCAGCATTTTCTGTTGTTTCAGATTTCTAGCATCCACAGTATTTTGCTATTACATAAGATCTATGGCACTACTTAAAGAAGTAGAAGGGATTCTCATCCTTGCCAACATTCCTCCCTCAACCAACACCACCAAAAGCAGATTATTACATAGGATTAGATAGGATATACAGCACAGAAACAGGCCATTCGGCCCAACCAGTCCATGCCGGTGTTTATGCTCCACTCAAGCCTCCTCCCGTCTTTCATCATCTAAATCTATCAGCGTAACCCTCTATTCCCTTCTCCCTCCTGTTTGTCCAGCCTCCCCTTAAATGTATCTATACTATTCGCTTCAACCACTCCCTGTGGTAGCGAGTTCCACATTCTCACCACTCTCTGGGTAAAGAAGCTTCTTCTGAATTCCCTGTTGGATTTCTTGGTGACTCTCTCTTTTATATTGATGGCCTCTAGTTTTGCTCTTCCCCACAAGTGGAAACATTCTCTCTGTATCCACTCTATCAAAACCTTTCATAATTTTAAAGGCCTCTATTAGGTCACCCCTCAGCCTTCTCTTTTCAAGAGAAAAGAGACCCAGCCTGTTCATCCTTTCCTGATATGTATACCCTCGCATTTCTGGTATCATCCTTGTAAATCTTCTCTGCACCCTCTCCAGTGCCTCTATATCCTTTTTATAATATGGCGACCAGAACTGTACGCAGTGCTCCAAGTGTGGTCTAACCAAGGTTCGATACAGGTTTAGCATAACTTCCCTACTTTTCAATTCTATCCCTCTAGAAATAAACCCTAGTGCTTGGTTTGCATTTTTAATGGCCTTGCTAACATGTGGTGCAACTTTTAGTGATTTGTGTATTTGTACTCCAGATCCCTTTGTTCCTCTACCCCACCTAGCCTCGCACCCTCCAAGTGATGTGACCTCCCTATTCTTCCTACCAAAATGTAATACCTCACATTTGCCCATTCTGCAAGTTTATTAATGTCCTCCTGTAATTTATTGCAGTCCCCCTCAGTATTGACTATTCCTCCCCCCCCCCCCCCCCCCAAAAAATTTGGAATCGTCCTCAAATTTAGAAATTGTGTTTTTGATTCCAAAGTCTAAATCGTTAATGTAAATTGTGAACAGCAGTGGTCCCAGCACTGATCCTTGTGGAACACCACTACCCACCTTCTGCCACTGTGAATAGCTACCCTTTACTCCCACTCTCTGCTTTCTGTCTTGAAGCCAGGTAGCAATCCATTTTACATTCTGGTTGGCTTTCTTAATCTAGCCTCTGGTGTTTCCACACATTTACATAGTGCCTTATCATGACATCCCAAAGTGGTTCAGGACAAATGTTTTATAGATTTGTAAAGAGATTGCAGCAATAATTTATCCAAGAAAAATAATCCAGATACTGTACTATGTACCAGTTGTTTAATGTCCTCAATTAATACTGTGCGTTTGTTTGTCTGAATGGTGGTGTGCTGCACCTTAGACAAAGTTCAAACCTTGTGAAGTTTAGACAAGCGATGACTTGGTTTACAGCCAAATCACTCCTCCAGAACTGTGCAGCGCTCAAGGGGTTAAAATTCATCTGCATCTGATTGGGTTTTACCTAAGTGGGTAATCATAGTCACCTTGCCTCCCCCCTGCCCGACCCAGACTACATAGATTGCTAATTTAAATTAGCTGATTATGATTTAATGTCTGTGTATAAAAAGGTGATGATTCTGTTCTTTATGTTGCAGTTTGGTATTTTTGTTGTAGAGGTTTTCTGGATAAATTTCAGTTTAAGCATCGTGCCATGTGATGCTGGGTAAAATGTACTGCTGTAGGATTTAATAAATTGTAAGACAGTACCTGTGGTGATTCCAGTTATTTTCAACAGATTACAGCAAAATTCACAATCCTGCATGAAGAATCCTAGATGTCATGGGGAGAATTTTAGGGGTGTGTGTATGTATGTAGTGCTGAGTTAATTTAGAGCTAGTATGTGTGTATATATGTGACAAACTGACTGGGGAATTCATGGAAAAAGGGTTGTCCTGATCATTTTGTGTAACAACATTGTAAATACGTTCAAAAAGATTCTGTTCAGAATTTAGTTAAAAATAACAACCAAAGCAATTCCTTCCTGTAAGGGGTTTTCTTGCTAGGTCTCTCTCTCTGGTGAGACCTCTCTCTCTTTTGCACAGTAATTTACCGAGTGGTTCGACCCACTCACCCCTTAGGTTCTGTACACTGGACTTTGAGGCAGGAACTACAATGCAGAGAATACTCTGTAGACCAAGTTTAATGAAACGAAGTGACATTTTATTGCATAAAGGAAAAATTGAATGTAAGCCAAAATAAGGTACATGGGAGGGAAAACAAATCATAATACAGTACTAACCAATATATCCACAGGCATATTATACTTTACAAGGTTCACCATGAAATAGGGAAACACACGGAACATCGAGGGACAACAACTCATTGTTAATTATCCCCTAAAATGCCCACCCCCTAAACCTAGCTAGATTCGATTGAGGGGCCAGAAACATGCTCACCAGTCCCAGTTAGGAAAGCGGTTTTGAAGTCTGCATTTTCGTCCTCTTGGGCGTCCTGCCTCCACGTGGTCAGTGGAACGCCGCAGGCTGCGACACACTCTTTTCTCCCTCAAGGTAATGGACTCGGACAGGCTGGATGTTAGCAGGCCTGGACGTCAGGGTGGAGAGAGACCAACCGTTTGACCATTTTCATATAGGTTTCTTCTTGGAGGGTCGCCGTCTTTTCGTCTCGTCAAATGGCCCGGGGTTTGTCGATGATCTCCCGATAGCTACCCCGGGTCTGGGCGCTGACTCGATCTTCTCAATTCAATTCAATTTTTTCAATTCAAATGCTTTATTGGCATGAAAGTTTACAGAGAACCATATTGCCAAAGCTTACATAGCAAAAAGGTACATTTTCAAACATTCTGTAGGTGTCAATCGATTTGACATTTGTTGGGTACATACAATATTACTTTTAAACAATATTAATTTTAAACAGTCTTTGTACTTCATTTGGTACGTTCAATATTAATTTTAAACAGTCTTAATTTTAAACAGTCCTCAGGTTGTGACATGTTGTTACATATTTGGCCCCAAGGTATGGTCTGTCTCCTTCTCCCAGGACTAATCTCAATTTTGACAGGTCATCCAATTCCTTGAAATCTGGGGTTGTTTGGCTTAGCTTGTTGAATAATATGTTTCTTGATGTGTTGAATTTTTTGCATTTTAGGAGGAAATGCATTTCTGTTTCAACCTCGCCGGCCAGACATTGATCGCATATTCTATTCTCTCTAGGCTGCCAGGATTTCTTGTATCTGCCTTTTTCAATTTCCAGTTGGTGGTCGCTTAGTCTGTACCTGGTGAGGGTCTGTCTCTGTTTTGTGTCTCTGATGGTCGTGAGGTAGTCTGCCAGTTTATATTCTCTTTTTAGGGCCCGGTAACATTCTAATCTGCTTTGGCTTTCAGTTATTTTGTTCCAATGTTCCAGGTAGGTTTCTTTGCATTGTTTAATGATTTGGTTCACTCGGATTGGTGTTTGGACGGCTGTGTTGGGCTGTGTTGGTCTGGGGCTGGTCAGGGTCCGGCTGAGTACTTAGTTTCAGTAGCAGCTGACTCAGGGGACTCTTTTCTGGGTTTAGCTCTTGGGTCTGAAAGGCTTTGAAATGAAGGGTGTCTGGGGAGCTAGATTTGAGGTGATTTAGGAAGTTTAGTGCTCGTTTTTGGATGTTTATTATCAGTGGGTATCTGCCTAGTTCGGCTCTGCATGCATTTGTTGGCGTTTTTCTTTGGATGCGAAGGATGCTTCGGCAGAATTCTGCATGTAGGGCTTCTATTGTGTGTTTTTCCCATTTAGTGTAGCTTTGGTGATTTAGCGGGCCCCATACTTCACTACCGTACAGTGCAATGGGCAGGATTATGCTGTCAAATATTTTGAGCCAGATTTTGATTGGGATTTGGATGTTGTAGAATTTTCTTTTTATTGCATATAGGGCTCTTCGGGCTTTTTCTTTTAGTGCATTCACTGCTATGTTGAAGCTCCCTGATGCTGTAATAGTTAGACCAAGGTAGGTGTAGCTCATAGTGTGTCCTATAGTGGTATCACTGAGGGTAAACTGGTATTTGTTTTCCTGACATCTGGGCCTTTTTTGAAAAATCATGATGATGTTTTTTTTTTAGATTTACTGTTAGAGCCCAATTTTGGCAGTATTTGTCGAGTAGGTCTAGTTGTTGCTGTAATCCCTGTTCTGTGGGAGACAGCAGAACCAGGTCGTCCGCATAGAACAGGGATTTCACTTCTCCATCCAGGAGACGGAGACCTGGTGACTCGCTTTGCTCCAGCATGTCTGCTAATTCATTTATGTATATGTTGAACAGGGTTGGGCTCAAATTGCAGCCCTGCCGGACGCCTCTTCTCTGGGTGAAGAAATCGGTGCGTTTGTCTCCAATTTTGACCCCGCATTTGTTTTTCAAATACATTGATTTAATAAGGTCATAGACTTTGCCCCCTATTCCACACTGAAGAAGTTTATAATAGAGCCCTTCGTGCCATATAGAGTCAAAGGCTTTCTTGAAGTCGATGAAACAGGCGAATATTTTCCCATTTTTTGTTTGGTGTATATGTTTTTCAATGAGGGTGTGAAGGGTATAGATATGGTCGGCGGTGCGGTGTTTTGGAAGAAAGCCTATTTGGTTTTTTCTGAGGATATTATGTTTGTTAAGAAAATCAAGTAATCTACTATTTAGAATACTGCAGAATAACTTCCCTAGGCAACTGTTGACACAGATGCCGCGGTAGTTATTTGGGTCTGATTTGTTTCCACTTTTATATATGGGGGAGATTAGTCCTTGGCACCAGATATCGGGAAAACAGCCTGAACGTAATATGATGTTGAATAATTTGAGTACCGCACCCTGCATCTCCATATTGCTGAACTTGAGCATTTCATTTTTGATGTTGTCTGGGCCACAGGCTTTCTTTAGGTGGAGAGATTTTGTTTTTGTGGCCAGTTCTTTCCATGTGATTGGGGAGTCTAGAGGGTTTTGGTTGTCTTTAATTGTTGCTTCTAATGTGTGGAGTTTTTCTGTGACCTGATGTTGACTTGGGTTTGTTTCGTTTATTGGGATGTCTTTGTAGAGGTTTTCAAAATGTGTTCTCCAGATGTCGCCATCTTGGATTGGTAATGCTTGCAATTGTGTTGCACTCAGGTTATTCCACATTTCCCAGAATTGTTTTGGATTGGTGGAGTTTTCAATTTCTTCGAGTATTTTGTGGGTATAGTTTTGTGTTTTGTTCCTAATGGTGTGTTTATATCTTTTGAGGGTTTCATTGTATCTAGTACGTAGGTCCGGATTGTTTGGATGGCGATGCTTTTGGTTTGATATTTTTCTCAGGTCTTTTCTGGCATTTTTGCATTCGTGGTCAAACCATTTCTTATTTTTATTTTGTCTTTTGTGACGCTTCCTCTTCTGTTTCACAAGGTCGGCTTTTACAGCTGCCTCATGGAAGATCATATTTATATCCTCTATGGCCATGTTTACACCATCTCTGGTGATCTCGTATGGGTTTTCTTTAAATTTTGATATTTTACTTGTGAGATCAGGTGACTTTAGTGCTGTGATGAATTTTTCTCCACTGTCTGGGGCCCATCTGTATGTCTGGTTTATTTTATGGAGCTTACTGGGTTCCTTTTTTGTGTCTGTAGTTTGGGCAGAAAGTTTAAGGTACATATTTATTTGGTTATGGTCTGAGAGGGGGGATTGCTGCCTGACAGTGAATGAGTTGATATCGCAGGGGTCCAGGTCAGTGATTGTATAGTCCACCACACTAGACCCAAGAGTTGAGGAGTATGTGAGTCTCCCTAGGGAGTCCCCTCTGAACCTACCGTTAACTATGTACAGGCCTAAGGCTCGGCAGAGTTGCACTACCTCCCTACCGCTTTTATTTATTTCACGATCAAGGTTGTTCCGATTTGCGATGGCTGGTGTGACATCTAAAGGGGTCTCTCTCTCTCTCTCTCTCTCTCTCTCTCTCTCTCTCTCTCTCTCTCTCTCTCTCTCTCTCGAACTTCTCTCCGAACTCGAACCTCCGATCCTCGATCGTCCGAACCCGATCCTCTCCTCGATCGTCTCAACTCGAACCTTTTGAACTCTAACTTCTGCCCCTGATAGCTATCCCGGGTCTCCAATTATACTTCTCATGGAGGCCCTTATCTCCCGCCATATCAAGGTTAGTCTTTGTTTAAATTTTGGCGGGCTTGTAGCACAGAGGGGTAGTCATTGTGTTTAAAGTACTTTCGGGATGGCCGGTAACTGCCATCTCTGGTCTGGAATGACCTTGTATTGTCTTTAATGGGTCTTGCTGTTTCCCTTTGTCTGGGTAAACATTTTGATGGCCTTTATCTGCAGACCGATCTGATTGGATCTGCATCCAATCCATATGTATGGGGTTCTGTCTGGTTTTGTTTTCTCTGAAATTGCATTCCAGAACTTACTGTGGGTTGAATCCACAAAAGCTGTCTGTGGACTGCAGGAACCATTTTAAAATGTCCCAAAAAGCTGGTCACGGGGTCTGGTGGCCATTTTGTGTGCCCCTTTTTCTGGGCTTTTAAAACTCTTTAAAATTAAGGCCTTTTCTGCCAATAGACCCTTATAGGACAATGTTCAATTTTGCGAATCCTACATTCCCCTCACTTGAAGTCCCACCTCACCCCCTACTCCTCTGCGCTGGCACCTTCAATTGCTCACCACCTTCCATCCTTCCTATCCCTCACTTAAAATTCCAGTCCTCCCAAGCACCACGATGGCTTCCTTACCGAGATCTCTTTGCTTAAACTCTTCATCCTCAGTGACTTCAAACTACACCTACCCGTAGCTCCCGCTCCTTCGACTTTTTCGTCCTCTTGTCTTCACTCAGTCTCTACCATCTCTTAATTCTCCCACCCACACTTCTGTGGCCATCTCTTTGACCTCCCCATCTCTCATGGCCTCTTCGCCTCTGTGGTCTCAATCACTGATGCGGATGTTTCTGACCGACCACTTCCTTGTTTTCCTCATCACCTGTATCCCCCTGCCTCCCACTAAGCCCACTGCCCTCACCATCTGCCTCTGGAGAAAAGGAAAACTTTTTTTCCCCCCTCCCTCGTTCAATCTCACACTCAAACATCCAACTCTGTCACCTTCACCAATCACAACATCTCTGTCACTGTTGACCTGCTCAACTGTTCCCTCACTTCTGCCTTTGCGCTCTTATTTCTACGGAATCACTCAGTCTCTCACTCTTGCAGTTCCTACGGTACAGTTTCCAGATTTGCTCCCAAGCTGAAAACTCAAACATAAATCTGGCTTACTGACTGACCCCACACTGTCCCTGCAATTTCCTCCAGCTTGGTATCCCTCTTACACTTCCTGTTCCTCTGACCTTGTATACCATTTTATCATCCCTGCCCCGCCTTATCCTTCGGCTCGCCATTGGTGGTAGAGGTTTTGACTGTCTTGATCCCACTCACCGCCACACCTCTCTCAACCTTTAAACCCTCCCCCTGCCAAAACTCATCTTTCCAATAAGTTTACACTCACTTTACCTAACCTGGCTTGATGTCTGTTTTCCTTACTTGCCTTTATTCGTGAAGGACCTTGGAATTTTTTTATGTTAAAGACGCTAGATGATAGTGGTAACTTATTTATAGTTAGTTATGTTTTGGTGATGAGAATTGGTGTTTTGGATTATTGTGACTTATGGCTATTGATGTCCTATAACTGTAGCCTAACAGGATGTCCAGAAAACAGGAAGGCAATAATGTGCATGTGCAAAAACTTTTTGATCTTCTAACTCAGGAAGGAATAGTAGAAAGATCAGTCCAAATTCACCTCTGCACGCAAGTTTCAGAGCTGTTGAATTTTCACAGAATCGCAGTGCTGGTAGTATAAAATGGCTGCCAATTTACATACAAGAAAAATGAAAATGAGAGAAAAGTTGGTGGCTGATTTGCATCATTAAAAGGGATGTAAACCTTGGCGAAACTTGTACTCCAGTTACATTTCAGATGGCGAATCAGTGATTGGAGTTAGACCAGCGCATTGCAGAGGTGACGTGCTTACCTGTTGCAGGGAAAAGCCACAGATGTTTATTCGCCTCTCTCTCTCTCTCTCTCTCTCTCTCTCTCTCTTTCACCTTCTGCCACAGAGCAGCAATGGGGCATGTCCTGGGGATAACTGTGGTCAACCATGTAGCCTTTCGGCCACAGTGGGAGGGTGTAAAGGAGAGAAAATATTAATTAAAATAAGCTACTTGCCCCAGTACAATTTTGTCCATTCTAGCTGCTTAATGTTTTTGTAATGACCCAAACCTCTAATTACTTGAAACTTACTTGAGCATTTCCACGCAGTACCAGTGTCTCGTCAGACATAACCATACATTGTACGGGGCGGGGGGGGGGGAATATTCAGCAATGTACTCACCGAGGATGCGGCATTTCTTTTTACAGTCCACTGAATCAAAATAATCACAGGCTTGTACTTCTGCTCAAAGTAACTTCCAATTAACCACTTTGATCTGGCTTCCTGCAGCTCCCTCCTTTCAAAACTTCTGGCATTTTGCATGACAGATCACATTTATTCTCTCCAAATGTTTCCTTATGCATCTTTTCTATTTTTATCACAGCACATAATGATTGTTTCATCTGAAAACCTGCACTTACAATGTCACACTAGTCACATTGTACAGCAATGCCAAAATGTCTCTGCTACATTTAATTGAATGTGTAGCTGTTTACGGTTTGAAGAATGAACATTTTGTGTAATGCTACAGTTATGGCCAGAAAAAAAAAATGACCTACAATCGTCCCTCACTATAATTCTCTAATATTACCACAACCTAAAATTTACACTGCTTCTGGACCTTTCAATAGAGAAGCTATTAATAAATAAACAGCCCCTGACACACTCACATTTAGTCTGGCTCCCAAAGACAGTATTCTGGGCAAGGTCTAGTGTATGTTGCTTCATTTGCCTTGTTGATTTTTGTAAACCTCTTGTGCTAACAGCAATTGACTGCCCATCAGGCACTAATTCTCCAAAAGCAAAATACTGCAGATGCTGGAAATCTGAAATAAAAACAGAAAATGCTGGAAATACTCGGTCAAGTAGCACCCGTGGAGAGAGAAAAACAGAGTTAATGTTTCAAGTCGATGACCTTTCATCAGAACGTTCTGACGAAAGGTCATCGACCTGAAACGTTAACTCTGTTTCTCGCTCCACAGATGCTGCCAGACACTAATTCTCATTCAGAATGTATTGTATTTTAACTGTCAGCATGTTGTGGCAACCTATTTGCAATTCGGACAAGCATTATTTGTATTGTAACGCCTGCTGCAGGACTCTAAGGTTAACGCATCAGGTGTTTTGTCTTTCTCCTGGCGTTTAGCCTTCCCCGGTAGAGGCAGTGTTGGCGGATGCCTCGTCTAACTATGGTATTGTGGGGGAGTGGTGCCAGCCTTGGCCGCCCTAGATGGCACGGACTCGATGGGCCGAATGGCCTCCTTTTGTGCCTCTATGACTTATGACTCTGTGTCTTGGCAGCCTGGGAGGCGATTCTTGTGGTTATACTCCACCTCCGTACACACATGGCACTGAATGTCTTCGGAGAACCAGAAGATACGAGAGGCTGTTCCTCAATGCACTGGGAACCCGCCCTCTGTGTCCTCCACCCACGCCAGCTGCATAAGCAGTCAAATGTCGCCCAGTGGTCCAGCGTGAATTGTTTGGTTTCCAGGTGAAGATTTTGCCAGTTTGCCCACATTTTGGTGGCCGTGCTGCTTAATTTAAGGTGCTGAACTCCCAACTATGAAAGTCTAATTTTCAGGAGTGTTATTGGATTCAAGGTGCCAAAATGAAGCAAAAGTTAATGCAGTACTGATGCACTTGCTAGTTTTTGCAAGAAGATGTCACCAACATATGTAGTAAATCGTCCAGTAGTAAAACATTAGAACTGGAGCAACTTGCATTATATTATTATAGGCTGAATAAAAGACCATATTTTGCATGGATTTTGTGTTGCACCAATGCAAATTTTGTCATGTAATTGCAATTTATGTGAAATTGATTTAGTGCATCAATTACTAAACAAATAGTGTGAAACCATTTTGAGGAAGTAATCTATCGTTTCATGTTTGAATGTTAGTCATCAGTTATATGGTTGGATGTATGGCGTCAAACAATGGTGAAGCCCGCCAGAATTTCTGAGCTGTAGTTTTGGTGGGCAACAAATCCATTTTTATTTTTGGTAATACAGGTAGACTATCCTTTATCCGCACTTCCGAAAACCTCTAAAAACCGAAAGTTTTTTCGTGGGGCGTAAGTCGTGCGCACGACATGACCCGAGTGGCGCCAAACATGACAGGAGTGGTCCGGGAGCTCTGCCTTTCCCTGTGAGCAGGGCAGAGGGTCACAGAGTTCCCTCCTGGGTAGGAGATTGCAGGCCGAGCCGGGCAGTGTGAAGGAGGTACCGGGAGAGTGAACCCAACAATACAGCGGCCCGTCCGATAGTCTTTTCTTCCCACCCCCCCCCACCCCGACCTGATTTGCGGGCCAGCTTAGTGTCGGAGTCAGCCGATATCTGGCTTTCCCACAACTGGCGGCGGCAGTCGAGCCCCAGACCCCCGCTAAGTCAAGGAATTCAGATACGGAGCAGGGGGAGCCGGAAACCTCGATCTAACGGCAGAAATCAGCAGCCGTTTAGTTAGGTTTTTTTTCTTCCCCTAGCATTTTTTTTAAACAGTCAGGCTGTGGAAAGAGTCTTTGTAGCTTAGCAACAGCTTCAGAGACGCTTCCAAGGCAGGGCCCGAGTGTTTACAAGCTGTTGCTAAGCAACAGTGTTTGTTGTCAGATACGGAGATGAAAACCTTCTGAAATCCGAAAAGTTCCGAAAACCGAAACACAGCTGGTCCCAAGGTTTTCGGATAAAGGATAGTCTACCTGTACATCTTTGGTCAACCTGCAATGCCTTATCCTGTGGTTTACTGCAGATCTTCTGCACTTAAACTTTGCAAACATGTGTCTCTTATGTTCTTGGGTACAGAACCCAAATATATTTGATAGAACATATCTGAATATGTGTGAAATGAGAGAAATCTGTTGAACAACCCTCTTTTTCCACCCGTCCCGTCCCCCCCCGGCCCTCCTCATCCCTGTTCCACTACATTCATGTAGAATGACCCCTTAAACGATCTTTGCATTGGTTTCCAATTTAGAAATAAGAAGTTTGTGTGTTCAGAGGATTAACAGAATCCACTTTCTTCCTATCACTGCAATTTAATTACTTTTTCCTCCTCTATCTTGTTTTATTAAGGCAGATGCTTCCCAGTAACAGATTGAACAGCAAAATTACTGTAATCTAAAATAAAAACAATATTTGTATTGCTCAGTGCTTGACAAAAGAGCTGTGTTGTAAACTAAATTCAAGTCACATATTGCTCCTTTTTAATAAAACCTTCATAATTGATTCTGCATCCATAACCGCTGTGGTTTTTGTTAGATGTAATTGAGCCACCTTTTTATTGTAAGATGCAAAACCTGATTACTGTAGAAACAAGCCACGTCCCTTGAGGCAGTTGCGGGAGTGGTTTGAAAGGAATCTTGGATTATAGCCACAATGATGATGCCTCTTCTAGAAGTGTTGAAGATTTCAGTCATTAAACCAGACCAAGTCTATGAGAAATTGCTAAAATTGTTAGGTTTAACTGTAAACTACAGGGTGACAATTCAAGCTGCATAATGTGGAATTCAAAAAAAATCTAAATCTTTGGGTATTCCACGCATAACCTTTCTGCAGGCCTAGTGGTTGCAGGTTAATATTTGTAGTGCACCACAAATCTTTATTTTCATATTGTATTCTAATTTTGTGCGTCCAGTGTTCTATTTGGAAAAAACAAATGTACAGTATCAAAAATCTAAGCTTTGCGCATGTTTGTTATTCATTATTTGCATACAAGGGAGTTTTCTACATAGCTGAAAGCAAATTCTGTCTGCTTTCCGGGGGGAGGCAGGGCGAGGACAGCACAGGGAGAGGGACAGAGAGGGGGCGACACACGGGCACGGAGACCCAAAATTGCCCTGGCAACGCCGGGCTCCCCTGCTAGTATTTTATAAAATGGAAAAATGCTAGAAATCCACAACAGATCTATCAACATCTGAAAGCAAATGATGGGTGTCACCAGAAACATCAACCTAATGTTTTTATTTCTGATTTCGGTAGTTGTGTTTTTTTTCTGTTGTATGTAAATTATGTTTGTTTACACAATGTGGTGGTCCAGATGATTAACAAAACGACATTTATCAAAGACGTTGAATATAGTATCCAACATATTTTGGTAATCTTGTGATTGCGATTGCACCCTTATACACAGCCATCTAACAGTACTGTCAGATGTGCATGCGAGCCAAAGTTATTTGATTTCACCTTTCCCTGAGTTATTTCGCTGCTGTCTACCCCAGAACTGCTTAACCTGTCAGCAAGAACTTCCGTTTACTTGGATTGGTTGGTTGGAACGATTTGATTTTTGGTGGTGGTAGTTTGCATGGCTACTTACACCTTGGGAAAACTAGATTGTCTTAAACTCTTTGGAGCTTGTGTATAGTTCCACCCACCAATATCACTGCATTTCTTTTTCACTTTGCTAAAACTGGTGCTGAGTTGGAGTGCGCTGTTTTACGACACAGCTATTGCAAATAGATCCATGAGTTAGTGCTTTGTCTTTTTAAAATATATTTTCAATATAAAAATATGATCTCTATATTGGAGTCACCTATACAGTAGGTTTTGCAGTAATGTGTTTGTTAACTGCCCTTGTTTGAATAGAACACTCTTCTCCAATTTAAAAGCGACTCTCCCTAATTATTTTCTTATCCTTCAAGCAATAAATACACACTGCAATAATCTGTCTGGGGGATTGATGTATAAGTCACCCAACCACAGATTCCTCATTTAACCTATAAATCCTCTGTAAATACAAGATGACACTAACAAACTTCCAGAATGGGTGTGTGAACAGCAAATCAATTTCAATATAGACAAGTGTGAGGTCGTGCATTTTGCTAAGAGGAATAAGGAGGCCATTTACTCCTTGGAAAATAAGAGTATAAATGGGATTGAGGATCAAGGGATCTCTGGATGCAGATTCACAAATCATTAAAAGTAGCAACGCAGGTTAATAAGGCCATAAGTGTAAACAAAGCACTTTTGTTGATTTCTAGAGGAATAGAATTTAAAGCAGAGAAGCTATGTTAAATTTATATAGAATCTTGGTTAGACCACACTTGGAGTCCTGTGCACAGTTTGGGCATCCATATTACAAAAAAGGTATAGAAGCACTGGAGAACGTGCAAAACAAGATTTACAAGGATGATACCAGAACTGAGGGTATAACTATCAAAGACTGAACAGGCTGGGGGCTCTTTTCTCTAGAAAAGAGAAGACTGAGCGGTGATCTGATGGAGGTTATAAAATTAACAGGTTCGATAGGAGAAGATGCGGAGAAGATGTTTCCACTTGCGGGGGAGTCCAAAACTGGGGCCATAAATATAAGGTAGTCACTAATAAATCCAATAGGGAATTCAGGAGAAACTTCTTTACTCAGAGTGGTGAGAATGTGGAATTCACTACCATATGGAGCAGTTGAGGTGAATAACAAAGACTTATTTAAGGGGAACATGCGGGAGTAAGGAATAGAAGGATATGTTGAGAGGTGAGATGAAGTAAGGTGGGAGGAGACTTGTGTGGAGCATAAACACCGACATGGACCAGTTGGGCTGAATGGCCTATTTCTGTGCTGTAAAATTAATGTAATTAAGGCTGTTGGCTTCCTGTCCAACGTGTTAGTTCCTTCCATTGCTGTAAGATTTTTGAATGAAAACTGAACTCCATGGTGAGGTAGCAATATATGAAGCAATAAACACATAGAATAGTTCCTGCTCCTTACCTTTGGCTCTTTTTTTTTACAGAAAACTGAGCTTTGGTCAGTGCTATACATGTATGTGAATGAAGAGTTGATCATTTTTTGGGGGTGGTGGGGGAGAATTACCTTGTCATATTTCAGGCACAGAATTTCCTGAACAAGATACTTTGTGTCTTCAAAGGATTAAGCTAATTACAAGGGAGTGTTCCTTTTAACAGTAATTATATATTCTTTCTATCTTTCGCATTCATTATATAAACCGATTCCACAAGTGGGGAACAGCTGAGCAAATGTGTTGTTTTCCTCACGAGGAAGAGTTTTATATCCCACTTGCGACTTTATTACCCTTGGAATAAACTGGGTACTGCAACCCATGTGTTCCACTGCAAAGTGTGTAGTACAGTATATCTTGCAGTCTCAATAGCCTTCAGAGTCAAGCTAAAGTAGTTTTGAAAATTTGCTAATCCATTCTTGCCTGGTATTTTTTTCCTCTTCAGCTCCTCCAGTATAAATGTAGAACTGGCACTGTTGAATCAGCAGTGAGGCATTATTGGGGAAATGAGACTGAGCATGAAATATTAGTTCGTCATGCTGAAAAATTTGCAGAAAGAGAGCAAGCTAGAGAATGAATTGAAGTGGATATTGAGGTTTAAAATGGGTGAAACAAGTGCCCTTAAACTATCGGGACGTGTTGTATTCCTGTCTTGTACTGCACTTTAGTTTTATTACTCCAAAAGTAACAAACAAATAACTCTGAGATCCTTTTTTAACTTAAAAAGGAGTGTGGTGCAACAAGGTTTTTTTTTCTTTCTCCTCTTCTGGTCCCCACTGAAGTTCCATTTGAGTCCATGGAAAAGTTCCAGTCTTTTAGAAGACCGTACGATTTTGCAATAAGCCATGGCTGTAATTTTAAAGTTTGACTTTACAAGCTTGCAATAAATTTAGCAAACACATTTTATTTAGTATGTGGTCTGTAACTCACATCAGAAGTGCCTTCCACCACTTTGATTGCAGCATTGGGCAGCATGAGTAAACATTTTATACTTCAAGTACCTAAGTGATCAAACTGTAGGTTCTAGTAGTCGAACTCCTGCACCACTCCCCTCATACAGTTGGCATGCTGCCACAGATTTGGATTTTCTACTGCTTCTCTTTTACCAACCCTCTTCCTCAAAACAAAACAGATTGATGCTCAATCTTGGTTATTTACGATGAAAGGGTGAAGACAATGCAGTTTAAGTTTATCATTTCAGGAGTTATCCAGTTATGTTTAAGCCACTATTACTTCAGTTTAAGTGTAAGCAAAGACTAAATATAAGCATTTTAAGTTAGGAACTTAAAGGCAGGAGATGGCTAATGACTGGAAAATTACTGGGTGGTTGCTGATAGCCCAAGAGGAAATGTGGTCAGGCAGAGAAACGGGTGGGTGGAAATGTGGAGGGCCCCCAATGGTCCAAAAGAAAGACTTGCATTTATATAGCGCCTTTCACGACCTCAGGATATCCCAAAGTGCTTTATAGTCAATTAAGTACTTTTGAAGTGTAATCACTGTTGTAATGTAGGGGGAAAATGGTTCCAAGAACAGTTTTTGGTCCTTAGCCTCCTGGTCATATTCTCTAAAAGGCTACCAGACCCTGCTTCCCCTGCGCCCCCCCCCCCCCCAAAAAAAAAACACTTCCTTTCTCCTGGACCCCAGAACTGCCTCTAGTGCTTCCAGATCCTGAGATCCCATCCCAATACTACCAGGTCCAGGGCTGTGTCCAATGCTGATAAATAAGTGTTGTCCTAAATTAAATTAAAAGGCTTAATGGAATCACTACATCTTTGGTTCATTCAGGCGATACTGTCGATTTAAGAGCTCCTCTAAATAATTGCAACCACTTTATTAATTCTGTTTGTTAATCAGTATTCAGATTTACAGAATCATTTTGTCTGTTTCTTATTTGATTGGAAGCATTGTATGGACTTGGCAACCTGTACTTTAAAATCCTGTTACACCCTTGAATAATATAGAAGGCTACTGGACCAAGTTAGTGTCCATTTTGTACCTTTTTTATCTTATAGTGATCTGATATCATTGCTATGTGCTCTACTGACTGGTGATTATCCTGTGGTTTTTGCAGTATTTCATTCATTCTCTAAGGCCATGCTCCACTGTCTATTTTCCTAAATTCTCAGTATGATTCAACACAATTACAGAAATGTAAGCGCTGAGTTTATTCTAACCCACCTGGTAGAGATGGGCGGCTTAGATTTAAAATCGGGGCTTATATTTCTGTAATTCCACTGAATTGGAGGGTAAAAGCAGGCGGGCTGCAAAAGGGGCTTTCATACCGAATCGGCCCCGTTCCCGCCAGGCGGGTTTGGTTAAAATCAGAGCTATAATTGTAGTGCTTCTTGTAATTAAAGCATAAAATATTTTGCTTGTCCGTGTATTTGCTGTGCACAAACTGGCTGCCGCGTTTCCTACATGAAAATTGACTACATTTCAAAAAGTACTTCATTGGCTGTAAAGCACTTTGGGCTGTCCGGTGGTCGTGAAAGACGCTGTAGAAATGCAAGTATTTTTCTTTCATTTATTTTTAGTAAGTGCCTTTTTAAGAGCAAAATAGCTAAATTCAGAAGGGATTAATACAAGTCTGGAACTTCTACAGGGCACATAAACTACATCTGCTGAGAGCATTTTTTTCCTCACGAGTGAATCTGGCTGGTGCTTTAGTAAAGTGTGTATATATACAGCTTGACAGTTGTGATTTTATTTTAATAAACTATATGCAAAAAATCACACTTTTGCATTCTGCTGCCTCAGCCATTCGGGAAATGATTCATTTATATTTTTATGTGCACATTGATAGCCAAGTTTACAGGAGAGACATTGCAGACCATTGACCACTTCATCCATCTTGCAATATACAGCAATGCTATTTTTGGAAGAGTCATCAATTAGAGTTGGCAAAGCAGTTGGTGTTTTTAACAAACCAGATACCAATAGGTGAAATACTAAACTATCCCTCAAAACAAAGATCAGATTGTACAGTGCTGAAACCTGGACAATGACAAGGGCTACAAAGAGGAAACTTGACTCTTTCAACATCGCACGTCTTCACAAGACAATCAGGATTAGCTGGGCAGATGAAGTGTCAAGCAAGGTAGAAAACAAGGCAACTACTAGTAAGCCAACTTTGTGCAGCTAAAGCTCAGGATGAAAAACAGTGGACTGACTATGCACCAAGCACTGAAATATAACCATGTGGGAAAACAAGTCATGGGAGGCCACAAATAACCTAACAAAATATTGTGGAGATGTAGCTCCAGGAGCCTCCGAAAGCAAAAAAAACATGCATTTATATAGCGTCTTTCACAACCTCAGGACATCACAAAGTGCATTGCAGCCAATGAAGTACTTTTTGAAGTGTAGTCACTGTTGTAATGTAAGAATCTAGGAAGAGATGCTGCAGCCAGGTAAAACCAGGGTGTAGGGCCTAGGTCACGACAGCACCCACAGACAAAGATTAATAACCAGATCATTAACCGTGCTTTATTCCCATGTGAAAAACTGTTCTCCCCAACTCCCAGACTCTGAAGAAATGTGATTCACTGGAATGTTGGTAGGTTTAATAGAAAAAACACAAGCTACCAAATAACTGCCTGGAGGCATCTGTCGACGTCAGTGAGCCGAGTAGATAACATGCAATCCTTCATGCTTTGTAATGTTAAGTATTGAACTGTTCATTTTTTTTCATAGTTTTTCACTTTTAGCTATTGGGGTTAAAATGGCAACATATTTTTGACGGGCATTTCCCTGAATAGGTCACATTATTGATTATTGGATTCCCATCAGAGTGAGGAAATAGTTCACCTAAGTGCCCTGATCAGCATGCTTCAAGCTGCTGAGGGTATTCAGTTTTGATGAGAAATGCGCGTGCCTGTTCTGCATTTATCATTTACTTAGGCACTGCCTATTTGTTTGTCATTGGAAAATAAGGGATTTGCTCTCCAAGCTTATCAGTTAACCTGAATTTCAGAGCACTATTGATCAATATTTGTTTTACCTTTTTCAGTCTCATAATTTCCAGAAAATGTTTGTTTTGAATATTATTGCAGAGTTCCAGAAATGTGTACAACTATTTTTTTAAAGTTTGCTGTTTTGGAAAAGAACCTATTTTTTTTTTTTTTTTTATATAAGTGGTGATCTATTAGTAAAATAATAACCGGAACTGCTTTGCAACACTGGAGCATTTTTTCTTGCTTATTTTTTTCTTGCTGTCGTACGATCCAACTTCGGTACTGAAATGGTCAGGTGGCTGAATTATGTTGTGTGTAGTTGTGTCACTGTATCTGAAAATGACATTAAGGCAGTAAAGGAGGAAGATAACAAACATGAGTCTGCAGTTTTGCATAATTGAGTTAGAGGGAGAAACTAAGCTAAATGTATTTTTATGGGGAGATTTTTGTTTCTCTGCCAGTTGAAAAATCATAGTGTTTAAAATAGCAAAAGGAGATAGATATGAAAGAAGGTTTTATACAACAACTAGATTGAGAACCAACATGACAAATTTCAGCTAAGTTTAGCTCACTGCTTTCTCAACAGAAAGGGGAAGGGATATAAATATCCTAAAAAAAAACACAAAATATTCTATAGCTTTTTTTTAAAAAGGTCAGATTTCTTAGCGCAACAGGAACTCACCTTTTCATGTTTCCTTGTCATAGTCATAATGGCACAGAAGGAAGCCATTCAGCCCATCGAGTCGGTGCCGGCTCTCTGTAGAGCAAATCCAGTCAGTCCCATTTCCCCCGCTCTATCCCCGTAGCCCTGCAAGTTTATTTCCCTCGAGTGCCTATCCAGTCTCCCCTTGAAAACATCGAGTGTCTCCGCTTCCACCACTTCTGTCGGCAGCGAGTTCCAGGTCATCACCACTCGCTGCGTAAAAAAGGTTTTCCCCACATTCCCCCTGTATCTCTTGCCCAAAACCTTAAATCTGTGTCCATGTTTTCTGGTGAAGTCATTGACTGGAAAGAACCATGTGTGTTCCAGAGCATTTTTATTTATTGCAACATGGACCATTGTTTTGAGCCATCTAACCCCAGGAAAACATGCCAGCGACTAAGTATGCCATTTCCTATTCCTATAATTTCTTCTCTCTAACAGCTTATTTCACCAGGAATTTGGGCGGGAGGAAGGGAGTACCATAGAATTCATTGGATAAAGTTACACCGTACAGGTTACTGTGACCTGCAAAGCTGGCAATGTGACTTCCATTTGCAGTAAGAAGGTAGAAAAGTCCTCTTGCTGACTATTTTCTTTTGTTAAATGTCTTCCCCACCCCCCCCCCCCCCTCTACAAATGCTGACTGACTGAATTTCTAGTCTGTATGGATCTCTCAAAGGTTCCAAAATAATATCTTTCTGGTTTTCCCATATACATAGCATTTGTAAGTGAATATTCCGATTAATGGCATTGTGGGTTTCTGATGGATTGTGGCTATAGTTATTTTAAACCCTGCAGACTTCCCCTATGCCCTTTCTGAAAAACTCAGCAAATGGTAGAAAAGAATATAAAGCCTGGGGCCACTGGTTGGGTTTTGGTTAGAACAGTGTATGAATGTCACATTGTGATGAAAGCAAGAGTTTTGTGTATAGGAACAAATTCTGAATTTTGCATTATGCAATTTTAGAACAACTAGAGTTCTGAAAGGGGGCTTACTTTGACCAAACTTCATAATAGAGACTGGAGTCCAACAGTCTGCAAGACCCTTTCATCTGTAGATCAGCCAGGATGCAGGAGCTTGGCTTTCGGTAATAATCACGTTGCTTCTCTAAGCTAAGGGACACTGGATATTTGATCTGTCAAATCCAGTGTTTGCCCATCTGCCTGAGATTTTATTTGCAGTAAATGTTCAAGTGTGCAAGCAGACAGACTAATTCAAGATACTTAAATGGCTGACCCATCGAGCAAACTTTGTTTTAAGTGGAATTTAGCTTTACATTGTTCAGATCTTGTATCTTGTCAATGCTTTTGAACAAGAATTGGTTGCAATGGCCAGTCTGTGTCTGCAGAAAATGGGCATGGGCTATGAGGGAACCTGTGTTTATGTCAGAGAGGTCACCCAATACAATTTATGGTGCATGCCATGGTTTTCAGCACCCTGTTTTGGGCAGCCTATGGCACGTGAGTTAGCTTCACAGGGCATGGTGTAAGTTTCTGCCATGTAGCGTCCCTCTGATTCAGTTGCAAGCTACTGAAAAGAACGACGAGGATTTTGGACTGCCACCTCTTGTTTTGTAGCAGTTTTTTGCATTGTGTAAATGAAGTGTGGTGCTACCAATTTCTTGCTGTGTCTTTGATTCTGCATAATATAAATTTATTCGCTTTAGCCCTAACACAACAGTGGTATTTACTGCTTTTTTGAGCAAACAAAAGAACGGTGGGCATTCCATGCAGTCTCTGCTGGTGCCATGTATTATAGTCGAGAGGTAACTGCGAGTTTTGGAGCACACTAACCCACACACTGACTTTGGTTTATAGGAGACGCTGTTTATGGAAACTGCCTCTCCGCAAAGCAAAAATGTTGGAAGAAAGCCTCAACCGTAACATTCCAGGTAGCAAACATATAAACAAAATGTCTGAGAAAATTCAACAGGAATAGCCTGTGAATACAGATTTGAAAAAAAAAAATATTTGTTTAATCTCATTTACAGCATTTCTGCAACATTGGCCAGGCATCCTCTCATTTGTTTGAATATTCCTGTAAAATTGTTTTGTTTAGTTAGGAATGTCTTGGTGGAACGACCATTTATTGCATTGCAGCAAATTCTGTACAGTTGTATAAAGGTGCTGCTTTTATTTTTCCTCTCCAAGTACAGTTCTTGTGAAATTTTAACTGCCTCACCTGTAACTTCTCCCTAGGGTTATTGTAGACAAGTGTGATTCTGTTTGGGTTTTGTATTTTAATCCTGATGAATGGCTTAAAATTCACCCTTGAACTTTGTGATATCACCTGCACCCTTGAATGTGTAACTGCCTTTGTCGCACCCTCCAACCCTTTTGTTTTCTCATCTGGATCATTTGATTGTCAATAAAAGTTGCAGCCACAGTCTGAAGTTTAACTGCACTTTCTGCCTCTGGGAGACATGGGCTTTTGGAAAACAGGATCCTGACCTGCGCTAATACCAGAGCACTGTGATTTTTTAACATTGCTGCCTATTACAGCCTCCCTGACATTGGGAAAGGGAAGGGTCACAGCCAGAATAATAAAGTTGTGAACATGACTTTGCAGAGGCCGTGCACAATTGTTCGCCTTGCAGTACGAAGGGGGAGACCTCCGCACAATAGGAACCAGTTCCATATTCCATTGAAGTGGTTCTTATGTATAAATGGCGTATGAATTATTTGTTCACTTGAATAGCATGAAAAATTAAAGTGCTTGCACAAATGAAAATAGTTTATTTTCCTTCGCTTTTCTCTATCATGTGTGGGTATGGGATTTCATGCAGTTTTAAGTGCTCCAATTTATAGATTTTCCTTTGTTTCCATTTGCCAGTATAGAGCTGTTGTAAGAGTGGTGCGACACTTCGGTCCCAATATTAACCCTCAGCACGACGGGCAGGAGAGGGTCGGGTGGACGGTGTTAAACCATGTAATGCGACCCTAACTCACTGCACATGCGCCCGAAAACGGCACCGTGTTTCATGGGGGGGTCAGAGTGTCCCACCATGGGCAGGTGGGACACTTCAGTAACTTATTTAAATTGGACTCCCACAGTGCAATTGCGAGCCCAATTTAAAGTTAACTGCTGCTGCGCGGGTTTCCCAGCACCTTCTGTTTTTGTTGCAGGGACAGAGATGTAGAATTAGGCGACTCGTACTAACTGACTTGACTTTGGTGTCAAATATAAGGCAGTCTGTATCAGAAACCTTTTAAAAACCTGCACAAGAATTGGAGAGCATGGTGCTTTGGCATATCAATGTATAGTAACATGGAATGGAAGCATGCCGGTTCAATTCCCGTTTGCTGACTTCTTGTGCCACTATAAGATGGTGCTAAGTAGAGGATGGGCACTTACTCACAGGTTGGAGGGAAAATCTTAGAGACACTAGCCACTTGACCCAAATTGCTTTTGATTCATTTAGAACCCTTATTGGTTCTAAATGGGTTGATGATCAAAAGCTTCTTCAATTTATTTATCTGTCCTAATATCATCTTCTGTGGCATAGTGTCAATTTTTTTTGATGACGCTCTTGTGAAGTGCCTTGGGAAGTTTTACTACGTTAAAGGCGCTATGTAACTGCAAGTTGTTGTTGGAGATGGGGTGGTTGAGAAGCAAAAACTTTATATCCCTTTTTTTTTAAAGGCAGAATAATCTGTTCGTTCATTCCTTCTGAAGCCTTCATTGGAAAATGAATGAACAAAGTAACCTTTTGTTAAGTATGTTTATCAGCATAGTGAATAACAAAACCTGATGGTCTTGCTGTGTAACCTTTCACTTGCTGAATGTTGTGACAAGTGGATGTGAATCTTGTTGACATTTCCTACAGCCTTTATCTACTTCGTGTTGCAGATTGAACCATTGTCCCACCATCCTGGGAAAATGTGATGCAAATTGACAAAAGCAAATGACACTTGAAATATTGTGTGTAAGATGTGGATTACTGTACCGAAGCGAAGTATTATCTTGCCCCTGTGGTGTCAAAGAACAAATGGTACTAATAATAATTGTTTGACTTTTCTCCTCTTTGTTGTAACTAACATTTTGTAATCTTTGAGTTTAATTGAATTTGATAACCGGCCCCATTGCATTGTCATGTATTTTTTCACTAGACATGATTAGATGCGCTGTTGAACTCTGATCAAAAGTCACAGTCAAAACGGTCAGTTTGATGGCTCTTACAGGGAGAATGACACTTGGATTAATCGATTTGACTGAGCAATTTTTTGCACTGAAATAAAAGTATAAAACATTTTTAATGATGACATTGCAGCTATTTTGTGAGAGGTTCAGGGTCTTTTACCAATTTTTTTTTTTCTCTTCCAACCCCCAAGTGGCTTAGCTGTTCCAGTTCTGTGACAACTTATTTTGCTGCTGACGTAATTGACCAGTAAAGGTTGCTTGTGAACTGTTCCAATACTATAGTCTAAAAATTGGTTATGGCTCTCATTTTTGGGCGCATAACAGAGCGCGCCCCCAACCTGGAACCCCAAGACCAGCCCGAAATTGGGCCTCATTCATTCCTCCTTCTTCTTAGGCAGTCCCTCGGAACCGAGGATGACTTGCTTCCACATTAAAAATGAGTTCGCAGGTGACTGATGAGTCCAATTCGGGACCTACAGTCTCTGTCACAGGTGGGGCAGACGGTGGTTGAAGGGGCGGGTGGGTGGGGTGCTTGGGTTGACGTGCGCTGCCTGCGCTTGGCTTCCGCTTGCTCCCGGCGAAGAGACTCGAGGTGTTCGGCGCCTTCCCGGATGCTTCTCCTCCACTTTGTGCGGTCTTGGGCCAGGGATTCCCAGGTGTCAGTGGGGATGTTACACTTTTTCAAGGAGGCTTTGAGGGTGTCCTTGAAGCGATTCCTCTGCCCACCTGGGGCTCTCTTGCCGTGCCGGAGCTCCGAGTAGAGCGCTTGTTTTGGGAGTCTCGTATCGGGCATGCGGACAATGTGACCCGTCCATCGGAGCTGATCGAGCGTGGTCAAAGCTTGGATGTTGGCCTGAGCAAGGACACCGACGTTGGTGCACCTATTCTGCCAATGGATTTGCAGGATCTTGCAGAGGCAGCGTTGGTGGTACCTGTCCAGTGCTTTGAGGTGCCTGCTGTACATGGTCCATGTCTCTGAGGCATACAGCAGGGCGGGAATCACTACTGCTCTGTAGACCGTGAGCTTAGTGCCGGGTTTGAGGTCCTGGTCTTCAAACACACTCTTCCTCAGGCAACCGAAGGCTGCACTGGCACACTGAAGGCGGTGTTGGACTTCGTCGTCGACATCTGCCCTTGTTGACAGTAGGCTCCCGAGGTATGGAATGTGGTCCACGTTGTCCAAGGCCTTGTCGTGGATTTTCATAATCGGGGGGGCAGTACTGTGTGGCAGGGGCAGGTTGGTAGAAGATCTTTGTCTTACGGATGTTTAGTGTAAGGCCCATGCTCTCGTACGCTTCGGTGAAGGTGTTGAATGGTTCGGAGTTCGACCTCCGAGTGAGCGCGGACGCAAGTGTCGTCTGCATACTGTAATTCGACGACCGAGGATGGGACGACCTCGGATCTGGACTGGAAGCGACTGAGGCTGAACAGTTTCCCGTTTGTTCTATAAATTAGCTCCACTGCAGTGGGGAGCTTACTGAGGGCGAGATGGAGCATTGCAGCAAGGAAGATCGAGAAGAGCGTTGGTGCGATGACACAGCCTTGCTTGACCCCTGTTCATACGTGAATTGGGTCAGTGGTGGAACCGTTGGTTAGGATCACTGCTTGCGTGTTGTCGTGAAGCAGGCGGAGGATGGTGACAAGCTTTTGAGGGCGGCCGAATTTGAGGCGGACACTCCATAATCCCTCACGGTTGACAGTGTCGAAGGCCTTTGTGAGATCAAAGAAGGCCATGTATAGCGGTTGGTGCTGTTCCCTGCATTTCTCTTGTAATTGACATGCGGTGAAGATCATGTCCATTGTGCCCCTTTGTGGGCGGAATCCACATTGCGACTCTGGGAGGAGCTCTTCGGCCACTGGGAGAAGGCGATTGAGGAGGATTCTTGTGATGACTTCCCTGTGGCAGACAGCAGGGAAACTCCTCTGTAATTACCGCAATCGGACTTGTCACCTTTATTGAAGATGGTCACAATTTCGGCATCGCTGAGATCCCCTGGCATACTCTCCTCCTTCCAGATAAGAGAGATGAGTTCATGAATTCACGCCAGTAGTGTTTCTCCGCCATGCTTTAGTGCCTCGGCGAGGATTCCATCTGCTCCTGCGGCCTTGTTCTTCAGTTGTCGGATGGCCTTTTCAACCTCATGCCGGGCTGGGGTTGTGCTGAGATGGTGGCGGGTAGCATGCTGCGGGATGGAGTTGAGGACACTCGTGTCGAAGACAGAGTCGCGGTTAAGGATATTTTCGAAGTGCTCCTTCCAGCGGGCACTGACTGCCTCTCTGTCCTTGATGAGTACCTCTCCGTTCTTGACCCGCAGTGAGGTAGGGCCTTGGGTGCTTGGGCCGTAGATGGTCTTGACTGCGCTAAAGAATCCACGCACATCGTGGTTGTCGGCTAGCTGCTGGATCTCCTGTACTTTCTCCACCCACCATCTGTTCTTTAGGTCGCGAGTTTTTTGTTGGACCTCTGCCTTCAGGCGTCTGTAGAGCTGCTTTCTTGCTCCCGAGTTCTGTTGCTGTTTCCAGATCAGGAATGCCTTGCGCTTGCGGCTTATTAGCTCCTAGATCTCCTGGGCGTTCTCGTCGCACCAAACTTGGTGTTTCCTGGTCGAGTGACCGAGCGCCTCTTCACAAGTGCTGATTATGGAGGCCTTGAGTGCAGACCAGGCGCTGTGGGCACTCTCTCTGCATCACTGGGAGTCGTCAGGTTGTGTGTGAGGCGCAGGCTGAATAGGGCTTTCTTAGCGGGGTCTTTGAGTGCTCCAGTGTTGATTTTCCTGTGGCATTGTTTCTGTTGCCGCCGCTGTTTTGGGGCTACATTGATGGAGATGACGGAACGGATTAGGCGGTGGTCTGTCCAGCAGTCGTTAGCTCCTGTCATGGCGCGGGTGATGCGGACGTCCTTGTGGTCCCTCGCTCGGACAATGACATAGTCCAGCAGATGCCAGTGCTTGGAGCAAGGGTGCTGCCATGAAGCCTTGTACTTGTCTCTCTGATGGAACAAGGTATTGGTTATGACAAGGCCATGTTCTAAGCATTTCAACAGGAGGAGGGTACTGTTGGAGTTGGCTTTCCCTGCCCCCTCTCTGCCGATCACACCTCCCCAGAGGTCAGTGTCCTTTCCAACTCTGGCATTAAAGTCTCCAAGGAGGATCAGCTTGTCGCCCGTTGGGACTCGGGACAGGGATTGTTCGAGGCTGGAGTAGAATTCCTCTTTGGTCTCGTCTGTGGCTTCCAGTGTTGGGGCATACGCACTGATGACTGTAGTGCGCTGGTTCTGGGCTAGGGTGAGTCGAAGAGATGCTAATCTGATGCCCTGGTCTTTCTGTTCAGGTGGCCATTAAAGAAGCCATGGCATGAAGTCAAAGAACAACAGGGAGTACTCCTGGTTTTCTGGCCAACATTCCTGCTTCAACCAATGCAAAGATAGATTGATTGGCAACTCATCTCATTGCTGTTTGTGGGATCTTGTTGTCTGCAAAATAGCTGTCACTTTCATCTACATAAGTGACTGCATTTCAAGAGTAATTATCGTATGTTTTCCCTGGCTGGAGAGTCTAGAACTAGGGGGCCCAGTCTCAGGATAAGGGGTCGGCCATTTAAGACTGAGATGAGGAGGAATTTCTTCACTGAGGGTTGTCAATCTTTGGAATTCCGTACCCCAAAGGACTGTGGATGCTATTAAAGGCTGAGGTAGATAATTTTTTGGACTCTAGGGGAGTCCAGGAATATGGGGATCGGGCGGGAAAGTGGAGTTGAGGTTGATGATCAGCCATGATCTTATTGAATGGCGGAGCAGGCTCGAGGGGCCGTATGGCCGACGACTCTTAATTCTTATGTTATATTCTTATGTTCTTTGTATAACTGTGGCATAACTTCTACCTCCTTGTATTCTAGTCCTCTAGGTATAAAGGCCAGCATTCCATTAGCCTTTTTGGTTTGTTTCATGGGTAGTGCCTCCTGTGAGCTGCACTGCTCAGCTGCTGTCCTCTCTCTGCTGTGCAGCTACAGGTCTGTGACCAGCAGGCTGCTGGTGCTGGTCATCTTGGTCCTCATCTGAGGTTCAATCTAAGGCAGCATAAGCAGCACCCATCCTGATGTGATAGAGCAAATGCCTAAAGTGTAGAAAGTAACCGCCATTGTGCAGAAAGTAACCTCTCGGCAAAAATACTGTGAACAAATCCTTCCCCACTAGCAGGTAAGAAAGCAGCTGTGAATACTGAGTACTTACTGCTATATTTCCCTGAGATTGACTTAGCCCCTCAATTGCCGCGGTGCGCTCACCTTGCTTTCACTGGCGAGTCTCAGGAAGCCCAGGAAACCTGTGGACCTGACGTTAGTCAAAAGTGTGTTGAAATATCGCTTTATTTAAGCGATTAACTTATGGTAATTGACAACCTGCCTCTCCCGAGGGGGTTGCCCGCACGCAGCCTAACATGCTTAAGTGAAATGCAGTGGTTGCCAGGTTGGGGGCGGCTTCCTGACGCGCTGTCAATTTCGCTGGTTTTAACCTCCCAGCTGCACCCAAACCCATGTGCTTCTGCAGATTAAAATTCAGCCCTGTGTCTGTGTATTTTTGTGTCTCAGCAGTTTCTTGTTTATCCTCAGTGTAAGTAATAAATAGTTCCTGTACCTCTGGTGTATTGTGCCTCAGTTATAAATTCCATCAAGTATCTGCAAATATTTATTGCTGCTTGCACCACGGTAGAATTTGGGGGCCGTTGGGTGGGGGGTGGTGGCTGCAGAGAAATAGTTCTACAAATGCACAGACCACTGCTGGCTGGCTTTTTGCCTGTAAAAATTCTAATGTTGGAACAGAGCTGTTGGGATATTTAGCTCCTTCCAAAATTGTTGCTGCTAGCCTGCATTCTTTTAAAATTGCATGTTTCAAGTGTGAAAAGTTAGCTGCAGTTGATATGCAACCAGTCATGTGAAGTCACCTCTTCAAGGTAGTCTCAAATACTGATGCCAAAGTGCCGAATACTTGGATATCGGCTGTTTTTATAGTGCGAATTTGGTGTTGTACAAAAAAGAAATTGCACCACATAATGCCAAACACGCTGTATGACGATGAAATTGGTTGCATTGTGATTTCTGCCAGTCATCTTGTAAAATCGATAAATCGCACCAATGCGTTATGCCATCCCTGTTTTGTCGCAGGTCATAAAAACATTTCTATGTGGGATAGCCTGAGTGCAGCAAGAGACAAATGTAATGAGGACCGATAACGCTCAGTTATGATGGTTCCAGGCTGCTGGGAGGATTAGGGAAATATTGTACTGGGGTACCAATAGCAACTAATTTTCACCTTGCCTGTTACGTATTCTAGTTACCCTGGTTCAATAAGTGATGGTTAACTTGCCTACATTATGTCTACAAGGGGCATAGTTTCAGGTGATGGGAGAAGGTTTCACAAGGAGGGGAGTTGGTGTGCAGGCTTCACCACTAATGTCCTGCGTTTCAAATTTTACACTTACTGTTCATTGACTGTAATGTGTGTACTTTTATTTAAGCAAAACTTTTCCTTGGAAAAGTGATATTTTAGTTGTTTTAAGTTTGCTGCTGTTTTCCCACACTGCTTTAGGACACAAGGCAAGGGGTGTGACTGGATTTATGGTTGAAGACTTGACGATAAATTTTATTTTATGACTGGACCTTCAGTCGTTGAGGTTAATTTTAAACTGAAATTTCCTGTAATCTAGTATCTTGTAGATATATTTGAATATTGCAGTTATGTATAGCTTGCATAAAAATTAGAGGAATGTCACTACCATGTATACATGTCTTGTACTGTGACTAATTTTAGAAATAGCAGACCTAAGTGAAGTCTATTTAACAGCAAGCTGAGACTTGTCAGAGATTTCCTGGTAAAACCGATTGAGTGGTTGTGTAAGAGCTTCTGAAGATCAGTCTGTTGCAGGAGTTTGCCATTATCGAGAGTAAACTGTGGCATGATGTGAAATAGTCTAACTGGATTGGCTTCCAGTAAAGCGTGAAGAATTCGATGTGTAGCTATGAGTTACTGTAACTTATTTTTTGCCAAGGGCAGCACTTTGTCCTGCAATTTTCGACACAACAAGCTATTTAGTTTAAATGTTCTTTTTTATGTCAGTCTAAAGTTCAGTGCCCTTGTTAATAGCACACCTTGTTTGGCAGTTGCCTCTGTCCAGAAGTACTGAGCATTACGTATCTTTTGTGACAGTCTTGTGATTTAAACAAGCGGCTGTAGCGTTACACAGTGAATGGGACTGTAAACTTAATTTTGCTTCATTTGCACATGATGACCTGTCACTGTTTGAGGATTGCATCCTTGCCCTCGATAAATTATACAAGCTTAGAATTTGAATACAGAAACATAGTTTGGTGTGTGAGGTGGGGGCATGGGGTGGGGGCAGGCGGGTGGAAGATATATGTTTAAAAATAAAGCCCATTTTCCTGTTTCTGCACCATGCAGCCTAATTAAACAATGAGTGCTTGTTTCTTATAAACCGTTCTGTAAAGGAAGGGCCGATTCAGCCGTCGGCTAAAACTCACATGTTTTGTCCATGTGAAGAAGTTGCCTCCATCCCTTTTCCACCCACTCATGCCTTTCAACACTGTTAAAATTTAAATAAGTGCACAGTGGCACATTACAGAGACACAGTAATGCTTATCACTGGGACTTTTCTTTAAACTAAACTCTAATAAAACTGTTGCACTGTGCATGACCTTCTAGCTATCGTGCACATTTTTATTTCTATTTGAACGTTCTCCTGAAGGCCTTTGAGTGGGGGCCCCTCCCTGAAACTTTGGCCAAAGCAAGCTTTGAGAATATGTGACAAAGGTTTCAGAATTACTGTGCAGGGGATCACAGTATATGCACGGGTCGCAAATGTATATCTTCCACCCCACTGCCTGCTTACACAGTGTGAGTGGGAATTCATGGCCTTACAATAGTTTTTTTGCCAGATCAGGAATTCCCACTTGTAGACGAGGATCCGCTTGCAGCAAAGTAACCACATCATGTACTGAAGCAGTACTGGCAGTGAGGACTGCACCAGAAAGCAGAGTGATTCTTTGGGTGGAGAGCTGGGAGGAAGAATGTCTCTTGTGAAGAGGGGCGGGTGCACGAGCGTATACAGGATGGGGACACTTGGAAGGAGCATCGACACCCCTGCTTTCAGGACTTGGAAAGTTCTTCTCTTTCCCTTCCTTCCCCTCCCCCCCACAATGGAAAAATTAACTTGCTGTTCAGTAGTATATGTAGCAAGGATATCTGGCAATCGACTTGAGTGACCTCTATTTGTATCCTCCAAATTAATTCCTCATCACTGTGCGCTAAATGCTCGGCTTCCCTGAATCTCTTTTGAATGACCCAAGTGCAGAAGCTCTTGAGGCTTGTATGCCAGTCTTGTTTTGTGCTTCTATATATGCAGGTTTGCTAGCTCATTTTTATTATTTAAATTGAAATTAAATTGACTCACTAAGTTCAAGAAACCTCTTCCTTCTATGAATTCTAAATACTGAGTTAAAGATGGCGATAAGACACCAGATGCATGTCTTAAAATTTATATAACTGAAGCTTGCCAAGATTTTTAATTTTCTTAACTTGACACTTTTTTTAATGGAAAATGTGCTGTTATGCAAGGCTAAAACCGTGCCTTAAAATTGCCCCTTCGTAAATCACTACAAACAAAGTCCTTAAACCTACGCAATGCTTAAAGTTCTGTCTGATTTAGTCCCATTTGCTTTTGAAGTTCAGCAATTGTTTGAAGCAGAAAGCCAGATGGATGCAATCATAGAACATGCAAAATCCTGCTGGCCTTGATACAATTCTGTCCCAATTGACAACAATGCCGTTGAGAGCTGTGGCACCACTTCAATGTCCAAACTTGAAATGAGACAAGCTTACAGTGTCCCTGTTTAATTCCAAGAATAAAATGAATAGCGTACAGTTTTCCAATTAAGATTTCCCTGAAATTGGGCCATTTTAAAGAGTTGCCTTATTTATTTTATTGAGTAGTGAAAGATTTATCTAGCCTAACATTGAGAACTTTTTAAAAAATAAGTACAGCATTAATCTTATGGTGTGACAACCTCATCGTAGCTCAGATATTTAATTTTGTAACATGTTCTGCTTTGGGCTGCAAAGTCATGAATTCCATTCCATCTATGCTAAAGCATATTTTCAAGATGCTGGCCATCCACTTCTGAAGAGAGCTGCGAGTCCATATTGAAGGGCATTAAATCAACCTGGGTGCTTGTAGACGTTCTCTTATATTTTTGTTTTTTAAATAAAATTCCAGTTTAAACTGAATACTTAATGAAAAACTGTGAAGAGTTGATATCACTGATAAAGGCATTCATAACTCACTGAGAACTTGAGTCACTTATTACGTAACTAGGGGTTTGCTCACAGGAAAAGTGTACTTGCATTAATACATAAGGGTTATAATTAAGCCATTGAAACATCATTAGCAGTCGAGCTCTTCCTACCATCTGTTTATTTCATTCTCGCTTATTTTCACTGCAGCTTTTCAAGATGTTGGTTCTTTGCTGGGATACTGTTTTATGGGCATTGCCCACCCTCTTGTAACTTGCCCAAGTGGCCATATTCATGTGTGAGCCTTGGTGAATGTCAAAGTGAAGAAGTTTCTGGGGCAGATACAATGAGTAATGTGATGGTTTTGCACCACTGATTATATCACTGCACCCTTCCCATGTTTATTTAGCAAGTGTATAACTTCCTGTATGCACAAGAGTATGAATTTATTGTGGAAAAGTAAAGTGATGTCTTCAGTTTTACACATGCAAGAATATTAAGCCCACAATATATTGAAATGTTCATTCCCATCTTGGCTCCTCTCGACTAATACTGCCTGAGCGCCATCCCTGAGACTGGAAATGTGTCTGGTCACTCCTGTTCTCGTACGGTCGGCATATCGAGACTCCCCTATGCTGTGAGATGTGTCTATTTACACTGCAGGGTATACACTGGTTTCACATTGCCAGGTTGGTTGGGATAACCCTGTCTCCCAGTAATTCTTCACCAGCTCAGAGAGCAGGCCTATGTACAGGGGTAGAATTTTGGCTGGGGCGGGATAGGAAGGTTTGTGGACAGGCAGATTGGACTGCTGCACGCCATTGCCTGCTTGTTTGCAACGTAACTGTTGGGTATGACAAACCAGCACTTGCTGCTCAGCAAGTTACTTTGGTGGCTATTGCACAACTATAGCTAGTTTTGCCTGCGATTTCTTTCAGTAAATCTGGCAAGTCACTAAACAGGATCTCGCCATCAGGACCTTTTTTTAAAAAAAAAATGATTAATGGTAAATGTTTTTGTTTCAGCTGTTTCGGTTGATTATTAAAATGCTTAGAGCACTGGTGGCATAGTAGCTGGTTGAGACTGTAAGGGAGCTGAATTAAGACACAGCGGATGTTGAATTATCTTTGGGTTTATGACTCTATTGATTCAGCACCCTTGCATTTGGCCTCAGCACTTCAACTTCAAGCCAGTGTGCTGGTTTTGAATCTCCTTTGTTTAAGTGGTGGGGAGGATTCCTCTAGACTTAGGCAGCAACATTGTATATATGCTCTTTGTAAACACAGCAGCCAGAAGAAATCTTCCCTGTAATAGAAATCGAATAAAACATAAAGTACTAACATTACCAAACGATACCTGCAAGACTGAGGTGTCCGAGCAATGGCCCTTTAACCATTTGCGACCTGCAAGTCCTGACAATCCGACCAGACAGCTCGGTTCTGTTTGTGCTTATTATTCTTACTCGCTGGTTTGCCCTGTTTGAATTATGTGGGCCTGGAGGCTTGAAAAAGGCTGTTCTTAACAATGTTGCCTCTTTGGTGGATACATTGTAAATCAGAACGCGAAGAGATGTTGGTATCAGTGACCTGAGATATATGCAAATTAATGGGAATATTAATATGACTTCATGCGTGACCCATGAAACATCATGGCGTGCACTTGGATATTCTTGAAACTGCTAGTGTTCCTGTCCGTCCGTGTGTCTTTGCAAGGATGTTCTTGTCTATAATCAATATTCTTACCACTTGTAATAGCTTGCATATATTCGGACCTAATGGGTTATAGCATGTGGCAAAACGAAAGCAGTACACAGGTTAACTGCACCCAAGCTAGTAAGAACAGCAGATGCTGGAAATGCACAGCAAGCCAGTCAGCATCAAAAATAAAACACGTTCTGGAACCTTCCACCCTCGCCATAAATCACTGCTGACTTTATTGATTTCCTTACCGCTCCCCACCCCCGCCGCCTTCGCTTGGGGAAGCACCAGTCTGCTGCTGTGTACTTCTTCTCAATTCTGTATGTGGGGGTGACGGCTGGGAGCATGCATGGGTCCTACGGCACAGCAAGTTGGAGCACCAGTGCACTGTCACCTGTAAAATGTAAAATCCGAACCGTGAATATAGTTGGAAAGCAATGGTGAAAGTGCTATCCGGTAATTCTGACATCAGCATTCCCATCTTATTTTTAACTGGGTGAATGGAATTGAGAGAGCGAAAGACCATTATAATCTACTGGCTAAATGACCTATAGTATTCTATTGGGACTTGAAAGCTGTTATTGATGTCCCAGTGCAAAATGGGAAACACATAAAACTGCATTGATGGAAACCACATCAATGCCGTAAATCATTCAGAATTAAAATGCTGTGTGCAAAGATAATGATCAGTAGGTTTCTACTATCTTAATCTGAATCAGAAGCAGCAATGAGCTCTCACTACAGAAGCACAGGAATACTGCTTCCTGGAAACAATACCCTGCCTTATTGAAGAACAGTGGATCTTGACACTGCAATGAGTGTGCTCAGAAACGTGGGAGTCTGTGCTTGTGTTGCTCTTCAAGTTTTACAAAGAAAGCACCAAATGTGCGTCTGTCCAAGGCACACCAGAAACTCAGTGTAGATTTTCAACTTGCCTCCCAGGCGTAAAACCATCGGTGCAGGTCGGCAGAAACTGCCTGATTTTAATTTCCATTGATTTTATTTCAGCTCTGCCTGCAACTTGCAGCTTTTAAGTTCCACCCGCTATTCTGTGTTTGCTATCGATGTGACTTTTTTGTTTGACCCTTTAGCCTAAAGCCTAGTTTATCGAGAGCACGTTATTTACTTGGAAAAGTACAAAGCTTATATAAGGCTGACCAAGTTATAAACCAATTTGCCCAAATGGACTACAGCACATCCTCGATCTATTCATTGGCTTTGAAAATAGTAATGAGCCTGCAGGCACACGTGGCTTGCAGACTCTTACTAACTTGAAATCTTGGAGACCATGCATGGCACAGCCACTACTGCACATACAATGGGGATTTAAAGTGTCCTACCTTGGTTTATTTCTGGTTAAAAATAATGTACTGTATCTTGTTCCGAAATCATGGAGGCAAAATACTCCTATTTCCTATCATTGTAAATGTGGCTTCACACCCGCGCATCCTCTAGTACATGTCATATATTAGGCTAGGAAGTGGCAGCAAAAACAAGTAACTGAATTGCTGATGCCCTGATTAATGCAGTTGCAGTGCCAGTGTAATGTAGCCTCTATAATTACAAAAGGCTAAGCATACATTACACGCCACAGGGGCCTCATTACTAAATGTAGGTTGAAGATTCCACTGCAATACCTGGTTAGATATCTGTAATTTCTGAAACCTTGCTGTGCTTATTAAAGGTAGAAACATTTCCATGACTAATGTGTTTTGTAAGTACTACACCCCCTCGAATACTTGTGACTGGTTATAAAGTGAGGAAAAATCATTGCCAGTTTAAAGCAAGTCACCTTGTTATATACAGGGCTGTGGCACTGAATTGTGACTACTACAGCACTTTACACACAAGTATTTTCTAAGATAATATATTTTGAAGGCTCACTAAAAAGACAGAGGTCAGTGCGGTGAAATGGAACACATTTTTAGCTCCTGGAACTGAGCACTTTCAGCTATTCACTTCACAGAATGGTAATCAAGAAATGGTATTTGTACCTTTTCATTCAGCACCTGAAATTTACAGAAACTCACTTTAGTGAATGATCTAGAATTGAGAACTGAGCATATTTTAAAGCTGTGGAGGACATTCAGTAATTGAAAGGTCAATGAAACCAAACATACACGATGTATAAAGAGAGGGGCAAGTGTCACCCCCTACCTGTTTTTGTTTACAGGAAGAAAGATCGGAATTCTATATTAAATATATTGTGAGGATAACCAGACATGAAGTAATTTAGGCCCTGTAGTGATAGCACCAGTATCTTATGTTATTTCATTAAGTCCCCATCGAGAGGTAATCTGTTGTTGGAAGATGTCTGCAGCTGGAGCAGTGTTGTGTATGTGTTTCACCAGATTATTGGAGAAACAGGATTCATGAGCAGATTTTTAAAGGGGACAAATTCTTCTCTGTAAAGAAGCTGTGTTCCTTTTGTATCCATGGTAGTTTAAATATTTGTTTCAGAAATTGATTTTTATTAAGTGTATTTTTAAAAATAAATCCGATTGTGGCCTGGTGTTTAATTCTGAATCTTGGGCAGCACATTAGTTTTTTTTTGTAAAGACAGTGATGCTCACACTGAGGTTCAGTTATACATCTTAGCACTTTTTTTTGGCTCATTTAATGACTGCATGTCAAACAGGGGATCCGTGAGAGATGATTGCAAAATCAAACAATAAAATGTTATGGGAGGCATGCTCGTACTCTGCGGGTAAATGTTAGAAATGTTATCTGCAGTTAATCAGTGTGCAGTCACAGAGCAGAGGTCCCTTATGCTGATCTCTTGAGATTTGTGTAGGAAGTCAGTAGGAAAACTTAAACAGGCGATCTCAGCAAGACAGATCCCCAATCTGTTGGCTGGATGTGCTGGAGATGATGCCCTGCAGCTGATGTAAGATTAGTGGACAAGTTTCACACCTGCTTTCGAAGATGGATGTTTACAGGCTTGTTGTTTTAAAATGTGTTCTGTTGCAGGCTGGATTGTTATGCCTGCAGCATAAATAGAATATGTAGGAGTAGGCCAAGTGAAAGTAGAAAGTGTTGGGAGTTTCAGCCTGTTCAGGGATCCTTCCAGCAGAGGTCACTGGATAATGATAAAGGATGGGAGTGCTAGCTAATAATATTGCTATTTGTTGAGGTTATTTGTTGCACCCTCAATGCTACCTTCAAACCAAGATCGTCTAACTCAGCACAGACGACGTGGGATCTGCTACAGGTACCTGCTAAGAACAAAGGGACAGGACTCCTGGAAAATGAGCATCTGTAGGCATTGGGTGAAGATCGGGTTGGCTTGGCTTGGCTGTGATGCCTTCTATGGTTAAAAAGCATGCCTTGCTGTTCAGGCTCGTATAGGAATCGTCCATTTGGCAGGGTATTGAAGGGGTTCCAGCATTTGTAGAGCCACACACAAACTGAGGGCTCGATACCTTCAAGTTAAGAGGCGAACAAACTGGCAAAAAAAAGGCCATTTAATAACCTTAATGAAGCAGGGTCCATGGAAGCAATCAATAAACTGAGATGTAAACTTGCTTTTAATGTTTTCAATTTTAATTAGCTTAATCGTGCTTTTGTATGGTTCACAGCAATATACTTAGTTTGCAGGTTGGAATGAGGTTCTTGCTGTAGTCACAGTTCTGTAACTTTACAGAGAGCTTTAAGGGCCGAGTGCATTACATTTTATAAATGACGGGAGGGAATGATCCTGTGGTGGAATTCCCTTCACTACAGCAATTGCTCATTAAAAGTTGTCATGTATTCTTAGGGAAAATAATATTTTGTTTGTTACAACAATATACAACATTTCAATTTAGTCAAAATTAAATATCCGAGCTTCCATTTGAGTTTTGAGCTTAAATTTTACAAGTGACGAAGTCCTGTCTCTCGCTCGCTCTCCTTTTTTGTTCTCTCTTGCGCTGTCTCTCTTTCTCTCTCTCTCGTGCTCCCTATCTTTCTCTCTTTCTCCCCTTACCCCAGTCTCTTTTCTAGTGTAATTTTGCTGTAAAATTTTTTAAAGATTCCCTTTTTGATATAAGGTACTGTTTTTGAAAAAGTACAAGTTGTCCCAGGAAACTGAGCAAGTCTTTTTTTTGTGCTGGAATAATCACCGCAACATCTTCAATTGTTTTTCCAACACCAGCGGTTGAAATTTTCTGTGCAGAATTTATATGATCTTTAAAGAAAAATTAAAGAATTTGCAGTAATAGGTTGGCATGTACTGCAGCTAAATATGAAACAACTGGTAAGAAATATAAAATTTTAGAAATGACTTGGTAAATTCAGACTACTTTTTATATGCAGTATTTTTGATGCTACCCTTTGGCCTTTTCTTGGGTTTCTGCGTGACATAGAGAGACGCATCAGTCAGGAAGTAACAGCTATCTTCCTTTTACTTTTCCTCCTTGTGGGGAAGCACGCAACCTCTGTCTAATATTTTTCCCTGATGGCCAGAGATTAGAAACTTGACCTGTGGGAAATCAGAGAGACAGACCCTTGTCCTGTGGTGCACCTTGCCAGTTTACTAAAGTGCCATGTCACCGAGCTGCTTCAAAGAAAATTCAGACACCTCATTTTATTGCATTTGTGCATGTCATAGCATGTTCATACGTGCAGGAAATTGTGGCTATCCTAAACTCTGAAATGAAAGTACAGTAAACTCTTGTTTAAACGGCACATTATCATCCGGAATACTTTAATAACCAGTAATCTTGCCGAATCCATCCAGCACTCGTTTTGCCGAGTCCGAGTCTCCCGCGGTGGCCGAGTTAGTCAGTGATGATGGTGAGTGGAAAAGCAGCACCGTGGTAGGTATACCTCTCTGTTATCCAGAATTTTTCATCAACCGGCACCATCCTGGGCTCATAGGTGCCGGATAAGAGAGAGGTTACTGTAGCTAGTTGGCTGACTTGGAGAGGGGAGGAAGATTGTGTTTACTCTCGTGCTACATCTGCGGCATATTGAAGTGTTTACATGCACTGTGGAAGCTACATTCGATATTTTGCTCCACATTGACCCGATGCAGTGAACACAGTGATAACATTTTACATGTATTTTTTTAAGTTCTGAATTGAAATACCTGTGTGTGGAAGCCCATTATCCTAATGCCTGTAAATGCACTGATAGTTGATGGCTGCTGTGCAGCTGGATGCTTCTTGACGCACAGAACTTGTCTTAAATTGCTGAAGCCACTTCAGACCGGGGTTGCAGCACTTTGCTTTGATCAAGGTCCCTCTTCACAGTAATGTGCACAGTTGTGGGTAGAAACATTTTTTTAATACAGACCAAACTTAAGTGCTGATCGAAGCAGAAGAACAGCTGGACTGAAGATTTTTAAAAAAACACACATTTCAGGAAAGTGGATCATCATCTAGCAATGTGGCTTTAATCCCCGACCATATTAAAAAATTCTAAATTGGAGCCCAGTGATTTCTCGAGGGAACATGGCCATAATTGTTGCTTCTAAATCAGGAAAGATAAAACCCACTTTGTCCATATTGTGTAGTACAGTAAGTCTTGATAAATGAATACTTCTATCCAAGCCCGGCGTTTCTTAGCAAATTTAATTACGTATCTATCCGGATTTAACAGTAATGGTTTTTTTTGGTGCTCGTGGAACTCTGTATGAACAAGTGTGTTGTTATGATTACCTTGCACAAGAAATTGGGTTCTTTTTAGGGTTTTTTTCTCGTCTTGGGTGACCTACATCACTACCAAACACAATCCAACAATAAGGCATTTAATTACTTTGCATAGTCACTTGACATATGGTTCAGAATCATCTTGTACTCCGAGGAGAGAATTCAATTTTAATTAAGTCTTCACTGTCTAATAAAAGACTATACTGCAGCAGCTTGTTCAAAATCTGTAAATTGATCGGATCACTGAAATAACAGATCAGAAGTTCTTGGTGTTAATTTTACCCTCAGGTAATTTTAGATAATGCTTTGTTTGTAGCCTTTAATGTACACCAGTAACATATTTTAGTAGTTTAAAATAAAATCCTGCTTTGCTTCTTTCTGATGGTTTTTAAAACTTAAAATAGCTCGTGGCCCTGAAAGTGGAGATAAAAAACCAGGTTTATGCACTGACCAGTATACTGCCGGTATCGGTGATAACAGCTGGTTTTTTTAAGCTTTGACAAAATAGGGCGTTGTCTTTTCTGCATTTTGTTGCTCAAGGTGATCCTTGTGACCTCGCAGCAACTTCACAGTGTCGCCTTCGATGCTGGTTTAGCTTGACTGTCACAATTACCTACCCAAGCCACTGCACTTCAGAAAGCATTGTGTAAAGCGCTTTGAGACATTTTGACAACATGATTAAGGTGCTATGCAAATGCAAGTATTACAAAGCAGTGAGAGGGTTGCCAGAGGCTGAATGAAACCGAGTCTGTTGTATGTTTTCAGTCCCAATACTCAAAGGTAGTGATGATTTTCTATGGCTCCTAGCCAATTGGAATGATGTGTGCTGTTCTTATTTTTTTCTTTTGTGCCAAAAATTGAACTTTTTAAAAATGCATAGACTTTATTGGACTGTTATGCAAGATCAGATTAACATTTTTGCTTTCTTGAGTTCTGTGGATTTTTTTTTTTGGTTGGAAAGCAAAAGAAATGGCTGAAAAGATTAATGCATACTGACTTTACTGCCACAGGAGCAGATGACCGTTCTTGTGTCTGATAATCAGCCCTTGATGACAGGGTAGCATGGTTCTGCTCTGTTTGTTGTGGTCCAAAATAAGTGATTCAAAGTTCTGATACATTGATGCCCATTTTTGCTATTCAGATTTTGAAAAGTCTTCTAAACAGTAAACGGGAACCCCCCATTCCCTCCCCTTCCACAAAAAATCCCTGCTTCTATGGATTTAAAAATATATATTTACACGGTCTAGGATGTTGTGGAATGGCAGATGATTCCTTTCTGAAAGTGGAGGAAATTTAACGTTTGGCAATTGCTGTAAGTTGTTTAATTCAGTCAGCTTTGCAATACCATGATGTAGCACTAATGATTAATAAGTAGAGCATGACAAATTTGAACTCTCCCCTGCACCCCCCCCCTCCCCCGCCCCCAACCACCCCATAGAGCACTTAACAATATCGGCAGATGACCTTTTGTTTGAATACAGAATTTGAATGTGTCAAAGCATTCGATGCAATTTTTTAATGTTTCTCCTTTTTTAAAGTGGCCTCCGTACAGAAAACATTGTCAAATAAATGGCAGTAAACAAAAAATGCACTGCTGTTTTAAACAGTATATAACTTACAACGACAATTTGCAGCTATAGAGCGCTGTTAAAGTAATGCAGCATCCCAAAGCACTTCATAGAGGTGAAAGTAACTGGACACAGAACAATGGTGGGGGACGATTAGTGGTGCTGACTGGAGGCAAGGTCAGAGAGTAAGGTTCTGAGGAGGCTATTGAAGGAGGAGAGACTGGTAACTGGGTGGAGGGATTTAGAGAGCTTTCCAGAAGATGGTGCAGGGACAACTGAAAATGCTGTAGCTGAAGGTGGATTGGTCAAGGCGGGGAGGATGGTGGAGGGGAGGGATGCAAAGGAGACCAGAGTCAGAAGAGTCGAGGCACGTGTTAAGACAGAGGGCTGAAAGAGGTTGTGGAGGTGGGAAAGGGATAAGGTTTGGAGGGACTTGTAGATGAGGGCATTTATGGCAACTGATGCATTGAGTGATAGGGAGCCAGTGAAGGGCGGTGATAGAGTTTACAAATGTTGCAATTTGTGAAAGGCGGCATGAGCACGGACAGCATTAGAGCAATCAAATCTAAGGGGGTGGGGGGGGGGGGGGTGCAAAAGCTTGCATAAGCAACAGTGGGAGTGAGGTATGGGCTGAGATGGGTAACGTTGAGGAAGTATGCAGTCATCGTGATCTCTAAGATGTGGGGTTTGAAAATTGGGTCAGGATCAAATAGGACACTCGGATTATGTGTTGTTGACCTCAGTCTGAGTGACCAACTAGGAAGCTGGCCACAGTTTGAACAAGATTCAAACTTTTTGGTGGGACTTGAACAGGAAGACTTTAGTTTGATCTGAAGGGAGTTCTTGCTCATCCAGGAGGCAATGTTGGCTCAGAAGTTTATGTATACAGCCATATTCCAATGTTCATTACACTCAGTATTCTGCTTTTTTAATGTGCATTATATTTTTAAAACGTGTGTCAGGCAGTACAATATCCAGCTTCGTACCCAAGAAGGATGCAACTGTTCACTTGTACCCACCTGGACCAGTTCACTGCCCCTTTTGTGTTTTTTCTCAATACTCTTTGGACACATCAGCGCTGCATCATAACATTACACTGATCCAGCAGTGAAACAGCAAAAGCAATTTCCATCCATATGGTGGAGCAGAATTGCACTTGCCTCTTTTTTTCCCTGCAGGCATCGATTTTTATGGGGCACATACAGTCAAGACTAGGTCTAAGCTCCATCTTTTTTAATGGACCTGTCTTAATGTATCAATAAAATTGGGAAGCCCAGTGACTTTGTTTATTTATGGCTTCATTTGTGTTAATGCTGAGCTGTCTAGGAAGGTGTTGAGCATACTGCTTCTTGTCTATTTGTGTTAGTAACTGGTTAGGTTATTAATCCTTGTGGGTTTTTTTAATTTATAAAATTTAATTTGTTTATTCCAATATTCCTACACTAAAAAAGTACTTCATCGGCTGTGGTCGTGAAAGGCATTATATAAATGCAAGCCTTTCTTTCAATAACACCAATCACCACGGTTTCTTGTATTCTGTACATTTTGTCTGCAATGTTTAGGAATATGTTCACATTATGGAAAGCACATCTGCAACTATAACCTGCAAAATACAGGAAACTTTCTGGTATCCGGCACGGACGGGACCAACGTGTTGCCAGTTCATCATCAATTCCGGATAACTGAACGCTATAGTAAAAGATACGGAGCTCAGAGCTCCGCATAAAGCAACAAACCCTGTTGCTTAACAGCTTCAAAACAATCGGCACAAGTTGCAAGCGTCTCTGTAGCTTAGCAACAGCTTCAGCTACACCCTTGCACAGCAACAAGTGGAGTAATAAAAGTTATCTGAACCGACTCCTGAATTTTGCCGGTTGATAGAGCGTTCCGGTTATTTAGGGGCCGATTAATCGAAAGTTTCCTGTAAATTGGTTACTCCGTTATGTTCAAACAGCCCTATCAAAACTCTCCCTTTGTATAATTTTAAACAGCTGAATTAGATCACCCCTCAACCTTTGAAACTCAAAGGAATGCAAGCCCAGTTTATGCAACCTATTCTCACCATTTCTTAAAGGGTTAAATTATATCATTCTGGTGAATCTGCACTGTGCTCCTTCCAAGCCAATATATCTTTCCTGAGGTTCAGTGGCCAAAACTGAATGCAATTGGGGACTGACCAAAGCTCTGTACAATATCACTTTTTTGAATTCCAACCTGCTTGAGATTGAGAAAGATTCGAGCCATTTTGATTACTTTTTGTAGCTGTGATTTGTGTACATGGACACCCAAATTCCTAGTCTCGCACCATTAAGAAAATATTCCGATTTGTCTTTCTTAGATCCAAAATGGATAACCTCATATTTCTCCACATTGAACTCCATCTGCCATAGTTTTACCCACTCACTTAGTCTGTCTATGACCCTTTGTAACATCCTGCTTCCATCCACACAACTTACTGTGCTTCCTAACTTAGTGTCATCTGCAAACTTGGATGTACAACTCTCTTCATCCAAGTCATTAATATACATGATGAAAAGCTGAGTCCCCAATACAGATCTCTGGAAAACACCACTTGTCACATCCCACCAATCAGAGAATGAATCCTTTATTTCTACTTTGTCTCCTACCTTCCAACCAATTACTGACCAAGTCACAACGTTACCTCAGATTCTTATTTTTGCTAATAATTTCGTGTGCGGAACCTTATCAAATGCCTTTTGGAAGTCCATATAGACGACAACCATAGCCACTCCCATATCCATGCCAGTGACCTCTTCAAAAAATTCAACTTGTTTAGTCAGACATGACCAATTCTTCAAAGAGAGTCCGCATACTTTTGTGATAAGCTGACACCTGTCCAAGTGCGAGTGCTTGGTCTCTGATGATGGATTCCAATAACATCACCACAATTGATATTAAACTGACAGATCTGTAGTTACCAGATTTCTCCCTCCCTTAAACATTTGCAATTTTCCAATCCAAAGGCACAATTCCTGAATCTAGAGAGCTTTGTAAATTTGCAATTTCCTCACCTATTTTAATACCTTGGGGTGGAAACCATAAAGTTCTAGAGATTTGTCTCAAGTCCCATTATTTTTTCCCTTACCATTTTTTTACTTGTATTAAACCCACTAAGTTCCTCCACTGTGAAAATGGATACAAAGTGCTCATTTAACAAGTCTGCCATTTCCTTTATTATCCATTATAGTCTTGCCTGCATCTGTCTTTAATGGACCCACATAGTTTTACCACTCTGTCCCTTATTATATTTATAAAAACTTCTGCTGTTATCTTTGATATCCCTTGCAAGTTTTTTTTCCATATTACCTTTTTGCACCTCTACTTTTTTTCCTTGGGTTGGTTTTTATAGCTCTGTCTGCTGGGTTTCCACTTTTGCATTTGTGTAAGCATTTTCTTTTTGCTTCATACTATTTCTTAACCCATTTGTTGCCATGGTTGCTTAATTACACAAGTGGAGCCTTTGCCTTTTAGGGGTATGTAAAAAATAAAAAAGTCCCCCCACCTCCCCAAAAAAACTCAACTATTCTGAGGGAAAAGAAATGACCAAACTGACCGACAAACTTAGCTATCCCATCTTCCAGTACCCCCAATAATTTTGCTCTGCACAGACCTCCAATCTCCGTGAGCTTGGGCTTGCCTTCTGCTCGATTCCTGGGGCTTTGTTCTTGACCCAGGCCATGGACTGCTTGTTGCATGCCTCCACATAACCACAGTCTGATCGGTCCCTGCTGCTGCTCTGCTTTCACATACGGGATTGCAGTATTTGTTTAGCTTCCATGCATGCACTGTAACATTTGCATATTGAATTATCATTGGCCCGCAGGCATCTGTAAGGAATACCTATTATATGCACGTGATCACATGCTGAGTTGTCATTGGCCTGCAAGCATCTGTAAGGATTACTATTGTTTTGAAGACCCAGGCTAGGGGTCCTAATGCCAGGCTTTTTCCCACTGCTGTATGAGTAAGATCACAGACCTAATGCTTATTAAAAGAGTTAAACTGTAATACTCCGTTGTCCTGCAATTTATTATTTTTGTACAAAGTGTGTAAAACAAGACATGGTGTCAGAACAGGGATTTGAAATGGACATCGTTGGAGCGCCCTTGCCTCGAATGGATTGGGGATCTTTGAACTTACATAGAGAATGGCGCAAGTTCAAGCAACACGTGGAGTTGATGTTCGCGGGTCCGTTGAAAAGCAAAGGGGAGGAAGAAAGATGCAGCTACCTACTCCTGTGGATCGGAGAAAAAGGAAGACCCATTTTTAACACATGGTCTCTCACCGCGCATGAAACAAAGGTACTGAAGAGTTATTTTGACCGTTTTGAATCATATGTGATGCCCAAGACAAATACGATATTCGCTAGGTACAAGTTTCAGGAGAAAGTACAAGAAGCTAGTGAGTCGTTTGAACAGTTCGTGACTGAGTTAAAACTGCTGGTAAAAGACTGAATATGCAGATAAAGATGAGATGGTCAGAGACCGCATCGTGTTAGGAATACATTCAGCTAAAGTGAGAGAGAAACTTTTGAATGTTGGGTCCAGTCTAACGCTGGACAAAGCTATGGACATAGCTAGATCGCACGAGATAGCCCAAGCACAGTTGAAAACCATAACCGGCGTCACAAGCAGCTCGCGTGAACAGACAGTGCACGCAGTTAATAGACACACACCAAAGAACACCGCCCAGAGAGCGTGTTTCAGAACAGAAAGAACAGAGTTCTAAAAATGAGCGACACAGACATAAAACGCTTCAAAAACTGTGGATATTGTGGAAACAAGATGCATGGAGAAAAGGAGCACTGCCCTGCCAAAGGAAGGCAATGTGTTAAACGGAACTGTTTTTGGAAAAGCAGTACACAGTGAGTGACAGCCAAATGCCAGATAGAGAGCCAAATGCAGAGGAACTGTTTATTGATTGTGTCACAGAAAAAACAGATTTCAGAGACTGAGCAAACCTTTGCAGATATTGAGATAGGAAAACAGGGCACAGAGCTTAAGTTTAAACTAGACACTGGAGCTCCGGTTAATGCAATTCCTCTGAGTGAGTATCACAGCTTGAAGGATGAGTGTGAGCTACAGCCCACCTCACGCAGACTGACCAGCTATGGGGGTGAGCAGCTCATTGTAAAAGGCACATGCGTGATGAAATGCAAGTACAAAGGAAGCGACATGATGTTGGACTTTTACATTGTTGACACTCGAGCACCTCCAGTGCTAGGTCTAAAGGCATGTTTAGACATGGACCTCGTCAAGCTAGTGCTATCATTGACAGCACCAGTTGAGAAGCAGACAGTCATGGAGGAGTTTGCTGACGTTTTCAAAGGAATTGGACTATTCCCAGGTGAATCAATCAATCAATCAACTTTATTGTCATTGTTAGTGCACAAGTGCAGTACAACGAAATGTAGGCTTGCGGCTCCCAAGAGTGTACATTTAGATTAAGACATTTAAACATTCAACGTACATTTGGCTTGTAATACATTAACATAAACATAACCATAATAAAGTGCATTGGCAGATGTGCAGGCTTTAGGGTTTATTTATGGAGTTCAGTAGGATGACAGCCCTGGGAAAGAAGCTGTTCCTAAATCTGGTCGTACGGGTGCGAATGCATCTGTAACGTCTCCCAGATGGCAGGAGGGCGAACAGACTGTGGCTGGGGTGGGTAGGGTCTTTGATGATGGACCATGACCTCAGTAAACAGCGTTTCTGGTATATGTGCTCTATGGTCGGTAGCCGGGTGCCGGTAATGCGTTGGGCAGTTTTGACTACCCGCTGCAGGGCTTTCCGGTCATAGTAGCTACAGCTGCCATACCATAGTGTGATACAGTTCGTCAGGATGCTCTCTATTGTGCAGCGGTAAAAGTTAGAGAGGATCAGGGGTGACAGGTTACATCCCTTCAGCCATGCACTATTCACCTTGACCCAGCAGCAACCCCTGCGGTTTGCCCACCGAGAAGGATACCCCTTGCTCTACGTAGTCGCCTGAAGGAGGAGCTGCAGAGCATGGAGAATACAGAAATCATCGTCCGGGAAACAGAACCGACAGAGTGGGTCATCGTGGTAGTAGTGGTTGAGAAACCACGTACAGGCAAGCTCAGAGTCTATCTCGACCCCAGAGATTTGAACAAGGCTATCAAACGCCCTCACTACCCTCTACCAACGCTAGATGACATCACACCCAAGCTAGTGGGAGCATGTTACTTCATGCGTCCATTACACTGATCAGGATACTGGACTATCAAGCTCACGGAAGAGTCATCTAAGCTAACAACGTTCAACACACCATTTGGACGCTACCGATTTCTGCGTTTACCATTTGGTCTTATCTCAGCTCAGGATGAATTCCAGCGGAAGATCGACGAAACCTATGAAGGCCTCGACGGAGTAGTCGCAATCGTAGACGACATCCTCATCTATGGCAGGAATAGAGAGGAACATGACAGGAACCTCCGTGCGATGCTACAAAGATCACGGGAGAAAGGTATCTGGCTCAACCCCGAGAAAAGCATAATCGGATCCACTGAGATCAGTTATTTCGGGCATCGCCTCTCAACTGATGGCATTAAGCCGGATCCAGAGAAAATCTCCGCCATCAAGAAGATGGAACCGCCGAAGAACCGCGCAGAGTTAGAGACAGTACTAGGCATGGTTAACTACTTAGCCAAGTTTGCCCCGAGCCCCTCCGAAATCAACGCACCCATGCGTCAGTTGCTCAAACAATCCAGTGAGTTCCTGTGGGACAAACAACACGACTCATCATTTCAGAAAATGAAAGACCTAATCACCAGAGAACCAGGACCAGTTCTTGCCTACTTCGACCCCAACAAAGAGCTCAGACTACAAGTGGACGCGTCAAAGTACGGACTAGGTGCAGTATTACTGCAAGAAGGAAAGCCCATCGGCTACGCTTCCAGATCTCTCGGACAGTGAAATCAACTATGCTCAAATCGAGAAAGCTATATGCAATTCTGTTTGGGTGTAAGCGTTTCCACCAGTACATCTATGGCCGACAAGTCATTTGTGGAATCCGACCACAAGTCCCTCGAGTCAATCATGAGGAAACCACTAGCCGCAGCCCCACCAAGGCTACAGAGAATGATCCTTCAGCTACAGAAGTGTGACTTCACAATCATTCACCGTCCAGGCAAAGATATTCCTGTCGCAGACACGGTCTCCAGAAAGTCTCTTAGCTACCAGGACAGCAGCCTCAGTGAAGGCATGGATGTGCAGGTGCACATGGTTTACAACAGCTTACCTGTGAGTGACTCAAAACTGAAGGAGATCCGAGCAGGAACAGAGAAAGATGCACAACTCACACTGCTGAGCAAAGTCATAAATGAAGGATGGCCTGAGGAAAGGAGGAAATGCCCTCTGAGCATATCTGAATTCTGGAACCACAGAGACGAACTGTCACAAATCGACGGAATCTTCTTCAAAGGGGAGAAAATCATCATTCCTACCAGTCTCAGAAGAGATGTTGACAAAAATTCATGCTGGACATATGGGCATGCAAAAATGCAAACAAAGACAGGCCCTGACCGGTCGCGGCAACGGATCTGTTCACGTGGAACGACGAGGACTACATAGTGACTGTTGATTACTACAGCAGATTTTTTGAACTGGACAAGCTTCACAGCACCACATCTGCAGCTGTGATCCACAAGCTAAAGGCAGCCTTTGCCAGGCATGGCATGGTAGAGACTTTAGTCTCAGACAATGGCCCCCCCAATACAAATCAAAAGAGTTCGAGTCGTTTGCCAAAGCATGGGATTTCACACATGTCACATCAAGCCCACATTACCCTCAAAGTAATGACCTTGCTGAAAAAACTGTCCAGATTGCAAAAACACTCATGGACAAAGCCAAAGCGGACAAGAGACCCCTACATCAGTCTCCTTGAGTACCGCAACACTCCGGTTGACAACTTCAAGTCACCAGCACAGCTGTTGATGAGCCGCAGACTTCGCTCAATCCTTCCAAGCACCAACCAGCAGCTGCAGCCAGAGGTCGTCAGCTGCAAGCAAGTGCATGCAAAACGTATACCGAGACAGCAATACCAAAAGAGATACTATGACAGGTCAGCTAGACTACTGCCGCTGCACAATGGAGAATCCGTCAGAATCCAGGAGCATGACTACTGGAAGCCAGCAGTCGTCATCCAGCCAGCTGACACTGAGCGATCGTATCACGTCCGCACCCCTAGAAGGACAGGTGTACCGCCACAATCGCAGGCACCTCCTGAACACCAAGGAACAACACCATCATTCCGACGAGAGGATCAGTTCAACAGAATGTGATGAACAGAGCAATACACAAAACACATCATACTTACCTGAACCTGAATTGTTGACCGATTCAGGAGCATGCTCAGTTTCATACCACGCAAGGTCGGGACGCGAGGTCAAGCCTAGGGTTATCCTTGACTTGTGAACTGTCAGAGGGTGTAGGCGGATCGCTGCCCTAAAAAAAAACTGTACATCGTTATTGAAACGTTGAGATGTTTTCAGTGCTAGTTAAATGCTGAGTTTACCTCTATGTTTATGCTACCGAGAACATTGTCGAAGAAAGGTTTAAAAGTAATGCATAACATTTTTCTTTTAAAAGGCAATGTAACATTTGCATATTGAATTATCATTGGCCTGCAGGCATCTGTAAGGAATACCTATTATATTCACGTGATCACATGCTGAGTTGTCATTGGCCTGCAGGCATCTGTAAGGACTGCTATTGTTTTGAAGACCCAGGCTAGGGGTTCTAATGCCAGGCTTTTCCCCACTGCTGTATGAGTAAGATCACAGACCTAATGCTTATTAAGAGTTAAACTGTAATACTCCGTTGTCCTGCAATTTATAATTTTTGTGCAGAACAAGACATGCACCATCAGGATGTAGGTCCTACAGACTATCTATGAGCAATACTACTATAAATCTACTTAACAGTGTTCATGGTCACATTGCAATTTGTCCCAGGAAGGAGTCCGTCTGATTTACTTCAAGATCAGAATTGTGATATTATGAACTCTGCAAAATGTAATGAATGATTACTGGGATTCATCGTAATCATGTGAAACATTGGTACTGTAGGTATAAGTGGAACCTAATTACTGTAACAATGGCCCAGAAATTCGGGTCGGGGGCTTCCCGCGGGTGTAAGCCCCCGACCTGCACTTGCCTTGCGCGCCGGCCGTTGAGCTCTGGGCTCTCGTGGCATTCCGCTCCGGGGCCTGGCCCAGCTGCCGGCGCGCAGTGCTTGCGTATCCCAGGGGCGCAATTAGTGCGATGCATCCCCTGGGATCACGTGGGCCATGGGCAGCCAATCGGAGGAGGGAAAAGCCCATTCATAAGATTGACAGGAAGAGCTGTCAAAACTTATAAATACTACGGGCCCCAAAATAGCAGTAAACCTTCAAATAAATTTTTTTTAAATCACACTTTTTAAATAAACTATAAATTACATTAAATAACTATTATAAACAATTTAAATTTTTGAAGAATATAAAATTATTTTTTAAAGGGGCTAAAAATAAACTTACCTTGCTTTAAAGTATTTAAAAATAATAATCCTGTGGGGGGAAAAATGTTTTAATTTTAATTAATTGACCACTTACCTTGTAAAAAGCAGGCCTAACGCCTGCTTTTTACATTTCTAAATCCTGCAGGCTTACGATCCTGGGAAAACCTGCAAAAAAAAAACCTAAGTTTGATGCGCACGCGCAGCCTCTCCTGCGCGTGCATTCGACCTCTGAACCCCTTCGTTCAGAGGAACGGAAGTGCTAGTTTCCCGCGCAGTGCATGCAGGAAACCGGCACTTCCATTCGGCCTACGGGTGAGTACCCCGTGCGTACTCACCCGTGGAGACCCGAATTTCTGGGCCATCACCTTAAAGGAATTTCATATCTGACATGATAGCAAAATACTGCAGATGCTAGAAATCTGAAATAACAGAAAATGCTGGAAAAACTCAGCAGGCCAGGCAACATCCGTGGAGAGAAATTAAAAGTCGACGTTTCGGGTGAACCCTTTTTCAAAACTGGAAAGGAAATAAAATAGATCGAAGGCAGGGCTCCGATAGAACAAAAGAGAAGTAAAGAGACATTAAGAGGTATTCAAAACCAGACGAGATGGTAATAGGACAGTGGAGACAAAGACGGCTGAGATTAGGTGTGAAGTGTACTGGCAGGCTGAGAAACAGCTGCCATGTGGGGGAGAGAAAAAAAAAGGAAGGAGGGGGGAGGGGGGGGGGGGGGGGGGGGGAAGACCCAAAACAAAAGGGTGGGAAAAAAATTATACATAAGTAAAAATGTAATAGGGGCCGAGGTTATGATCTGAAATTGTTGAACTCGATATTGAGTCCGGAAGGCTGCAAAGTGCCTAATTGGAAGATGAGGTGCTGTTCCTCGAGTTTACGTTGAGCTTCCATGGAATAATGCAAGAGGCCAAGGACGGTGAGGTCCGAGTGGGAATGGAACGGTGAGTTAAAATGACAGGCGACCGGAAGCTCGGGGTCACCCTTACGGACTGAACGGAGGTGTTCCGCAAAACGGTCACCCAATCTGTGTTTGGTCTCCCCAATGTAGAGGAGACCGCATCGTGAGCAGCGAATACAGTATACTAGATTGCAAGAAGTACAAGTAAATTGTTGTTTCACCCTGGACAGTGGGAAGGGGGGAATAGGGGCAGGTGTTACATCTCCTGCGCTTGCACGGGAAGGTGCCAGGCGAAGGGGCAGGGCTGTTGGGGCTGATCGAGGAGTGGACTAGGGTGTCTCGGAGGGAGCGGTCCCTACGGAATGCTGAAAGGGGAGGGGAAGATGCGTTTGGTGGTGGGATCACTTTGGAGGTAGCGGAAATGGCGGAGGATGATTCACTGAATGTGGAGGCTGGTGGGGTGAAAGGTGAGGACAAGGGGAACCCTATCGTGGTTCCAGGGGTGAGGGCAGAAGTGTGGGAGATAGAACAAACATGTTACTGTAATCACTAATATTGCAATTCTGCCACCTTCTAAAAGTCTGCCAAATAATCTATAAATTGGAAGGGAAGATTTTGGACTGAAGTGGTGTATCATCCTTTTCCTTTTAGCTGAGCATTTCAATTCAATTTTTATTTGTCATATATGCAGCAGACGTGTGTACTGCACAATGAAATGTTGATTTTTACGAGTCCTCCCAACATTGGAATAAATATGGCATAACAATGACTGTCTGTGTGGAGTTTGCACATTCTCCCCGTGTTTGCGTGGGTTTTCTCCGGGTGCTCCGGTTTCCTCCCACAGTCCAAAGATGTGCGGGTTAGGTTGATTGGCCATGATAAAAAATTGGCCCTTAGTGTTAGGGGGGATTAAATACGTGGGGTTACGGGGATAGGGCTTGGGTGGGATGGCTGTCGGTGTAGGGACCGGGTGCTAGGGTTTGGATGATCAGCCATGATCTCGTTGAATGGCAGAGCAGGCTCGAAGGGCCGAATGGCCTACTCCTATCTTCTATGTTTAAAATACTAATAGAAATACAGTAATAATAAATAAAAACAGTAATAAATTATACGTTCGAGTCTTATGGCCTGGGGGTAGAAGCTATTTCGAAACCTGCTGGTACGAGACCATATGCTTTGGTATCTTACCGGATGGGAGCAGGGCGAAGAGGTTGTGGCTGGTGTGGCTCGCGTCTTTAATGATCTCCGGGCCTTCCCCCGGTACCCCTCGGGGTAGATATCCTGGACAGAAGGTAGTTTAATTCCTATAGTATGTTGTGCAGCTTTCACCACCATCTGTAGAGCCTTGCGGTCTGTGGCGGTGCAGTTGCCATACCAGGTAGTGATGCAGCCGGACAGGATACTCTCGATGGTGCACCGGTAGAAGTTGGTGAGAATCTGGGGGGCCATTCCACCTGTAGCCATGTTCTCTTTAAGCTGCGTGGCCGTGCAGTGCTCCAGGGGTCCCACGCAGCCAGTGAGCTGGCTTTTAAATTGGAAAAAAACGTGCATGTGCGGACTTTTGAATGGGCCACGCAACCTAAAATAAAATTACAGGGAACATTGACCTGTAGTGTGCCCCCCCCCCCCCCCCCCCCTGTTTTCTAGATGGCATGTGATGAAGTGCCAGACATGATGGTCACAAAATAGTGTTGGTCACTCCGGCTGATTTGTGGAGCCTAGCTTGAGTGGAAGTTGTGCTTGATCAATTAAATATAAATGTTGTGATTTTAAATATCCATTTGAGAGGGAACTATTGTTGCATAAGAGTGTCTCGACATCACAATTGCTTAAAAAATAACAGTAAACCCATTGTTCCTTTCCAGTTGTGGTTGAATAAACTGTAACCTTATAAAATCTTAAAGGAAATGATACTTCCATTTTAAAATCAGTTACTTGCAATGGGAAATGTATTTCCTCACACTGTGATAATGTTCTGAAGCCCTTCTGTGAAGGACAATAGCTGGGTAGTGAACCGACTGATGAGCATTGGCCAGTGGGCCCTTTCGCTCAGCCCTGTGTAATTTTTCAGGGATGGGTAATGTGCCTCTTTCAGTCAGTGAATTGTAAGAAATATTAGGTGTGTTTTAACCTAATACACGTTTAAAAAAACAAATCTGATATTTTCAGAAAATGAATGTAATTTTATAAAGTCAGACATGTTTTTGACATGCCTGAATTCCAGTTCCAATATGTTGAAGTATTGAATGGGGAAAAAAATCTCATTTGAAATCTGTATTTGGCTGGCACATAACGCACTTCAGCCTCATTGTCCACCATAACAGTGAGATTTGGTCACCACAGCTTGATGTGAATTAAGAATAATAAAAGCCCTTTAATCAGGCATGGATAGTTCTGTGTTGCCTTTTTTCAAACTCGCGAAATGGTTGGCCAAGGAAATTGAGAGGCTACACATTGCACTAAAAAATGTTTTAACCATGGAGGGGGAGGGAATGGGTGGTGATCTTTCTTGAAACTGATTTGTTCATGCTACCTGTACCAGTACTTTTGGTCGCTACGGTGTTGCCATTTTGAGCCTCTGTGTTACTCCTCCGTTCCCTCTCCGCATACAGACGCTCACTGTTACTCTGGGGGAAACAATGCAGTGGGTAATTTATTGCTTTGTTTAGCACCATCATCACCCAGGAGAGTTAGAGCATTGGGATTTGTGCTGATCTGCACAGAGCGGCCACACAGTAAACGAATGTACTGTACAGCACAGTATTGATGGTACCCTTTCTTAGCTGTGGCATACCATAGCTGATTATTTTGGCAGGATAAAAATGCCAGCATTTTAAAACATGAGGTAAAAGGAAATGTTTTTAATTTATAAAAAAAAAAAAAAAAAAAATTTGTTTTTAAATTATTGATTACAATTTTTAATATGTCTTTGCTGGGCAAGGTTCAGATCAGAAATGTTTGATTGTGTGTTAGCGTTCTGACTGTGGGTAAGAGGAAGGCATTTACTTGTTTAATGTTAGTTCCATAAATCATATTGGTTCATTTTAGTGATTGAATTATAGTCTTACTGCTGTTTCAAAACATGAATATGAGCACCACAAATTTAATTGAAGTGTACGTGTCCATTGGAGAAATGTAGTCAAAGTCCAAACTTAATTTACAATCTCTCAAATCAGTATATTTTTCTGACCTAGAAATCTAGAGAGCTGATGTTCTGTGAATTTTGAATGCCCAGTACTCTGGTCAGGCTTTTATTTTCTGTGTTTATGCATAAGAGTAAATAGTTCGAGGTTCAGCAGTTGCAATTCTAGAGTGAGGCCCGTTTAGCCAGGTTTAAATCTGTTAGTGGATGGTTGAAGAAATGATTACTTCTATTTTGGATAGTTTTTTTTTGTTCTGTTTTATTCTGTCGGTGTTTGGGAGCTTCTAGCTTTTACTAGTATAGTCCGGGGGATAGCTGCTGTTCTCTGCAGCCACGACAGGGAGTACCGAAGGCTGTGTTGCCTGCCAGGGTTAAGGATATCTCCTCGCAGCTGGAGAAGAACTTGGAGTGGGAGGGGGAGGATCCTGTTGTCGTGGTCCACGTAGGAACCAATGACGTAGGTAGAACTAGGAATGTGGTTGTGCTGAGGGAGTTTGAGGAGCTAGGATCCAAAATAAAAAGCAGAACCTCCGAGGTGGTAATCTCTGGATTGTAACCTGAGCCAGGCACAAATCGGTATAGAGACAAACAGATTAGAGGTTTAAATGCGTGGCTCAAAGAGTGGTGTGGGAGGAAGGGGTTTCAGTTCATGGGGCACTGGCATCAGTACTGGGGAAAGAGGGAGCTGTTCCATTGGGATGGGCTCCACACAAACCGGGCTGGGACCAGTGACCTGGCTAATCGAATAACTAGGGCAGTAGACAGGGCTTTAAACTAATGAAGGGGGGGTGGGAGGATTCAGGAAAGAGTAAATTTAAAAGCAGCAAGGAAAATATCAAGGCTCATCAGAGTAGAGTTTTGGGTAAAAAATAAGCAGAGTGGGTCTGGAAGGGACAAAGAATAACAAAGGTACAGGAAACTTTCTGGTATCCGGCACTGACGGGACCGAGCTGGTGCCGTACCATCAAAACTGCCGTAGAAACCAGCGCTAATGTTAAAACATACGGAGCTTTTGAGCTCCGTGTGAATCAACAAACCCTGTTGCTTAGCAACAGCTTCAAAACAGTCGGCCGCAGCTTAAAAGCATCTCTGTAGCTAAGCAACAGCTTAAGCTAGACCTTGCAGAGCCTGACTGGAAAAAAAAAAGCAACGAGAAGTAAAAAAACTTACAGGAAATGGCTCCTGAATTTTGCCGGTAGATAGAGCTTTCCGGACATTTAACCTCCAGTTAAGCGAAAGTTTCCTGTAATAGGGCGTCCGTGACTAAGGTGACATCAGGGAAAAAGAGACAAAAGTCAAAGCTAAAGGCGCTATATCTGAATGCGCGAAGCATTCGAAACAAAATAGATGAATTAATAGCGCAGATAGAATTTAATAGGTTTGATCTAATAACCATTACGGCGACGTGGTTGCAAAGTGACCAAGGTTGGGGACTAAATATTCCAGGATACTTAATTCTTAGAAGAGATAGGCAAAATGCAAAAGGAGGAGAGGTAGCCCTGATAATAAAGGATGGGATAAAGACAGAGAGAAAGGATCTTGGCTCCGAAAATCAAGAAGTAAAATCAGTTTGGGTGGAGCTAAGAAATAGCAAGGGGCAGAAAACATTGGTGGGAGTTGTTTATAGGCCCCCAAACAGCAGTTGTAATGTAGGGCAGAGTATTAATCAGGACATTTAGAGGTGCATGTAACAAGGGTAATACAGTAATCATGGGGGACTTTAATCTACATGTAGACTGGGCAAGCCAAATTTGCAGTAATAGTGTGGAGGACGAATTTATGGAATGTATACAACATAGTTTTCTAGATCAGTATGTTGAGGAACCAACTAGGGAACAGGCTATTTTAGATCTAGTATTGTGCAATGAGAAGGGGTTCATTAATAACCTTGTAGTAAAGGGGCCTTTAGGGAAGAGTGACCATAATATGATAGAATTTTATATCGTGTTTGAAAGTGATTTAGTTAAATTCGAAAACTAGGGTCTAAAATCTAAACAAAGCAAACTACATAGGTATGAGGGGCAAGTTGGCTAAGGTAGATTAGGAAACTACATTAAAAGGTATGATGGTGGACAAGCAATGGCTAATATTTAAAGAATTAACAACAAATATACATTCCTTTAAGGCACAAAACCCCCCACAGGAAAAGTGGTCCAAAGGTGGCTATCCAGAGAAGTTAAAGATAGTTTTAGATCAAATTACAATGTTGCCAAAAAGAATAGTAAGCCTGAGGATTGGGAGGATTTTAGAATTCAGCAAAGGAGGACCAAGAAATTGATAAGGAAAGAGAAAAAAAATACGAGAGTAAATTAGCAAGAGACATAAAAACAGATTGTAAATGTTTCAATAGGTATGTAAATAGGAAGAGATTAGTGAAAGTAAACGTGGGCCCATTAGAGGCAGAGACAGGATAAATTATAATGGGCAATAAGGAAATAGCAGAGATATTAAACAAATACTTTATCTGCCTTCACAGTAAAGGACACAAAAAACGTTCTGGAAATAATGAGGAGCCAAGGGTCTAGAGGAACTTAAAGAAATCAGTATAAGTAAAGACATAGTGCTGGAGAAATTAATGGGACTAAGTGGCGACAAATCCCCTGGACCTGACGACCTGCATCCTAGGGTTTTAAAAGAGGTAGCTGCAAAGATAGTGGATGCACTGGTATTAATCTTCCAGAATTCCTTAGATTCTAGAGCAGTCCCCAAGGATTGGAAGGTAGCAAACATAGCCCTGCTATTTAAGAAAGGAGGAAGAGAAAAAACAGGGAACTATAGGCCAGTTAGTCTGACATAGCAGTGGGCAAAATGCTAGAATCTATTATTAGGGACATGGTAACAGGGCACTTAGAAAATCATAATATGATTAGGCAGAGTCAACATGGCTTTATGAAAGGGAAATAGTGTTTGGCAAATCTGTTTGAGTTTTTCGAAGGTATAACTAGTAGGTCTAGTAGGTTGGACAAGTGGATGTAGTGTATTTGGATTTTCAAAAAGTATTCGATAAGGTGCCACACAAGAGGTTATTGCACAAAATTAGGACACATGGTATTGGGGGTGATATAGTAGCATGGATTGAGGGTAGGTTAATGGACAGAAAACAGAGTAGGAATAAATGGGACTTTTTCAGGTTAGTGGGCTGTAACCAGCAGGGTACCGCAAGGATCAGTGCTTGGGCCTCAGCTATTTACAATTTATAAGTAATGACTTGGATGAAGGGACTGAGTGTAACATATCCAAGTTTGCAGATACAAAGTTAGCTGGGAAAGTAAGCTGTGAGGAGGATGCAAAGAGGCTACAGAGAGATATAGACAGGTTGACTGAGTGGGCAAGAACATGGCAAATGGAATACAATGCGGGGAAGTGTGAAGTTATCCACTTTGGTAGGAAAAACGAAAAAGCAGGGTATTTTTTCCAGTGGTGAGAGACTGGGAAATGTTTGCACTCTTAGGGACCTGGGTGTCCTTGTACATGAATCACAGAAAGTTAACATGCAAGCAATTAGGGAAGCAAATGGTATGTTAGCTTTTGTTACAAAGGGATTAGAGTACAAGAGTAAAGAAGCCTTACTACGATTATACAGGGCGTTGATGAGGCCACACCTTGAGTACTGTGTACAGTTCTGGTCTCTAAGGAAAGACATACTTGCCTTAGAGGGAGTGCAGTGAAGGCTCACTCGACTGGTTCCTGGGATGAGGGGATTGCCCTATGAGGAGAAATTGAGTAGACTCGGCCTATATTCCTTAGTGTAGAAGAATGAGAGGTGATCTCATTGAAACATAAAATTCTTAAGGGGCTTGAAAGGGTTAATGCTAGGAAAATGTTTCCCCTGGCTGGGGAATCTAGAACATGAGGTCACAGTCACAGAATAAGGGGTAGGCCATTTAGGACTGAGATGAGGAGAAATTTCTTCACTCCGTGTTGTGAATCTTTAGAATCCTCTACCCTAGAGAGCTGTGGATGCGCAGTCATTGAGTATATTCAAGACAGAGGTCGATAAATTTTGGGGAATTCAGGGATATGGGGACAGTGCGGGAAGGTGGAGTTGAGGTACAAGATCGGCCATGGTTTTGATGAATGGCAGAGCAGGCTCGAAGGGTCAAATGGCCGACCCCAGCTCCTAGTTCTTCTGTTCTTTACTTGGAATGTTAAACAATCAGCATTTTAAAAGAAGGAAGCGAGCGTCTGCCAGGGGCTGAGAAGTAAATGCCCTGGCACCTTCCCAATCTGCATGATTAAGAACAATAATGGGCAAGCATTTAGCAGCTGAGCCTTTGGGGAGCTCTTGTTGTCTTCAATTAAACATTCACAAACCCGAGTGGCATAGTTTTATGATGGACATATACGGCAGATCTGCCGGCACCTGAAAAGAGAAAGGATAGGTTAACATTTTTGGTGTTGACATTTTGTTTGAACAAGTAATTTGTGAAAAAGTTCACCTGTTACGGTTCATTTAATGTAACCGAGAGTGCCCTCTAAAGCGTTTGACTTTTTATTCCTCCAACCCCCCGCCACTGTTGTTGAGCGCTTCTTAAGCAGATTAAACAGCTGATATTGTAGGCATTCTGGAAGATTCCAGTTCATTTTGCTCTGTCTTCAGGGACCTGTGTTGTGTAATAAACTGCTGTGATTTCAGCTGACCTGGTGCTCGGGATGGACAATAATTCAGGAGGAGGAACAAACATTTTAAAAGCCTGACTCTTCTGCTAGATTTAATGCATACAACTATCCAGTCACACACAATTAATTAAATCAAATTTTTATTAAAATCCACAATACTTTTGAAATCTATTTACAGTAACCTTGCACAGCACAAATAATTGCCCTTGAAGTATTTTATCTGTGCATCATTTGTTACCACGGACTTGCGTGTATTATTACCTCCTATAGTAATTACTGTGGATTCTTTTTAGGTATGTATTTTAGTGCTGTTTTTTTTAACTGGATATGAAATCATGTATATGAAAGGAAACACATTTGTGATGTAATTCTTGGGTTGCCTTATACAGAGTTGTGCAGAGCTTTAAAGCAAGTGATTTACTGTTGAGTGACTGAGACTTGAAGAGGTTTTGCTGAATTACTGTCCATTCTGGATCCCAGTGGAGACCTACTGTGTCTAATGGAGTACCTGACGTCTTCTGCTAACTGCAGGAGGAAGCTGTAAATGCTGGGGGGAGGGGAGGAGAGGCGACGATGAGGAAGAAGGCAGTATTCAAAAAGAATCTTATCCTGAATTGTCACATAATCCAATGTTATTCTAGAGTGGAGTCTTTCAACCACCCCTTGGAAATGAATAAAAGAACTGAGATTGGGTGGGGAACAATTGTGGGTCCTGTGGCTGCCTTGTTTATAGTTCTCAATGTTCGAGGTAAATTTGTTGCTTTAAATTTAAAACCATGTTTACAACCCAATTGATGTCGGCTGTGGCTTAGTGGGGAACACCCTCTCCTCTGAGTCAGAAGGTTGTGGGTTCAAGTCCCGCTCCAGAGACTTGAGCACAACAATCTAGGCCGACACTCCAGTGCAGTACTGAGGGAATGCTGCACTGTCAGAGGTGCCATTTTTCAGATGAGACGTTAAACCAAGGCCCCATCTACTCTCTCACAGGTGGACGCAAAAGATCCCCTGGCACTATTTCAAAGCAGAGGAGTTCTCCCTGGTGTCCTGGCCAATATTTATCCCTCAATCAAAGTCACTAAAAACAGATTTTCTGGTAAAGACGTCTACAGTACTGGCAGTGAAAGGATATGACACTAACTGCAAATGTTTAAATTAAACACGCACCTACATTAGGGGATGTGTGTGATCAGATTATACTTAAAGATTATTTTTAAATTTGGTGCCATGTTCCTTGCCCTACTAATAAATACGCTTGTGGCGAAGTATTTACAAAATCATCAACTTGTTTTGTTTTGGGTGCGCCCTTTCTTACTAAAAATGTGTCTCCTTAAACCTAATATATAATCCTCAGCTTGTTTGAGCTTGGTTTCTTCCCCCCCGCCCCAGTGTTTATGAACTTCCATATTTGGTTTTATTCTAAAATTCCTGCGTGGATACAAGTTCAGACACACTGACGTTCAGGTTCAACCACTTCAGTAGTTGCACACATCACCATTGTTGTCTGTGTTTTCTCCAATGATGGCACTGCTGTGTCAATTCATATTTACCCTGGAGTTAAATGTACGGAGATGGCGTGTAAAGTGGTCGTTTTCCAACTTCAAGCTCCTGGCATGGAGCTGCAACCACTGAGATCACACATCAGAAATTCAATGTGAGCTGCATATTATTAAAGTTACTCATCAGGAAAAACATGTGCAGCGTGCACCCAATTTTCCATTTATGTGCTTCTGGCAGGGAAAGCAACCCCTCCCCCACCCCAAACCAAATGTGTGGTCAGAAATTGCCAATCATTCTAAATAGCCTCTCCAACCAAATTCAGCTCCTGCTAAGAGATGCCCAGCCTCCCACTCTGTCTCCAACCAATTCTCTACACAACCCAGGAGGATTAGTGATTGCTGATCTGTTGGCACCTTGCACTCGAGTCAAGCCATCTCTTTTGGAATGATCTCCTCTTTCTCCCCCCGCGCCCCCCCCCCCCCCCCCCCCCCCAAACTGGTGCCGGCAGGAGCACTGACTGAAGGTCTAATCTGCCCATCCAACCCACTTGCTGCAGCCTGTATTGATGTTTTTACTCTGGTTCATAACTGGAGTCCCCAGCTATAGAAGTCTGCAATAAAAACAAAAAATGCTGGAAATACTCGTCTGCGGAGCGATAACGTTTCCGGTTGATGACCTTTCATCAGAACTGGAAAAAGTTAGAGATGTAACAGGTTTTAAGCAAGTACAGAGGGGAGGGGAGGAATGAACAAAAGGGGAAGGTGTTTGATAGGGTGGAAGGCTAGAGTGATTAAATTGCAAAAGGGATGATGGTGCAAGGCAAAAGAGGGAGGTAATGGGACAATAAAAGATGGGTCTAGAGGAGCTGTAAATGACAAAAGCAGAATTATTACCAGTAACTGCTATCTGGAAAAAATGGGAGCAGTGGTTATGATTTGAAATTGTTAAACTCTATGTTGAGTCCGGAAGGCTGTAAAGTGCCTAATCGAAAGATGAGGTGCTGTTCCTCGAGCTTCCGTCGAGCTTCATTAGAACCGTGTAGGAGGCCGAGATCAGAGTGGGAGTGTGGCGGAGAATTAAAATGACAAGCAACCAGAAGCTCGGGGTCACACTTGAGGACTGAACGGAGGTGTTCTGCAAAGCGATTTCCCCCAATCTGTGTTTGGTCTCCCCAGTGTAGAGGAGATCGCAATTTGAGCAGAAAAAACAGTACACTAAATTGAAAGAAATTAAAGTAAATCACTGTTTCACCTGGAAGGAGTGTATGGGGCCCTGGACAGTAGGAAGGGAGGAGGTAAAGGGTAGGTGTTGCATCTCTTGCGCTTGCACGAGAAGGTGCCGTGGGATGGGGAGTGGGTGTTGGGGGGTGATTGAAGAGTGGACTAGGGTGTCGCGGAGGGAGTGGTTTCTTTGGAATGCTGAAAGGGCTGGGGAGGGGAAGATGCGTTCGGTGGTGGCAGAAATGGCAGAGGATGATCCGTTGAATGTGGAGGCTGGTGGGGTGGAAGGTGAGGACAAGGGGAACCCTATCGTGATTCTGGGAGGAAGGGAAAGGGGTGAGTTCTAGGAGGGAAGGGAACTGAAATTTTTTTTGCCCCTGCATGACCCCTGTAAGGGGCTGTGCAGCCCATTCAAAATACCGTGCATGCGCAGCTTACAGGGAACTTTGGAGGGGAAGGGTACTTGCTTAAAACCTGTCACATCTCTAACTTTTTCCAGTTCTGACGAAAGGTCATCGACCTGAAACGTTAACTCTGTTTCTCTCTCCACAGCTGCTGCCTGAGTGTTTCCAGCATTTTCTGTTTTTATTTAGATTTCCAGCATCTTCAGTATTTTGCTTTTGTATAGAAGTCAGCACTTGTTCTGAAATGTTTACTTGTCAGGATTCTGCCAGCAGCTCCAGCAACACTCTCTCCAAAGGCGCTGCTAACCTGCTTTCACACTAGATCAGCAGGAACAATAATACTTGAATGGCTGAATGTGACTTCCCCCACCAAAATCCTGAGAATACAGGAACAGAAATGCAGTTTCCAACTACAGTAATGCCTTCCCCAGGGAAAGCAAATAGAGAAGGACCACATTGCTGCTCAACCCAAGGTCTCCCTATGGACCTCACCACACCATAGTGGACCAGAACGCCGGTATCCCTCCTTCATGACCAGCCAACAGTTGCCCGTCTAGCACCAACAGCAATGTGAACCCCAACACCACCCATAAAAGAGAAGGCCCTACAACTTTGGAGGGAGTTGCACCCCAAAACAGCAGCAAAACCAGAGCAGCCAGCGACCGAACACAACCCTGGACCAAAGCACTGCTCCTGCAATGGACTACTCCGACCTTAGGGCGGAAATGTGAAGGCTCGTGAAAATTTTCAGTCCACAGTTCAAGCCGTACACACCGAGCTCCTTCAGCTCTATCACAAAATTCGCTGAGTACCAGATAAGGAAAATGGATTAAAATCCGATACTCCAGCCCCATGTCCACCTTGTGCACTAACTGCCTCCACTCCCTGGCATTCCTTCTCCAAAGGAGACCAGGCAACAGTGCCCATATTACTCTCTCTATGCTGGCCATAGACATCCATGCAGTAGTGGCTGGAGGATCTGAACACGCAGCACTTTTATATACTGCTGGTGTCTTCTTTTCTGTAACTAACCCCTCCACCTCACTCCACTAAGAGCTAGGAATTTGTCAACTCTCGGGTTGCACGCTTAGTTTCTCCAAAACTGAAGGCTCATCTCATGCATAACATCCCCAAACATATGCACCAGACCTATCCCTTTGCATGGCCAGGATCCAGCTTCAGATACCTCCTGAGTACTAACAATCCACAAGGCCACCAAGAACATGACTGATCTCAAAATCGCTGTGGATCCAAGCCTATGCCTGCTGGTCCTACCCACTAAAGAATGAACTCCCCTTACAACATGACGACTTGTACAACTGTCAGTTCCATCTGCAGGTGATGGGCCCAGCAGCACAGGGAATATCTATTCTCGGTGGTGGATAACATTCTAAATGCGCAAAGTCAGAGGAGAGGGCTTAGAATAAATGTTTCCTATGTTGCTGGGCCTGTTCAATTCAAAAAGATAAACCTGGCAGATTAGCAATGTCCCGATTCCTGGTCTCATGTTTGCTGGGATTCTGAGAAGGGAGAACAAGGGACTGTCAAACTAGTGCTGAGTTTATAGTAGGAAGCTGCCACAACAATGATGCTGGGGTATGTTTATGAATACGGTTACTGTACTCAAGTGCGGGCTGTCTGAAAGCAGGAGTCCAGAAGAATGGGACCAGGCCAACTTAACTTTGTTCTTTGATATGTTACGATTTCACTGCATTTAACAACAACAAAAAAAGACAGGAATTATAGTGGAGTTACTTTTATATACGTAATGGGAAAATGCAAAGAAGCACGTTATGGGACATCAATGTTCAACGGAAGAGCAGAGAGGCTGTAAGAAGCAGTCAGTATGATTTTAGAAGCAATAAGACATGCTTCACAAATCAGCTGTAATTCTTTGGGGAGGTGAATTAAATTAGCAGCTGAAGGCTATCATAAGCACAGGAGGTGAGAAAAGACCTTCTAGCTCACTGAAGCGCATCCCTCTAGTACATTGGCTTGGTACAGGAAACATGAACTGCGTGTACAATGAATGTTTGGCAATTATCAAGGGTGGACCGAGAAAAAGGATCTGGGTGTGAGTATTGATCATTCATCAACTTTGTACTGGGACCACTGTTGTTCGTCATTTACATAAATTATTTGGACTCTGGAACCGGAAGTTAAATTTCAAAGTTTGCAGACGACACCAAATTGGGGGGTATAGTTAATACTGAGAAAGACTGCGATAAAATACAAAAAGACATTAATAAACTTGCAAAACGGGTTTGTAATTGGCAAATTAATTTCAATATAGATAATTGTGAGGTGGTGCATTTTGGTAGGAAGGAGGCCACATACACCTTGGAAAATAAGAGTCTAAATGGGGTAGAGGAGCAAAGGGATCTATGGGTACAGATGCACAAGTCACTAAAAGTAGCACCGCATAGTTTATACACAAGTATAAACTTGTATCAAACTTTGGTGGGACCACACCCAGAGTACTTGCACAGTTCTGGTCTCCATATTATAAAAGTGACCTAGAGGCACTTGAGAAGGTGCAAAAAAAGATTTACAAGGATGATACCAGAACTGAGAGGTTATACCTATCAGGAAAGATTGAACAGAACAGGAAAAGAGAAGGCTGATGGATGACCTGATGGAGAGGTCTTTAATATTATGAAAGGGTAGACGTAGAGAAGATGTTTGCACTTGTGGGGAGACCAAAACTAGAGGCCATAAACATAAGAAACATAGAAACATAGAGATAGGAACAGGAGTAGGCCATTCGGCCCTTCGAGCCTGCTCCGCCATTCAATGAGATCATGGCTGATCTTCGTCTGAGATCTTAGCTGATCTTACCAGTTCAGTACCCCGTCCCCGCCTTTTCTCCGTAACCCTTAATCCCCTTAGCCTTCAGAAATATATCCAATTCTCTCTTGAAAATATTTATTGAATTAGCCTTCACAGCCCTCTGTGGCAGGGAATTCCACAGGCTCACCACTCTTTGAGCGAAGAAATTCTTCCTCATCTCTGTTTTAAATGATTTGCCCGCTATTTTTAGACTGTGGCCCCTGGTTCTGTGCTCCCCTGCCATTGGAAACATTCTCTCTGAATTCAGCCTGTCCAGGCCTGCCATAATTTTATATGTTTCGATGAGATCCCCTCTCAATCTTCTAAACTCCAGTGAGTACAAGCCCAAACTATTCAATCTCTCCTCGTAGGTCATTCCCGCCATTCCAGGTATCAGCCTGGTGAATCGCCGCTGCACTCTTTCCATGGCAAGAACATCCTTCCGCAGATGGGGCGACCAAAACTGTACACAATACTCCAGATGCGGTCTCACCAGCACCTTGTACAGCTGTAGTAAGGTATCCCTATTCCTATACTCGAACCCCCTTGATATGAAGGCCAACATACCATTTGCCTTCTTAATCGCCTGTTGCACCTGCATGCTCTCCTTCAGTGACTGGTGCACAAGAACACCCAGGTCCCTCTGCACTTCCCCATCTCCCAATCTATTGCCATTTAGATAATAATCTACCCTCCTGTTTTTACCCCCAAAGTGGATAACCTCGCATTTATCCACATTATAGTGCATCTGCCACGTATCCGCCCATTCCCCCAACCTGTCCAAATCGCACTGTAGCCTCCTGACATCCTCATCAGAGCCCACCCCTGCTCCTAGTTTAGTGTCGTCAGCGAATTTGGAAATATTGCATCCAATTCCCTGATCCAGATCATTTATATATATTGTGAACAGCTGGGGTCCCAGGACAGATCCTTGCGGCACCCCGCTGGTCACTGCCTGCCACTCCGAAAACGAGCCGTTTATTCCAACTCTCTGTTTTCTATCCGCCAGCCAGTTCTCTATCCACGTTAATACTTTGCCACCAATCCCATGAGCCTTAATTTTGCATGATAATCTTTTGTGTGGAACCTTATCGAAGGCTTTCTGGAAGTCAAGGTACACCACATCCACTGGCTCTCCCCCATCTATTTTACCAGTTACTTCCTCAAAAACTTCCAGCAGATTAGTCAAACACGATTTACCCTTTGTAAATCCATGTTGACTCTGTCCGATCCTTTCCCCATTTGTCAAGTGCTCCGCTATTTTATCCTTAATAATGGACTCTAGCATTTTGCCCACAACCGATGTAAGGCTTACTGGTCTATAATTCCCTGCTTTCTCTCTACCCCCCTTTTTAAATATTGGGGTAACATTAGCTACCCTCCAATCCACGGGTACTGTTCCCGAGTCAATGGAGTTCCGGAAGATGATCCTTAGAGCATCTGCTATCTCCAGGGCCACCTCCTTAAGTACCCTAGGATGTAGTTTATCAGGCCCCGGGGATTTGTCGGCCTTCAGTCCCCTCAACTTACCCAACACCATATCCCTAGTGATACTAATTTCTGTCAGCTCCTCCCTCTCATTAGTCCCTATGTTTGCCGATATTCCTGGGAGGTTATTTGTGTCCTCCTTTGTGAATACAGAACCAAAGTATGAGTTTAATTGGTCTGCCATTTCCTTATTCTCCATTATATATTCTCCCGAATCAGACTGCAAGGGACCGACTTGGGATAGTCACTAATAAATCCAGTAAAAAATTCTTTACCCAGAGAGCGGTTAGAATGTGAAACTTGCTACAACATGGAGTAGTTGAGGTCAATAGTATAGGTGCACTCCAGGGGATGCTAGATAAGTACATGAGGGAGAAATGAATAAAAGATTGTGCTAATAGGGTTAGGTAAAGAGGGGTGGAAGGAGGCTTGTCTGGAGCATAAACACTGGCATGGACCAGTTGGGCCGAATGGTCTGTTTCTGTGCTGTATACTGCTGTCCTTGCCGAGAGGTTAACTAGTGCTGTGGGTGAGGATTTAAACTAATTTAGCTGGGGTAGGGGCGCCAGGATGAAGCATTGGAGAGGAGATACAAGATGCACAGAGGACTGGGAGAAACGAACAGCATTATAATAGTGGTTCAAAAATAGGAGGGATCAGACGAGGGGGAATGCGAGGGAAACTAAGATGGGTTTGGAGTGCATGTGCGTAAATGCACGGAGCATGGTAAGTAAGGCTGGTGATCTGCAGGCACAAGTAGCCACATTGAATTATTGAACAAAAATCTAGGCTGACGCACTGAAGGAGTGCTGCACTGTTGGAGGTGCCATCTTTCGAATGAGACATTCAACCAAGGTCCCGACTGCGCTCAGGTGGACGTCTAAGATCCCATGGTACTATTTCGAAGAAGAGCAGGGCCAATATTTATCCCTCAATCAACATCTCAAAAACAGACTATCTGGTCATTATCACATTGCTGTTTATGGGAGCTTGCTGTGCGCAAATTGGCTGCCGCGTTTCCTTCATTACAACAGTGACTACACTTCAAAAAGTACTTCATTGGCTGTAAAGCGCTTTGGGACGTCCGATGGTCGTGAACGGTGCTATATAAATGCAAGTCTTTCTTTATTTGATACAGTGGCAAAAATGGAGACCTGGTTCAAACAAGGGTAAGAATGGGCACTTGGGAAGGACAAAAAGGAGGGTGTTGGCAGTATTGATCATGGATACTGTTACAGCACTGGAAAGGGATGATATACTTGAATGTTCAAAGACAGAATTTATAGAGGAGCCATTATACTGCTGGGTGTATACTATAGGCCACCAAATAATGGGAAGTAGATGAAGGAGCAAATTGCAGAAAGATGCAAGAGCTTTAGAGTAGTGATGGGGGACATCAATTATCCTAATATAGGCTGGGAAAATAACAGTGCAAGAGGGAGAGGAATTCCTGAATGGTGTACAAGAAAACTTTCTTGATCAGTATGTTTTCAGCCCAACAAGGCAGGAAGCAGTGCTGGATGTACTGGGGAATGAAGTAGAGCATGTTTCAGTGCAGGAGCATTTAGGAAACAGTGATCACAATATCATTAGCTTTAGAGTAGTTATGGAAAAGGACGAGGAACAATCAAATGTGAAAATACTCAACTGGAGGAGGGCTAATTTCAGTGAGTTGAAAAGGGATCTGGCCCAGGTGGATTTGTAAGTTTCGCAAAATTCAGGTAGTTCCCCCCCCCCCCCCCCCGAAGATTATTTAATTAAAAGAGACCCTGGTTGGACTGAGTTTTAAAATCCAGGGCACAACAAAATGGCTGCGGTCAGACCTCATGACCGAAAGCCTGTCAGTTTCAATTCAGCCCCTGGCAAGCTAACAGCTTGTGTATTTCAATGTCTGCAGCAAGGAGATCACGAAACCAGACAAGCCTTTTGCATATGCATTGGGGACAAACCCAATTACAATCAGACCTACGCATAAAGGCCATCAAGGTGTTTGCTTAAACAATCAAAATAATCAGCGGGGCCATCAAGACTGGGCTGGCCCCCATCAAAGAACCTGCTGGACAAAGGAGAGCAGTTGCAGAACCGGCAGGAACTGAATACCGGCCATCCAAGTCGATGGGCCAAGATCGATACCTTTTGTTTTAAACAAGCTCACCCAAATCATACAAAGAATGAGCTGATTGAACGTAGAGATAAGGGCTACCGAGGGGGGTATAACTAGCCTCTCGAGCAGCCATTCTCTCTCTCTCGCCTCGCCTCCTGGGCCCTGCCTCGCCATCAACCAAGGAAGACCATCGAAGGAGAGCCCGTCCAGAGATGTAGGATACCCTTTTAATTACTGGGGTATCTCTACCTGGACGGTGAAGTGTGTGCAACAGCGGGACCACGTGACATCGGCAGGCAACAGGGTAAAGGGGCAAGGCTTTTCTGTCAACATCTCAGACCGGTGAGCATTATACTTCTGACCCATCGCAAGATAATCTAGCTAGGTGTAGAGGGTGGGAGTTAAGGGGATTGCTGAATTGTCATTTTAGTCATTTTCCCTCGATGTGCCGTTTCTCCTCCCCTGTTAAGTGCAAGTGTCCTGCATTCATATCATCCTTTTGTATAGTATTGTTATCTTATTTTCTCTTAATAAATTTTGGTTTTCTTTGTACCAAACCACTGGTCTGCTCGTTTGTCTATATCGCTATCTGCCAATAAGTCCGGGGATCAGAACTAAGCGGTGAGCGATTCGAACTGCTCAGAGATAAGATAGCCGGAGACATAACCAACTGGCCAAAGCAAGTAGCAAAACCCCTACAGATTGGAAGCAAAGATTGGCAGGTAAAACAGTAAATGAGCAATAGGAGACATTCAAAGAGGAGATATTTCGAGTACAGACTAGACACATTCTTATGATGGTGAAAGGAAAAGGAACAAAGCTGAGAATAGTGGTGAGTGATTATTTTTCAGACTGGAAGGAAGTGTGCAGTGGTGTCCCCCAGGGGTTGGTGTTGTAACCACTGCTCTTTTTGATATAAAAATGACCTGGACTTGGGTAAAAAGGGCATAATTTCAAAGTTTGATGATGAGACAAAACTCGGAAATGTAGTAAACGATGAGGATGGTAACAGACTTCAGGAGGACATTGACAGATTAGTGAAATGGGCAGACACATGGCAGATGAAATTTAATGTGGAGAAGTGTGAAGTGGTTCATTTTGGTAAGAATGAGGAGAGGCAGTAAAAACTAAATGGTACAATTTTAATGGGGATGCAGGAATAGAGAGACCTGGAGATGTACATACACAAGTCTTGGAAGGTGGCAGGACACGTTGAGAAGGCTGTCAAAAAGGTCTTATAAATAAAGGCTTAGAATACAAAAGCAAGGAAGTTATGCTAAACCTTTATAAAACACTGGTTAGGCCCTAGCTGGAGTATTGTGGCCAATCCTGGGCACCACACTTTAAGAAGGATGTCAAGACCTTGTAGAGGGTGCAGAGGAGATTTACTGGAATGGTACCAGGAATTAAGGACTTCAGTTATGTGGTGAGACTAGAGAAACTGGGGTGGTTCTCCGTAGAGCAGAGAAGATTAAGGTGAGATTGGATAGAGGTGTTCAAAATCATGAAGGATTTTGATGGAGTAAATAAGGAGAAACTCTTTCCAGCGGTAGTAGTGTTGGTAACCAGAGGACACACATTTAAGGTAATTGGCAAAAGAACCAGAGGCGAGATGAGAATTTTTTTTTGAAACGCAGTGGGTTGTTGTGATCTGTAATGAAAGGGACGGGGAAGCAGATTCAACAATAACTTTCAAAGGGGAAGGGGAGAAATTTACAGGGCTGTGGGGAAAGAGCAGGAGAGTAGGACTAATTGGAGAGCTCTTTCAAAGAACTGGCACAGGCATGATGGGCCGAATGGCCTCCTCCTCTGCTGTATCATTCTATGACTCTGACATTCTATGTAACCAAGTTCCTTAAGTTGTGTCATCAGCATTTTTTGTTCCCATCAAAGTGCACAAAGCTCAACCGAATAGGTGGGGGCTGGAGTAATGGATGTTCAAGTAATTCTTGGAAATAATTTTACTTTTTAGGTGTAATACTTATGGCAACATACACAATGTTAAGAGCATTGACTTATCATATTTCAATTTATGCAGGTTGCCATGATCTGGTAATTATCACATCATCACTGTAATCATTTATCACTGTACATTAGGCAAATTAATAAAGGCAAAACTTCTTAAAATGAACAAGTAAGATTTTATTGTGTTTACCATCCAGTTTCCTCCCCATCTCTTCAGAAAGTGTCAGTTTTTGCTGGGGTATGCTCCATAGGCATTAGTAGCGCTCCAGCATATCGCCCGATATGAGCTTGGACAGTGCATGTTGGCAGGTTGTTCAACCTTGGAAGGCACAACAGCTGAATCTGATCATGTCCAAATATGTGCATTTTCCAGCATCGGGTCACTAGATAGCGATCAGGAACAGACACTTGAGTCTTGGTTTCCTCCCTTGCAGAGGTCCATTTTGAGTTTCTGCACTTGTATCTGATGTCAGCAGAACAACTTTCAAGACTGAGTCAGCAAAAGCTTAATATTGAAAATGGTGATCAGCGTCCTTCCTCATCCTGGGCGGATGAGTCCTTTCTACTGAACAGACACAAAATGGCTCTCCAAGGATCGATAAAATACAAGGATTATTAAGCATCTGCTATCGGAAAAATTTTTAAGCAATTTTACTTACCAAGATGGAACTAACACCCATGTTCCTTTTTATTTTAGAAAAACTGACATAATTTGTGTGTTGGAAGGTCATTTTTCCTGTTGTTTGTGCAGTCTGAATTCTCTCCCTCCCTTTCCTGTATTTACACGGCTTGTAACCTTGTAACATTCTCTTAAACTCAATTCTATTTATACTGTATAGTCCAATTCCAATGCACATTGCCATTTGCCCAAGTATAGAGAAGTAATTATATGGAATTCCCTTGCTAACATCACAGTTTGAATTAGGACAGCCAAATAATTCTCAAGATGTAGCATTTTTAAATCTTGAGCATATCATGCTGTTTTTCTTCAATTTATGACAACCTTTTAATGTAAAATGTAAACAGAAAATGCTGGAAATACTCAGCAGGTCAGGCAGCATGCCATTTTCTGTTTATATTTCAGATTTCCAGCATCCGCAGTATTTTACCTTTTTAATGTACATCTGTTCTCCACAGAATTGCTCTGCTGGGTGAGGATGTCAAGTCAAGAACTGCTGAAATAGTCTCAAAACTGGATAATTAAAGGAAAATACCCATGGACATTTCAGCTGCTGCACTTCTATTGACATTTTAATGTTGCTTTTAAATAAACTTTGTTGCTTTGGTACAGCAGAACATGGCGCAAACTGTCAAAATTTGAAATATTTAATTTTTCTTTTTGCTTTTAGGTTGATTGGGATTAAAATTCCATTTGTTAAAAATTGTACAAAAAGTTGTATGATGTGCACTTGAAGTGCCGTAACCTACAAAGGTACGGACCAAGAGCTGGAAAGTGGGAATAGCCTGGATAGCTCTTTCAGCCAGCACAGACACGATGGGCCGAAAGGCCTCCTTTGCCATAAATTTCTATGATTACTCAATTGCCTAGTGGTAAGAGTATCACTTGTGGTACTAAGCCGTACAGACTAGGAGGATCCTAGATTTAACCGCCAGTCCATGCTGAGTTAGCCACCATGACCATGGTCTAAGAAGGGGGCGGGGGTGGAAACAGCAAGGGTTCTTGCTTCTGATTGCTGCCATGCTGGAAAGTGTATCTGTGTGGATGTCAGGATCAGGCTATGGCAGTGGTGCCCTCCTACCTCTATGGCAGAACAGCATGCCAGTGCTTTGCATCATGACAGGGTGGGAATATACTGGAAGACTCCCAGTGCATGCGGAACTATTCCCCGATATAAGTCTCATTGTCGGGAAAGGAGGGGTTCTTGTCATCCCAGGAAGTCGTACCAGCAGAAAAATAAATCCTTTTTTGTCACAGGGTGATGGTGGAGCACTAATGATGATGTACAAATAAATTTGACCTCCAATTACCTTGAATGCACCTTCATTTTCGAAATGCACTCTCTCTCATGCATTGCAGAAATGAGAGACTTGACATTTCTGAAATAAAAGTACCGTCTAGATAAATCATAATCATAATCAACTTTATTGTCATTGTTAGTGCACAAGTGCAGTACAACGAAATGTAGGCTTGCGGCTCCCAAGAGTGTACATTTAGATTAAGACATTTAAACATTCAACATACATTTGGCTTGTAATACATTAACATAAACATAACCATAATAAAGTGCATTGGCAGATGTGCAGGCTTTAGGGTTTATTTGTGGAGTTCAGTAGGATGACAGCCCTGGGAAAGAAGCTGTTCCTAAATCTGGTCGTACGGGTGCGAATGCATCTGTAGCGTCTCCCAGATGGCAGGAGGGCGAACAGACTGTGGCTGGGGTGGGTAGGGTCTTTGATGATGGACCGTGACCTCAGTAAACAGCGTTTCTGGTATATGTGCTCTATGGTCGGTAGCCGGGTGCCGGTAATGCGTTGGGCAGTTTTGACTACCCGCTGCAGGGCTTTCCGGTCATAGTAGCTACAGCTGCCATACCATACTGTGATACAGTTCGTCAGGATGCTCTCTATTGTGCAGCGGTAAAAGTTAGGATCAGGGGTGACAGGTTACATCCCTTCAGCCTCCTTAGGAAATATAGGCGCTGCTGGGCCTTCTTTACCAGAGAGGAGGTATTGAGGGACCAGGAGAGGTCTTCCGTGATGTGGACTCCGAGGAACTTAAAGCTGTCCACCCTTTCCACCACAGCCCCATTGATGTGGATGGGGGTGTGACTTCCGCCTTTAGACTTCCTGAAGTCCACAATGATTTCTTTGGTTTTCTTGATGTTAAGGGCCAGGTTGTTATCGGCGCACCACTTCACGAGATGCTGGACCTCCTCCCTGTAGGCTGACTCATCGTTGTTGGTGATCTGGCCTACTACCGTGGTATCATCCGCAAACTTGATGATGGTGTTGGAACCATGAACAGCCACACAGTCGTGGGTGAAGAGGGAGTAGAGGAGGGGGCTCAGCACACATCCTTTTGGGGCCCCTGTGTTCAGGGTCGGGGGGAGGTGTGGTTACCTAATTTGGCAGACTGGGGTCTGTTTGTTAGGAAGTCCAGGATCCAGTTGCAGAGGGAAGTGCTCAGGCCAAGAGTGTGGAGTTTGGTGGCCAGCTTGTTGGGGACGATAGTGTTGAATGCTGAGCTGTAGTCTATGAACAGCATTCTGATGTAGGTCTCTTTACCATCTAAGTGATTCAGTGTAGAGCAGTTGTGATTGCATCCTCTGTTGATCTGTTTGCACGATAGGCAAACTGGTGTTGGTCAAGAGAGGCGGGAACACTGGCTTTGATGTGAGCCAGGACCAGTCTCTCTCAACACTTCATTATGATGGGTGTGAGTGCGACAGGTCGATAGTCGTTCAGGCACGTCACAGCCGTTTGTTTTGGCACAGGAATAATGGTAGCGGTCTTGAAGCATGTAGGGACTACTGCCTGGGCCAATGACAGATTGAAGATGGCGGTGAAGACATCAGCCAGCTGATCAGCACATTCCTTGAGTACCCGTCCAGGGATGCTATCCGGTCCAGCAGCCTTTCGTGTGTTCACTCCGCGTAGAACACCCCTTATGTCGGAGGTCGACAGAGTGAGCACCTGGTCTTCCGGGGGTGGCAAGGCTTTGGTAGCCGGCTCCCTGTTGTTCCTGTCAAAGCAAGCGTAGAAGTTATTAAGCTCCTCCGGAAGGGAGGCATCGCTAACCGGGGGGCTGGTGTTTTTGCTCTTGTAGTCATTGATGGACTGGATGCCTTGCCACATGCGCCGGGGGTCCGAGTTGTTGTGGTGTTTTCAGAAGTTATTTGTTTCTTCACATGAAGGCAGCTTGTGTTGGTGTGAAGAAATCGATTAAAATGAGTAACCAGGCGACATTTCAAATGCATTTCTGTTGTTGATTCATGAAAATGATGTGTCCTTCCACTAAAGTCCATCCAGTAAGGATGTTGTAGCTAATTTTTGACCATCGTAATGGATGCAGTCAACTCTCATGATTTTACCTTGTGAAATATCATCTATATTTGAGTTATTTAAATTTGCATATCCAGAGCTACAAATTAATGTTTTGCCTAGTTTGCCGAAAAAGTGGTTTTGATTTTTTTTCTTGTTTGATTGAAGATGGTACCTGAGCCTAATAATGGAACTATATAGGGAGCAGACAGTAAATCTGATGTTTTAAAGGCAGAACCAACAAGTCGTCATTTTTTCATCTCGCAGTAATTCTAGGTACTAGAACAGTACAAAATGCAGCGTCTTCATAACTGAACTCTAATATTGGGGAAAATAGCTGCTTCAATTTGGGAAATGAGAGAACATAACTCCAGTCAAAAATCACAATTTAAACTTTAATAAATTTGAACTAATTTTGGACATAAATTCCCATATTACAACAGTGACTATGCTTCAAAAGTACTTCGTTGGCTGTAAAGCGCTTTGGGACGTCCTGAGGTTGTGAAACATGCGATATAAATGCAAGTCTTTCTTTCTATTTCTTATAAAGATGAACAATGCCTTAAACAGGAACTTCGTGCTTGAAAGCGCAAATTGGTGCTGCCTCAAAAAAATGTTTTTTCCCCCCACCACACACATTGTTTTGTATAGGAACAAGTATAATGGACTGGAAATTGAGAAGGGTGTTAAATGCCTCACTGCAGAGTGTGGAACTGAGCCTTACAGACAACGTTCCAAGTTCAGTTCATGGTCTGTGCTAATAGTTGACCTCTGCTGGAATGCTAATGGGTCTTTAGAGTTCACCTCAGTCGCTTGACCAGGGTTCCTGCTCCGGCTTACTATCCAGTTTGTGTGAAAGACCCAGCCTCTGTCCATTAGCCACAATCCATAGTGTTTACAAGCCCAGCTCCTTTTACATAAGAACATAAGAATTAGGAGCAGGAGTAGGCCATACGACCCCTCGAGCCTGCTCTGCCATGTAATAAGATCTTGGCTGATCTTCAACTCCACTTTCCTGCCTGAGCCCCATATCCCTTGATTCCCCTAGAGACCAAAAATCTATCTATCTCCGCCTTGAATATACTCGACGATTCAGCATCCACAACCCTTTGGGGTAGAGAATTCCAAAGATTGACAACCCTCTGAATGAAGAAATTCCTCCTCCCCTCAGTCTGAAATGGCCGACCCCTTATCCTGAGACCATTCGCCATAGTTCTAGACACTCCAGTCAGGGGAAACAACCTCTCGGCATCTACCCATCAATCCCCCTCAGAATCTTGTATGTTTCAATGAGATCACCTCTCATTCTTCTAAACTCCAGAGAGTATAGGCTCAATCTCTCCTCATAGGACAACCCTCCCATCCCAGGAATCAATTTAGTGAACCTTTTTTGAAAGGCATGGTAGACCCACACAAATTTGATGAATTTATGTGCAGAAAGAAAGGCACTTTAAATCGCCAGGTACACTGGAAACCCTGAACCTCTGCAGCAACAGAAGTTCTAATTGACATTTTCAGCCTGAGAGCTTAATGAGCCTTTTATGTAAGACCACAGGGTTCCACATCCAACTGTTCACAAGCGAAATCTGCTAATCGAAGTGAAGTCATACTCCCTAAAGCAAAAAAAAGAGGCCACTCGAGTTCAGACAAAAGATGTTGTTTTTAACCAACTGAGTCAGTAGAGAATTTCATAATGAGCTGTTGAGCAGCCCATTCTCGATTGTCAAAATGGATTAGTTATGTTAATGCTGAATCCTCACATTATGCTTATTTTTGAATGAACAGTTTAGGCTACCAAGCAGATGTCTTTATTACCCTCTTGCTCCCAAAAAGTTGGGAAATGTGCAACTTTGACGTGCACAAATTTACAACATTATAAAAGCTAAGTTTGTAAGATCAGCTTAATTGAGCTACTGAATATCATGTAGCTGACAAGGTGATAATTACCACGCATTCGACAAACTAGGCATTCCTCTAAGTTGAGTTCGAGTTTAAGACTGAGCAAAAAAGCACTTGGGAAAAATTGTGAATATTTTATACTGAATCATCAGTTTCAGATTTTGTGAAAATATACATATATCTATTTATATTACTTAAGGTAACATTGTTGGTTTTCTTCCCAAATACATTCAAACTGATTCCCTTCAACATCGATACCAACCTCCTACATCAATATATTAGGCCATTTCCTTTTTAACCCAACAAAAAGTTTGGAAAAATATTCATGTGTAAATATATTGGTCCAGATATTCCGATCGCAGGCCTCCCGCGGGCGGTGGGCTGCGATCTGGAAAAATCTGTGCCCTTACCTGAGGGCTCCCGGAAGGCGCACAATTCCAGTACTGGGGCTCTCCAGACTCCAAATGTGCAGGGCCCACGTATCCCAGAGGCGCAGGTAGTTCGCAGCGTCCCTGGGATCACGTGGGCCATGGGGAGCCAATCGGAGAAGGGAATCTCCCTTCATACATTTGACAGGAAGACCTGTCAAATATATGAATGGCGATCACCCCCAAAACATAGTAAAACTTCAGATAAAATTTTTTTTAATCACATTTTTAAAATGACTTGAAATTACATAAACTTAAATTTTTGTTTAAAATAGTTAATTATTGAAAAAAATAGTTTCTAACGGGGCTAAAAATAAACTTACCTTTTAAAGTATTTTTAAATGATAAATCATTGGAAAATTTTTTTTTAACTTTTTTTCAACTCTTATCCTGGTAAAAGCAGGCCTTACGCCTGCTTTTACCAGGCGCAAGAATTGTAAGTGTTTTCTGCAGCTGGAGGGTCTCCAAAAAGCAGAACTATCTGCCTGCAGAGGCCCTTCTCCTGGACAACCGGAGGATCTGTCGAGCGCTTTCTTGACTGATCGGAAATGCCGGTTTCCAGTGCACGCCTGAAACCGGCATTTCCAATGTCTCTACGGGTGGGTACACAGCGCATACCCACCCGTAGGGATCGGAATATCCGGCCCATTGATTTTTACATCACAAGCTGAAGAATGTGACTAACTACTTCCACATCACAAGTTCCCAACAAAACCCTCTTCCTCGTCCACCAGGATGGCCTGAGAGCGCTCGCTCCACTTACTACTTGAACAAAGGCCCAACCAGTCTCCATCCACCACCACCCTCCTCCTCCTGGCTGACCTTGTTCTCACATTGAACAACGTCTACTTTGACTCCACTCACTTCCTCCAAGTTAAAGGTGTTGCTATGGGAACCCGCATGGGCCCTAGCTATGCCTGCCTTTTCGTGGGATATGTGGAACAATCTTTGTTCCAGTCCTACTCTGGTCCCCTCCCTCACCCCTTTTTCTGGTACATTGATGACTGTATTGGTGCCGTTTCCTGCTCTCACCCTGAACTAGAAAATTTCATTCACTTTGCTTCCAATTTCCACCCTTCCCTCACCTTCACATGGTCCATCTCCGACTCTTTCCTTCCCTTCCCCGACTTCTCTGTCTCCATCTCTGGGGATAGGCTATCAACCAAAATCCACTATAAGCCCACTGACTCCCACAGCTACCTGGACTACACTTCCTCCCAGCCCGTTTCCTGTAAGGACTCTGTTCCATTCTCCCAGGTTCTCCGTCTCCGCCGCATCTGTTCTGACGATGCCACCTTCCATACTAGTTCTTCCGACATGTCTTCCTTTTTCCTCAACCGAGGATTCCCCTCTACCGTGGTTGACATGGCCCTCGACCGTGTCCATTCCATTTCCCGCCCTTCAGCTCTCGCCCCTTCCCCCTCCCTCCCAGAACCACAATAGGATTCCCCTTGTTCTCACCTTTCACCCCACCAGCCTCCACGTTCAACGGATCACCCTGCACCATTTCCGCCACCTCCAGCATGATCCCACCACCAAACGCACCTTCCTTCCCTCCCTCCCTCTCTCTCTCTTTTTCCCCCCCCCCCCTTCAGCATTCCGAAGGAACCGCTCCCTCCGCAACACCCTGGTCCACTCCTCTATCACCCCTTCCCCTTCTCGCCCGGCACCTTCCCATGCAAGCGCAGGAGATGCCACACCTGCCCTTTTACCTCCTCCCTTCCCACTGTCCAGGGCCCCAAACACTCCTTCCAGGTGAAACAGCGATTTACTTGTACTTCTTACAATCTAGTATACTGTATTCGCTGCTCACGATGCGGTCTCCTTTACATTGGGGAGACCAAACGCAGATTGGGTGACCGCTTTGCGGACCACCTCCGTTCAGTCCGTAAGCTTGACCCCGAGCTTCCGGTTACCTGTCACTTTAATTTTTCGCTCCACTCTGATCTCTCCGTCCTCGGTCTCTTGCACTGTTCCAATAAAGCTCAACGTAAGCTCGAGGAACAGCACCTCATCTTTCGATTAGGCACTTTACAGCCTTCTGGACTTAACATCGAGTTCAACAATTTCAGACTATAACCTCTGCCCCTATTTTTTTTCCTTTTTTTTCTCACATGGTAGCTGTTGATGATTCTGCCATCGCCATTTACACCTCATCTAGAGTCATCTTTTGTTTCTTTACTTGTCCCATTACCTCCTTTTTTTGCCTTGCAACATCATCCCTTTTGTCAGTCAATCTCTTCTGCCTTCCAGCCTATCACAGTCCCTCCCTTTGTTCTTTCCTCCACTCCTCCCTGTCCCTGCCCCTACACTTGCTTAAAAATCTCTCTTCTCCAACCTTTTCCAGTTCTAACGAAGGGCCCTCGACCCGAAATGTTAACTCTGTTTCTCTCTCCTCGATGCTGCCTGACCTGCTGAGTGTTTCCAGCATTTTCTGTTATTTCAGATTTCCAGCATCCACAGTATTTTGCTATTATAAAACTATTCGGTTACTCAAATGGAGCAGCTATGTTATTGATGATAAAATAGTTTCTGAATGCAAATGGTGTTTGGCCCAGGTAGGTCAACTCATAAGACAAGAGAGAAACTAAGATATCCTAAATCTGGGAGGGAGGCATTTTTTAGTGTATTCAGTGGAACTGCCCTTGTTTGTTCTGATTAGCATTTTTACTTGTATTTCCTTTCCAAAAACAGTGCATGTTAGATGTGTGATCATTTGCATATTGCATTTTAGTTTCACCATCAGTGCATGGGAAGGCTAGGATAAGGAAAAGAATAAGCAGTTATATGGCAAGAGAGTAACAGTGGCCTCATGATGGAACATACCGTATACAAATTACGATTTCCGTTTGCCAGTTTCCGCTGGGCAGGTGTCTGAATTGGCACTGGTGTGAGACTGACATATTCAATGCTAATTCAGAAATCTTCATAAGGGTTTGATGATGGAAAATAAATAAAAACTGATTTTTAAGGAAGATTCCAACTTTCATTTACTACTGTGGATATGTATTTAAACTCTTGATGTCTCTTGGGTTTAACCTATAGGAACATAAAATTTCCTTTTAAGTATAGGTTCCTTTAACCTGTCTTAAACTAAAGTATAGTATATATCAGTAGGCATAGTTTCAGAATGGATGAACTTTACTGAAAATATATAACTGTCAGTAAATTTTGCTTTTTACATTTAAAAAACACTGATACATACATGTTTATGGTACAGAGCAGATTTTCACAAACCAAATGGATGCTTTCAGATATGAAGGTCTCTGGCATTCTCTTTCTTCACCCCCCCCCACCCTATTACTTCTTGCAAACCTCAGAGATTACAGTGGCAAAGATTGCATCAGATGAATTTGAAAGTTAATGGTTCACTCTGCCACAAAAATGATAACTGCAAAAGGTAATAAAGCGATTATTGATTGTTTTAATGCTTGACTCTTAAAATACTTATTTGAATACCAGTGAAATTGTGGCCAAGGTAAAGAATGATACTTGTGTAGAACTTTTTCATACTTCAAACTATTAAATAGCTATTCTGTATTTTCATGACCTCAGTCAGGCATATTAGGAATATAAGATGGAATTTAGTTAACTATTGTTTTGGACACTTAATTTTGGAACAATTTAAGTAGTGTGCAAGCCAGACGAATTTATTGCTGGTTACCTCCTATATAATTTGCTTCTGTGTAATTACCTTGCATGCAAATAAATTTGAATGATTTAGCCTGAAAGCAGTGGTCTGATTGCATGGTGTCTTCCATATTTTGGAGTGGACAAGAGATAATGGTTGTCAACCCACGTAGCACACTCGCCTCTGAGTCAGAAGGTTGTGGGTTCAAGCCCCCATAAAGCTAGGCTGACACTCCAGTGCAGTGCTGAGGGAGTGCCGCACCATCTTTCAGATGAGGCGTTAAACCGAGGCCCCGTCTGCTCACTCAGGTGGACGTAAAAGATCCCATGGCCACTATTTCGAAGAAGAGCAGGGGGAGTTCCCCCCCCCCCCCCCCCCCCCCCCCCCCGGTGTCCTGGCCAATATTTATCCCTCAATCAACATAACAAAAACAGATTATCTGGTCGTTTTCACATTGCTGTGTGTGGGAGCTTGCTGTGCACAAATTGGCTGCCGCGTTTCCCACATTACAACAGTGACTCCACTTCAAAAGTACTTCATTGGCTGTAAAATGCTTGGAGACGTCCGGTGGTCGTGAAAGGCGCTATATAAATGCAAGCCTTTCTTCGTGCAGAATAAGGAGATAAATGTGTAATTATTAGTCCTGTAGCCACTCCTGAGAAGCAGAAGTTCCTGATTGCAAGAGGCAGCGATCTGCATATGGAAATTGTCATTTGCTGTGAACGTGAATACTTGGGGAAGAATTGCAACAAATTGTATGTTGGAAAAAATAACTGGATTTGCTAGCTAAAAGTTTCAAAAAAAGTTTTGCCTAATGTAGCTCAATTTCTACTTTACTGAGGTTTATAATTCAGGTTTTTTTCATAATCCGACACAATGTATCTTGATACATAAATTATTCAGCTTACAGGAGAGCTGTGGAGAGCATCTTATGCAACTGCAGAAGATTAAAGAGGAAAAACTATTGCAACTGGTTGTGCGAATTTAATTTTGTTTAAATGATGTTTGGCGTTAATAATTTAAAACTTGAGTATTAAAAATCCTGCATGATTACAATCCTAAATTTCACCCTCCATAAAGATCTTAATCTGCTGAATTTAAGGAAAAAGAGTGGTGGCTATTTTTCAGTATCTTTGTAAAGGGGAAGGGAACAATGTCCATTGGAAAATAAAGCATCCGCATTTCTCCGATTCCACGACACTGGTGGCAGTCCTATCCCAAAGGATGTTAGTGAAATTTTGACAGATTGCTCCATCCAATCACTATGAACAAGCCCTGACCCTGTCTGCTAGCTCACATTCCACTTCAATTGATCTGAGAACTACATATGCCCTATTACTGATGGCTGGATGGTGCAGGGCAATTCCAAGTGTGGCTCAGTGGTAGAATTTTCATCATCTGTGATATCAGCACCTTGTGCGTTTTCTATTACATTTTCTACCATTTGAAATGTATCATGAGTTTTTTTTCCAAAACAATTTAGCTTTTTTTTTAAGCCTTTAACCTCTGGCTTCATTGAATTACTATTGCCAAAGTGGGTTTGATAACTTATTTTTTGCTTCTTCTACTACAACTTTTTAGTTGCCTCTAAATCTCTATTCAGAACACAATTTAAGTGGAGGAAATTAATGTAACTTGCATCTTAACCTTGGAGTGACGTTCTTTAAAGAAATGAGATTATTGCCCCCCCCCCCCCCCCCCCCCCGCCACCTCGAGATTAAGATTCCAATTTTTTTCAATTAGTTCAGAGGATGTGGGTGTCGCTGGCAAGGCCAGCATTTATTGCCCATCCCCAATTGCTCTTGAGAAGGTGGTGGTGAGCCGCCTTCATGAACCACTGCAGTCCATGTGGTGAAGCTACTCCCACAGTGCCGTTAGTGAGGGAGTTCCAGGATTTTGACCCAGTGACTATGAAGGAACGGAGATATATTTTCAAGTTAGGATGGCGTGTGACTTGGAAGGGAACTTGGAGGTGGTGGTATTCCCAGGCGACTGCTGCCCTTGTCCTATGTGGTAGCGGTCGAGGGTTTAGGAGGTGCTGTCGAAGAAATATCTAGGCTCTCCTGGGAAAGTTGCACTGGGAATGATTGATTTATATTTCCATATGCATTAAAGTTTTGGAACCTGTTTCCCGTCCTCAATTTTAGTTAACTTATCTCCTGAACCGTACACCATCTAAAACCAAAAGAGGGCTCCAGCCTCAACCAGCAATTACTAGGTGCTGGAGGAAGAGCATAGTGGCATCTGAAGTTGTGCCTACTCTCCTCTTGACCATCTTCCCATAATGATTTCACTATAATAATGTCAAACCTATATGCGGCCCCTCTGGGGCAGAGCATAATTGTATTCTAATACGATGCGCCAGCGTACCATTATTAATATATTTCTCTAACTTTGTCAATTGGAATAACTGTTAAAAGGAAATGTAGTATTTGACTTTTGACTCGGATATGAACAATGTTTGTTTTGCGATCTGTTCTACACAGTGCATGACTGTGGTACACTTGCATGCATGGTACCACAGCTTTTGGTGTCTTTCCTGATTTCGGATGAAAGGAGTGCCAATCAAAGCCCAGAGCTGGGACTGAAAATAGTCAACAGACTATACAAAACAGAAGAAAAGATTTGCTGGGAAATAGGAAATGCTTTTATTAACGTGATAGGTTGCTCATTGTCAGCTTTGCTTTTTTATAGTCTTTACAGAGACTATCCAATAGGGAGTTGCAGCAGAAGCTTGGTCTGTGTGTAAATGTTTACTGTTTCTGCCTGTCACGATGATGGACCTTCCCCTCCATTGTGTTTTTTATTCAGGGTACATCACAATTTCCCTCTTTTTTAAAGTTAAGTTGACCTTCTGAAGCCTACTTTAATCCTATCCAAATTATTTGGCACTATATTTAAGTCCTTTGCCGAAATCTGACTGGCTTCAAACACTGAATTTCTGAGAGCATTCAATCAGTTTGGAAAGCAGTTGTGATACAAGGGTCTGATGAAGGACTTCCTGTTGATGTAAATTTTCAAAGATAAAGTGATCTTGCAACTAAACCTTTTAAAATCTTTACTTTCCTGAAGGTCCTGATTCCTTGGAGTAGATTCTGTAGGTCTCAGCCACTCAATCCAATTAGCAATTTTTCAACTGTCAGCAGGCTGTTTGGCCAAAGGCAACATCACAGCGGAGTCTAATCCTATCTTCACTTGACATCCACCCACATTTACTCTTGGAGCCCTGGCTAACTTTTCTTTCCGCCCCCCCCCCCCCCCCCCCCCCCCAAACCAGCCCATCCACTTTTAATAATATAATATAATCTCCATTTATGGGCTTTTTAAATATTAACATACCTGCTCTGTCTAAATACTGCACCTCCTTACAGTATTTGGCAATTATCCACTTCTGACTGCTGTTTAACGCCAAATACCTTTGATGCAAATTGCATCTATAAAGTGCGTACTAGTAAATGATATGTCAGCAAAGTCTGTGCTTAAAGTTGCTGATGTGCAATCTCATAGCCTGTTGACAGCAATAGTTCAACTATTTTCACAAGGTATTTGCCTGATTCATCTGGGTTGAAGAGTCACCGTTTAACCACTGGGGTGCTCTCCACCCTTATTAAGTTGATGTAAGGATCTAATAATTTGCGTTTGGTGACCAGATTTTTGTTGCGTGAAAAGGTTTGCAGATTAAATCTAGTAATTTTTCTAATGGAGAAGAGATTCTGAAAAACTTTCGATGAGGATGCAGTAGAATGGTAGATTGGTCAAAATAGGTATAATATTCTTCAAAAGCGGTACAATCCGCCCGTACAGAATTCCCATCCAGCGCACCTTTCAGTCTCTACCTGACCTAAGGTGGATGATATCATGAAGAATTAAATATGTATTGGAACTCTCTGCTCGTTTATTGCTCTCATCGCTGTGTCCTTTTGAGGCCATTTTTTTCCTGTATAACTGGTAGATTAAGAACATAAGAATTAGAAGCAGGAATAGGCCACATGGTCCCTCAAACCTGCTCTGCCATTCAATAAGATCATGGCTGATCTTCGACCTGAACTCCACTTTCCCGCCCGATCCCCATATCCCTCGATTCCCCTAGAGTCCAAAAATCTATCGATCTCAGTCTTGAAGATACTCAACGATTCAGAATCCACAGCCCTCTGGGGTAGAGAATTCCAAAGATTCACAACCCTCTGAGTGAAGAAATTCCTCATCTCAGTCTCAACTGGCTGACCCCTTATCCTGAGACTATGCCCCTTCGATCTAGACTCTCCTGCTAGGGGAAACAATCTCTCTGCATCTACCCTGTCAAATTTTCTATGTTTCAGCGAGATCACCTCCCATTCTTCTGAACTCCAGAGAGTATAGGCCCAGTCTACTCAATCTGTTGTTACAGGACAACCCTTTCACCCCATGAATCAATCTAGGAGCATGCTACAAGGAGATGAGTGTGTTTGCAATGGTGTTTGAGGCACAAATGTTGGCCAGGACACTGGGAAAGCGCCATGCTCTTCCAATAGTTATATGGGATCTTTTTAGATCAACCTGAACAGGCAGATGGGACCTTGGTTTAATGTCTCTGGAAGGCACCTTCTACAATGCAATACCCCCTCAGTACTGCAGTGCAATGTCACCCTAGATTATGTGCTGAAGTCCTGGAGCAGGGTATGAACCCACGATCTTCTGATTTGCTGATAAGAGTGTTATCCAATCAACCTAGCTGACACTTGGATTGTAGAAGATTGCAGTGTTCCTTTGCTTGGCTGTCCTCCAGGAGTCTGCTGTGCCTGCTGGAACAGGCACTTATATGCCATGCTGGAAATGGCATTCAGACTGTGCCGGTGCTGTTTATAGCTGTCTTGGCTGAATTGAACCTGCTTATCAAACAGCTTCTTTCCTGGAAGATCCAATGTTGTAATCCTTAATTCAGACAAAAGTCTGAACTTCTCAGCCAGTTAACTTGAACCTCCTGAAACAGTATTCTTTTCTTTCGTGTGTGCTTGGTGTCTTTGAAATAACTCATTGATACAATACTCAACAAGCACCAGCCCATTCTGTTTGTCAATGAATATACATGAATTAGCCAGAAAATAACACCAGCCATTGCGGCTGTCTGTTACCTGACTTTAGAGTTGTGTACACTATTGTACTGCATCCATATCGGATATCGGTGCAAAGACCTGATTGCTGAGTTGCACAGCATTGTACTTGCATATTGGTAAATGAGTGTTGTGAGGCAGTAGATTCATTGGTAACTATAATAACCAGAATTCTTTCAGCTGAAATGCAGCAGATGCATTTTCGCTTTTCCAAGTGCAGCACCATTCTAATTTTTTCAGTTTTTAATTTCTTTCGAGTTGCTCTCTGGTACCTCACCCAACTGGTCATTCTTCTTGTGTGAAGAACTAACCCAGAAACTAATCAGTTCAGTGTCCTCTTTCCACCCGCACCAAAAAAAAATGTAAAGGCAGTTCTGAAATATGCACAGACTAGTCCTCTGAAACAGATAAGCCAGCATGTCTGAGAATGGGACAGCTTAAACAAGTGAAAAGGAGACTGCAGAAAATCAGAGACTGTCCAAATGGGGAAAGTACACCATATGCCTCGAGTAAAATCACATGAGTGTCTGAGGAATCTGTTACCATCAAAGTTAAAGTCATTGGTTATGTTTTTTTTCATATAGCATATCTGCACACAGGAAGACTGAACTGAAAACTCTTCTAAAATGTTTTGAATGAGTATATATGGAGGATCAACTAATTACAAGCAGAAATATTAGAACCTACTGCCCCTGCTGATGTTCATCCTGCTATATTGCAGGGCACATTTGAATCTTACTTTTACATTCTTGTGCACCCTTTTTATATTGCCCAGCCATTTCCAAGAAATGCAGTTCAGTAATTGTACTGGTTGCCGTTGTGCCAAATCTGCCCTGTTCGTACTGTGGGACCAAAATGGGAAAATGCATGCTTTTGAGATCATGTGTATTTAATGGAGAATGTGATTTAGGGTGCCATGTAGATTTCTGTTTGTCCTGTTTCTTCCTGCGGTGAACTACTTAGCCTTCACTTGGCACATTCCCGACGAGACACTTCAGATAAGTAACCTGCCACGTGAGGATTTGCAAGTGTGCAAACTTTGTGTGATATCACACCCGTTGCTTGCCGTTTTTCAAATGGGCGATTTCCATTATATTAATGAACATAAACGTTATCAGCAGGTTTTCATTTTTTTTTTGAAAAGTGCAGATTTTAGCTCCATGTATCCAGTTTATCATTCTTTTTGTTTGGACAAATAGAAATTCTGATTGCTGAGAAATTTATTTTCATTAAAAAGGAAGTCGTTGAGATTATTCAAGCTCAGTCTGAGTGCCTGTTTGCTTTCTGTCTTTACTGCATATTCCGCTAGTACTGTACTTCCCACTAGCCACACTGGTTCATATTTAGTAACATAGAAGTGAGTCATTTAACCTTTCCCTATATTTAGATTTTGACTGTATTCTTTATGGCTGGTACAAATCAGTCCATCTGTTGGCACTGTTCCCTTGACAGTAATGTGTGAGCAGAGATTGTATCTAGTCCTCTGTGAATGAAATGCGCATTAAACACATAGCTCTTTTTTTTAATATCTAATGAATCTCCTGTGGCATCACAGACATTTAGTCAGAGGAAATGGTACGTGTTTAGCTGTGTCCATTTTATCAGACCAAAATAGTGGGAGGACCTGGGTGACTCACGCTGCAGTGCCACCAGTGGTGGGAGGAATAGAAAGCATTAGTGTTATCAACTAAAACTAATAAAAACAGGGGTTACCTGTCACAGTTTAGGTGTTACTAAACCATGACAACAGGAAACAGATGTGACAAACAGGAAGTCTTAAGAATTTAACTTTTGAACACACATTGCGTTTTCCATTGGAACCCAAGTGGCCATTCTTCATGTGCGATCCTAGACAGTGAGTGGTGGTGGGCTATTTGGCTGTGCGGGGCATCATAACTAGCTCCCATCTTGTTCTCAGCCATAGCCATCTGGTTCACTAACGTCCTTGAGGGAAGAAAATCTGCCGTCCTTACCCGGTCTGGCCTATGTGACGCCAGACCCACAGCAATGTGATTGAGTCTCTTAACTGCCCTCTGAAATGGCCTAGCGAGACACTCGGTTGTATAGGGATGGGCAATAAATGCTGGGCTTGCCAGCAACGCCCAAATCCTGTGAATGAATTTTTATTAAATACCCAAACACGCACCTTTACCTACAGAGAGTCAATGGATAGCAACCAGCAGCAGGAATTAAAATTCATCATGCGATGATCCCACATTTCATTATGTATAACCTGCATTTATAAATTTAGCAAGGTGCCTGTTCAATTATTTTTCAGATAACCTAAGCATTAGTAAATGACCTAATTACTGCTGAGTGAACAGACTTCATAAATAATGTCAGTTTGCTTTTGAGGATATCTTATTAAATCACTTGACTGCTCTTTTGAGTTTTGTAATGGAAATGGGAAGGTCCTGAGAAAAGGGAACTGACTTTGTTAGGATGGGACAGGCAGCTTTGTGTGAAGATTTTTGCCAGTTGCATTTTTCATAGCAAAATTATTAGTGAAAATTACTTTTCCTTTTAAAGTAAAGAAAGTTATGCTCCATGAAAGTATTACAAACTAGAAAGGATGCAGGCTTGCATCTGCCATGTGTCTGCCTATGTCCTACTGAAGTCTGCTGCTATCCTCCTCGCTATTTACTACGTTGCCAAGTTTTGTATCATCCGCAAACTTCGAAATTGTACTCCCTATACCCAAGTCCAGGTCATTTATATATAACAAAAAAAGCAAAAGTCCTAATCCTGACCCCTGGGGACCCCACTGCATACTGCCCTCCAGTCAAAGAAACATCCGTTCACTACTACTCTCTGCCTCCTATCCTTAGCCAATTAAGTACCCAAGTCACCACCGTCCCTTTAATCCCATATGCTTCTATTTTCCGAATGACTGTTATGTGGTACTTTATCAAATGCCTTTTGAAAGTCCATATATACAACATCAACCGTCTGTTGCCACATCAAATAACTCAATCAGGTTAGTCAGACACTATTTGCCTTCCATGCTGGTTGTCCCTTATTAACCCATGCTTCTAGTGTGTGTTATTCTAATAGGCTTGTGATAAGGAGCAGGAACCTTCTCTTGCTGGCCAGTGTTATTTCTAATCTCTCTTTCATGTCTTAACCTTTGTTGCTTCTGTCTTCACTGTGCAGGCAAAATCTTGTGCTAATTGCTCTGCCCTGTTGCAGGCTCTTCTGTCTCCAACCTAATCTTCCCTCTACTCCTCATTCACCCTGCTTTTCCTGGCTCTCATACCCTCCCAGCCTGCCTACCTCCACCCTGCTTCATTTCCTGCTGCTCTCCCACTGGAACACTTTTTTTGTTCTGGTGTCTCCTCCCCCATAAATTCTCACCCCTCCAGGATAAATGTTCCTCTCCTGGACCCCACCCCAGGCAACTCGCTACCCTCCACCCTGGAAAGTGCTCGGAAACGTCTCCGTATTTAGAATTGTTGCTGTTGCTCATGTTGAATCTTGGCTGCCTTTCGGAACTGCTGATGGGAGGGGATATTTTCCTGTTGTAAGGTGCAATAAGGAAGGAAATGATGACATTTGTCAAAAAAAGAAACTTACTGCTATAAGTTTGGTACCACACCCAAGCTCATAGCCATTTGTGCTGCATTTGCTGTACAATAACTAAATATGTCTGCAAATTCATACCATATGGTTAAGGGAGGATATTGTTTCAGTTTGTCTAGTAGAGTAGGGTGTTTTTTAATAGCCTTCCCTGATTTGCTTGGTTTACAAATTCACCACTTTGCAGATTTTTACGCAAACTACTTGAAATGCAGAGGAGTGGCCGCCTTGTCCTGGAGCAGCTATGCCTCCTGTTGGGCCAACGCAAGCGATTCAGTTGATCTCAGAACAGTTCCTGTTTTCTACTGAAAGGGAGGGAGGGGGGGAGGGAGGGGGGGGGGGAATAAGAAAGAAAACAGGAAGTAGTTGTAATGGCAGTTCACCACACCCATAAACAATCTGATCTTGTGCGTGGGTGTAGAAATCCTGTTTGAGTCGACACACACACTTCTATAGTTTGAAAGTTAATCGAGTTGACCCAATCCTAAACGGCCTATGGCACCGGCAGTGAAATTTCATATGGAGGGGTCTGGTCGAGGTTAAAAGCCTGGTTGTGATTTGGATTCAGACAGCGAGAACTAGTATCTGAGGAGAATCCTGGAATTTTCAACATCTTCTGTGACTGTTGCTTGTATATGAAAGGCAAGAGTATAAAATTAAATGTAATGTTTTACCTGGCCAATTTTTTGAATGAAGCATAAGAACATAAGAAGTAGGAGCAGGAGTAGGCCATACGGCCCCTCGGACCTGCTCCGCCATTCAATAGGATCATGGCTGATCCGAACCTAGACTCACGTCCACTTCCCTGCCCGCTCCCCGTAACCCCTAATTCCCTTATCAGCTCGGAAACTGTCTACCTCCGTTTTAAATTTATTTAATATCGCAGCTTCCACAGCTCTCTGGGGTAGCAAATTCCATAGATTCATTGTAGTGTATGTACCCGTCTGCCTTTAAGGGAACTATGGAATGTAACCGTTCACCTTTAAGGGAACTACTTTAGGTGTGGCACGACTTGTTTGGCTTCTGTATACTGTAATACTGACAGTGACCACACCAGTATATAAGTCATGTGACAGGATAACTAGGGCAGATTCGCCCTGACCTCTGAATAGTAAAGACCTGTTTGTTTGTACTTCAAAAGTCTGTGTATTTATTTACTGCACAACCCACAGACTTTACATTCACTACCCTCTGAGTGAAGAAGTTTCTCCTCATCTCAGTTAACTTAACATGTCAGCACGAACATTGTTGCCCACTTCAGAAAGCAACACACAAACTAAAAATGACTGAAAACTGTTCGGCTTTCTTCATCTTCTAAGCCCTCTACAACTTTCTACTTAAGATTTGCAGTGCTGCACAGTACTGAAAACTGTTAGACTTTGTGCTTGGCAAACATTTCCAGGTGTCCTTGCGTGCAATGTAGGAAATCTTGCGCTGTTCACCCTACCCTGCACAAAATATTAACATGGTCAATCCCCAGTCTATGCTGATAGGGATGTTGAGTATCCCTAGGTTAGGGTGCTGCCTAAGAAACTTCAGCAAATTGCTGCCCTGCATCCTGTAGATGGTATACACCACAGCCACGGTCCGCCGGTGGTGGAGCGGGTGGATGTTTAAAGCTAGTGAATGGGGCACCGAGCAAGCAATCAATGCTTTTCCTGGTGTCGAGCTTCTTCAGTGTTGCAGCTGTACTCATCTAGGCAAGCAGAGAGTACGCCACCACACTCGTGACTTGTGCCTTGTAGGTGATGGCGAGGCTTTGGGGTGTCGGGAGATGAGCCATGTGCCACAAAATACCAGCCTCTGACCTGCTCTAGCAGCCTCAGCATTTATGTGGTTGGTCCAGTCGAGATTCTGGTCAATGGTGACTTCCAGGATGTTGCTGGTGGGGGATTTGGCGATGGTAATGCCATTGAATATCAAAGGAATGGTTTCAATCTAAATCCACAAATTGTGGCAGAAATAAAATAGTCAAAAGTTGCAACCACTTCATTATAGTAGCACGGCATCCATGTGTGAACAGACTGCTTTAATTGATACAGATGTGATGTGTCAGGCAGCAGAGAGTCTGAGTGCAGTTGAAATTGTAATGACTGGTATGTCGATTGAAACAAGCCTGTTAATAGCTGTTTTTCTTTAGGTTCTGGGAGCCCTGCATCCGTCAGACACTCCTGACATTTACACTGCTAAATTATAGAATCATAGAAATTTATGGCACAGAAGGAGGCCATTCGGCCCATTGCATCTGTGCCAGCTGGGAAAGAGCTCTCCAGCCTAATCCCATTTCCCAGCTCTTGGTCCGTAGCCCTGCAGGTTCCGGCACTTCAAGTGCATATCCAAGTACTTTTTAAATGTGATGAGGGTTTCTGCCTCGACCACCCTTTCAGGTAGTGAGTTCCAGACCCCCACCACCCTCTGGGTGAAGAAAGTTCTCCTCAACTCCCCTCTAATCCTTCTCCCAATTACTTTAAATCTCTGCCCCCTGGTTATTGAACTCTCTTCTAAATCTGGTTCCTTTACACAATCACAGAAATTTCAACACAGATGGAGGTCATTTGGCTCATCACACCTGTGCCAACTCTTGTGGGTCTCTCAGTCTGCCACTGGGGTAAGGGAATAAGAAGGAACTGTAAATACTGGCAATCTGAAACAAAAATAGAAAGTCCTAGAAACACCGATGCCTGTGAGTGTCAGTGATGAGGAAAGACAAGGTCATGTTTTGGTGCCGATCATTCCGCAGTTCTCATGAAGGGTCTACACCTGAAACATTAATCTGTCTTTTCTCTTTCTCGCTGGCAAAACTGCTGCATATTTCCAGCATTTTAAAAGAAAATGTTGAGTTGAATAAGGGACCCAGATTTAGCAGTGTAAACACAGGGAGCCTGCTCACAGACGCCAGTCTCCTAGAATCTGAGTTAAAATGGTGCCAGCAGCTAATTATACAACCCAAAATTGGAGGTATCGAGATAATGACTCCCTCCTTCCCACCTCTCCCTCTCTTTTTTCTCTTCCCTCTTCTCCTCTCCAGAATTCATTTGTGGCACAGTTTCCTATAGCTCACAGAGATCACCATTCTTCATTGTACAGCTTGCTAATATCAATCATGATGTATCACAGCCGAATTTGATCTTGTCCCATATATGTAGAAATGGAGCGGAATTATTTTGATACCGTTTGTCGTATTAAATAGTTAGTCGCTGATTTTTTTTTTCCCCCTCAATTGATTCATTGCTTTTGTTATCTTCTAGGGAAACCTTCTAGCATTGACCACTTGGAGCGGATCCAGCTGTGTGGGTTGTTCAACGTTCGGAAAGGGAAGATGCAGCTTCATAAATGGACCAAGCGCCAAGTTATCCTGTGTGGCACTTGCTTGATAGTTTCATCTGTGAAAGACAGCCAGTCTGGAAAAATGCACGTTCTGCCTTTGATTGGAGGAAAGGTACTCATTGTATGTGAGATGGATACATGTATGAAATTATTTCAAAACCGATTTTAATATTGTAGAGTTTATTTATTAATGTATTTTGCTGTTAAAAGCATCTTTTTAAAATAGGGACCATCATCAAATATATTTGGACTTTGCCAAATATATTTGGACAGTTTTGAACACTATTGCTACCTTTGTGAAAAGTGAAGATTATTTTATTCTAATATATATTTAATCGTTCATTTTACTACCAATTGAGCCAAATCGCAGCACTTTTGCCTCTGTGTCAGAGGTTGTTGATTCAAGCCCCATTCCAGGATTTGAGCACATAATCTAAGATGACACTCTAGTCCTGAGCAAATGCTGAACTATTGGAGATGTGTCCTTCAGTTAAATGTTAAATCGAGGTCCCAATTCCCTGTTCTGGTGCTTCAGATTGGCATTAGAGACCCCAGAATAGTTTTCAGACAAGAGCAGGGCGGTCTCCCAGTGTCCTTCTGGCTACTCCTCCCACATTCCTCCATCGGACAGATGAAATAGTCACTCATCCCTCATTGCTGCCTCTGGGATGATCTAACACTGAATGATTGCTGTGTTTTGTCTATGCAACGATCACTTCAATTCAAAGCTAATTATTACTTGGAAGTACTCTGAGATGTTGTGACATAGTGAGGCACTGTATAAATGCAAAGCGTTTATTTTTTGCATAGGTGGAAGAAGTGAAAAAGCACCAGCACTGTTTGGCTTTCACCTCATCAGGACCACAGAGTCAGACGTACTATGTCAGCTTTGACACCTTCCCCGAGTATTTACGCTGGCTTCGGCAGGCTTCAAAGGTGAGGCTGCGGGGACTGTGCTTCTAACCATAAGTGCCAGAACTTGTGTTTCTAATTATTGCTTCTGGCAAGATAGCAAGCCACTCTTTGCATGCTGTGATTCAAGATTGGATAGTTATCTGTGCACAGCAGAGAACCATGAGAGCTGTTTCTCAAAGCTTGTTTATTTGCTTCTGGCAAATTCCACTGATGTGTTTACTCAATTTTTTGTATAAGATTAGCAAAGTCCACTCACCAGTTCTATATTTGCAGGTGTACTGTATGTGGTTTTTTGTTTAAGTTTTCTTCGCAGCCGACAGGTCAGTTTTCCAGTTAGAATCGTGGAAATTTACGGCACAGAAGGAGGCCATTCGGCCCATTGTGTCTGTGCCGGCTGAAAAAGAGCTCTCCAGCCTAATCCCACTTTCCAGCTCTTGGTCCGTAGCCCTGTAGGTTTCGGCACTTCAAGTGAATATTCAAGTACTTATAAAATGTGATGAGGGTTTCTGCCTCCTACAACCCTTTCAGGCAGTGAGTTCCCGACCCCCACCACCCTCTGGGTGAAAAAAGTTCTCCTCAACTCCCCTCTAATCCTTCTACCAATTACTTCAAATCAAAGCCCCCTGGTTATTGATATTTCTGCTATGGGTAATAGGTCCTTCCTATCCACTCTATCTCGGCCCCTCATAATTTTATACACCTCAATTAAATCTCCCCTCAGCCGCCTCTGTTCCAAAGAAAACAACCCCAGCCTGTACAATCTTTCCTCACAGCTAGTATTCTCCAGTCCTGACGTTATAAATTATACCGGTTTGTGCTTTGGAAATTATATCTGTTTGAGCAGCATGAAACCCGCTTCCAATCTCTGAGGTCTTGATGTAAGGGAATTAAGAAACGTCGGCTTATGATGGCTGGGAATTCGAACGCAGAGCAACTGCTTGAAAGGCAACAGTGCTCACCACTGTAACAGCATCGCTCACTGCCAGAGAGAAATCCAGTGTTTCTGTGGCATTAGTCCTACACCCCTGCTCTTTCTCCATCGCCCTGCAAACTTACCTTTTTCAAATATACATCCTATTCTCTTTTGAAAGTTACTATTGAATTTGCTTGCACCACCTTCTCGGGCAGTGTATTCCAGGTCATAACTCACTGGGCGGGGAGGGGGGGGAATGTTTTCCTCGTCTCCCCTCTGGTTCTTTTGCCAATTCTCTTAAATCTGTGGCCTGTTGCAAGTAATAATATACAAATAGGGTTTCATGGGCTTGAATTAAGGAGGGGTAAAAGGGTGCGGTACAATATTGGGTGTCCTTTACAGACAGACAAATTGTTTGACATGTCTACAGGCGTTTCAGAGAGGTGTGTAGAAATAATAAGGCAGTAATAATGGGGAACATTAACTATCCAGACATAGATTAGCAGAACTCATTTGAAGGAGTTTAAACAGGGAGGGATTTATGAAATGCATTCAAGACTGTTTGTTGAGTCAGTCCTATATGGAAAGATGCAACACTAGACTTAGTTTTGGAGTAGGTCAGCAACATTAAGGCAGGAACAATTGCCTCCTTTCAACCAATATTACATAGTGGGACAAAACTCCAGGCATGGGATTTCTTTCTAAATTTAAGTCAAATTCTACTGTCTCCCAACTCATCGAATTCAAAGCCCTTGTTCTTGTCCACAAGTCTCTCTGAAGCTGCACCCCTCCATACGTCGGCAACCTTCTCCAGCTCCACATGGCGATGTGTCCCCTCTTTTTCTAATCTAACCTCCTTTGCATCTCCCTGTACTCTGCTCCACCTTTGCATGCAGAGCCTTCTGCTGTCTTGTCGTCACATCTTAGAACACGCTTCCTAAAACCATCTGCCTTGTTACCTCACTCTTTCTTCAAAAGCCTTCTCAAAACTTTACCTCTTTCACTGTACTTTCAGTTACCTCCTCCAACTCTTCTCCCAAAAGCTTGAAAAGCTGGGGCCTTTTTTCCCCCCCCCCCACTGCAACAGATAAGGTGGGGGGTGGGGGACACCAATTGGAGCTTTTCAAAACTATGAAAGATTTTGAGAGAGTAAAAAGTGAGTAATCCTTGCCGTTGGTTGGAAAATCAATATGAAGAGGGTATAAACTCCGGATTATGCTCGGAGCAATGAAGAGGAATGTTGAGATATTTCTTAATAGAACAGGAAATTATTGAGGCAGAGACTATAATATCATTTAAAATTGAATTGGATAGGTATTTGGAAAGAAAAAGTCGAGGGGGAAAGGGCAGGGCAATGGGAGTAGAGTAGTTAGTTACTGTTGAAGAGCTGGCACTGGCATGATGGGCTGAATGGTCTCCTGTGCTGTAGATTTTATGGTGACCATTTTTGCCTCTATAAAGTGCTTTGCAATTTTTTATTGCATTAAAAGCATGATATAAATAGTTTTAATGGCAGCACACGGTGATTTGAACTGTGGGCATCTTTTGTGGCTGTTGTCAGTGTCATTTCTTGTTTAATAATTCACTCTCTTTTCCCCCGCCCCAACCAGGTTTCCCTCTTTCCTACAATCTGAAGGCTTTTACAACCTAAATTTAACATCCCCTGCCTAAATTATTTTGTCTTTTTTTTTAAAGTTTCGATGGTGCCCTAAACAATGGGCCCTTAAATTAAATTTAAAAAAACATTGCTTATTTAGATTGGGATTGGTTTTGGCTGTTTCCTCTGTCCTCCCTCTCGTACAGGAGGATTGAATGATCGGCTGCTATTTGCCTAATGAGGAAAGCCATTTGAATGATTGAGTTTGGGAATCCAACAAACTACCACTAAAGAAACTAGGCTGTGTGTGTGTGTGCATGAGAGAGAGAGAGACTCCCAGCTCTTGAACACATGAAAGTATGCTTAGATGCTGAACTGTGCTGTTATTTCTACCGAGACTTCATTGCTGTACACAGACTCCCACTCATCCACAATCCACTACCACTCGCAGTCAATTAAACCACAGAGAGAAGCTCTGTGATTGAGCAAACTTCCGGAGAGGGGAGGAATAGCAATAGGCTGTTACAAAAACATACCCGCCGCAGTTCTAAACTGCTCAAACTATAAATTAACGGGTCAGGTAAAGCTTCAGAGATTTTTAACACTCTTAATTACTGGCATCTTACTGGAATGGTATTTTGTAATGGTAAATGTTGAAATGGAGACCCTAGAACAGAAAGTATGCAGCTTATCCAGCTTATTGTGGATACAGTTGATATCCTCATCATTGCCTAGTGATTTTTTGATGGTTCATTCAAATTGTCAACACAGCCGCACATCTAATCGTTAGCAACTTAATCATTAGACAACACAGCACAATAATAGAGATGATGGGAATTTTGCCAGCCCTGGGGAGGTGGGACTGCCGGGAAAATGGTAGAAACTGGGAGCGGGTACCGAACCCTCTCCCAACCCGCCGCCGTGCCATCTTCCCAGGCAGCGGGCCCCCGACTCGCACAGGGACCCGTCTCCTCGAGGCGGGAAGGGGATTACAGCCACTTAACTGCCTGTTAACAGTTAGTTAACAGGCAGTTAAGAGGCTTATCCCCATTTTACCAGCACAAGTGCGGACTTCCCGACATCGGGGAAACCCCACCAGGATCAGCGAGGCCAGCAGTGGGTCAGAGTGGTCGAAAAGTGCGCTGTGGAGGTGAGTGATGGGTGTAAGTATGGGAGGTGAGTGAAAAGTGTTAGAAAAAGTTTCCTTACCTTTGTTTCTTCCTGCAGGCTTCAACCCTTGGGGATCCGAAGGCTCCTCATCTCCACGGCAGGGATGACAGAATGGCTGCTGCATTCTCCGATGCAACAGCCATCTGATTTATGCTCAGGAAAGAGGTTTGGTGAGTCTTGAGTACAAGGACTCACCAAAGAACAGAGATTGTCAGTGTTTGACAGCTTCTCAAAGCTGTCAAACGATGACAATTCATCTGTCAAAAATATTTGACAGATGAAACGTCATACGCTGACGTTCTCTGTCACCGGCTTTCCCTTAATTGGCCAGCTAAGCCCGCAGGGCTGGCTTAACAAGGTCAATCAAGGGGAAATAGCGTGGGTTAGCCAGACGTCATTGGGGGCAGGACTGAAACCTGACAACCAGCAGTCCCGCCCCCATTGATAAATCCAGACCTTTGTCTGTGTGTGAGATTGCATCTATGTGTAGAAAGCTTTTTTGCTAAATGATTTGAGCTGCTAAAACTTTTATGACCCTTTGTTGTAACTAGATTATTTATCTATATGTATATATTTATCTTTGCCCCACACTATCTGATATGTGATTGCTTGTAGTTCCTTAGAATGGAAATCTCAAATCTGCAGTGTTCTGGCAGTCTATATGGCTAGACTATATAATTGAATGACACCCAGTTAGTATCCCTTCCTGCTTATTTGTTTTCTGACTCTGTGCTTTCCTGATAGACTCAAGTGACGAAAATTTAAGAGAATTTAAAGCATTCATTAAACCATCCAGTAGCAAGCAATTGATTATGGGTTCAAGCAACTAGGCTACCTGTTCGTTAAGACCTGCTCAGCTCAGTTGGACTGTTTCTCAGACCTGCTCCTGGACAATGTGCCAGTTGAAAGGAGACTTGTTCCGTTTTTTTACAGCTGGTGACAGATGATCATGGCAAGGCTCATGACCTAGAGAGTAGCGCACTATCCTCACCTGAAACAAGATGCTTGTGTGTGGGGAGGCGATACCAGTGGCATATGAGGAGGAAAAAAGATAGAAAAAACAATTTTGTTATCTAATGAGAAAAAGGAGAGAAAAAAAATTCTGTAATTATTTTGGTGATCTGCGATGGCTCCGTTGTTAATGTTGCTGTGGAACTTCATCATACAGACCAGTAAAATAGCACATTTGATCCTTGATCACTGCTTTGTTCGTTGATCTCTGCCAGCACGGTGGCATAGTGGTTAGCACTGTTGCCTCACAGCGCCAGGGACCCGGGTTCGAATCCGGCCTCGGGTGACTGTCTGTGTGGAGTTTGCACATTCTCCCCGTGTTTGCGTGGGTTTTCTCCGGGTGCTCCGGTTTCCTCCCACAGTCCAAAGATGTGCGGGTTAGGTTGATTGGCTATGATAAATTGACCCTTAGTGTTAGGGGATTAAATACGTGGGGTTACGGGAATAGGGTGGGATATGTGTTGGTGTAGGGGTTACGGGGATCGGGTGGGATATGTGTCGGTGCAGGCTCGATGGGCCGAAATGGCCTCTATCTGCACTGTGGGGTTTCTGTGTGATTTCTGTGAGAACAGCAGTAGTGGACTTGCAAATGACTGCAGCACCTTGAAAAATGGAGGGGGAAATTCAGCCAGGGGCTCTGCTGCTGATTACTATCCAGTGACCTGTGCTAATGTGTACGTATGAATGTCAGTGAGAACAAGATTATACTGTTCTCTGATGTTTGATGTGGTCAAACAATCTGTAAATGCTCACAGATTAAGCTGATACATACTTGGGTGAAGTGCCAGAAGACGGGCAGCACTTGCGGGACTATACAAGTCCACACCTTCAGAAGTTATGGGGAAGAAGAAAATATTATGGTGCTCTTCTGTACCACAAATCAATTTGGATTTAGTTCCTAGAAAAACTGAAAAAGGCTTGCATTGTTCCGAAGTGCTAGAATGGTTTTGGTCGAGACATCAAATTGTTTGTTTTGACTGAACCTAAATAACTCTGGCTGCAAAGGTTTAATTGTGATGAAGTACTTAAGCAGTGATCCTTTTATCTATTTATATTTTATGAAGGGTATTACTCGAGGTCTGGTTTGAGAGAATTCAGCTTGTTCTGTACTAAAGCACTAAATTGGCAGACTGTATTCAGAGGAATCATTTGAAGAGAGAAGCAAATGGAAAAAAATTCCATGATTTTAAATCAACATTCCCCCCCCCCCCCCCCCAGTGCTAGTAAGCAGTTAATTGCATCAGTTACAGGGAATGTTAATGAAACATTTAATTATGTCTCAGCTTTAAGCAGTTAGGCAGTAGAACAAATACGCTGCTCTTGATTAATTTAATAGCGAACACTCTACATATTGTGCCTTTTGTTCTGGTTTTCCAATGTTGCTTTGTACTACTTTCAGGTCGTTCCAAAACTGAGGTCTACCTGGTGCATTTCCATTCACTGCAGGTTGCACCTTTATTTTTACAATAAAAAAACCCACAAAAGGGTCCTTCAAAGCACAGCAAGTGGGCACCACACTGGTTTATTCAAGTTGCACATTTATTACTGCAATTGAGTTGTAATTCTGAATTCTACCTCTTTCTTTCTGTAAAATTCCCACAAATTCATAACATTGCATTGATAGAGATTTCTCGTTGTAATTATTATCAAATAAAATTCCAAATCTGTTCACTGCTTATCTTTTACGAAGCACGTTTTGCAATAGGGACAAAGGAAAAATTTGAGTATGCAAATCATCAGTAGATTTTTTTTTAAATGTCTATGGTCATGAACTGGCTTTTTATTATCTGTGCGGCTTGCAAAGACTAAAACTGATCGATTCTACAGATATTTGTTAATTTATTTTTTCCATTTAGTGTTTCACATTCCACATCTGACTGATGTCCTTAAAGTATTCTCTCAATCTAAAATTAATCCATGAATTTATAATCTCTTGAATCCTTAGCTTTTCTTAAATATTTTTGTAGTTCCACAGATGCAACATTCTAACCTTTCCAGTGTGACAGTAGTGGTGCTTTTTTTGGGAGAGGCAAGAGAGCGAGAAATCTCCAAATCTGACATCAAGACTCAGTTGAAAGAAAGCATCGACTGGAATGCAAAACAGTCCTGGCCAATGTTCCTTTTAAGCCGCTCGGCCATGCAGCGCTCCAAGGGTCCCGCACAGCCGGATTTAAAACAGAAAAACGCACATGTGCGATATTTTGAATGGGCCACGCAACCCGTTAAACGGGCCAAGCAGCCCCCCAAAAAATTATAGGGAACATTGGTCCTGCCAATATGCAGGTTTGGCACTTTTTTTGTTCCCCATTTCTCCCATCCTCTTGTTTAGATGGTGATTCGTGCAACTCAACGCCATGGGCACCAGCAAGCCTGTGGGTAACTTGTCTAAATAACAGTTCCTCATTTTTGAACCCCTGCAGGCTATTCCATTAATGGTGCATTCATCCACTGAGGGAGCATTTCATAGCTGAGCTCAATCGTGTTCTCACTCAACATCTACACAAACACTTACAGCCAGGGCCACTGGATAGTGATTTGGGGCAGGAACCCTGGCTGATTTACCAACCCTGCCCCCTAGCCTTGCACTGCAGCCAGTTTTTATACCCCAACTTTTCTTCTTCTTCGTTTATGGGATGTGGGTGTCGCTGGCAAGGCCAGCATTTATTGCCCATTCCTAATTACCCTCGAAGGTGCTGGTGAGCCCCCGCCTTGAACCGCTGCAGTCCGTGTGGTGAAGGTACTCCCACAGCGGTGTTAGGTAGGGAGTTCCAGAATTTGGACCCAGCGACGATGAAGGATTGGTGATATACTTCTAAGTCAGGATGGTGTGTGACTTGGAGGTGGTGGTGTTCCTATGCGCCTGCTGCCCTTGTCCTTCTAGGTGGAAGAGGTCGCGGGTTTGGGAGGTGCTGTCGAAGAAGCCTTGGCGAGTTGCTGCAGTGCATCTTGTAGATGGTACACACTGCAGCCACGGTACGCCGGTGGTGGAGGGAGTGAATGTTTAAGGTGGTGGATGTGGTGCCAATCAAGCGGGCTGCTTTGTCCTGGATGGTGTCGAGCTTCTTGTGTTGTTGGAGCTGCGCTCATCCAGGCAAATGGAGAGTATTCCATCACACTCCTGACTTGTGCCTTGTAGATGGTGGAAAGGCTTTGGGGAGTCAGGAGGTGACTGAGATCAACTAATCCGAACAGTTATGGGATAGAACATATAACTTTTGGGAGTTTTTTGGCCAGTGTATCACATCATGTGGTGCATTTTTCCATGGGATCCTCAGGGTGAGGTTGACCAATTTTTTAATTCTGATTTTCTCCTCCTCAAAGCATTGACTCCTTGCTGGGGTATAGGTCCATGGGTGCCAGGTATCCTGGGGCACTTCACCTACGTGGCTATTATTCATGTGTGAGTTTGGATAGTGAGCGTCCGTAAGTATTTGGCTGTGGAGGGTATCACAGTCGACCACAATCGTGACTTAACCTAACGTCCGCGCGTGCGTACTATCGTCACTAAACTAGGAGATTGTGATCTGTGTCATTCCACTGCTAACTCTGATCAAAGCATGGATTGAAGCTGAGACTGTTTTTGGGTCTGTTTGGCTCAGATACATAAGAGCATATAAGAAATAGGAGCAGGAGTCGGCCATTTGACCCCTCGAGCCTGCTCTGCCATTCAATAAGATTGTGGCTGATGATCGACCTCAACTCCACTTTTCTGCACTATCCCCATATCCCTTGATTCCTTTAACTTCATGGATACTCCATGAATAAACTCAGTAGGCCTCCAGGGCAAGTTTGAGCTGTTCTTAAAAAGCCATTTTCTTACCTCCACAACCAGTCACCCTAATGTCAAAAGGTAAAATCAGATAAAAGGAATCCTTACCAGAATTGCTCTCCCAACTGATGAGAAGGTCCCAGTTTAGATATATAGATGGTGCTGCATCAGAAGCGTCAGTCTTTGTCAAAAAGCTGAAAATTTGCTCATAAGCAAATGCAATTTGGTCGTATAGTTATTACTAAGCCCCAGCCTACTGAAGAAAGACTGTCTATACTTTGAATGCTACCTTGCCAGACACACACCACCTCACTCTGGGACTTATCTGCTAGCAACAGAAAGTCACCCTTGTAGTCTTCCTATTAGTCCTCCATTCGAAGGGCCATATGGCCTACTCCTACTCATAATTCTTATGTTCTTACATTCTTAATTCATGGGCAGCTGGAATGGTTGGTTAAATGGGATAAATGTCTCAGTGTAAGGCATCTGGCTATCTGTGGGACGAAACTGTCAGCGCCTTTGGCATCGAGGATTCCTTCAGAGAAAATAATCCATGAAGAAAACTTGTCCCCAGATTAAGGTTACAACTGTGACAAGATGACATTATGCGTAAGCTGCCGATAATTCCCTTCACAGCGAACGCATCAGAAACATGACCGCATTGAAATAGACTTCATCAGCAGAAACTTTGAATTATTTTTCCCTCGCCTAAGTCTTCAAAAGGGTTTCTCCCTCCCCTTCTCCCGCAGCAACAATGTCTTATCTTCCCCCATCTCTCTTCTATCTCCATCCCTCACCCTGTTCCTTGAGTCAAAGCATTGCTGGAGTAAAGTTGGGAGTTCAATCATCAGACATGGACTCCTGTACACAATTTTTCTCCACTTTACTTTTTTCCTCCTTCAATTTTTTTTCCCTCTACATCCTTGTCTGTTTTCTTGTTTCTTTTTACTTTCCCTATCTCATTTTCCTGGCTCCTCTTTGTTTCTAATAGCAAAAGTAACCCAAAAAAAAGAAAAATTAGAAAGAAGGAAAAAAAGACAAGGGGGGAAATTTTACTTCCTGATGCACTGGGAGCCGACGTGGGGTGATTTAGATCGCGCACACGAAACCCGGAAATCTGAGTTTCCCCACATGCTGTGGAGATTTAACTCCACAGTATGTGTCTTGCATGATTGACGGGCTTGGCTTCCAGTCGGGAGGGGAGCACTCCGGAGGAGGCTGCAGCACTAGGTGGGTCCGATCCCTGACCCTGGACACGGTGGGGGGTGGTCTGATGGTGGAGGAGCTTACGGAGCAGGGAGGAAGCGCTCCTGCTCCTCCTGGTCCACAAGGAGTGTTCCCTCACCTCGTTGCAGCTGCCAGGTTTCCCAAACCTGGCCAGCCACAGTAAAACCTGCAAAGGTTAAACCCAAGCCTGCTAGCCGCCCCTTGTCCCACCTCCGTAAAACCCAGAAGTCGGTGGGTTGGTGCCAGCTTCTCGACACGCTTGCAGTTTTTGGCCATTTTAAACCCAACCAATTCCCACTCCCACCCGCTCATCGATGTTAAAATTCCCCCCAAGACTTCAACAATCAACCAGTGAAAAAAAATTTGACAGACTGACTGACTGCCAAGACATATTTTTGTGTTATACCAACGAGTAAAGGTCATCAGAGCTATATATCCTCGCCCCAGTTTTTGTCGGATCTTGATCCCATGTTGCAGCCTTCCATCTTCCCACCTTCTGGGGAAAACCAAAAAAAATGAGGGGCTGAAAATGGGTTCCATTGTGACTATTTTGGGCACAAAACGCAAAGAACAGATGGCGGACAACTGGTTTAGCCATTCACCGCCAGATCTGGCTGAACCACATAAAGCATTATCGGGTCCTGCTCTCGTTTGCCAAAATTGCTCACTATTCCAGAATCATTCTGGATTGCAAAGTTAAACCCCGGCTTCTATTCTCCACTGCTAACCGTCTTCTTAAAACCCTCTTCCCCTGTCTCCTCCACCCTCACCTCCGACCACAAGTCATAGTCATAACAGCACAGAAGGAGGCCATTCGGCCCATCGAGTCTGCGCCAGAGGTGCTCATGGACTTCTTGTCTCTAAGATTGAGACCATCCATTCAGCTGCCTCTGCCACTTCCCTTCCTTCCCCTAGCCCACCGGGCCAAATTTCCTCTAATGCTCCCCCCTGCCCTAGCCCTGAACTCACATCTTTCTCCAGTTTCTCTCCGATCTCCCCTCATGACCTCTCCACATGCATCTTGTCCATGAGACCCACTTCCTGCTCCCGAGACCCTATTCCCACCAAACTGTTGATCACCCAACTTCCTTTTCTGGCTCCCATGTTAGCTGACATTGTTAACGGTTCTCTCTCAGGTACTGTCCCCTTCTCCCTCAAATCTGCCGTCATCACCACTCTCCTCAAAAAAACTAACCCTTGACCCCTCCGTCCTTGCAAACTACTGCCCCGTCTCCAACCTCTCTTTCCTCCAAAGTCCTTGAACATGTTGGCGCCTCCCAACTCCATGTTTTAAATCCCTCCAATCAGGTTTCCGCCCCACCACAGTACTGAAACGGCTCTCGTCAAAGTCACAACTGACTTCTTTTGTGACTGTGACAAAGGTAAGCTGTGGTAAACCACTGTTATTGTTGTTCACCGTTGTTGTTGTTGCACACTGTTGTACCTATGCATGCCTCAGCATGTCTCTGCTGGCTCCGCCCCTGGCTCCACCCACAGGCCCAGGTATAAAGGTGATTGCCCTGCAGCCCCCTGCCTTCTTGGAACCCAGTCAACCACGAGAGGCATGCTCTGTTCTTTGCTAATAAAAGCCTTTAGTTACTCTCCTAACTCTCTGTCTTTTATGAGTGATTGATAGCGCATCAATTTTATTAGCAAAAAACAAAATGTCGACAACAAACGCTGAGCAGCAGGAGCTGCTGCGAGCCCTCAGACCAACATGCCTGGACCTAGACCCCCAAGAATCGGGTTCGGCTACCAAATTCGCGCATTGGCTGCGTTGCTTCGAGGCCTACCTGCAAGCCTCGACCGTGACCCTGGACGAAAACAAGCTGGAAATCCTGGCCTCAAAGGTGAGCCACCAAGTTTACACAATATTCCAGGACGCGACGACCTACGCGGCGGCTATCGATCTGCTAAAAGGGCAATACGCACGCCCAGTAAATACGGTCTATGCCAGGCACCTCTTAAGATCCCGCAGACAGCAGCCCGGGGAATCGGTGGAGGCCTTCCTACGGGCACTACAGATACTCGGCCGAGGCTGCGATTGCAAAGAAGTATCAGCCGCAGCGCACACGGAGGGACTGATCCGAGATGCTTTCGTTGCGGGTCTAAGGTCCGACTACTCCCGGCAGAGACTGTTGGAAAAGGGAGAAATGGACCTGAGAAAGGCAGTGTCCCTCTCGCTCGACGCGGCCCACAGGAATATGGACGCCTTCTCCCCTAACCGCTCCGCAACGTGGACGCCACAACCTTGGGTCATGGGACCGCCACCTTCAACTGCTGCTGCGATGTCCAAGGCACAGAAATGTTATTTTTGTGGCCAGGCAAAACACCCCAGAGCACGCTGCCCGGCGAGAAACGCTACCTGCTCCGGCTGCGGGAAGAAAGGACACTATGTCAGCGCCTGCAAAGGTAAAACCGCTAACGCCAGCAGCGCCGCGTGTGAACCGTGGGGGCAGCCATCTTGTCCGCCATCTTGGGCTCCCCCAGCCGCGTGGGGATCGGGATCATGGGCGATGGGGCGCCCATGATCGTCCAAGATCATGGGCGCCGCCATCTTGTCCGCCATCTTGGACGTCTCCAACTTCAACCACGGGGGACCCGGACTCAACCACCGCCTCATCTGACGACCACATCGACTCGCTCGACCATACGCTGGCCTCCGTGACGCTGGACCAATCTCTCCCTCATCAACTGTCCAGGTCCATGATGGACATTACGGTAAACGGCCGCGCCACTACCTGCCTTTCTGACAGCGGGAGCACGGAGAGCTTTATCCACCCCGACACAGTGCGCAGTTACTCTCTCCTGGTCCTGCCGACGCGCCATCGGATCTTTTTGGCTTCCAAAGCCCAGTCAGCGGACGTCGGTGGCTACTGTGTAGTGACCCTTTCAGTAAGGGGCACAGAATACAAAAATTTTAAACTCCTGGTCCTGCCCCATCTCTGCGCTGCCGTTCTACTGGGGTTGGATTTTCAGTGCCACCTTAAGAGTGTCACATTAGCGTACGACGGACCCCTCCCCCCACTCAGTCTGCAGCCAGCAGCTTTTAAATCGCCCGCCGTGCACCATTTGCAGCCTCTCCACCCTTAAAGTCCCCCCACCCCCTCCTTGTTCGCTAACCTCACCAGCGACTGTAAGCCCATTGCTACCAAAAGCAGGCGTTACAGTGCCGGGGATAGGAGCTTCATTAAATCCGAGGTAGCGCGACTCCTGAAGGAAGGGATTATTGAAAGTAGCACCAGCCCGTGGCAAGCACAAGTGGTGGTAGTGAAGACTGGCGAAAAACAGCGCCTAGTTATTGACTACAGCCAGACGATCAATCGCTACACCCAGCTAGATGCATACCCACTCCCCCACATATCTGACATGGTCAATCAGATAGCACAATACCGGGTGTTCTCGACGATTGATCTGAAGTCGGCATACCACCAGCTCCCCATCAGGGCTGAGGACCGCCAGTACACAGCTTTTGAAGCTGACGGTCGTCTCTACCACTTCCTCAGAGTTCCCTTCGGCGTCACCAACGGGGTTTCAGTCTTCCAACGGGAGATGGACCGGATGGTTGACCAGAACGCACTCCAGGCCACTTTCCCCTATCTAGACAACGTCACCATCTGCGGCCGCAACCAGCAGGACCATGATGTTAATCTAGAGAAATCCCGTAACCTGCCCTACTCCATCGAGGAGGTCAGGACCATGACCAGGAACTGCCAAATCTGTGCCGAGTGCAAACCGCATTTTTATAGGCCAGACAGAGCAAGCCTGATCAAAGCCACGCGCCCCTTTGAACGGCTGAGCGTCGATTTTAAAGGGCCCCTCCCCTCCTCCGATCGCAATGTGTACTTCCTCAACATAATTGACGAGTACTCCCGTTTCCCGTTTGCCATCCCTTGCTCAGACATGACCAGTACCACGGTCATTAAATGTCTGAATGACCTCTTCGCCTTGTTCGGTTTCCCTAGCTATATTCATAGCGACAGGGGCTCGTCCTTTATGAGCGACGAACTTCGGCAGTACCTGCTCTCGAGAGGTATCGCTACAAGCAGGACCACCAGCTACAACCCCCGGGGGAATGGCCAGGTGGAAAGGGAGAATGCGACGGTCTGGAAGGCAGTCCTTTTAAACTTGAAATCTAAGGGCCTTCCGACCTCTCGCTGGCAGGAAGTCCTCCCTGCGGCGCTCCATTCCATTTGGTCACTGCTCTGTACAGCCACCAATGCTACCCCTCACGAGAGAATGTTCTCCTACCCCAGGAAGTCCACATCGGGGATCTCGTTACCGACATGGCTGACTTCTCCAGGACCCGTCCTACTGCGGAAGCACGTGTGGTCCCATAAGACGGACCCCCTGGTCGAGAGGGTGAGTCCCCTCCATGCCAACCCTCAGTATGCTTACGTGGTGTACCTGGACGGGCGGGAGGACACGGTCTCCATACGAGACCTCGCACCTTCGGGTGCTCCCGAAACACCTCCCTCGCCACCCCCCACTACCCACGCCTACCCCCAGTACGCTTACGTAGCGTACCCGGACGGGCGGGAGGACACAGCCCCCACACGAGATCTCGCACCTTCGGGTGCCCCTGAAACACTACCATTGCCATCCACCACTACCCACAACCCAACCCCGCTAGACGGCATGCCGCAGCCACAGGACCCGTCATTGACCACCCAACCACTCAATGAGACGCCAGATTCAACGTTGGATGCTGCACCATCGCCGCCACCACGACGATCAGGATGGCATACAAGGCCACCTGATAGACTTACTTACACGAACCTTTAGTACACTTCACCCCGCCGGACTCAATTTTAAACAAGGGGTGAATGTGGTAAACCACTGTTATTGTTGTTCACCGTTGTTGTTGCACACTGTTGTACCTATGCATGTCTCTGCTGGCTCCGCCCCTGGCTCCACCCACAGGCCCAGGTATAAAGGTGATTGCCCTGCAGCCCCCTGCCTTCTTGGAACCCAGTCAACCACGAGAGGCATGCTCTGTTCTTTGCTAATAAAAGCCTTTAGTTACTCTCCTAACTCTCCGTCTTTTATGAGTGATTGATAGCGCATCATAAGCTATCCCTCCTCGTCCTTCTTGACTTATCATAGAATGGTTACAGTACAGAAGAGGGCCATTCGGCACGTCGAGCCCGTGCCGACTCAGCTAGTCCCACTCCCCCACCCTTTCCCTGTAGCCCTGCAATTTATTTTCCTTCAGATACATATCCAACTCCCTTTTGAAAGATAAGATTGAGTCTGCCTCCACCACCCTTTCAGGCAGTGCATTCCAGATCTTAACCACACTCTGTGTTTTAAAAAAAAAAAAAAAAAGTTTTTCCTGATGTCTCCTTTGGTTCTTCTGCCAATCACCTTAAATCTGTGTCCTCTGGTTCTCGACCCTTCTGCCAATGGGAACAGTTTCTCTCTATCTACTCTGTCTAGACCCCTCCATGATTTTGAACACCTCTATCAAATCTCCTCTCGATCTTCTCTGCTCTAAGGAGAACAACCCCAGCTTCTCCAGTCTATCCACGTAACTGAAGTCCCTCATTCTTGGAATCATTCTCGTAAATCTTTTCTGCACCTTCTCTAAGGCCTTCACATCCTTCCTAAAGTGCGGTGCCCAGAATTGGACACAGTACTCCAGTTGGGGCCGAACCAGTGTTTTATACAGGTTCATCATAATTTCCACACTTTTGTACTCTACACCTCTATTTATGAAGCCCAGGATCCCATAAGCCTTTTTAACTGCTTTCTCAACCTGCCCTGCCACCTTCAACAATTTATGCACACATACCCCCAGGTCTCTCTGTTCATGCACCCCCTTTAGTTTATATGTCCTCTCATTCTTTCTACCAAAATGCATCACTTCACACTTTTCTGCGTTAAATTTCATCTGCCACGTGTCCGCCCATTTCACCAGCCTGTCTGTCTTCCTGAAGTCTATCACTCTCCTCCTCGTTGTTCACTATACTTCCAAGTTTTGTGTCATCCGCACATTTTGAAATTGTGCCCTGTACACCCATTGTCCAAGTCATTAATATATATCAAGAAAAGCAGTGGTCCTAGAACCGACCCCTGGGGAACACCACTGAATACTTTCCTCCAGTACGAAAAACAACTGTTCACCACTGCTCTCTGTTTCCTGCCACTTAGCCAATTTTGTATCCATGTTGCCACTGGGCTTCAATTTTGCTGGCAAGCCTATTATGTGGAATTTTGTTGAACGCCTTTTGGAAATCCATGTACACTACATCAACCGCATTGCCCTCATCAACCCTCTCTGTTACCTCATCAAAAAACTCGAACAAGTGCGTTAAACACAATTTGCCTCTAATAAATCCATGCTGGCTTTCTTTAATTAATCCACCCCTATCCAAGTGACTGTTAATTTTGTCCCTGATTACTGTTTCTAAAAGCTTCCCCACTACTGAGGTTAAACTGACTGGCCTGTCGTTGCTGGATTAATCTTTACACCCTTTTTTGAACGATGGTGTAACATTTGCAGTTCTCCAGCCCTCTGGCACCACTCCCGTATCTACGGAGGATTGGAATATTATGGCCAGTACCTCCGCGATTTCCGCCCTCAATTACATCAGCATCTTAGGATGCATCTCATTCGCTCCTGGTGATTTATCTACTTTGTAAGCACAGACAGCCTTTCTAATACCGCTTCATCAATTTTTACCCTATCAAGTGCCTCCACATTGAAACTTATCTAGTTGAAAGTATAAAGTTCTGATAGGGCTAGACAGACTGGATGCAGGGAGGATGTTTTCCCTGGCTGGGGGGGGTCTAGAACGAGTGGTCACAGTCTCAGGATACGGGGTAGGACATTTAGGACTGATGAGGAGAAATTTCTTCACTCGGAGGGTGGTGAACCTGTGGAATTCTCTACCACAGAAGGCTGTGGAGACCAAGTCACTGAATATATTTAAGAAGGAGATAGATTGCTAGATGCAAAAGGCATCAAGGGTATGGGGAGAGAGTAGGAATATGGTATTGAGATAGAGGATCAGCCATGATCATAATGAATGGCGGAGCAGGCTCGAAGGGCTGAGCGGCCTACTCCTGCTCCTATTTTTTTTTTCTACTACCTCCCCCTTCACTGCCTATGGCAGCATCCTCTTCCTTGGTGAAGACAGATGCAAAGTACTCATTTAGTACCTCAGCTATAGCCTCTGCCTCCATGCATAGGTCTCCGTTTTGGTCCCTAATCGGCCCCACCCCTCCTCTTACTAACCTTTTACTATTTATATGCCTATAGAAGGTTTTTGGATTACCTTTTATGTTGGCTGCCATTCTATTCTCATATCCTCTCTTTGCCCCTCTTACTTTCTTTTTCACTTCTCTGACCTTTATATATAGCCTGATTCTCAGATGTATTTGCAACCTGACATCTGTTATAGGTGCTATTTTTCTGCTTCATCATATTCTCTCTCAGTTTCATCATCCAGGGAACTCTGATTTTAGTTGTCTGCAGCTTTTGACATGGTTGACAACTCCATCCTTTCCCAACGCCTCTCCACTGTCATCCAGCTGGGTGGGACTGCACTTGCCTGTTTCCATTCTTATCTCTCTCATTACCTGCAACGGCTTCTCTTCCCGCTCCCATATTATTACCTCTGGTGTCCCCCAAGGATCTATCCTTGGCCCCCTCCTATTTCTCAGCTACATGTTGCCCCTTGGCGACATCATCTGAAAACACAGCATCAGTTTCCACATATACGCTGACGACACCCAGCTCTACCTCACCACCACTTCTCTCGACCCCCTCCACCGTCCCTAAATTGTCAGACTGCTTGTCTGACATCTAGTTCTGGATGAGCAGAAATTTTCTCCAATTAAATATTGGAAAGACCGAAGCCATTGTTTTCTGTCCCCGCCACAAACTCCGTCCCCTAGCCACTGACTCCATCCCTCTCCCTAACATCTGTCTCAGGCTGAACCACACTGTTCACAACCTTGGTGTCATATTTGACCCTGAAATGAGCTTCTGACCACATATCTGCAGCATAACTAAGACCACCTATTTCCACCTACGTAACATGACCCGTCTCCGTCCCGCCTCAGCTCATCTGCTGCTGAAACCCTCATCCATGCCGTTGTTATCTTTAGACTTGACTATTCCAACGCACTCCTGGCTGGCCTCCCACATTCTACCCTATGTAAACTTGAGGTCTTCCAAAACTTGGTGCGAGTTAGGACACTGGAAGCCAAGTCCTGTTCACTCATCACCCTCTGTGCTCGCTGGCCTACATTGACTTCCAGTTAAGCAATGTCTCAATTTCAAAATTCTCATCCTTGTTTTCAAATCCCTTTATGGCCTCTCCCCTCCTTACCTCTGTAATCTCCTCCAGCCCCACAACCCCCCCGAGATAGCTGCTCTCCTCTAATTCTGGCCCTCTTGAGCATCCCTGATTATAACCGCCCAACCATTGGTGCCTTCTGTTGCCTAGGCCCTAAGCTCTGGAATTCCCTGCCTCCCTACCTCTCTCTCCTCCTTTAAGACGCTCCTTAAAACCTACCTCTTTGACCAAGCTTTTGGTCATCTGTCCTAATTTCTCCTTAAGTGACTCAGTGTCAAATTTTTTGTCATATACTTCTTTGCAGCCCCTTGGGATGTTTACTACGTTAAAGGTGCTATATAAATTGTTGTTGTTGAGCCTTTTGTGGTAACTAATGGCTTTTAAGTTGGATATCAATCTAGTGCCCCCTGCACCCCCGAATCTTTCCCACTGTGAGGAGTCCAAAACTGGACAAAGTATTCTGGATGAAGCCTAACCAATGTCTTGTACAAGGAGGCTATTGTTCCGTTTTACATTATATTGGATCGTCATAGCAATACATCCTAATACTCATTTGTTTTTGAGAATCAGTACAGCAAGAGTTTACTTATTAAAGCTCTCCACAGCAATGAATGGCTGATGCAGTTGTTAAATCTTTTCTTTAATGTGGTGCACATCTACCCTGTGTGCTTATCAGATTTAAGTCATTCTTACTTGGTAACTAAGTCCAGTGTTAAGTCCTTTTTTTCTACTGATTGCTCCCTAACTTACTATCGAGTCTCTGTTTTAAAAGATCTACCTGCCACAGTCCTCACCCAGTTGAGGATTTTCCTACAGCATTTGATTTCAGACAAAGTAGTGTGGTTTAAAAATTGAGAGAACTTTATATGCATATTGTTCTCTTTCAGATTGTGTCCCAGCGAATTAGCTCGGTGGATTTATCGTGTTGCAGCTTGGAGAATCTCCCAAGTAACCTCTTCTATAGCCAGGACCTGACTCACCTGAACCTCAAACAGAATTTTCTCAAGCAGGTTCCAGGGCCTGGAGCAAATGGAGGCCTGAGTGACCTTCAAAGGTAACCACTTTTTTAAAAAAGTACTTGAATGGTCTTGTACATCATCATTTTGAATATTTAATTATTGTGCTTAAAGGGCATGGAAAGTCTAGATGGAGTGCTTCTGATTCAAAATGTTCCACCTATCTCTATGGTGGAGTGTATATAGTTATAAAACTGCATGACTCCTGATTTTAAAAACATTCTTAATTTTGCTCTCGAACAAATTTTGGAGCATCATGCCCTCCTCAGCTTCTCCAATGGTGTGCCGTACAGGGAGAGGCTATGCGTATCCAGGGGTAGCACCATTCACTGCAATGGGGACATAAGAACATAAGAAATAGGAGCAGGAGTAGGCCATACGGCCCCTCGGGCCTGCTCCGCCATTCAATAGGATCATGGCTGATCCGAATCTAGACTCACGTCCACTTCCCTGCCCTCTGCCCGTAACCCCTAATTCCCTTATCTGCTAGGAAACTGTCTATCTCCATTTTAAATTTATTTAATGTTGCAGCTTCCATAGCTCTCTGGGGTAGCAAATTCCATAGATTTACTACCCTCTGAGTGAAGAAGTTTCTCCTCATCTCAGTTTTGAAAGGGCAGCCCCTTATTCTAAGATTATGCCCCCTAATTCTAGTCTCGCCCATCAGTGGAAACATCCTCACCGCATCCACCCGATCAAGCCCCCTCACAATCTTATATGTTTCGATAAGATCACCTCTCATTCTTCTGAACTCCAATGAGTAGAGTCCCAACCTACTCAACCTTTCCTCATACGTCAACCCCCTCATCTCTGGAATCAACCGAGTGAACCTTCTCTGAACCGCCTCGAGAGCAAGTATATCTTTTCTTAAATATGGAAACCAAAACTGCACGCAGTATTCCAGGTGTGGCCTCACCAATACCCTGTATAACTGAAGCAAGACTTCCCTGTTTGTATACTCCATCCCCCTTGCAATAAAAGCCAAGATTCCATTGGCCTTCCTGATCACCTGCATACTAACTTTTTGTGTTTCATGCACCAGGACCCCCAGATCCCTTTGTACTGTAGCACTTTGTAGTTTCTCTCCATTTAGATAATAACTTGCTCTTTGATTTTTTTCTGCCAAAGTGCATAACCTCACACTTTCCAACATTATATTGCATCTGCCAAATCTCTGCCCACTCACTTAGCCTGTCCATGTCCTTTTGCAGGTTTTTTATGTCCTCCTCACTCACTGCTTTCCCTCCCATCTCTGTATCGTCGGCAAACTTGGATATGTTGCACTCAGTCCCCTCCTCCAAATCGTTAATATAGATTGTAAAGAGTTGGGGTCCCAGCACTGACCCCTGCGGAACACCACTGGTTACTGATTGCCAGCCCGAGAATGAACTATTTATCCCAACTCTTTGTTTTCTGTTAGATAGCCAATCTTCCACCCATGCCAGTATATTGCCCCCAATCCTGTGATTTTTTTTTTATCTTGATCAGTAATCTTTTGTGTGGAACCTTGTCAAATGCCTTTTGGAAGTCCAAATACACTACATTCACTGGTTCCCCTTTATCCACCCTGTATGTTACGTCCTCAAAGAATTCGAGCAAATTTGTCAAACATGACTTCCCCTTCATAAAACCATGCTGACTCTGTCCTATTAAATTATGTTTATCCAAATGCTCTGTTACTGTTTCCTTAATGGACTCCAACATTTTGCCGACCACAGATGTTAGGCTAACTGGTCTATAGTTTCTGGCTTTTTGTCTACTTCCCTTTTTAAATAAGGGTGTTACATTAGCAGTTTTCCAATCTGCCGGGACCTTTCCTGAGTCCAGGGAGTTTTGGAAAATAATCACCAATGCATCCACAATCCCTACCGCCACTTCTCTCAAGACCCTAGGATGTAGGCCATCAGCTCTGGGGGATTTATCCGCCTTAAGTCCCATTATTTTACCGAGTACCATCTCCTTAGTGATTTTAATCGTGTTTAGCTCCTCTTTCTCCCCCCCCCCCCCCCCCCCCCACCCATTGCCCCCTGTTTGTTCAGTGTTGGGATATTTTTAGTGTCCTCTACTGTAAAGACTGATACAAAATATTTGTTCAGCGTCTTTGCCATCTCCATGTTCCCCACCACTAGTTTCCCAGTCCCATCCTCTAAGGGACCAAAGTTCACTTTAGCCACCCTTTTTCTTTTTATATAGCTGTAGAAACTCTTGCTATCTGTTTTTATATTTTTTGCTAGTTTACTTTCATAATCTATCTTCCCTTAATTAATCTTTTTTAGTTATTGTTTGCTGGCTTTTAAATGCTTCCCAATCTTCTATCCTCCCACTAGATTTGGCTACTTTATATGCCCTTGTTTTCAGTCGGATACTATTCTTTATTACTTTACTAAGCCACGGGTGGCTGTCTTTTCTTTTACTCCCCTTTTTCCTCTGGAATATATTTATCTTGAAAGATGTGAAATATCTCCTTGAATGTAGACCACTGCTCTTGTACCGTCTTACACTTTAATCTGTTTTCCCAGTCCACTTTAGTCAATTCTACTCTCATACCTTCATAGTCTCCTTTATTTAAGCTCAGTACGCTGGTTTGAGATGCAACTCTCTCACCCTCAAACTGAATTTGGAATTCAACTATATTATGGTCACTCATTCCAAGGGGATCCTTTACTACGACATTTTTTATTAATCCTGTCTCATTACACAGGACCAGATCTAAGATTGCCTGCCCCCTGGTTGGTTCAGTTACATACTGCTCAAGGAACCCACCCCTAATACACTCTATGAACTCTTCCTCAAGGCTGCCATGCCCAATTTGATTAGTCCAGTCAATATGAAAGTTAAAATCCCCATGATTATAGCTGTTCCCTTATTACAAGCCCCAACTATTTCCTGATTTATACACCGACCAACAGAGTTGCAACTATTAGGAGGCCTATAGACTACGCCCACTAGTGACTTTTTCCCCTTATTATTCCTTATCTCCACCCAAACTGTTTCGCTATCCTGATCCTTTGACCCAATACCATTTCTGACTATTGCAGTGATTCCATCCTTGATTAACATAGCAACCCCACCTCCCTTTCCTTCCTGTCTGTCCTTCCTAATTGTCAAATACCCTTGTATGTTTAGTTTCCAGTCATGATCATCTTGCAGCCATGTATCCGTAGTGGCCACCAGATCATACCCATGTGTAGTTATTTGTACCGTCAACTCGTCTATTTTGTTACGAATGCTGCGTGCATTCAGATAAAGAACTTTTAAATATGTTTTCTGACAATTTATTCCTGCTTTTACCCCCTTTACTACTTTACCATTATACATTCTGTCCCTTCCTGACACGCTCTGGTTTTTAATTCCCCCACTGCTACCTTGCTCTATTGCCTTCTCCGCTGTCATTTTTATTTTTCGCTCTCTTAAAACCTCCCCCCCACTAATTAGTTTAAAGCCCTCTCTACAGCCCTAGTTATTTGATTCGCCAGGACTCTAGTCCCAGCACTGGCCAAGTGAAGTCCGTCCCAACGGAACAGCTCTCTCTTGTCCCAGTACTGATGCCAGTGTCCCAAGAAGCAAAACCCATTTCTCCCACACCAGTCTTTGAGCCACGCATTTAACTCTGATTTTATTTACCCTAGCCAAATTTGCTTGTGGCTCAGGTAGTAATCCAGAGATTATTACCCTTGTGGTTCTGCTTTTTAATTTGGCCCCTAGCTGCTCATACTCCCTCAGCAGAACCTCTTTCCTTGTCCTATCTATGTCGTTGGTACCAACATGGACCACGACAACTGGATCCTCCCCCTCCCACTCCCAAGTTTCTCTCCAGCCCAGAGGAGATGTCCTTAACCCTGGCACCGGGCAGGCAACACAGCCTTCGTGACTCTCGCTCTCGGCTGCAAAGAACTCTATCTATCCCCCTAACGATACTATCCCCTACCACTACAACATTTCTTTTAACTCCCCCCACTTGAATGGCCCCCCGCTCCACGGTGCTGTGGCCAGGTTGCTCATCCTCCCCGCAGTCCCCGTTCCCATCCTCACAAGGAGTAAGAGCCTCAAACCTGTTGGACAAGAGCAAGGGCTGCGGCTCCTCCAACACTACCTCCTGGATCCCCGTACCTGCCTCACTTCTAGTCACACCATCCTGACCCTGGCCACGGACTACATCTAAATTAATTAATCTAATTGGTGTGACTACTTCCTGGAACACAGAGTCCAGGTAACTCTCCCCCTCCCTGATGTGCAGGAACTGACTTAGACTGACCTGTCCTCAAAGTTCTGCACTAGCAGGAAAAGCGGCAGCACCCTGCTAGCAGAGCATTTAAGGGAAAAAAAAAATCTAAGGGCAGTGCTTTCTATTCACAGTATTCCTTGTTGCTGTATGAACATAAGAACACAATAATTAGGAGCAGGAATCGGCCATACGACCCCTTGAGCCTTCTCCACCTGTCAATAAGATCATGGCTGATCTTCTACCTCAATTCCACTTTCCCGCCTGATCCCTCATATCCCTTGATTCCCTTAATATCCAAAAATCAATCTATCTCGGCCTTGAATATACTCAACGACTCAGTATCCACAGTCCTCTAGGGTAGAGAATTCCAAAGATTCACAACCCTCTGAGTGAAGAAATTCCTCCTCATCTCAGTCTTAAATAGCCGACGCCTTATACCGAGACTATGGAAAAAGTATTGGTTATGAAAATATCCAATAGAAAATATTAAATTTGTTGCCTAAGAGACGCCCATGATTTTCTCTCCTCCTCCTCCATACGTCTACCTCGTAATCTCCCACACATCCCTCCACCTGCTTAGCACCCACCTTTGTGACTTCAAATCAGTGGGTCGTGCTTGTTTGCAACCAGAGGAGGAGGAGCTCTTGTGTGAAATAGGGATGGGGGTTTGGAGGAGGGAGAGGAAGAACAAAAGAAAACCATCGGAGATGAAAATTAAAAATCCAGGCTTTGATGAACAAATGGGTCATGCAGTTGTGCACGATGATTGATTATGTGGTTAGGCTGTGATAGAATCTTCACTCTGCTGTACATCTGTAACATTTTGGCTTTTTCCCTTTGTATGTCAATTCTGCTAGTGATGCAGTCTTAATAGATCGGTTGAGGTCAATTGGGAGTGGGGAAGATTTTCATTTTAGAGTGCTGTTTCACAACCAGTAGCATTTACTTTGTGATCAAGGCCATTTTGGCTTTTTTTCCTTAGTGTTTTGTTCCTCTGAATTTCTTCTCTCATTTTGTCTTAATCTGTTGTGCTCACTATTTATTTTCAGTGGCAGCTCTCTGGCCTGCTTTGATTTGGCCTCAGGACCTTCTAATGAAAGGGTGGCTATTAGTGGCTTTCATATTCAATAATCCTGATATTTTAATTAATTTTTAAGATTCTTTTACTTTTTTTATGTTCTCTTCATTAATTACCTCCATGAAAGCAGATTGCAGTTGTGCATTAGGAAAGTAGCATGTCATTTCCAACATAGAACATTGAAAAACAGCTGATATGTACAAATGAATAAATTCAGCACTGAACTGAAAGCAAATGTACTTCTGATCTAGCTATGATCAAAGCTTGGCAATTGCATTTTGATCTTAGATTTTCACAAGTCACTTTTTACATCCTTGCATCATCTTTTAACTTAATCAGAATTATTAATATTTTATTCAGTCCTATCATAAATTGGTGTATAACTCTTAAAAATTTTTTTTTTTATAACGATATGGTCATACGAACATAAGAAATAGGAGCAGGAATAGGCCTCGAGCCTGCTCCATCATTCAATAAGATCATGGCTGATCTTGGGCTCAAAGCCACTTCCCTGCCCGCTCCCCATAACCCTTGACTCCCTTATCTTGCAAAAATCTGTCTATCTCCACCTTAAATGTATTTAATGACCCAGCCTCCACGGCTCTCTGGGGCAGAGAATTCCACAGATTTACGACCCTCATTCCTCCTCATCTCAGTCCTAAAAGGGCGACCCTTTATTCTGAAACTATGCCCCCGAGTTCTAGATTTCCCCACGAGGGGAAACATCCTCTCTGCATCTACCTTGTCGAGCCCCCTCAGTATCTTATGATTCAATAAGATCACCTCTCATTCTTCTAAATTCCAATGAGTATAGACTCAACCTTTCTTCATAAGTCAACCCCCTCAACTCTGGACTTAACCTAGTGAATCGTCTCTGAACTGCCTCCAATGCAAGTATATCCTTCCTTAAATAAGGAGATCAAAACTGTATGCAGTACTCAAGGTGTGGCCTCACCAATACCCTGTACAGTTGTAGCAGGACTTCCATGCTTTTATACTCCAACCCCCTTGCAATAAAGGCCAATATTCCATTTGCCTTCCTGATTACTTGCTGTACCTGCATGCTAACATTTTGTGTTTCATGCACAAGGACCCCCAGGTCCCTTTGAACTGTAGCATTTGTAAAATCTCTCCATTTAAATAATTTGCTTTTTTTATTTTTCCTGCCAAAGTGGATAACCTCGCATTTCCCACATTATACTCCATCTGCCAAATGTTTGCCCACTCACTTAGCCTGTCTATATCCCTTTTGCAGGTTCTTTGAGTCCTCTGCACAACTTGCTTTCCCAACCATCTTTGTATCATCTGCAAACTTGGCTACATTACACTCGATCCCTTCATCCAAGTCATTAATGTCGATTGTAAATAGTTGAGGCCCCAGCACTGATCCGTGTGGCACCCCACTAGTTACCGTTTGCCAGCACCATTTATTCGGACTCTCTGCTTTCTGTTAGCCAATTCTCTATCCATGCTAATATATTATCCCCAACTCAGTGAGCTCTTATCTTATGCAGTAACCTTTTATGTGGCACCTTATCGAATGCCTTCTGGAAATCCAAATGCACCACATCCACTAGCTCACCTTTGTCCACCCTGCTCGTTACATCCTCAAAGAACTCCAGCAAATTTGTTAAACATGATTTCCTTTCCATAAAACCATGCTGACTCTGCTTGACTGCATTATGATTTTCCAAATGCCCTGCTACCGCTTCCTTAATGAAGGACTCCAGCATTTTCCCAATGACAGATGTTAGGCTAACTGGTCTATAGTTTCCTGCTTTCTGTCTCCCTCCTCTTAAATAGAGGCGTTACATTTGTGGTTTTCCAATCAGCTGGGACCTCTCCAGAGTCCAGGGAATTTTGGTATATTGCAACCAATGCGTCCACTATCTCTGCAGCCACTTCTTTTAAGACCCTGGGATGCAGGCCATCTGGTCCAGGCGACTTGTTGTCTTTTAGTCCCATTATTTCACTAAGAACTTTTTCCTTAGTGATAGTAATTGTCTTTAGTTCCCCCCCTCCCTGTGGCCCCTTGATTATCTATTATTGGGATGTTGTTAGTGTCTTCTACCGTGAAGACAGATACAAAATATTTGTTCAGAGTCTCTGCCATTTCCCCGTCCCCCATTATTAATTCCCCATTCTCATCCTCTAAGGGATCAATGTTTACTTTAGCTACTCTCTTCCTTTTTATATACCTGTAGAAGCTCTTACTATCTGTTTTAATATTTCTTGCCAGTTTACTCTCGTAATTCATCATCTCTCTTTTAGTCATCCTTTGCTGGTTTTTAAAAATTTCCCAATCCTCTGGCTTCCCACCAATCTTGGCAACATTGTATGCCTTCATTTTCAATTTGATACCATCCTTTACTTCCTTCGTTAGCCACGGATGGTGCTCCCTTCTCTTAAAATCTTTCTTTCTCACTGGAATATATTTCTGTTGAGAGTTATGAAATATCTCCTTAAATGTCCACCACTGCATTTCAACTGTCTTACCTTTTAATTTATTTTTCCAGTCCACTTTTGCCAGTTCTGCCCTCATGCCATTGTAATTGCCTTTGTTTAAGATCAGGACACTGGTTTGAGATACAACTTTCTCACCCTCCAACTGAATTTGAAATTCAACCATGTTATGATCACTCTTACCTAGAGGATCCTTTACTATGAGATCATTTATTAATTCTGTCTCATTGCACAGTACCAGATCCAAGATAGCCTGCTCCCTGGTTGGTTCCATTACGTACTGTTCTAGAGTTCAGTCTAAATACAAATTAGCAAAAAATTACTATGTTTACATTATCCTGCACTGAAAACTATATTGGTAGATGCGATTTGACTATATTTTTCTTTACCAACCACCTTTCCATCTTCCAACCTCCTTTCTATCTTCCAACCACCTTTCCATCTTCCAACCACCTTTCCATCTTCCAACCACCATCTTTGTCCCTTATAGGTGTCAGCCGTGGCTCAGTGAAAGCACTCTGGTCGTGCGTTAAAGCCCCACTCCTGAGACATGAGCACATAATCTAGGCTGGCAGTTCAGTGCAGTACTGAGGGAGTGTTGCACTGTCGTAGGTGCCGTCTTCAGTATGAGATGTGAAACCAAGGCGCCGTCTGTCCTCTAGTGGCCGTTCAAGATCCCACGGCACTATTTGAATAAGAGCAGGGGAGTTCTCCCCCTGTGTCCTGGCCAATATTTATCCCTCAAACATCACCTAAAACAGATGATCTGGTGGTCATTTATTTCATTACTGTTTGTGGGAGCTTGCTGTGCGCAAATTGGCTGCCACGTTTCCCTACATTTCAACAGTGACTACACTTCAAAAGTGCTTCATTGGCTGTAAAGTGCTTTGGGATGTTCTGAGGTCATGAAAGGTGCTATGTAAATTCAAGTTCTTTCTTTAATTATATTCTCCTGAAAGTACATTCTTGCTGGGGTTACTGTTCCACAGGCACCTCCAGTACCCCTTCTGAGTGGCCATTCTTTGTGTGAACCCCTAGACAGCGAGTATCGGCAGAGTTTTTCACTGTAGGCACAACTTTTTCACTGCACTGGTCAATC